>NC_134357.1:368707029-369324410 GCF_048569485.1 Anomaloglossus baeobatrachus
AAAGGCAATTTTATTGTAGCAACAATACATAAAAACATTTAAAATTACAAAAAACACACTCAATAACACAGTATGAGACTCCCCAACAGCTCACAATAGTGTAAGTGGTATACCACAATTATATATAAATTACCAAAAGAGGTTCCCCCCAGGGATGGAAGGAGAAAATAGTCGGACTACATGTGCATAAATAGCAATGCATGACAAACAATACACATCTGATAATCCCTATACATATAAAATAAAATATAACGGGTAAGGCTAGGCTCACACTTCCGTTGTTTTGTATCACTCACAATCCGTCGCCTTGAGGAATTACGGTACCCTGCAAAATATTTTGCAGGAATCCAGTTTTTCCCCAAAGACTTCTATTAGTGACGGATTGCGACTGATGATGCTGCGTTGCATCCGCTGCATCGCGGTCAGTCGTTTTTTAACTGACCACCGGGCGGGAGCAACGCAGCTTGTAACGCTTTTTGAGCAGCGCAATCCGTAGGATTTTGCTGCGCATGCTCTCTCTGGCTCCCTGCACACGTAACCAGGATACACATCGGGCAACCAAGCAATGCGCTTTGGTTAGTTACCCGATATTTACAGTGGTTACGTGTGCAGGGAGCCAGCACTAAGCGGTGTACGCTGGTATCCAAGATAAATATCGGGTAACCAAGCAAAAAGTGCTTTGCTTTTAGTTACCCGATATTTACCCTGGATACGTGTGCAAGGAGGCCGACACTTCCTCGCTTGGCTCCGCCCCCTCCCGCACTCCGCATGTGTACACACTCACACACACTCACACACACACTCACACACACACTCACTTGTCCCCAGCCCAATGAACACCCCACAAGATATAACGAGGGAACATGCAGAGGTATAGAATGTATATTAAGCACAATCCAATAATGACAAGGAGGCACCCTGTATAAATTAATTGAAGCCCTGTGATTCCTGGCCAGGAACAATAATAGTGATCATGACATACCAACAAGGCTGTGCATCCTTTGAGTTTTGTATGTGGTTATATAGTTGGGGCATAGCCACAGGTTCTACACCCCTAGTCTAGAGGTCTAGAGGTAATATCTCCATAATACAGTGCTGAACAGAGGCACTATCCAGTCTCACATGGATTACTTACAGCTCTGCGGAGTGCATGATACCTGTCAAGTCCTTTGATATTGAAAACCTATTTATAGAATAGGGCATCAACATCAGATTGATGGGGGTCCAAAACCTGACACTCCGACCAATCAGCTCCCGAGGCGGTCATGTAGGATCAGTGCATGGAAGGGAGCAGCATGGCTATGTTTAATTATGGTGGCCAATGCAGAGAACTACCGATTAACTCCTATTCAATTGAATGTATTTGTTTGTTGTTATGTATATGTGACGCCCTGGACTAGCCAGGTAGTCACATACATACCAACATACACCCCCCCCACCCTAAACAGTAACAACAGTCAGACAAAAAAAACCCTTGTTGCCTCCCTCCAGAGTCTGATGTCCACACCAGGTGGGGCGGAGCCAGGCGGTTGGCCCCACCAACCGAGGAGTTCACAGACTTGGAGGCGGGAAAAGTGTCAGTTTAGTCTTGGAGGTGAAAGTGAGAGGAGTGAACACTTGAGGTGTCTGGGTTGGAGCCCAGACACTGACAGCAAGGTTGGCAGACGGTGGTGGCCATCTGCAGGAGTTTGTGGAACTCCGCAGAGCCGCAAGGACGGGGTCGGGCGTCGGCCCGCCGGTACCGGACCGGGGAACGGAGTGAAGCTAAGCACACAGGCAGGGCCATCGGACCCCGACCAGGCTTGGAGCCGCCATCAATAGTCAAATCCGAATGTGACAGGAACCCCAGGGGTTTGCCCAACTACTAAGTCCCTATTGAAGGCAACCGTCCACCCAGAGAGGATATACAGCCACCGCCACAGGCTAGAGATCCAAGGGCCAGCGCCTGCGGGCAAAACGGGCTCCTACGGCACCTATACGCCGGGGAGCGGACTACCGGTGGGCAACCACAGGAGTCAAGAACATTCTCAAAGGTGCAGGGAAAGACAGCCACCATCAGCCGTCCGGGGAGAGCACAACAACAACAACAACACTGCAGCCGGCTGCGGGACCCGTCCATCCGGCCGTTTTGGTTTACCTACGACTCTGTCAGTGATTGTCTGAGTGAATACACCAGTGCCGTCCGGCACCGCGCCGCGCAGTCCCTGCACCCCAGCCATCCGGCCTCCCCGTTACACCATTGGGCCCTGGGATCACCAACCCCTGCCCACGGAGGGGACAACATCTCAGCTGCACCCTACCATCTCTCCCGTGATCCCCGTTACCAGCAGCGGTGGTGCCATTATCACCACGAACCGTGGGTGGCGTCACGAACAATCTCCCTAAACATACCATCCCCATTTCACTCACGGGTGAGGAGCGCTGCTCGAGTCCCCGGGTCCTGGCCAACGCTCGAGCCACCGAGCAGCAGCAGCAGAAGCCCCGGACCCGAGCGTGGCGAGCGCGTCCCCTCCGCCCGCGACATATACACCATCTGTTTAGTTTACTTTTATTTGGGATATACGTTTTCATTAAAGATTTTCCTACAAGATATTGAGAAATGTGTAGTAGGTTGTGGTCCTATTTCTGCACCCCACCAATCTTCTGACCTACTCTCCATTACATTAGTCAGGCAATAGAAGCTGTATACAGCGTTATGGTCAATATTTTATAGTTTGCTAACAATTTATATCTATATATTCAGCTTTTATAACTTTGGTTTAATTTTTGCTCGTCACAAGTTTATAAAAATAACGAGACAGTGTGGAGCTTTGCTAATGTCAAGAATTGTTTTAGACTTTGTCTGGTTTTGTAAATTTAGGTATAAGCTACTGCTGTTATGATGACCTTATATCCTTTTACTGTGTTATACCATTACTGGCTTCCTTTTTCTATCTATATATATAATTGCCTTATTCTGTCTGTCTGTCTCCAAAATGACGTCATTACAGTGACAACCGTCGCCACAGCCCGTGCGCTAAAGAGCCTGCGACCAACGGCTCAGCTAAGGCTCCCTGCGCACGTAACCAGGGTACACATCGGGTTACTAAGCAAAGCGCTTTGCTTAGTTACCCAATATTTATCCTGGCTACGTGTGCAAGGAGCCAGCGCTAAGCAGTGTACGCTGGTAATCAAGGTAAATATCGGGTAACCAAGCAAAGCGCTTTGCTTAGTTACCCAATATTTATCCTGGCTACGTGTGCAGGGAGCCTAACTGAACAGGCTGAACTACGGGCCGACAGCACGATGGCTGACACTTCCCCGCTCGGCTCCACCCCCTCCCGCACTCCGCATGTACACACGCACACACGCACACACGCACACACTCACACACTCACCTGTCCCCAGCCATGCAGTCCCCGACACTGACGTCGGGGCCCATGGGCCCGCTCGGCTCCACCCACCCCGCACTCCGCCCACCGCACACATTAGGCTGCTTTCACACGTGTTGTGAGGCATTCATCACAGTGCATTGTGTGACGCATGTGACGGATGCGTTGCAAATAGTGAGCTAATAAAGTAACGGATTCCTGTAAAAGAACGTTTTGCGTTTTTGATTTTTTTTTTGTTTTTTTTTAATGTTTCGCCGGGAAGGAGAGAGAGAGGTAACCCCAAATCCCCTGAGTGACCGCAGTGAGCCATGCGATTACAGGTAACTCAGGTTACCCGCGGCCACAGCTGCAGTCCTCCGTCCGAGAGCTGTGTCTGCGGGTCACCTGAACGAGGGAACAGCTGATCACGCAGCTCACTTCAGTTGCTGCGTGGAGCTGATGGAGAGCGGTCGTGTTTTACTGCTGCTCCTGTCAGCTTCATGTAGCAGAGCTGAAAGCGTCGTGGGACCTCTGTGGATTACGTCGTACCTGAAGGGGTATTTGCGGGTTTAATAAAGTGGTGAAAGAGGGGGTTTTTCTGTCTTTTATTCCAAATAAAGGATTTTTTCGGGTGTGTGTGTTTATTTTTTTTAACCCCTTCAGCCCCGGGGCACTTTCCGTTTTTGCGTTTTTGTTTTTTGCTCCCCTTCTTCCGAGAGCCGTAACTTTTTTTTTTTTCCATCAATCTTGCCATATGAGGGCTTGTTTTTTGCGGGACAAGTTGTACTTTTAAATGAAACCATACGTTTTACCATATGGTGTACTGGAAAGCAGCAAACAAATTCCAAGTGTGGAAAAATTGCAAAAAAAGTGTGATGGCACAATAGTTTTTGGGATGTTTTATTCACGTTGTTCACTATATGGTAAAACTGATGTGTGGGTATGATGCCTAAGGTCGGTGCGAGTTTGTAGACACCAAACATGTATAGGTTTACTTGTATCTAAAGGGTTAAAAAAAATTCACAAGCTTGTCCAATAAAAGTGGCGTACGTTTTGCGCCATTTTACGAAACCCGTAGAGTTCTCATTTTTTTGGATCTATGGCTCAGTGATGGCTTATTTTTTGCGTCTCGAGCTGATGTTTCTAATGGTAGCATTTTTGCGCAGATGCTAAGTTTTGATCGCCTGTTATTGCATTTTGCGTAAAACTTGCGGCGACCAAAAAACGTAATTTTGGCGTTTGGAATTTTTTTGCCACTACGCCGTTTACCAATCAGATTAATTGATTTTATATTTTGATAGATCGGGCATTTCTGAACGCGGCGATACCAAATATGTGTATATTTTTTTTTTTTTTAACCCTTTAATTTTCAGTGGGGGGAAAGGGGGGTGATTTGAACTTTTAGGTTTTTTGTTTTTTTTTAATTTTTTAAAACTTTTTTTTTACTTTTTTTATTTTATTTTACTAGTCCCCCTAGGGGGCTATAGCGATCAGCAATCCGATTGCTGATCGCTATCTGCTGATCACAGCTATACCGCTGTAAACAGCAGAAATAGTCACTTTCTTTTTTCCTCTGCTCCGTGCCGAGGGAAAAGGAAAGTGAAACTTCTTAGCAGCAGGCGTCATCACATGACCCTGTGCTACGATGGCAACCACCGAACGTCACGTGATCACTCACGTGACGTCCGGATATGTGTGCCGATCCACGCCGCCTGCCCACGGCAGGGGGCGGGGCTTACCGGGACACGATCCATGACGGAAAGATCCGTCCATGGTCGTGCAGGGGTTAACTTACAGGTTAATCATGGAAGGTATCTCGGGGAGACGCCTGCCATGATTAACTTAGGACTTAGTGGCAGCTATGGGCTGCTGCCATTAACTCCTTATTACCTCGATTGCCACCGCACCAGGGCAATTCGGGATGAGCCGGGTAGAGCCCCGGGACTGTCGCATCTAATGGAGTTAGGGCTGGGGGGCTCTCCATAATGTGGGGCTCCCCTTCCTGAAAATACCAGCCTTCAGTTGTGTGGCTTTATCTTGGCTGGTATCAAAATTGGGGGGGGACCGCACGCCATTTTTTTTTTAATTATTTATTTATTTTACTGCATGATATAGACCCACCCACCGGCGGCTGTGATTGGTTGCAGTAAGACAGCTGTCACTCAGCGTGGGGGCGGGTCTGACTGCAACCAATCATAGGCACCGGTGGGCGGGGGAAGCAGGGTATACGAGATTGAATAATGAGCGGCCGGCAAAAGCCGCCGGAGCTTTGCGACAGCCGTGCTGCGCCGCGCCCGTGATCGGTCAGTATGAGAGAGGGGGTAGAGGGGGGAGAGAGACCAGGAGTGATTTTAAACAATTTAGATTGTTCTGCTGGACATGCTGAGCATGCTCAGTTGAACATGACGGAATTTGTCATTGGATTCTGCCGCTTAGCGCATAGTGGCAGAATCCGCCACCATAGATAATCATTAGACACCTTGGCGGATTCCAACGGAATCTGTCAATGTGCGTTATTTTAACGACCCAAAAAACGCTACATGCAGCGTTCATTCCGCCCGACGGTCCATCAAAATAACGATTCAGCGTCGACCAGCCAATGCAACGCAGACACTTGCATTACAGTACGTCGTCAATACAAGTCTATGGAGAATAGTGCAGTGCGTTAACGAACTGCGCTATTCTCCATAGTGGTGGATGGCGCTGAACACAAGTGTGAAAGCGCCCTTACCCCACAGGATGGGGGCCCATGTCAGAATGGTGGCTGCACTACGATGGGGGCACATACCAGCATTTGGCCGCATCACAGCATCAGCATATTTTTACTTAATTTTACACTGTTCATGGCCTTCTTTCATTACAAGCCATGAACATCATTACTGTAAACATTAGACTCATCTATTAAAACTGTTCCTTCTGTTGTTTGTCATTTTAAAACCAATAAACATTTATAAGAATACTAAATTAAACCTAACCCATCCAGTCCATTCATTACCTTAATATTCAATCTGCTAACCTACATACACATTCTAGACTACCCGATACGTTAGAATCGGGCCACCTTCTAGTGTTTGTAATAAGAACCTGACTGGTCTAAAGATTAAGCCGACAGGCTTTGTGTATACTTCGTCTTTGATCAATCATCCACCATGATTTGGCCAACACTTGCAGATATGGAGACCCTTTAAGTTTCACCCCAAATTAACTCTCCAATCAAAGAGGTTCCCATGAGACAGTCTAGTGATGACTCTTTTTGGACATCTGAATCATTTGGCTTTACTCACCAAGTAGTGGCAGCTCTTTAAGATTCCAAAAGGATCCCTATTAAATATGCATTTACCCACACTGTCATTTTATCCTCAATTTAAAAACCACAAGTGGTTCTCAGTGGGGTGCTGGCCCCCATCGTTCACTCGTTAACAAAAGCAAGCGCCTCTTTGTATTGGATCAGTAGCGAATGAACCATCACTAATCCAGCTGCACATAAAATGAAGATGTGGCTGTAACACCCCGGGGTCGAGGGGTTTTCACCCGACATGTCGCTGGGCCGGGGGTGCAAATCCTCTGCGTCATCACGGGCTGGCCTGACCCGGTTTCGGGACCCCGAGTCGTACAGGAGGGGAAGGAAGGCGGTGGACGGGAGGAAGGATGGAGGATGGGAGAGGTAGTGACAGTTTAGGAAAGTCTTTAGATCGTGATGCCACCTGTGGTATGCGGCCAGGGATGGGTCGCCGCTGCGGGCGCTGCTATCCGGGGTGATGGTAATGGTCGCAGCTGAGATGGTGTCGCTCCCCACAGGCGGAGCAGGATTACCCCAGGGAGGATGATGTTGGACAGACGGGGGTGGTGGTAGTCCCCGTCGGCGCCGCAGAACTGGGTGACGGCAAATGAGAGGCAGAGGCAGGGGCTTTGGCTCCAGGTGTTTTACTCACAGGTAGTTCATGCGCTGCCCCAGAGTACTGATCTCTGCCATGATAGGTTCCAGCCAATCCCGGATAGTCGGCGGTCACAGCCGGTGCCTGTGAAAGTCTTTCTAGTGAAGTGTCCAAGCCATGGGCCCAAGTAAAGACAGGAATGCTTAACTCCCTTTGTGTGTGCTGGATGTTATCCCAAGCTGTGCCCGGGAAAGTCTGCTCTAGTGAGATGGTTGCGCCTACTTCTTACCCCAAGTGGTGCCCACCCCCAGTGGTTGTCCTAGTAACTGGTGAAGTCCCATGCTTCTTGATGGCTAACTATCCTGTCTGCCCAGTCCACCCCCCTGTGGGAAGCACCTTATTGTTTTGTATATGTGGTTTTGTGAAGGCATCGACAGTTAACCCCCTCCTAAGCCGGGATAGATATTACCTCTTAAAAGTGGTGTAATACCATGTGGCGCCTGAAGCCCAGGGACGCCACATAGCCTTGCATGTGTTCGTGTTCCTTACCATTGTGAAATTCTAGGTGGAGCGGATCTTGTATTTGTGACGCCCCTGCGGTAACCAGGTGTCACAAAAACAACGTAACAACAAGGTAACAGCTTGGGTCCTACATGACTGTGCCAGTCAGTACACAAGTAAAGAGTTTAAACAAAGGAGCGCATGTGAAGGATCTGCGAGATGCCGATAGAGAAGGTGTAAAGGGGGCTTTACACGCTACGATAATGTTAATGTTTTGTCGTCGGGGTCAAGTTGTAAGTGACGCACATCCGGCGTCATTAACGATATCGCAAAATGTGACACTGACCAGCGACCTTAAGTGACTTCAAAAATGGTGAAAATCGTTCACCATGGAGAGGTCGTCCCAAACTCAAAAATCGGTAAGGCTTGTTTATCCAGGTGGTTCATCGCTCATGCGGCAGCACACATCGCTATGTGTGACACCTCAGGAGCGAGGAACGTCTCCTTACCTGCCACCGGCCACAATGCGGAAGGAAGGAGGTGGGCGGGATGTTACGTCCTTCTCATCTCCGCCCCTCCGCTTTGATTGGCCGGCCGCTTAGTGACGTTGCGGTGACGTCGCTGTGATGCCGAACGTCCTTCCTCCTTGAAGGAGGGATTGTTCGGCAGTCACAGAGACGCCACCGACCAGGTAAGTATGTGTGACGCTGCCGTAGCGAAAATGTTCGCTACGGCAGCGATCACAAACAATCGCATGCGCGACGGGGGCGGGTACTTACACGGTCACTATCACTACAAATTGCTAGCGATATCGCTACCGTGTAAAGCCCCCTTTAGAAACTGCTCACCTGAAGTGTTTGTGCAGCCCTTGCACAACCATGGTGTAGGACGAGAGTATGAAGTTAATGTGCTGCCAGGACGTTAGCCCGTAGTGTCCATCCAGAGGAACGGGATCCTTGGAAGCCGGTCATGTGACAGGTCACTGGGGATGATGGACGTCACTGGTGCTGGTTGTGATCTAACCTCCGTAACAAGCTGCTATTGCCGTGAATCCCACAGCGGGGTCTTAGGAGCGCTATGGAGACTGCAGTGATATAATAGTTTTGTAGATTTATTAGTTTCCTACAGCCACAACGCGTTTCGATATACACAATATCTTCATCTTCAACAAATCCACCTGAGGAAGATATTGTGTATATGGAAACGCATTGTGGCTCTAAGAAACTAATAAATCTATAAAACTATTATATCACCGTAGCCTCCTTAGCGCTCCTAAGATGGTGCTTCTTTATACTAGTCAGTACACACACACACTAGCACACCAGAACATTTACACTCACAACCAGGGTCGGAGACCCCCTTAGAGCCAGGTGACAGGGCTGGGCACTGTGAGCTAACAGGCAGCATACTGAGAAAGGAGGGACCAGACCTGGGAGAGGAAAGAGTGACCTGGGAAGTGTGGGTAGACAGCGGGAAGACTTAGTTAGTTGGTAGGAGTGAGAGAGGTGTGTGAAGTGAGAGGTAGTAAGAGGAAAGGTGTCAAGACAGACAATAAACTCTTGAGACACATTGAAAGTAGCAAAGAATCCGCAAAGACCTGAGTAGAAAGATCAGCCACTCAGAGGAGAAAAGTAGCTGGAGAGCGAGAGAGCAAGCTCCAAGGACAGAGGGATCCTGTGGGGTGGACATCCAGGGGCTTACAGTACTTTGCACGCACGGTTTGCAGATCTCAGAATAGACCAGGACTTCAAGCCATCTGTTAACTCTGCCAGGCGGGTGGGTTTCCAGGACTCATCTGCCACCACTAATGTCCGAGGCATCAGCAGCAAAGAGGGGATCGGGAGAAATTCCCTTAAATAGTCCAAGATGCCTGCGGCAGGACCCAGACACCAGAAAGACCTCCAAGTGCTCCACGCCAGGGAGGACTGACAAATACACCAGAGTGCATCGGTGGGAAAGTGGCACCAGGTTGGCTGGCACAGCTATAAAGGACACGGGCGCAGCTGGGATCCAGCACGTCCCCAGGGCGCGAATCCAGTAAGTATATCGCGGGCGGGGAGGACGCCACTGCGCTGAGCTCGCTAACGCTCGGGTCCGGCGCTGCTGCGATGGCTGCTCAGTGGCTCGAGCGGTGGGCCAGATCTGGGGACTCGAGCGGTGCTCCTCGCCCGTGAGTGAAAGGGGTGGTTGGTTTGGGGAATTTAGTCCGTGACACCACCCACGGGTCGTGGTGAAGATAGGCACCACCGCTGCTGATGACGGGGATCCCGGGAGCGATGGTAAGGAGCAGCTGGGATGTTGTTTTCTCCCTCCGTGGGTAGGGGGTTGGTGGTCCCGGGGCCCGATGATGTGATGGAAAGGCAGGGTTGGTGAGGTGCAGGGTTGCAGGGACAGCGCGGCGCGGTGCGGTGCCGGATGGCACGGGTGTACTCACTCAGCAAGAAAGGTACAAAGTCCTCGGTAAACCAAACGGCTGGATGGACGGGTCCCGCAGCCGGCTGCAGTGTCTCTCCCTGGACAGGTGATGGCGGCTGTCTTTCCCTGCACCTAGATGTTCTCCTTCTGACTACTATGGATTCCCAACGGTAGTCCGCTCCCCGGTGTATGGGTACCGGAGGAGCCCGTTTGCCCGCAGGCGCTGACCCTTGGGTCTCTAGCCTTAGGCGGTAGCTGTATACCCTCATGGTGTGGGTGGTTGCCTTCAATCGGGACTTTTGCTGTTATGAAACCCCTGGGGTTCCAGTCACATTCGGATCTGACTATTGACGGCGGCTCCAAGCCTGGTCGGGGTCTGATGGCCCTGCCTGTGTGTGCTGGCTTCACTTCGCTCCCCGGTCGGTAATGGCGGGCCGTCGCCCGACCCCGGTCCCACAATTCCGCGTTGCTCCACCACTCCTGCAGACGGCCACCACCGTCTGCCAACCTTGCTGTCAGTGCCTGGGCCACAAACCCAGACACCGAAGTGTTCACTCCTCTCACTTCAAACTCCAACACTGAACTATCACTTTTCCCGCCTCCAGGCCTGTGAACTCCTCGGTGGGTGGGACCAACCGCTTGGCTCCGCCACACCTGGTGTGGACATCAGACACTGGAGGGAGGCAACAAGGGTTTTTGTTTGGCTGGTGTCCCTGTCTAATGGGGGTGGGGGGTGTTTGTGTGTTATCTGTGACGCCCTGGCTAGGCCAGGGCACCACGTTCCCCCTTGGTGAAATGCAGACCGTCCGCGGGCTGCCCGTCCATCACCGGTTTTATTTTTCTTTTTAAAAACTGTAAAAATATAAATTAACAGGTAAACATTTTCAAACATAAGTATTTTTGTTAGGACACTTAAAAGTTGCACATATAAACAAAACATTTTTAATAATAACAGACGGACGGACGGATGTCTTCCGCTCTCCCACCCAAGCAACCTAGCCCTGATGCTTCCCCTTAGAAGTGGGCAGCACCCCTTGACCCCAGTCCAGGTTCAGGCTGCCCGAGCGGGAACGGGTACGGTTACTCGCACCTGGCTGTCATTTCAGGGGACCCCACGTCCTTGGGGGACCCCTGACCCCCGGAGGATGGCCACCGGTCCTGGTGGTGGCCAGGCCCCAGCCTGCTCTGCTGCGGGCTCTTCCTCCAATCTGCCTCTCCGGAGGCGGCTCCGACGGAAAATCACCCCTCAACTTATTTACAAACCCACAAGTTCGTGGGTGGCCTGCCAGTTCTTGGCCATGTCCATGAGTAGTCTCTCATGCAGTGGGGGTAAAAGTACACAGGGTCCCTCCGGGGACAACTTGCCAGAAACGGCCGGAATAATCACACAGATAATCAGATGAAGGTCACGGTTCATTAAAGTCATTCAATCACATATTTACACATTTAACATATGACACCCCTAAATGGTAGTTTCCCTGTACCTAAGGGGGGTTGGCCTAGGTTGGGGCGTGTGGACCTTCTGGACCCAATGCTATCAGTGGAGGGCAAGGGGACAGAGGAGACAGTCAGCTCCTCTTCCCGTCTACTGTGTGGGGCCGGCGGAGACTCAGGGGGACTGGGTACAGGTGCAACCCTGGGCACTGGTTCACTGGCTGGTACTTCCGTCTCCTTTTCCTCCACGGGTTGTGGGAACATTATTACCGGAATAAGCACCGCGCCGTTCTGTGTAGGCCAGTCTGCTGGGAAATCACCCATTACTGTGTGGATCACCTCTTTTTCCTTCTCCCCGGTTGGTCTGGGGGTTGGAACTTCAGCTGCTACCTTCAACGGCAATGGGCACCTCTTCAGGTGGTCCCTGGACACTGTGGCCGAAGTCTTCCCCTTGTCACGACTAATCTGGTAGGCCTTCTCATTCTCCCATTCAGTGGGTTGTATGACATACGGGGTCCTTTTCCACTGGTCATCGAGCTTATGGGTTCTTCTTTTTCGTTTCAGCACTACATCTCCAGGTTTAAAGGGGCCAGCTGGAGCCCGCTTGTTGAAATACTGTTCCTGCTGTTCCCGCCTCTGACACAGGTTCCTTTCCACGTACTCCTGGACCTGTCGGTACTGCGCTCTCCGCCGAGTGTGCCATCTAGCAGTCGAAGGGAGGGCTTCTGGAGCTTCCAAGCCCATTTCTAGGTCTGGCAACCGGCCTGGCCGAGCTCTCATCAGATACGCTGGTGTACATTTGGTAGCGCTGGAAGGGATGTTATTGTACATATCGACCAGGTCAGGCAGCTTTTCTGGCCACAGGTTCCGCTCTTCTAGCGGTAACGTCTTGAGGAGTTCCAGGACCAGATGGTTCATCTTTTCACACATGCCATTAGTCTGGGCATGGTAAGGCGTGGTCCGAATTCTCTTGCAGCCATACAACTGGCAGAATTCTCGAAACACCTCCGCTTCAAAAGCCGGGCACCGGTCAGTAAGCACCCTCTCCGGGTACCCGTGCAGTCGGCAGAAATAGGCCTGGAATGCTCTAGCGGCGATACGGCCGGTCAGGTCCTTGACTGGGACAACCACTATGAATCTTGAATAGTGGTCGACAATGGTCAGGGCGTAGGTGTACCCACTTCGGCTAGGGGTGAGCTTCACATGGTCGAGGGCGACCAGCTCCAGCGGCTGATGAGTAATGATTGGGCATAGAGGGGCCTTCTGGCTGGCCTCATCCCTTCTTCTCAGTGCACAGGGACCACACTCTCGGCACCAGGCCTCCACAGACTCCCACATCCCACTCCAATAGAATCGCTCCCTCAACAGCATCTCCAGCTTCTTCCGCCCAAAGTGCCCGGCACTGTCATGGTAAGCCCATAGAACTGTGGGCACACTAGCTTGGGGAACCACCAGCTGACGAACCTTCTCATGGGTCTTCGGGTTGATCAGTTCCCGATACAGTTTCCCCTGGTCCATATGCAGCCGGGCTCGTTCTTTCCACAGCCATTAGACCTCAGGCGGAGCAGCGGGGTCCAGTCTAGTGGAACCTTGTTCAATCATGGTCTTGACCACTTGGACGGCAGGCGCTTGGTCTTGGGCTTCTTGCCATCCCTGACTGGGTAGCGAGTCCAGGCTCGCCTGTTGCTGCTGGATATGCAGCTTCTCGACTGGTGGCTGGTGAAATACGGGCAGCTCTTCGAGATCATCCCCTTCCGGTCCCTCATCCGATAGGTGGGAAATCAGGATAGCGCATCCACGTTGGTGTTCTTGCGGCCGGCTCGGTACTTGATCGTGAAGTCATAATTAGACAGCCTGGCTTCCCACCGCTGCTCCAACGCGCCTAGTTTGGCCGTGTCCAGATGGGTTAACGGATTATTGTCCGTATAGGCGGTGAACTTAGCGGCTGCGAGGTAATGGCGGAATCGCTCAGTAATGGCCCACACCAGGGCTAGGAACTCAAGCTTGAAGGAGCTGTAATTCTCAGGGTTCCTTTCCGTGGGCCGGAGTTTTCTGCTGGCATAGGCGATCACTTTTTCCCTTCCGTTCTGGACCTGGGACAGGACGGCTCCCAAGCCTACATTACTGGCATCGGTGTAGAGGATGAATGGGAGATTATAGTCGGGATACGCCAGGATTTCTTCTCCTGTCAAGTCTGTCTTCAGCTGGCAGAAAGACTCTTCGTGCTTCGCTTCCCATGCCAATGGGGTTCCAGAGGGCCTGCCACCCTTGGTCTGTCCCACAAGGAGGTCTTGCATGGGGGCGGCCATCTTCGTATACCCTTTAATGAAGCGACGATAGTAGCCCACCAGGCCCAGGAACTGTCTCACCTCTCTCACCGTGGTCGGTCTCGGCCAGTCCTGAATGGCAGTGATCTTCTCGGGATCTGGGGCGACGCCTTCGGCACTCACCACGTGTCCGAGGTACTGTACCCTGGGTTTCAGTAGGTGGCACTTAGAGGGCTTCAATTTCATCCCATATTTGGCTAGGGACGTGAACACTTCAGCCAAATGTTCCAAATGAGCCTCGTACGTCTGGGAGTACACCATCACATCGTCCAGATACAGTAGGACCGTTTCAAAGTTGAGATGTCCCAGGCAGCACTCCATGAGCCGTTGGAAGGTTCCAGGAGCATTGCACAGCCCAAACGGCATGCTGTTAAACTCGCAGAGTCCCATGGGAGTGGCGAATGCTCCAGCCCCTCCCCTCTGCTCTGCTTTTCTCTTACCCTGGGGGATGTGGTTTGTCTTGCTGCATCGGTGTGGGATCAGATTACCAAGGAGGATTAACTCTTTCTGTGACAACCTGGCTGTGCCAGGGCGTCACATTTCCAGTGAGTGGTTTCTTGTCATCAGCCTTCTGTGAATCTTCCCTTTCCTGCACGCACTTCACTTGCCATTGTCCAATGATTTGCCTGCCCCAAAATGTAAACCTGCCTTTCAATTATACTTACATGCAATTTGGAAGACAAGAAAGCGGGAACAGAGAGTTAAAGAGTTGTCCTGACTTCCGGTAATTATTTATTGTAATTATGAGATGCCTCCTGGCCAGTTGTTTTTTGGGGAAAAGACAACATAATTTTAAAATAAACTAATTTGAGGGCTGATTGCTTACTACATTATTAAATTAGGTGACATTTTCAGAAATATAGTGACCATTTAAAGAGAACCTGTCAGGTGCAATATGCATCCAGAACCACAAGCAGTTCTGGGTGCATATTGCTAATCCCTGTCTAACCGTCCCTGTATACACTAGCATAGATAAAGAGATCTGTATATAAAGTATGTATATGCAGTATTTCTAAAGATCTTTTATCGTATGCTAATGAGTGCGGGGAGTATTCGCAAGGGCGTTATAGCCCCCGACTAGTCCGCCCTCTTAGCATGTCAGCATGCCCACAGGGGTGTACTAACATGCTATTCAATTCAGCATCACAAGCGGTGAGGCGCATACCTGTGTTCGTAGTAACTGCTCTTCTGAATGCCCAGCACTTCCAGTCATGCGCAGTAGACTTCTCTGAAGCTGGGACGCATACACCCGGCTTCATACTGCGCATGACCAGACGTGCCGGGCATTCCGAAGCATGGTCACAGCGAACACAGGTATGCACATCACCGCTGGAGATGCTGCATTGAACAGCATGTTAGTACACCCCTGTGGGCGTGCTAACATGCTAAGAGGGCGGCTAGTTGGGAGATGTGACACTCTTGGGACTAGTCCCTTCGCTCATTAGCGTAAGATAAAAGATCTTTAGAAATAATTTTTCTAAAGATCTCTTTATCTATGCTAGTGTATACAGGGACGGTTAGGCAGGAATTAGCAATATGCACCCAGAACTGCTTGTGGTCCTGAGTGCATATTGCACCTGACAGGTTCCCTTTATGGCATATTCAGAGAACATGCCTATAATTTCTTAAAGCACCACTCCAGGGTTGTTTTTTCTTCAGCGCTAGAGTGGTGCTTCAAATCTAAGCACCCCCTGTCATATACTCACCTTCCGGTGGCTTCATTTTTACTTACGCCGCTCTGATCACGCGGTGCCATCTTGTAACTTCAGAAGTTACTTAACAAGCTTATAATGCAACTCAATGAGAGCCTCATAGACATGTATTGAGTTGTGACTACTATGAAATACTGGACAGCTGTCAGGTCAAAAATTACAGGAGTCCGGAGCGGCGGCAATAGAAGGTGAAGACTCCAGACTTTGGTCAGGGGATTTAGATTTAAAGTACCACTCCAGCGGTGCAATTAAAAAAGACAAAAACGCTGGAGTGGTGCTTTAAGTGGAGATTTCCCCTTTAACTTATACTGACTTAATATACATATGTGACGCCCCTGGACTATCAGGTCATGACAGGGTATTACTCTTTTCTCTGAGTGCAGTATCCAAGTCCCTCGTGGTTCTGGGTCCCTATCATGCAGTGTTGCCTCCAACAGCAAATCAAATCCTATGAACACCCTGCACCACACCCACCAGACACACCAGTGGGCAGCTTGAGCGGAATAGGGTCGCCCACCTAGGGGTCAGGAAGCGAGGGTCAGGAGAGTGTCAGTGAAGTGAAGTGAAGAGAAGTGAAGTGGAGGAAGCAGGGAGTGGTGGCTCTGGAAAAGTAGCTGTCTAGGTTGCAGGCAGTGACTGGACCTAGAGGAGTCAGACCCCTGGTCGTAGGGGATTGAGTCTAGGTGCCTGGGACCTGTCAAGAGGACGGTCATCAACCTGGACCCATCACCAGTCCGGGACCGAAAGCACGGCGGGGTACACGGACTCTAGGTCGAGGCTTCAGGCAACCCGGCAATTAGTGGTGCCTTTATGGACTGTTCCCACTAGCTCCAGAATCGGGGCACTAGCGCAACGAGGAGGATAGGGCCTTCCATATACGCAGCCCACAAGATCCCAAGCGTGAACCCTGAGAGCAGGCTCCCACACTTAGCAACTGTGGGGAGCAGAGCCCGGCAAGTTCCAAACTACCGGGCCACTTCAGTAAATCTCAACTTTGTGCCACGAGGAAGGTCACAGATCATCAGGCAGCACTGCAGGGGACGGGACCCGTACGAGCTCCCCGAGAGAGGCAACGGCACCTAGAGACTTGGTTTACCCGGTTGTCAGCGTCTACATACTGGCTGAATGAGTACATGAGTGATCCCCCCATCACGGCACCCAGTATAACCTTCCAGAGTCCCGGGGCCTACCCCTACCCGTGGAGGGTAATAACACCTTGCTGCCCCAATCCATCACCCTGGGTACTCCCAACAATGGCAGCGGCGGTACTCCCAATCACTGCACACCACGGGTAGCGTCACAAACTACTATCCCCCCTGTAAATATCCCCTTTCACTTTAGAGTGTGGCCCAGAGCCCTGGGTCTGGAGACCCTCGAGCCACAAACGGACATTGCCCAAGGATCCGAGCGCTTCGATCCGCTGCTGGAGCGGCACACATATATTTCAGAATCCATGCAAAACCAGTATATAATGATAGTCAAGATGTGTTGAAATATTCCTTGATACTTGCATCAGGAGGGTGTTTTACCTCAACTTACACTTTGCATTGAATTTACCTTTCCTATCTGACTAATTGTCACCATAGGAACTTTCTTTCTGAAATACAGAAACACAAAGTAGACAGCGAAATGCAATGTTCCAGGCTGGAATCAATATAAATTCATTATTCACAAGATGCAAACATGTAAGAAAGTGCTTTTATTTAGTAGGCTGCTCATTTCTTGGAGACTGTCATTAATACTGAAAGGATTGAGCCTATGACCACAAAAGAAATGCAAAGTTTTGGAGAAATCCTCGGCGCCAGAGGTTGCAGCCACAGTGCGGCCTTGATTCATTAACATTTCTTTAACTATTTACATCAAGCCTCATTGTTACATCTTCTCAAATGTTCCATAGCTTGACAGGACCTCATTTGCATGCAAACGACTTGGAGAAGAGGTAGACAAAGCAGATAGTGACAGCATATGACCCAAGGCCCACAATTTAAGTTGGTGCTGGATTACTGGTATATATTTATTTGCATTACTGTGATGTTTTCCAGCATTTTTATCACTAATATCTTTTATTCATAAAGCACTAACACATTACACCCCACTTCAAGAAAATATACTTACTTTGGTTTATACTGAAATGCATATTTTTTTGTGACGCTAGGCACGGTCAAGCCGTGAAGCAGGATAGTGAAACGTTCTGGGGTCAGATACCAGGACAGCCT
Source organism: Anomaloglossus baeobatrachus (assembly GCF_048569485.1). Classification (NCBI taxonomy): domain Eukaryota; kingdom Metazoa; phylum Chordata; class Amphibia; order Anura; family Aromobatidae; genus Anomaloglossus; species Anomaloglossus baeobatrachus. Next base: position 368,724,860 of record NC_134357.1, read on the forward strand.
GTCGTAAACCTAGGGGAAAGACAAAGGCAATTAGTCAGGTCACGGTCGGGGGTCAGAATACCAGGAGGATAGCAGATCAAAGCAAAGGGGCAAGGCAAACGGATGGGGGGAAAGGAGGTCCAAAGTCTGGCAGCAATAGTTCAAACACAGACCTTACGTGATTGGATGACTGAGCTCAGCATTCCCCTGCACTAGATTGAATGACTGAGCTGTCACTCACCAAAATGACAGCTTACCATTCCCCTGCACTAGATTGGCTGACTGTGCCGTCACTCACAAAAATGGCAGCTCAGCATTCCCCTGCACTAGATTGGATGACTGAGCTGTCACTCACCAAAATGACAGCTTAGGATTCCCCTGCAATAGATTGAATGACTGAGCTGTCACTCACTAAAATGACAGCTTAGGATTCCCCTGCAATAGATTGAATGACTGAGCTGTCACTTACCAAAATGACAGATTACCATTCCCCTGCACTAGATTGGATGACTGAGCTGTCACTCACAAAAATGACAGCTCAGCATTCCCCTGCACTAGATTGGATGACTGAGCTGTCACTCACAAAAATGGCAGCTCAGCATTCCCCTGCACTAGATTGGATGACTGTACTGTCACTCGCGCAACCCAACCAACAGCTCAGCACGGCCATAGGGCAGCAAAACTGTCACTCACTGCATTCAAGAGAGCACAAGAGAGAGGTGTTCAATGCCGCGCCAATGGATCACTCCAGATGATGTTCAGATCAGTGTCACTTTATTGTTATTCAGGTCAACGCGTTTCTGGGGCTTCTGCCCCCTTCATCAGGACCACCAGAAAAAGACACAACATCCAATTGAGATTGGATGTTGTGTCTTTTTCTGGTGGTCCTGATGAAGGGGGCAGAAGCCCCAGAAACGCGTTGACCTGAATAACAATAAAGTGACACTGATCTGAACATCATCTGGAGTGATCCATTGGCGCGGCATTGAACACCTCTCTCTTGTGCTCTCTGTTATCTACCGTATTGGTGGCTGCAGCCTTGGATTGTGTGATATATGCGAATATAGTAGTTGTGGCTTCTCACAACCACTTTTGGTGAGTAGGTTTACTCCCCCACCCCCACCCCTTACATATTGGGGTAAGACCCTATGCGCTTGTTTGTCCACAGCTATTTTCCGTGGTACTCACTGCATTCAAGACACCCTGAGCGGAGGAATCATGACAGATTTCTTTTTTATTTAAATGTCCTGTCATTTCAAATTTCCTATAGTGTCAGATACTAAAAGCTTGAAGAAAGCAAGACAGAAATATTAATACATGGTTTGTGCTACAGATTTCACACAGCACATCTTCAAATCAATCTGTTCTTACTGATTCACCTGATCCATTGTGTTGAGAACCCATAAAATTCAATGGGCAAATGTTTAGTTATTTGCTTAGACTCACAAAAAGCAAATCACAAATACATCAATTCTATTCGCAGGGTGTAACATAATGGCAGGTAGAGCAAAAATCTGCGGGTGAATATTCGAAATGGGTACATTGTTTTATTCACAATTGCATATTAACCACTAATATTGCAAGACACAGAACGTCTCCAGTTCCCACTGGCAAATAAGCATTCTAAATGAAATTTAAGTCTAGGGCAATAATCGTTTACCTGGATGAATGTTTTTCATCTATAGTTACTCTGACAAGTAAAAGGGTATCAATGTTTTGAACTTTTAACTTTTAGGGGTACTTTACACGCTGCGACATCGCTAGCATTTGCTAGCGATGTTGAGCGCGATTGCACCCGCCCCCTGGCGCATGGCCGATATGTGGTGATCGCTGCTGTAGCGAACATTATCGCTAAGGCAGCGTAACATGCACATACCTGCTCTGCGACGTCGCTGTAACCAGTAAACCGCCTCCTTTCTAAGGGGGCAGTTCGTTCAGCATCACAGCGACGTCACAGCAGCGTCACTGAACCACCGCCCAATAGAAAAGGAGGGGAGGAGATGAGCGTCCGGAACATCCCGCCCACCTCCTTCCTTCCTCCTTTTCTGGTGGAGGCAGGTAAGGGGATATTTGTCGTTCCAGCGGCGTCACACATAGCGATGTGTGCTGCCGCAGGAATGACAAACAATATTGTACCTGCAGCAGCACCGATATTATGTGTAGCGTCGGTCATTTTCATAATGTCGCACCAATAGGAGATACGATGTTGTTCCTCGTTCCTGCGGCAGCACACATCGCTGTGTGTGAAGCCGCAGGAGCGAGGAACATCTTCTTACCTGCCTCCACCGGCTATGCGGAAGGAAGGAGGTGGGCGGGATGTTTACGTCCCGCTCATCTCCACCCCTCCGCATCTTTTGGCCGCCTGCCGTGTGACGTCGCTGTGACGCCGCATGACCCGCCCCCTTAGGAAGGAGGCGGGTCGCCGGCCAGAACGACGTCGCAGGGCAGGTAAGTGCATGTGAAGCTGCCATAGCGATAATGTTCACTACGGCATCTATCACAAGATATCACATGTGCGACGGGGGCGGGTACTATCGCGCTCGTCATCGCTAGCATCGGCTAGCGATGTTGCAGCGTGCAAAGTACCCCTTAGGCTCTATATCTCACCACTCACTACAACTTGGAACGTGAGATATCCTTCATTTTATAGACAATCATCTTCGCTATCTCATTATGCAGATTCTTGTCATGCCATTGCATTGTTACTGTTTTGCTCCTGGTGATGGAAAAATCTTTTTTTTCCTGTATACTACATATTATAGCCTGTTTCCACATTCTCTAATAGCTGAGTGTTTTATTAGTTGATTCCCATGCAAAATGCTACTTATTCAAATCAAGGAGCAGCCATGGAGAAGATTTTCCAAGAGAAACAGCATCATCCAGCTCATGGATAGCAGTCTCTCGGCCAAGAAAGTTACCAAATTTGATCATGTGAGTGCCATGATAGTTAGCAGAATATAACATGGAGTCCGTCCCTTAATTCAAAAGCCAGGAAGTGGATGTCAAGGTAAAATATTAGAGTCAACAAGTCGGCTCATCACAAGGTCTATGAATTCTAGCGCGACAAACACGGCAGTGGAGGTGGCTTGTATTCTTATAATAGTGAGAGCACAGATGTCCATGCAAGCATCGGGTGATGCACATTATATAAGTCTGGATTTGTGGCTCAATTAAAGATGAAGAAGCCTCAACTTCAATATCATCATAAGAAGCGTTGCCTCGTGTTTTTAAAAGAGTACAAAAAGGGGACACTAGAAGATTGGAAACCGGTGATTTGGAGCAATGAGACGAAAATGAATAGACTATGCTCTGATGGGTGAAAATATGTCTGACAGAAAAAAGAGAAAAATTGGCTAACGGATTGAGAAATTGAATGAACTCTTTAGTTCAGTGGAGGAAGTTTGATGACATGTTTTTTTTTTTTACAAAGGCATTGGATACTTGCCCTGGTTCGATGGTGGTCTCAATGCTGAGCTACTGTATATGTGAACATCGTACAAGACAAGTTACTTACTTGAGTACTATGGATATAAAAAAGGACAACGAGCCAAAGCATAAGTTAAAACAAGTTGTTCAATGATAATAAAGTAGAGGTGTTGGATTGGCTCAAACAGTCCCAAGACCTGAACCCAATCAAACACTTGTGAGTAGAGTTGAAGAAAAAGCTGAATACCTACCCAAGTGAGTTGACCAGTATGCACCTGTAGGAGGTGTACTCTCCACTGTACTGGTTATGCTATGTACTCTATGTATTATACCAATTGTATTGTATATGTTAATATGTAATGCTGTTAACTAGGTGCAGGTTCCAGATGCAGCAAAGCAGGAATGTTGGCAACAGGTGCCACCTAGTGGTTGGGCTGGGTTAGCAGCTGAGTGGAAAAAACAGGGTTAAGGGAAAAGTGACATATGCAAGAAGGAGGACAATAGGGAGGTCTTGAGAGGAGACAATTCAGTATAGGGTTCAAATGGGAGAAGACATGGCCTCAGTGCTAGGGCCAGTCAGGGAGTCCCGAGGTAACCTCAGGGGGTCTGGAGCCTATGGCTCACTTTAGCTGGCTTAGAGAGTCATTTGGCTAGAGAGCCATCAAGGCCCAGCAGCGGCCACAGGTATGAGGAAGAGAGGGAAGGACATACAAACCCCGGAGGTTGAGAACAAGATCCAAGATAGCGGGGGAGACAGGTCGAGGATCAGTACCCGACACTGAATGAAGAAAGGGAAAAGAAGGTCATGTCTGTCATAATGGTATGAAGAATAAAAGTGAACAATTCAGGTTGGCAAAGTGAATTATTGCATGTGTTACTGACTGTCTACGATGATGACTGCCAATGGGGGTGATGGACACCAGCCTGAAGAAACAAGTGTCATGCACCTCAGCAGAAGTTACATCCGCTCATGGGGTCTCCTTGGCAAAGGAGTGCGGCGCAAGGGGCCCGTCACCACGTGACGAAGAGACCTGGCATCAGATTTCGGTCGAGATATGCTTGACTCTGAGCGCATGGTTAGAAGGATTCAGGCAGTGTTAAAAGACAAGGTAGATTTAGAAAATACCAGCAAAATACTAAAAATTAAAAATTAGATATTTAGGAGCAAAACAGTAACAATGCAGTGACATAACAGGAATCTCCATAACTATCATATGCTAAATAGTTGTAAGTCAAATTTTTGTATGAGATAGTTAAGATGATTGTCTATAAAATGAAGGTAGTCTCACATTCAAAGCTGTAGTGGCCTGGCCTATCAGGTCATCACAGGGTATTGTGCAATCTGCCCTTCTGCACAGTATCCATCTCCTCCTTGGTTATGGGTCCCTGACCTTTGGTATTGCCAAGAACAAGCTAATCAAAATCCTAGGAACACTGTGCACCACACCCACCAGACACACCAGTAGACGGCCTGAGTGGAATAGGGTCGCCCACTTGGGGGGTTAGTTAAGGGAAGGTCAGGAGTGTCAAGAGCAGTCAGTGTAGTGTTGGAGGTGAACGTGTGAGGAGGTCAGGAGCTGGGCTCCTTGGAACTACTAGGTGGCAGACGTTGATCTGGGTCTGGTAGGAGCTGGACCCCGGTCGCAGGGGATCGTGACAAGGGGCACGGACTGTCGAAGAGGACAGCCGGCAGCCTTGTGCCATCACCGGGCAGGGGCCAGGGCGCGACGGGGTACGTGGACCCTAGGTCAGGAAGTAGCTTCAGGTGCCCTGGCAATTTACCTGACGAGGACAGAGCCTTCAAGATCCGTTCTCCACCCTCTCCAAAATCGGGGTATTAGCGCAACGAGGGGGATAGGACTTTTCCACTACATGGTCCAGAAAATCCCAAGCGTGAACCCTGAGAGCAAGCTCACCCAGTTATCCATACTGGTGAGCGGGACCCGACCAGTTTTATACTCAAGGGACCAACCAGAAAAACTAGGTGCCAAGGTAAAGGTCACAGACTAACAGGCAACACCAACGGGCACGGGATCCAGGCATGCACCCTCCCAGCGGCAGCGGTGTCAAGAACTTTGGTTTACCACAGTTGACGGTGTCCGCGTTATTGGACTGAGTGAGTACATAAGTGACCCTTACCGTCCCAATGGCACTTCCCCGTCGCCCTCATCGAGTCCCGGGGCATCCCCCCTACCCGTGAAGGGGTTAAACACCTGGCTGCCCACACCATCGCCACCGGGTACTCCCAACTGCAGCGGTGGTACTACACCTTACCACACTCCACAGGTGGTGTCAAGAACTTCAAACAAAACATCCCGTGTAAATATTCCCCTTTATTCCAAGTGGCCGCGCGACCCCAACCTCCTGGGTCCAGAGATCCCTCGAGCCACTGCAGAACCAGATCCGAGCAGCCTGGCTGCTAACGTGGGGGCGGCACAAATCAAATGTAAAAGTTTACAGATCGGTGGTCGTATCGTGCAGTCAGTAAGTCTATGTAAACAGACCTTTGCAGTTTAAGGCTACATTTACACAATCGTTCCGTTTTTGCGGTCCGCAAAAAACAGTCCTGTTTTTCCACGGATGCATCCGTGTAGCATTTGTGTGTCAACCGCATCTGTCCTGCTCCGTTCAGTATACAGTCCATGTGACATCTGTGTGATGTCTGTCTTTTTTGCAAAAAAAAAAACCGGAAGGAGAGTTACATGCAGTCCAGGTATCTGGCCAGGTGCTGATCCCCATATAAAGTCTGGGGCAAAGGGGTAGGAGCAAGCACTACATACGCACCGATCACCGGGACGGCTGTCACACTACTTCCGCGGCAGCTCTTTGTTCTTCCCAAGCCGGCTGCTCATTAGGCTCATACATATTCACTCCTCCTCTGTCTGTAATTGGTTACAGTCATACGCGCCCCCACGGTCAGTGACAGCTGTCTGACTGCAACAAATCTCAGCCGCCGATGGTCAGGTCTATATCGTACAGTACAATAAATAAATAATTTTAAAAAAACAGCGTGCAGTCCCCCCTAATTTTGATACCAGCCAAGATAAATTCTCACAGTTACTGGCTGGTATTCTCAGGCTGGGGAGAACCACGTTATTGGGAACCCCCCCAGCCTAAAAATATCAGCCAGCAGCCGACCAGAATTGCCGCATTCATTAGATGCGACAGTCCCGGGACTTTACCCGGCTCATCCCGAATGTCCTGGTGCGGTGGCAAACGTGGTAATATATGGGGTTGATACCAGCTGTGTAATGTCACCTGACATAAAGCCCAGGTAATGATGTCACGGCGTCTATCAGATACCCGACATCACTAACCCAGTCAGCAATTAAAAAAAAATAGACGACAAACACATTTTTATTTGAAAAAACACTCCTCAACACATTCCCTCTTTCACCAATTTATTAGAAAGAAAAACAAATCCAGGTCTGGTGTAATCCAAGGGGGTCCCTCGACGATCCATACCATAGTCAATGTCCCAGTCAATGAAGAACAGAATGTTCCATATTGGCTGGGAGAGTAGTGCAGTGACCTGAGCTAACATCAATAGGTCAGCCCAGGTCACTGCAGGGGATGACGAGCACTGCTGTCAGGAGGTTAGCGAGGTATATTACCTGCTGTGAAGATCTCCTGCACTCCTGACGTCAGCGCTGTCACTGCAGGGCATGACTAGCGCTGCTGTCAGGAGGTTAGCAAGGTACATTACCTGCGGTGATCACTGCACTCCTGACATCAGCGCTGTCACTGAGTTCAATGACCGCCGCCTTCACAAACCAAGTATCGCGAGCGGCCCATGACGTCACCGCTAGTCACAGTCTCGGGTCGGCAGCGAGAGGAGATGTGACAAGCGGCGGCCATGTAAGACAATGACAGCACTGACGTCAGGAGGGCAGGACTTCATCACCGCAGGTATGGAACTTTACTAACCTCCTGACGGCAGCGTTCGTCATCCCCGCGGCTGCGGACACTGCAGTACGGGCAGCTGTGCACACATTACAGTGCGGGGCAGCTGCGGACACTGCTAATGTCACCTGGCATCAAGCCCAGGTTATGATGTCACGGCGTCTATCAGATACCCGACATCACTAACCCAGTCAGCAATTAAAAAAAAATAGATGACAAACAAATTTTTATTTGAATAAACACTCCCCAACACATTCCCTCTTTCACCAATTTATTGGAAAGAAAAAACAAATCCAGGTCCAGAGTAATCCAATAAGAGGGTCCCACGACGATCCATGCCATACTCACCGTGCCAGTCAATGAAGAACAGAATGTTCCCCATTGGCCGGGAGAGCAGTGTAATGACCTGAGTTAACATCATTAGGTCAGCCCAGGTCACTGCAGGGCATGACCAGCGCTGACTTCAGGAGGTTAGTGTACCGCCCCCAAGCGGTGGCTTGAGGGGTCTCCGGACCTGGGAGGGGGTCGCGCGGACACTCAAAGTGGAAAGAGGGGATATGTACAGGGGATTTAGAAGTTCATGACACCACCCACGGTGCATGGTAAGATGGAATACCACTGCTGCTGTTGGGGGCGCCCGGTGGCGGTTATATGGCAGCAAGGTGTTTAACCCCTCCGTGGGTAGGGAGTTGTGCCCCGGGGCCCGGTGATGGTGGCGAAGGGGTACCATTGGGGAGGAAAAGGGTTTCTACGTACTCATTCAGTCCAAGAATACTGACACCGACAGCTTGTAAACCAGAATTCTGAGCACTGCTGCAGGAAGGAGGGAGCACGTTTGGATCCGTGCCCTTGGTGTTGCTTGTCAGCCTGTGACCTTTTCCGTGGCACCTTCTTCACTGTTTGGACCCTGTAGTATGGAACTAGTCGGGTCCCGCTCACCCTTATGGCTAACGGAGTGAGCTTTCTCTCAGGGTTCACGCTTGGAATTTGATGGACTGTGTTTTGGGAAAAGTCCTATCCCCTCGTTGTGCTAGTACCGCGATTTTGGAGTGGGTGAGGGATGAATCTTGAAGACTTCACCCCCGTCGGGTAAATTACCACAACGCTTGAAGCTACTTCCCAGCCTAGGGTCCACGTACCCCGTCGTGCCCTGGCCCCTGCCCGGAGACGGCTCAAGGCCGCCGGCTGCCCTCCGCGGCAGATCCGTGCCCCTTGACACGATCCCCTGCGACCGGGGTTCCAGCTCCTACCAGGCCCAGACCAACGTCTGTCACCTAGTAGTCTCAAGGAGCCCTGCTCCCAAACGGTGACCTCTCCATTCAAGAGTCACCACTCCATACTCCTACTCCTTCACTTCCTTTCTCACTTCTCCTTCTACACTTTTCACTTTCCCCTACCATCACCCCAAATGGGCGGCCCTATTCCCTTCAGGTTCCCCAATGGTTTGTCTGGTGGGTGTGGTGCAAAGTATTCCTAGGATTTTTGACTGGCTCTGATCTTAGCAACACCAAAGAACAGGGATCCGTAACCAAGGAGGATGCGGATACTGTGCAGAAGGCCAGATTGCACAATACCCTGTGACGACCTGATAGGCCAGGGCATCACATTAGCTAGGTACATTACCTGTGGTGATGGAAGGCGCTGCACTCCTGACATCAGCGCTCGTCACTGAGTTCACAAGCGAAGTATCGCAAGCGGCCCGTGACGTCACCGCCAGTCACAGTCTCGGGCCACCCATGAGAGGTGATGTGAGAACGCAGCGGGCATAGAAGTCAGTGAAGTCAGTGACAAACGCTGACGTCAGGAGTGCAGGAATTCATCACAGCAGGTAATGAACTTTACTAACCTCCTGACAGCAACACTCATCATCCCCGCAGCTGCTCGCACACTGCAGTGCGGGCAGATGCTGACACACTGCAGTGTGGGTATATGCTGACACACTGCAGTGCGGGTAGATGCTGAAACATTGCAGTGTGCGAAGCTGCAGGGTTGGCGTGGGAGCGGGACACAGATTGTAGGGGCACCTGGCGGAAGTCACACGGAAGTGCTTCCATGTGGCTTCCAGGGATTTTGCTGACCCATTGACTTGTATTGAGTCATGGTCAATTATTACAGAACAGAATAGGACAGGTTCCATATTAACAGAACAGACTTATGAACTCCCATCTGTTTTTTTTTGTAGGAACAGATGCACACGGAGGTGCTTCCGTGTGCCATCCGATCTTACACAAAAGACATTGAAAGATGGTCCTGTCAGTAGGTCCTTAAAAAAACTGGAACTGACCAGGACAGAAGGAACGGTCATCTGAATGAGCCCTAAGATGAATCCAAAAGCCTTTCTGGTTCATAGCTATAGTGGAACTACAGGCATGCTTTTGCTTAAAAAAGGTCCAGTGTCCAGTTGAGTCACTAAATAATAATACACAATGCTTCTCCTTGAAATTTTAGTCATAAAACTAAAAAGACAAAACTGCATAAAAAGTGCAAGTCTCATAAAAGCCATATGTGTAAATGGATGAAAAGGCTTTATTAGAATTCATATAACAAAAATTACAAATACACAATTGATGCATGATTAAAACCTTTTACAAAGAACAAGAGGATGATGGTCGCAGAAAAGTACGATTGCAGCATATTAAAAATAAATGAGCCAAATGCAGTAAATATGATGCAGACACAGTACATAGCTCTGGTTGGAAGATGGCAGTATAAAGATGTGAGCAGATAGACTGCAATGATGAAGTGCAAATGCAAACAAAAGAGAAACAAGGAATGTGCCCACACTATGAAAACGCAGATAACCAGAGACATAAGCTGCATTTACACTGAAAGATTATTGTGAGGGATGCTCCTTAAGCCTGCTTTACACACTTCAATAGATCTTTCAATCCGTCGTCGGGGTCAAGTTGTAAGTGACGCACATCCGGCATCGTTCGTGACGTATTTGCGTGTGAAACCTACATGCGATCGATATTGAACGAAAATACGGTGATCGCATACACGTCGTTTATTCCTCATACATTGGACGTTTGGTAGTACGAAACTAGTCAATTGTAACGTGTGACATCCCTCATACGATTTTGATGTCTGAGGCTACGTGCGCAGGTGTGCGCTCTGCACCGCAGCTTAAAAAAGGTCTGCTTCAGAGCGCAGCTGAAAAGCTGCGTTCTGAGGCGCCTCACAATGTCTGTCATGCACTAATCTCTGTCAGTCCGTCACTATCTCTGTCCCTCACTCTCTGTCCATGTCAGTCTATCCCCCTCTCTCATATACTCACCGATCCCCGGCGCTGCACGGCATTCACACTGATCCGGCGGCTTTTACTGTTTTGAAAAAGCCGGCCGCCCATTAAACAATCTCGTATTCCCTGCTATCCCCGCCCACAGGCGCCTATGATTGGTTACAGTGAGACACGCCCCCCACGCTGAGTGACAGGTGTCACACTGCACCCAATCACAGCAGCCGGTGGGCGTGTCTATACTGTGTAGTGAAATAAATAATTAAATAATTAAAAAAAACGGCGTGCAGTCCCCCCCAATTTTAAAACCAGCCAGATAAAGCCATACGGCTGAAGGCTGGTATTCTCAGGATGGGGAGCTCCACGTTATGGGGAGCCCCCCACCCTAACAATATCAGTCAGCAGCCGCCCAGAATTGCCGCATACATTATATGCGACAGTTCTGGGACAGTACCCGGCTCTTCCCGATTTACCCTGGTGCGTTGGCAAATCGGGGTAATAAGGAGTTATTGGCAGCCCATAGCTGCCAATAAGTCCTAGATTAATCATGTCAGGCGTCTATGAGACACCCTCCATGATTAATCTGTAAATAACAGTAAATAAACACACGCCCGAAAAAATCCTTTATTGGAAATAAAAAACACACACACATTCCCTGGTTCACCACTTTAATCAGCCCCAAAAAGCCCTCCATGTCCGGCGGAATCCAGGATGGTCCAGCGTCGCATCCAGCGCTGCTGCATGGAGGTGACCGGAGCTGCAGCAGACACAGCCGGTCCGGTCACCTCCACGCAGCTAATGAAGACAGCCGCACGATCAGCTGATCTGTCACTGAGGTTACCCGCTGTCACTGGATCCAGCGGTGGCCGCGGGTAAGCTCAGTGACAGATCAGCTGATCGCGCTACTCACCGCCGCTCCGGTCAGCTCCAGTCAGCAACTGAGGTGAGTAGCGCGATCAGCTGATCTGTCACTGAGGTTACCCGCGGCCACCGCTGGATCCAGTGACAGCGGGTAACCTCAGTGACAGATCAGCTGATCGCGCGGCTGTCTTCATTAGCTGCGTGGAGGTGACCGGAGCGGCTGTGTCTGCTGCGGCTCCGGTCACCTCCATGTAGCACAGCTGGATGCGACGCTGCATCATCCTGGATTACGCCGGACATGGAGGGCTTTTTGGGGCTGATTAAAGTGGTGAACCAGGGAATGTGTGTGTGTTTTTTATTTCCAATAAAGGATTTTTTCGGGCGTGTGTTTATTTACTGTTATTTACAGATTAATCATGGAAGGTATCTCATAGACGCCTGACATGATTAATCTAGGACTTATTGGCAGCTATGGGCTGCCAATAACTCCTTATTACCCCGATTTGCCAACGCACCAGGGTAAATCGGGAAGAGCCGGGTACTGTCCCAGAACTGTCGCATCTAATGTATGCGGCAATTCTGGGCGGCTGTTGGCTGATATTGTCAGGCTGGGGGGCTCCCCATAACGTGGAGCTCCCCATCCTGAGAATACCAGCCTTCAGCCGTATGGCTTTATCTGGCTGGTTTTAAAATTGGGGGGAACCGCACGCCGTTTTTTTTAATTATTTAATTATTTATTTCACTACACAGTATAGACACGCCCACCGGCTGCTGTGATTGGGTGCAGTGTGACACCTGTCACTCAGCGTGGGGGGCGTGTCTCACTGTAACCAATCATAGGCGCCGATGGGCGGGGTAAGCAGGGAATACGAGATTGTTTAATGGGCGGCCGGCTTTTTCAAAACAGTAAAAGCCGCCGGAGCAGTGTGAACGCCGTGCAGCGCCGGAGATCGGGGATCGGTGAGTATATGAGAGAGGGCTGCTCAATTCAGTTACTCAGGAGTTTAGCGGTCACCGGTGAATCCTTCACTGGTGACCGCTAATCAGGGCGCGACACAGACAGAGCCGCAGCATGACAATGAAGTCGGGTGAGGTTCACCCGAGTTCATTCTGACAGTGCGGCTCTGTCTGTGTCTGCTGTGAACTACCATTCACCGCTGCTACATGGCTGTCTGTGTCTGCTGTCAGCGGCCATGTAGCAGAGCTGAATGGCAGATGACATAGTAAAAACGCATCCCTACACATTACACACGCTTGTCAAGTCAATAAATAAAAAAAAAAGGGTGCCCAATGCATACGTCACAGAACACATGATCTAAAGGATCGCACACAAAATTGATCAATTTAACATAGGCTACTAACGCACGTGTGACAGCAAATGAACGACCTACGTGCAATCTCATTAGATCGCATATGCAACCTGGGCGTGTCACATCGCATACGAGATCGCATACCTAATTGTAAGGTCTAAAGCTGGCTTTAATAATGCTCATTTCATGAAAATCTAGCAGTGTAAACAGGTTGCCAATCAATAAGCAAAATGCTCGTTCAATAGGTAAAATGAACTTTGGTGCAGCACAAACAATTATTGTTCTCATCCTATGAGCAGTGGCATCCTTTCTGAACTGAACGATCTATTATAGATCATTCAATTGACATTGTTTACCACAGTCTTCCTGTGTAAACAGGTTATTAAACAACCACCAGGCAGTAAAGGTTTACCAAGTGACAGCTGTGTGTTGAGTGCGGTCAGGCAGTCCATTTTGAAATGATGACCAAATCACCACCTCAACTTGATGTGAATTTGCAGTCAGCTCTTTCTCAGAAGGTTGTATTAAAATGTGGTGCAGTGATATCTTATATAGATATATAGGAAGGGAGATTAAAATATTAAGGACCGATCCAAAGTAAAATAAGATGAAAGATGTATTAAATGTGCCAGTCACATCTGAAAAGTGAGATAAAAACAGATAAAACCTGCTCGATTGTTAAGAAAAGCCATCATTTTTTATATGGTATGTGTATTGAGGTGTGTGCACTGCCCCACAAATCATAACATCTGTAAGTTGGCTAGTGCACTTGTGCGGATTCCAACAGTACATTACTGAAATATTAGGAGAGCACACATGCATGTCATATATACACCACTGGTTAACATTATTGGAACACTGGACTGCCCAACAGCACTCAACAGTCGTTGCTTGGTAAATAGTGATGAGCGAGTACTAAAAAGCTCGAGTGCTCGAAGCTCGGGCCGAGCCTCCCAAGATACTCGTGTACTCGGGCCGAGCAACGAGCCCAATGTTATCCTATGGGAGACCCGAGTATTTTTGTGAAATGACCCCCCGGCAGCATGGAGAAACCCTAAAAATGGCACAAAAGTCTCAGAAGAGTGCTCAAATGACATGGCAACAGCATGGGGAAGACCCCTTGAAGCATTTATCACTGAAAAGTCACAGCTGTGAACAATTTTGTCCGCGTTTTACGCCATTTTTACGGACTCACCAGAAAACCTTCCAAAATGACCCCAAAATGATTTTTCATGGCGGAAATGTTAAGGGCACATACCCAATAGTGAGATAGAGCTGGTGTATGTTACTTTTTGAGATTAATACATGAAAGATTTTACGTGAAAACATTGTGTGGCACTCCGATGTCCCTGAGAAGAGACGTACATGAAGGCCTCTTGAGTCTAATGTGCCCATTTTGAGGAAGTGAGTCTTTGTAGTATTTTCCTTTGCCAGGGCAGTCCAAAATTGTGAGGTTCACCAATGCCCCTGCATACAGACGTGCATGAGGGCCTCAAAACATTAAGTGTCCATTGTCAGGAAGTGGGTGTATTATAGTATAGCCCTTAGGCAGGGCAGCCAAAAATTGGGAGTCTCCACGTTGTCCCTGGATAGAGACGTGCATGAGGGCCTGTAAACCTGAAGTGCCCATTGTAAGGAAGTGGGTGTATTATAGTATAGCCCTTAGGCAGGGCAGCCAAAAATTGGGAGGCTCCACGTTGTCCCTGGATAGAGACGTGCATGAGGGCCTGTAAACCTGAAGTGCCCATTGTAAGGAAGTGGGTGTATTATAGTATAGCCCTTAGGCAGGGCAGCCAAAAATTGGGAGGCTCCACGTTGTCCCTGGATAGAGACGTGCATGAGGGCCTGTAAACCTGAAGTGCCCATTGTAAGGAAGTGGGTGTATTATAGTATAGCCCTTAGGCAGGGCAGCCAAAAATTGGGAGGCTCCACGTTGTCCCTGGATAGAGACGTGCATGAGGGCCTGTAAACCTGAAGTGCCCATTGTAAGGAAGTGGGTGTATTATAGTATAGCCCTTAGGCAGGGCAGCCAAAAATTGGGAGGCTCCACGTTGTCCCTGGATAGAGACGTGCATGAGGGCCTGTAAACCTGAAGTGCCCATTGTAAGGAAGTGGGTGTATTATAGTATAGCCCTTAGGCAGGGCAGCCAAAAATTGGGAGGCTCCACGTTGTCCCTGGATAGAGACGTGCATGAGGGCCTGTAAACCTGAAGTGCCCATTGTAAGGAAGTGGGTGTATTATAGTATAGCCCTTAGGCAGGGCAGCCAAAAATTGGGAGGCTCCACGTTGTCCCTGGATAGAGACGTGCATGAGGGCCTGTAAACCTCAAGTGCCCATTGTAAGGAAGTGGGTGTATTATAGTATAGCCCTTAGGCAGGGCAGCCAAAAATTGGGAGGCTCCACGTTGTCCCTGGATAGAGACGTGCATGAGGGCCTGTAAACCTGAAGTGCCCATTGTAAGGAAGTGGGTGTATTATAGTATAGCCCTTAGGCAGGGCAGCCAAAAATTGGGAGGCTCCACGTTGTCCCTGGATAGAGACGTGCATGAGGGCCTGTAAACCTGAAGTGCCCATTGTAAGGAAGTGGGTGTATTATAGTATAGCCCTTAGGCAGGGCAGCCAAAAATTGGGAGGCTCCACGTTGTCCCTGGATAGAGACGTGCATGAGGGCCTGTAAACCTGAAGTGCCAGTTGTAAGGAAGTGGGTGTATTATAGTATAGCCCTTAGGCAGGGCAGCCAAAAATTGGGAGGCTCCACGTTGTCCCTGGATAGAGACGTGCATGAGGGCCTGTAAACCTGAAGTGCCCATTGTAAGGAAGTGGGTGTATTATAGTATAGCCCTTAGGCAGGGCAGCCAAAAATTGGGAGGCTCCACGTTGTCCCTGGATAGAGACGTGCATGAGGGCCTGTAAACCTGAAGTGCCCATTGTAAGGAAGTGGGTGTATTATAGTATAGCCCTTAGGCAGGGCAGCCAAAAATTGGGAGGCTCCACGTTGTCCCTGGATAGAGACGTGCATGAGGGCCTGTAAACCTGAAGTGCCCATTGTAAGGAAGTGGGTGTATTATAGTATAGCCCTTAGGCAGGGCAGCCAAAAATTGGGAGGCTCCACGTTGTCCCTGGATAGAGACCTGTTAGGTTCTTAGTGCCTCCGTGCTTGCATTTAAAAACCGCACGTGTGTGCCTGTTGGTGGCAGCTTTCCGCTGCATTTGTGTGAGTTTTGCAAAAACTTGGATATAACGCACAAGTCTAGTGTACACATCAGCACAGCATTGCAAAATGCGCAAGGGCGTTGTCAACGAACAAGGAAGTGGACGTGATGGTGGTGCAGGCAGAGACCGAGGTTGTGTGCAAGCTCTAATTTCGCCACAACAAAGGGCCACATCTAGTCGCTCGCACGTCCTGTCCCAAATTCTTGGGGACCGCAGCAGTACACCGCTCTTGAACCAAGACCAGTGTCAACAGGTTGTTAGTTGGATAGCGGATAATGCTTCCAGTCAGATTGGCACCACCACAAACACTCTGTCTTCCACACGGTCAAGTGTCAGTAGCCGTGATACTGCACCGCACATTTCAGAACCTGATCCTCCTTCCTACCACCAGGCCGAGTACACGTCCACGGACATTACTGATCCCACACTTGGACACTCGGAAGAGCTGTTCGTTCACGTTTCCATTCACAAATTCTGGCCTCTCGCCAGCTCCTGTTGAAGTGGGCCATGACGAGATTGTATGTACAGATGCCCAAATATTTGAGCAGCCACGTTCTCACGAAGTTGGCAACGTGTCTCAACAAGGGGTGGACGATGATGAGACACAATTATCAGGAAGTCAGGAGGAGGAGCAGGGTGCGGAAGAGGAAGACGACGTGGTGGATGATCCAGTAAATGACCCAACCTGGCAGGAGGATATGCAGAGCGAGGACAGCAGTGCACAGGGGGAGGGAGGCGTAGCATCACAACAGGCAGTAAGAAGCAGAGTGGTGGCCCCAGGCAGACGTCAGGCAACTGTTCCCCGGAACAACACGACACAAGGTGCCTGTACAAATGTTAGGTCTTCCCGAGTCTGGCTGTAATACTATTGTATGTATTGAGGATTTCGATTGCGTTAGGGCAATGACAACCAGAGACGAGTTCTTGGTGCAAGACGTTTATAATATGCAACCAGCAAATATGTACATAAACGGAACAAAAACACAGTAGAACATAAATACAGGAAATACCTTCCAGGGACGGAGCGAAAGGGAATTCCCGGGACCGCGCACCGGACTCCCCCAGGGAGACCACCAAGAGCGAACCCCTATACAGGGACTGTCTGGCAATCACCCCAGAAGCCCTAAATGCGCAGCAGCCGGGACACAAAAGGGCAATAGGTAAGTCCAAAAATGTCCGTACGTGATGTGAGTCCAGAGTGGTATTAAACGGAAGGAACCGGGCAGAAGTGCCGACCAAAGACGGCAAACGGAGTCCGGGCACAGCTAGATGATACCAGATGAAGTCCAGAGTCGATGTCGGTTGTTTTCCAAGAGGATCTGAATAACAATCAGGAACCAAAAGCAGCAGGGCAGGAGCACACAGGAAGCAGTATACTCAGGCACTGGACTAAGCTTTAGGGGCGGCTTTTAAACAGATGGACAGGAAGTAGGGCAACAGAACAGAAAACTCCATGTTAACAAAGGGCAAGCTCTTTCAAAAGAAAACTGGAAAACCCGGAACTCTGACACTGGCAGTTTTTTAAGTTGGCTCCAGATGATTCTAAAAAGGCCATTTGCAACACCTGCCATGCCAGCATCAGCAGGGGTACCAAAACTAGCAGCCTGACCACCACCAGCATGATCAGGCACATGTCAGCCAAGCATCCGACTTTGTGGGAAGTACAACAGAGTCGAGGAGCAGTGCTTGCTACGTCTTCGCTGGTTGTGCATGCAAGCCAATCCCCTGTCCATGCTGCCTGCGAACAAGCCTCCTCCACTCCTGCACCTGCAGTTGCCTACGCAGAAAGAACACCATCATCAAGCACGTCCTTGTCCCAGCGCAACGTTCAGTTATCCATTCAGCAAACCTTTGAACGCAGGCGCAAATACACTGCCAACGCCCCACATGCCACAGTTCTAAATGCTAACATTTCGCGACTGCTTGCGCTGGAAATGTTGCCTTTTAGGCTGGTTGAGACAGAAGCATTCCGCTACCTGATGGTGGCAGCTGTCCCACGTTACTCGGTCCACAGCCGCCACTATTTCTCCCGGTGTGCCGTCCCCGCATTGCATAACCACGTGTCACAAAACATCACACGTGCCCTGAACAACGCTGTTTCAGCCAAAGTCCACCTAACCACAGACACGTGGACAAGTGCATGTGGGCAAGGCCGCTACATCTCGTTGACGTCACACTGGGTTAATATTGTGCAAGCTGGGACCCAGTCTGAGCGAGGGACGGAACACGTCCTTCACACACCAAGTTTTGCAGGCCCTACCTCAGTCAGGGTTTCACACACACTCTACAGCTCCGGAATGTCATGCTCCTCAGCCTCCTCCTCTTCCTGCGCATCCTGATCCACTTTACCCTCCACACCAGTCCCAAGCTGGAAGTGTCGCGGGCGGAGGAGGGGACGGTGCGCTCTCCCACTGCTCGGGTCCGGCTGACGCTGCTCTACGGCTGCTGCTGCTCGTTGGCTCGAGCGATGGCCGGATCCCGGGGACTCGAGCGGCGCTACTCGCCCGTGAGTGAAAAGGGGTGGTTTGGGTTTTGGGGATATTGTCCGTGACGCCACCCACGGTTGTGGTGATTGTGTGGACACCACCGCTGCTCTGGACGGGGATCCCGGGAGCCTGTGACAGGGAGCAGCTTTGTTGTTATTTCTCCCCTCCGTGGGTAGGGGGGTTGGTTGTCCCGGGGCCTGGTGATGGGGTAGACATGGATGACAGGCGGGTTGCGGGGCCTGATGAGGTGCAGGGTCGCAGGGGCAGCGCTGTGCCGCACGGCACGGAGGTACTCACTCAGCCCAATGATGATGACACAGTTCACGGTTAAACAAGTGGCTGGATGGACGGGTCACTCGGACGGCTGCGGTTGTTCCTCCCTGCAGGTTAGTGATGACTGTCTCTCCCTGCACCTAAGTTAAGTGTTGGTAGTGATGGTTTCCCAACGGTAACCCGCTCCCCGACCTGGATATGGGCCGGAGGAGCCCCTTTTGCCCACAGGCGCTGGCCCTGGGAGACGGTTGCCCTTGGCGGTGGCTGTGTCTCCCCTTCACGGTTGTACGGTTGCCTTCTATCTGGACTTGGCTGTTTGGAAACCCTGAGGTTCCCTTCACTAACGGATTTGGCAAATTCACGGCGACACCAAGCCTTGCCGGGATCCGAAAGTCCTCTGCCAATGGTGCTGGCTTCTCTTTGTATACCGGTCCGGTACGGCCGGGTCACCACCCGTCCACGGTCCTTACGGCAGACTCCAATCGGCCTCCACTGCAGACAGTCACCACATCCTGCCAACCTTGCTGTCCTGTCCGGGCCACACACCCGGACCAACTTCAGGCTCTTTGCTGTCACTTTTCTCCTCTCTACTACTTTCCTCCTTCCACTTCCTTAGCTTAACTCTCACTGCCTGTGTTTTCCCTCCTCCTCGGTGGGTGGAGACCAACCGCCTGGCTCCACACCCTGGTGTGGACAACAGCTCCTGGGGAAGGCAACAAGGATTTTGTGTTTTGACTATGATATGCCTGCAGGGAGTGTGGGGTGTTTAAGTGTTGTGCTCTGTGGCCCCTGGCTTGTCCAGGGCGACACAGAAGCACTGCAGCACTGCCTCGGCGAAGCGGCAACAGGCAGTGCTGAAGCTAATCTGCATAGTTGACAAACCCCACAATGCAGAAGAGGTGTGGACAGCTCTGAAACAGCAGGCAGATCACTGGCTCACAACTCTGAACCTAAAGCCAGGAAAGGTCGTGTGTGACAATGGCCGGAACCTGGTGGCGGCTTTGAGGCGAGGCCAGCTGACACATGTTCCATGCGTGGCCCATGTGCTCAACCTCGTGGTTCAGCGGTTTCTAAAGTCATACTCAGAGCTGTCTGATCTGCTGGTAAAAGTTCGCCGCCTGTCTGCACATTTTCGAAAGTCACCTACTGCTTCAGCCGGCCTTGCCGGCTTAAGACGCCGTTTGCATCTTCCGGCACACAGACTGGTGTGTGATGTCCCCACGCGTTGGAATTCAACTCTGCACAAGTTGGTCAGGATATGTGAGCAGAAGAGGGCAGTTGTTGAGTACCTGCATCACCTAAGTCGTCGGGAAATGGGTCAAACTCCACACATAACACCTGAGGAGTGGAGATGGATGTCCGACCTATGCACCATCCGCCAAAACTTTGAGGACTCCACCAAGATGGTGAGCGGCGATGACGACATTATTAGCGTCACCATACCGCTTCTCTGCCTTCTAAAATGGTCTCTGCTCAAAAAACAACCATAATGCATTGCAGGCGGAGCGCGATGAGTTTGAGCAAGAAACAGTAGTGGGTGTGGGTGATGATAACACACAGCCCAGCCTCGTCTCATCACAACGTGCAGTGGAGGACTATGACGAGGAGGAGGATGAAGACATGGAGCAACTCTCTGGCCAAATTGAGGATATGACATGCAGTCATATCCTCGGTTCAGCGTGGCTGGCCAGAGGACAGGGTAGATGATGAGGAGGAGGAGGACAGCATGTTCAGTCATCGTGTTGGTCAGGATACTGAAGTGATGGCTGTTAAGAGTCTGGCACACATGGCTGACTTTATGGTAAGCTGCCTGTCTCGTGACCCTCGCGTTAAGAACATCTTGGCCGACAATCATTATTACTGGTTGGTAACACTGTTAGACCCACGCTAAAAGGAGAACTTTATGTCTCTTATTCCCGAGGCGGAGAGGTCAGGCAAAATGCAGCAGTTCCAGAAGGCCATAGTCACGGAAGTAGGCAAAGCATTCCCCTCACAAAACGCTAGCGGCATAGGTCATGAATCAGTGGACAACCGAGGCGTACAGCCGAGAGAGGCACAAGTCCAATCCGCCAGAGGTAGGGGAACAGTCTTTAAGATGTGGGACAGTTTTCTCAGCCCCTCACGTACCACAGCCCCTGAGGTGCGGGGTAGTGCCACAAGAAATCCTAAGTTTGCCCAGATGCTGAAGGAGTACCTTGCAGATCGAACAACTGTACTCTGACATTCCTCTGTGCCTTACAATTATTGGGTATCCAAGCTGGACACGTGACATGAATTGGCTCTCTACGCCTTGGAAGTCCTGGCCTGCCCTGCTGCTAGCGTTTTGTCAGAGCGTGTTTTTAGTGCCGCAGGTGGAATCATTACAGATAAACGCACCCGCCTGTCAACTGAAAATGCTGACAGGCTGACTCTGATCAAGATGAACAAGGGTTGGATTGGGCCAGACTTCACCACACCACCATCAAATGAGAGCGGAATTTAAAGTTTGCCATGTACCTCCACTCACCCATGGGTACACACTTCTGGACTTTGGATAATCGCTGGACTGCTCCTCCTTCTCCTCAGGCGCCACCATGATGATGACCGTTACAAATTGCAATACTTAGGCCTTTGTTTCAGGTATACCCCCAGTGGTAAATTTTTTCGCCCATTCTTTGCAGAATGGACATTACAACGACAGGAGACCCGCTCCTTTGCAATGGGAACAATGTTTTGAGGCCCTCATGCACGTCTCTACCCAGGGACAACGTGGAGCCTCCCAATTTTTGGCTGCCCTGCCTAAGGGCTATACTACAATAGACCCACTTCCTTCCAATGGGCACTTCAGGTTTACAGGCCCTCATGCACGTCTCTACCCAGGGACAACGTGGAGCCTCCCAATTTTTGGCTGCCCTGCCTAAGGGCTATACTACAATAGACCCACTTCCTTCCAATGGGCACTTCAGGTTTACAGGCCCTCATGCACGTCTCTATCCAGGGACAACGTGGAGCCTCCCAATTTTTGGCTGCCCTGCCTAAGGGCTATACTACAATAGACCCACTTCCTTCCAATGGGCACTTCAGGTTTACAGGCCCTCATGCACGTCTCTATCCAGGGACAACGTGGAGCCTCCCAATTTTTGGCTGCCCTGCCTAAGGGCTATACTACAATAGACCCACTTCCTTACAATGGGCACTTCATGTTTACAGGCCATCATGCACGTCTCTATCCAGGGGCAATATGGAGCCTGACGCTGCCACCGACTGCCACACACATGCTGTTTTTAAATGCAAGCACGGACGCAATAAGAACCTAACTGGTTTTTAGGAGCGACAATTACTGAGAAGTCTGACACTATCAGACACTGCTGACTGACGTGTATTATACACTAGACTTGTGCGTTATATAATAGTTTGTGCAAAACGCGCACCTGTCCCCTGCCACCGACTGCCACACACGTGCTGTTTTTAAATGCAACCACGGACGCAATAAGAACCTAACTGGTTTTTAGGAGCGACAATTACTGAGAAGTCTGACACTATCAGACACTGCTGACTGACGTGTATTATACACTAGACTTGTGCGTTATATAATAGTTTGTGCAAAACGCGCACCTGTACGCTGCCACCGACTGCCACACACATGCTGTTTTTAAATGCAAGCACGGACGCAATAAGAACCTAACTGGTTTTTAGGAGCGACAATTACTGAGAAGTCTGACACTATCAGACACTGCTGACTGACGTGTATTATACACTAGACTTGTGCGTTATATAATAGTTTGTGCAAAACGCGCACCTGTCCCCTGCCACCGACTGCCACACACGTGCTGTTTTTAAATGCAAGCACGGACGCAATAAGAACCTAACTGGTTTTTAGGAGCGACAATTACTGAGAAGTCTGACACTATCAGACACTGCTGACTGACGTGTATTATACACTAGACTTGTGCGTTATATAATAGTTTGTGCAAAACGCGCACCTATACGCTGCCACCGACTGCCACACACATGCTGTTTTTAAATGCAAGCACGGACGCAATAAGAACCTAACTGGTTTTTAGGAGCGACAATTACTGAGAAGTCTGACACTATCAGACACTGCTGACTGACGTGTATTATACACTAGACTTGTGCGTTATATAATAGTTTGTGCAAAACGCGCACCTGTACGCTGCCACCGACTGCCACACACATGCTGTTTTTAAATGCAAGCACGGACGCAATAAGAACCTAACTGGTTTTTAGGAGCGACAATTACTGTGAAGTCTGACACTATCAGACACTGCTGACTGACGTGTATTATACACTAGACTTGTGCGTTATATAATAGTTTGTGCAAAACGCGCACCTGTACGCTGCCACCGACTGCCACACACGTGCTGTTTTTAAATGCAAGCACGGACGCAATAAGAACCTAACTGGTTTTTAGGAGCGACAATTACTGAGAAGTCTGACACTATCAGACACTGCTGACTGACGTGTATTATACACTAGACTTGTGCGTTATATAATAGTTTGTGCAAAACGCGCACCTGTACGCTGCCACTGACTGCCACACACGTGCTGTTTTTAAATGCAAGCACGGACGCAATAAGAACCTAACTGGTTTTTAGGAGCGACAATTACTGAGAAGTCTGACACTATCTGGACTGTTTTACACTGTGTACACCAGCCCCAGATATGATGAAGGCTGGTATACGGTCACCACTACCCTGCCTGCCTGCCTGTATACTGCTACAATAGTCCTGACAAGGACTCTTCTGGTCACTAGCCTGTATTCCGACCTGGCTATACCCTGCCTGTATATAGCAACAATAGTCCTGAGAAGGACTCTGCTACTGTACTCCGACCTGGCTATACCCTGCCTGCCTGTATACAACTAGAATAGTCCTGAGAAGGACTTCTGGTCACACTGTTTGCAGCCCTGCTCCGGAACTAACTATAAAGGGCCGCAAAGCTTTCCCTGAATCAGCGACACTCTCCCTGCACTGACTGTCTGGATAGTTGTGAGCAGAGCACAGTGCGCCGGCCGATATAAAGGCTCGGTCACGCTGTGCAGGCCGGCCAATCACTGCAATTCCACAACTAACAGGGCTGTGGCATTGCAGTGGTCTGCCAGCCAATCCCTGCATGAGGGCTGGCTCTCAAAAGAGCGCCAACATGCAGAAATGAAGACCACGAGTACAGCACGAGTATCGCGAGATTACTCGGTCCCCGCCGAGCAGCCCGAGTACAGCGATACTCGTGCGAGTACCGAGTAGTGACAAGCATGCTCGCTCATCACTATTGGTAAACCTTTACTGCTCCGTTGTTTAATAACCTGTTAACACAGGAAGACTGCAGTAAACAATGTGCATTGATTGATCTGTAATATATTGTTCAGTGCACAAACGCTGCTACTGTTCATAGGATGAGAACTATAATCTTTTTGTGCTGCACCATAGATCATTTTACCTATTGAAAAGGCATTTTGCTCATTCATTGGCAGCCTGTTTACACTGCAAGATTATCATCACTTGTAAGGCCACATCTGGAATATGGAATCCAGTTTTGGCTCCACACTTTAAAAATGATATTATGAAGTTAGAGTCAGTTAAAAGGCAGGTAACTAGATTATTACAAGGGATGGAAGGACACCATCCATCCATTCTTCCATCCATCATGAGAGGTTGGAAAACATGGGCTTGTTTAGCTTAGAAAAAAAGACGTCTAAGAGGAGAGCTCATTTCTATGTATAAATACATGTGTGGTCAAAACAGAAGACTGGCACTTGACGTAGTCTTTCCAAAGACAATACTAAGGACCAGGGGGCATTCATTATGAGTGGAAGAAAGGTGATTCCGGCAGCTTAATTGTAAAATGTTCTTTACAGTTAGAGCAGTCAGACTGTGGAATGCCCTACCACAAGAGGTAGTAATGGCAGATACTAGAACAGCTTTCAAAAAAGGTCTGGATAATTTCCTCAGTACACACAACATTGTCAGTTTTAGATAAGTTATTAACAAAAAATGTATAATTGGTGGAGAAAGGTTGACCTTGATAGACCTACAGGTCTTTTTCAACCTTTGTAACTATGTGACTATGTTACACAGCAAGCCCTATTGTAATGCAAGGATAAAACTCAGGCATGAAAATAGGGATGCGTCATTGATAAGAGAATTGTGACTACATATAATTACAACAATCAATATAATTAGGACTGTGAAACCTCTCCAACAGCTGATTAGATAAGGGATTAGAAAAACGATAGAAACAACCACAACTATGCAAAATAGTTAAAAAAAAAATACAGAAAGATACTAATACTAAACTAAATATTTGTGATTTAATAGGAGGAGCATATCAACACCAAAAATGAAGAAGACTATAAATACTGTATGTGATAACTGCAATAATTAATGAATTATAAATAGTGACGGGCGAAAAGTAAAATATTCGGGTTCATATTATTCGTGCCAAATAATTTGTACTATTTGTGTGTTCGGAATCATCACAAATAACAAACCTAATACAAGTCAATGAGAAACTTGAATATTTTTCCGGAGGACCTTGCAAGGAAGTCTGGGAGTGCTATAAAAATGCAATGGATGGAAAAGTGCTGAATCCTCTGCCCACCCTCTATAACAGTGTCTGTGATTGGCTTCAGTCCTGCTTCCCCCGCCTACCCTCTGCGCCAGCATCTGTGATTCATTGTCCTCACAATAGCTGTCTGGGTTAGGAAGTGGAGTGTAAAAATAAATAAATAATTGGAAAACCATCATGGGGTACCCCCATTTTTTATACAAAATCAAGATAAAGCAGACAGCTGAGGGCTGGTATTCTCTGGCTAGAGAGGCCCATGGTTATTGGGCACTCCCCAGACTAAAATAAGCAGCTCGCAGCCTCCCAGAATTGCCGCATCCATTAGATGCGTCAATCCTGGCACTTTGCCCTGCTCATCTCGATTGATTTGGAGCGGTGGCAGTTGGGGTAATGTAAGGGGTTATGACAGTAATGATTTGTCAAAAAATCAAAGCTGCTACAAAGCCCTGGATGAATAATTGGGGGTCTGCGCAGGCGCACTGTGTTCTGCCCTGCTCAGGGCAAATCAAAATAATGTAATGCGCCTGCGCAGGACCTCAATACCGGCGCGTGTGTATGACGTAGACGCGTCATGCAATGCGGCTTCAGAATAAGGAAGACCAAGATTGCCAAAAGGGGAGGCGCCGGTCCAGGAGAATGGCGCCACCCATCTGACCGTTGTGCACCGGAGCAACCTTCTAGGTGAGTATTATAAAGTGTTTTTTATGTTATATCCAGCGGCCTGGGCTCTTATATACAGCATGTTAGAATGCTGTATATAAAAGCCCAGTGGTGGTGGCTGCAGCTTATAGGGCAAAAAACTGGTGACAGGTTCCCTTTAATGTGTCCAGGACACAGATCTTGATGTCAGGCAAATCCATGTACTGTTTACTGATAATGTGGCAGCCCTGAGTATATCCGGGTGCCACAGGAAACTGCATCCTTTCACCCAGGGTGCAGGGCCTATCCCCCATGGTTCCAGGTTCCTAAGAAACCGGTGTCACTACCATCAGCACCACAAATCCCAATCAACACCTCACATCATGACCTGTCAGACACACCAGTGGGTTGGTTAAGCTGGAAGAGGGCCACCCACCTAGGGGTCAGGCAGACTAGTGGGAGGGAGGAAGCGAGCAGAGTAGTGAGAGCCCTCAAGGAGTGAGGAGCTGGAGTAGTAGCTCCCGGGGAGCTAGACTGAGATTGGGTCGCAGACAGTGGTCCGGGACCAGAGGAGTCGGGGACCGGTGGCAGTGACATTGGAAAAGGGTGCGATGGACATAGTCTAGAAGGACTGTTGGCATCAGAAACCCAAATGAACTGACCGATACCGAGCAAGACGGGGTACAGGACCCTAGGTCAGGAACCAATTCAACGTCCTGATAATTAACCTGGGAGGGAGAGTATCTTCATGAACTTCCCTAAGAGCTCAGAGATTGAAGGCGACAGCAAACCGCGAGGGATAGGGCTTTCCAGTAAAGCAACCCACTGAAATCTCAAGTGCCAGCCATCAAGAGCACAGCTACATTATACATAGAGAGCGGGGCCCCAACAGCTTCAAGCCAAGGGGCCACAATAGACAACTAAATTGTGCATGGAGGTGGGTTCCGGATTACCAAGTGACACCGGTGGGAGCGGATACCTGGATGGGCTCCCTGCAGTGACAGTGAGGCACAGAGACTTTGGTTTACCCTCAGTGTGAGTGTCTACTTTATAATCCTCATCCAGCACCACGACTACCCACAGTGAGTACCCTAGCCCCTGCACTCCCAAATATCCACCAAAACCCCAGAGGCCGGGGCCTTCCCTACCTGTGGAGGGACTGACACCTTGCTGCGCCACACCATCTGTCCCGGTACTCCTTCCAGCAGCGGCGGTACTCCCAGTACCACAACCCGCTGGTGGTGTCACGAACGTCTCCCCTGTAAATAATCCCCTTTCAAGGATCGGAGTGTTTGCCTAGCCCGGGTCTGGAACCCTCTAGCCACAACCACCCCGGATCACAGCACCCCGGTCTGTGCCGGGGTGGCACAATAACATGGTTAGGTGGATATTCAGACCACCATGCAAAATGAACAGAATACAGCCAATATATTGAAATCACATCACAACCCTTCCGGAAGAATTATCTATTTCATACTATTCTAGTTCCCAGAGGATTACATTTTGCATATGAGCAAGCCCATATGGCCCCCATGACAGTCCCTCTCAGTTGTAAATAATACCCATCTTATAGCGAGAACGGTTGTGAAGTAACACAAACTAGAGCAAGACGAGAAGCAAATCAATTGATGCAGATTGGAGGTTGATTATCCTCAAGTAAAACTCACCTGCCTGTAGACTATGTGTTTAATACAGGTATACAATGACTCAAAATCGCAGGAATATATCATCCACCATCCAGACAGATTTTTTCATTATTTTTATGTTTCTACATTTACTTTTTTACTCTAGTATACACCTTTGTACATCCTCCCAATAACCTTTCATGTGGGTTTGACTGATCTCAATCACACTTTGCTTTATACATACATTTGGACCTCTTAGCTACCTATTTTCTATGGAATCATGTTAGGAATTTTCTCTGTGCATTTTATTCATTTTTTCATGTGTTTTAACTTTATGTTAACGTTTTATTTTTTCACTTATACATTTTGTTAATACTTTGAAAACCTTTTATCCGCTGATGGATAAGAAAAGATGGAGAATTACCCAATATAGTGTTAAAACAATATTTTATTAAAGGGAACCTGTCAGGTGCAATCTGCACCCAGAACCACGAGCAGTTTTGGGTGCATATTGCTAATCCCTGCCTAACCCTCCCTGTATACACTAGCATAGATAAAGAGATCTTTAGAAAAAGTATTTTTAAAGATCTTTTACCGTATGCTAATGAGCGAGGGCACTAGTCCACTGGGCATTAGTTCCCTGGCCAGTCTTCCCCATTAGCATGTTAGTATACCCCTGTGGGTTCCTGTGGGTGTGCTAACATGCTAATGAATGCGCAGCGTTACAGAATGATGTCACTCACCTCTCGCCGCCATCACATCTGACACTGGATTTAAGCTCAGTGACCCTGGAATTTGGGTCATGTGCACTACTCCAGTTTGAAGCCAGGACGTGTACACCCGGCTTCATAGTGCGCATGTCCCAAACTCCGGGGTCATGAGCACTGAGCCGAAATCCCCCGCCGGACGCGATGGCGGTGGAGAGGTGAGTAAGATCATCCTCTGACGCTGCACATTAGCCTGTTAGCACGCCCACAGGGATGTACTAACATGCTAATGGGGGTGACTGGCCGGGGAACTAACACCCAGGGGACTAGTCCCCTCTCTCATTAGCATATGGTAAAAGATCTTTATAAATACTTTTCCTAAAGATCTC
Organism: Anomaloglossus baeobatrachus; assembly: GCF_048569485.1. NCBI lineage: Eukaryota > Metazoa > Chordata > Amphibia > Anura > Aromobatidae > Anomaloglossus > Anomaloglossus baeobatrachus. The sequence goes on from NC_134357.1 coordinate 368,753,473, forward strand.
TTTATCTATGCTAGTGTATACAAGGACAGTTAGGCAGGGATTAGCAATATACACCCAGAACTGCTCGTGGTTCTGGGTGCATATTGGACCTGACAGGCTCCCTTTAATGCAATTAAAATCGTTTAGCTTTAACAGGGTATATTAGTGGTCAGCTGTTTCTTAAGATCACATGACCTAATTAGAATAATTACAATATACACAGTTTACATCTGACCAAAAAAGGGAACATACAGAACTTATATAATTGTAAGCATGTGCCATAGTAAAGGTTATTAAAGTTGATAATAACAAAGTGATTAAAGAAGTGAATCCTATAGTAGGGATTGGTGGCAGTAACCTATGCTTATATTGAGGTTGATAGTAAATAAATAATTAAAGTAACATCTGTTAGTAATGTATGCTGAAAGCAAAATTACACAATCTTGGATGTTGTATAAAAAACCCATATAGAAGGAACTTTTAAGTTCCCATAATTCTCTATAGCTGCATAGGATTAAGTTTTGTGATTGATAATAACATCCAAGGTAAGTATATAGCACTGACCAGTTAGCAGGCAAGCTAGGGAATGGGAATCCGTGCCTCGAAGCGCATTTCACCCTGCTTCTTCAGGGGGACATGTATTATTTTGTTAATGCTATATAATTAACATCTCAGATTTATGATTTATATATGTATATGCAATTTTGTAGGCCTTGAACAAGGTCGTTTGAGCGAAACATTGACTCTCTTGTACAGACCTGCTGAAATTAAATAAAAAAAGAAATATAATTTACTGCATTTGGAAGTTCATTTTTTCATATATACCATCTTAATCTCATACCTACAGTATTAGGAGAGACTAGATATGAAAAGTCACTGATATTTGTCTAAAAGGCTCCCATCCAGAGATTTAATGGGCTTCATGATGGTTTTTACAGTATATGTTTTTATGAACTATAGGTAATAGATATAATGATGGAATAGTTGGAAAATGTTCCATAGTCTTTGATGGCCTTATCTTTAAAATGATTCCTTAGCTAAGGTCTTAAGGCCCCGTCACACTAAGCAACATCGCTAGCAACATCGCTGCTAACGAACAACTTTTGTGACGTTGCTAGCGATGTTGCTGTGTGTGACATCCAGCAACAACCTGGCCCCTGCTGTGAGGTCATTGGTTGTTGCTGAATGTCCTGGGCCATTTTTTAGTTGTTGCTGTCCCGCTGTGAAGCACAGATCGCTGTGTGTGACAGCGAGACAGCAACAACTAAATGTGCAGGCAGCAGGAGCCGGCTTCTGCAGAGGCTGGTAACCAATGTAAACATCGGGTAACCAAGAAGCCCTGTCCTTGGTTACCCGATATTTACCTTTGATACCAGCCTCCCCCGCTCTCACTGCCTGTGCTGCCGGCTCCTGCTCTGTGCACATGTAGCTGCAGCACACATCGGGTTAATTAACCCGATGTGTGCTGTAACTAGGAGAGCAAGGAGCCAGCGCTAAGCAGTGTGCACTGCTCCCTGCTCTGTGCACATTTAGCTGCAGCACACATCGGGTAATTAACCCGATGTGTGCTGTAACTAGGAGAGCAGGGAGCCAGCGCTCAGTCTGCGCTGCTCCCTGCTCTCTGCACGTGCGGTGGTAACCAAGGTAAATATCGGGTTGGTTACCCGATATTTACCTTAGTTACCAAGCGCAGCATCTTCCACGCGGCGCTGGGGGTTGGTCACTGGTTGCTGGTGAGCTCACCAGCAACTCGTGTAGCCACGCTCCAGCGATCCCTGCCAGGTCAGGTTGCTGGTGGGATCGCTGGAGCGTTGCAGTGTGACATCTCACCACCAGCAACCTCCTAGCAACTTACCAGCGATCCCTATCGTTGTTGGGATCGCTGGTAAGTTGCTTAGTGTGACGGTACCTTAACAATGAGATGTTGTCACAAGTGCCTCTTGCCATTGAGAGATTTGTGTCGGTTCTATGGCCCGAGCTTCACATTTAGTTTTGAGGCTTTGCATATTAAATGTATTTTCTTTCTTTTGGCACTGCAAGGGTTATGTAGTTTACCCCTGCAGATTGCTGCTAACTAGTTGTGGGATGCCCTGGCAAAACCAGGTAGTCACAAAACTTGTACATCCTCCTTGTTACCATCACAAGCCACGTTCAGACATAACACACAGCCATTAAACCCTAGCCACCCCCTCATGATAATAGGGACACACCAGTGGGCGGGATCAGGCAGATGAGAACGCCCATCTAGGGGTCCTGAGGTGTCAGAGGCGGGAACACAACAGTCAAGTCAAGTTCAGACAACAAACTAGTTTACACAAGACAAGTGATGAGACAGTGAAGTCAAGTGCAGACTGTGCAGTGTAGTCAGGGGTAGGGGCCCTCGGACTACCCGGCTAGGTGGCAGATGGTGAACAGGGCCACAGATGACGGAGATCCGGTCGCGGGAGACCTAAAGTGGACTGGGGCAGGGTTGTAGCCTGCCGGTGCCGACAGTGGGAATCTGGTCCGGAGGCCATGCACAGTCGGGGTGCTTGTGTGACCCCCTGGCAAAACCAGGTTGTCACAGAGTCTGCACAAATCCAGCAAAGTGCAGGCCACTCTCCTCCTTGGCACCATCACAGTCCCCACACAGATATACACCAGCCAATCAGGCCCTACTCACCCCTCCCCAGGAAAATGGGAGGGATGAAGAAGAGCTTAGGAAGTGTCAGAGCAGAGTTTAGTTTCAGTTTGGGCTGTAGTCAAAGAAGAGCTGACAGGAGGGAGTTGGAGCTCCCTGGAGAGGTTGGTAGTCAGTGTTGGAGCCCTGGACTACCGGACTAGGTGGCAGTGAGGGCCACAGGCATGGAGATCCGGTCGCGGGGAACCTGAGGCCGACCGGGACAGGGTTGTAGCCCGCCGGTGCCGAGAGAGGGGATCCGGTCCGGACGCCGTTCAAGCGGACTAGTCCAGACAAGAAAGAGACAGACAAAGAGTGCAGGAGAAAGGGGTTCCTGGCTGTATATCCATGTGTGGGACCAGCACACCCCTCCAGAAGCTCCCGGCATCCAGCCTTGGTTTACAAAAGGACTCTGTGTGTTTATTGACTTCCCAAATCATCAACAGCTCATCCAGCACCACGACAACCGAACTGTGAGTTTCCTGTTCCCTGCAATCCCTCACCGTTCCCTGGGCCCCGGGACTACACCTCCCCTACCCGTTGAGGGGATGCCACCTTGCTGCCCTGCTCCATCAGCCCCGGGCACCCACATACAAGGCAGCGGCGGTGTCACCATTCCTCACCGCAACCCATGGGTGGCGTCACTGACAAAAACTCTATCCCTTGTAAATAACTCCTTTTCACTCGTGGGCGACGGACGGCTGCGCGGGCCCCGGATCCAGCTGCCACTCGAGCCACAGCCACTGCCCGGATCCGAGCGCCTCGAGTGGCCCCCCTGTCGTGGTCTGTCCCCCGCCCGTGACACTTGGACCCTAGGGCGAAGAAGGTTGCAAGCCCCTCTCCAATTAACCAGTCGGGGACAAGGTTCCAGACTTTGTCCCACTAACTGCCCAGATAGAGTGAAACGGAAACCCAACGCGGGGGATAGGGTGTCCGTCACTGAAATCCCAAGGGTCAGCTTTCGCGGCCCACAGCTCCCAACACACACAAAACCGGAAGTGGACCTCTCCTTTCCATGCGAAGTCGTCCAAAAGGAAAGAAAAACACAAGGTGCAGGAGGAAGGGACACCTGTTCATTAACCTGGGTGTGGAACCGAATGCTCCCTCCAAAGCAGCTGGTCACTGGCAACTTGGTTTACTACTGGACTTGTGGGAAATTACTGAACTGTGAGTACACCATTGTCCCCTCGGTGCAGCCCGGCGCGCCACCTCCAGCAGCCATCACTCCCGTCTATTTTCTGTAAGGTTACCACTCTGGTCCCGGCCCTCCTCTGTGGTGGTGGGAGAGGGGGTACTAGATCAGGGCTGGCCAGAAGCAGGGTCAGGGTGGCGGCCCATATGTCCTCGCTATTAGAAGTAATTCTGAGATTAGGGATAGCTAGAGTCCTCTAGTCTGAGGGTCAGTCTAGGAGTCCCTATCCCCATTATTTCCAACCCATTCCATGACAGATGTAGACAAGATGATTTTAAAGGACTTAATAGGATTGGAATCAAGGTTTTTTTTAGCATTAGCATAGAGGATCCCACAATTGTCTCAGTGTCTTGTCCTTATACATCACAATAGGTTAGACGACCATATTTTCTCCTTTGTCTGAAGGTTTGAATACCACCCTTTGAAATGTTTGAGTTGTTTTAAGGTTACGTTGTTGTGCCACCCCCGCAACAGCAGACGGGCTGCTCGGACCCGGATCCGCAGTGGCTCGAGGGGTCTCTGGATCCAAGGCGGGGTCGCGCAACTACCTCAGAAATAAAAGGGGGATATTGGTGTTTTGGGGTGGTGAATAGGATAATGTTCGTGACGCCACCCACGGTGCGTGGTAAAAGGAGAGACCACCGCTGCTGTTGGGGAGCCCGGGGACGATGTTGAAGCAGCAGGATATTTCAACCCCTCCGTGGGTAGGAGGTTTGGTGTACTGGGGCCCGGTGATGGGATGGAGTGGGGACCCCGTCGAGGTGAAGGGATATCGGGTACTCACACAGTCCAAAGTCACTGACGCTGACACCAGGTAAACCAAACTCTTGAAATGCTCTGCTTCTCTTAGTTGAGCACGCTGGGTCCGTGCCCCTTTGGTGTTGCTGGTTGGTCTGAAGCCTTGTCCCTTGGCACTGTGTGTAACTTGGTGGATCCCTTTCGCCTAAGACTACTAGGGTCACGCTCACCTGCGTGGCTAGCAAGGTGAGCCGGCTCTCAGGGTTCACGCTTGGGATTTTCTGGATGATTTTGGAAAGTCCTATACCCCTCGTTGCGCTAGTACCCCGATTCTGGAGCGGGTGGGGAACAGTTAATGAAGATTCCGTTCCTGTCGGGTGAATAACTGGGCTGCGTGAAGCTACTTCCCAGCCTAGGGACCGCGTACCCCATCGTGCCCTGGCCCCTGCCCAGTTGTAGCACAAGGCAGCCGGCGTGCTCTCTGTAGCAGCACCGTATCCCCTGTCACTACCCCCTGCGACCGGGGTTTCAGCTCCTTCTGGCCAGGCCAACGTCTGACACCTGGGACGGGTACAGAACTCCAGCTCCACAGTGTGACCTGCACTGTCACCGCTGTCTCACTCACTGCTCAACTCTACTCAACTACTGACATCTCTGCCCTCCCTCTTCCATCCCTCCATCTGGGTGGCCCTATTCCCCTCAGGCTGCCCAATGGGTGGTTGGTGGGTGTGGTGCAGAGTCTTCATCAGGATTTATGTACACCTGTTGGTAGCAACACCAAACTGACAGGACCCATAACCAAGGAGAAGTGGGTACCATGCAGAAGGGCAGATTGCACGGCACCCTTGTGACGACCTGATAGGATTTGTGATAATGTGACGCCCTGGCCTTTTTCTTGAAATTACCTTAGTCCAGTTGTAACTATCAGTCATTTCATGCTTAGCTTGCAGTTGACAAATATATAATGGTTAACAAATGTAAAGCTTTCAATAGTAATCAAACCCATCAATATGGTAACCAAAGAAGTGGATAACTATGGGAACACAAGTCTGAGATGTGTAGCTTTTTTAATTAATGGCAAAGGCACAAAAAAATGTAACCATGAAACTTGTGCATATGAATGCAAAATGTCCCACCATAGCAACCTTTAAAAAAATTAGTTGTACTATGATGCCCCAATAGAATTATCAACATTTCTCCTACATTTCCAGTGCTCAGAAGGTCTTTCCTTAGCTTTTGGTGTTGCTTCACTATAGCATTTTCCTATGATACCTGACATCCAGTCCTTCTTAACTACAACACTGATTTTACTGCTTGCCATGTGTATATATAAAAAGTTTTAGCGGTCACAGAAGACAATAAAATGTAATAAGTAAGATGGAAAAACAATAAAAGAATAATAGGTTAATAAAAAAAAATACATATTCTTTATATGTGACAAAGAATGCAGACAGTCATATTGCCTTAAAGTATAACAATAATTTTATTAACCAAAGGGCCTGTAAAGTGCCGTGGCACTTCATATTCCATCAGCTCAGCTCAGCAGTAATTTGGTTTTCCTAGCTTACAACACTTTCTTCTGTCAGTCAAGCAGCTGAAGGTGGTGCTAGTTAGGGATTAGATCCAGAGACACTGAAACTTGGGAAGCCCATAGCATTCACCCTCTTTTCCATAACAATTAAACCTGCTGATTTTCAGCCAAGGAGCAAGAGATGGCATAAATGAACGTATGTATGACAGTATGTATGACATAATCCTTTCACAGAAGAAAATCACCCTTTTACTATTTTGTGGTTGTATAATCTCTTTAACCCCGTAAATGTAATCTGTCAGCAGGTTTTTGCTACGTAATCTGAGGACAGCATGCTGTAGGGGTTAAAAAACAAAAATCAACTATGCATCTCTTATCAGGCTGTGTGCTTTCATTTACTTTACTTGTCAAATAGTGATTATCATTGCTGGACTACAATGTCACTTGCATGGCAGTCCGGCACACCCCCTTCTGTAATGGACATTTCACTATCAATATAAAATCCTTATAGAGAGCCTGGTGTGGTGGATACAGCTCTCAGCTCTGCTGCTTCAGAAAATCTAAAAATTCTGATTGTGTCAGAACCACTGCAGCCAGTAAATTAAGTGATATATTGTTGGATTCAGGATCTCTTTGCTTACATTATGCTGCTCTAAGATGAGATAGCAAAAATCTGCTGACAGATTCCCTTTAAGGACCAAGCCACTTTGTATGATAGGGGCCGAGCCTCAGTTTACAAATCTCATTAGTGTCACTTTATCCCAGTAAATCTGAGATTGTTTTTTAGGTTGTTATAATTTGGGTTTATTTATAAAAATAAATAGCTTTTAGAGAGCTGCCGAGATATCAAAACAGAAGAAACCCCCTCCAAAAGTGACACCAGTTTGGAAACTCCACCCATCAAGGAATTTATCTAGGGGTGTGGTGAGCTTCTTGAACCCATTGGGCTTTGAAAATGATATATCCAGATTTTGGATGCGAGAAAAGCGTCAGGATGCTGCGATTGTCTGCGTGAGCCGTGTCACTGAACGCGATTCACTGTGAGTCAAATCTCTTGGAGTAACTTGTTGATCCTGGCAAATTTGAATTTCAAAATGATTTAATCACCTCTAGCCTTCAACTTTGATGTAGCTTGCCCCAAGTGGAAGAAAATAGCCCACCTGCAAGAGAATACCACCAGGTTGAGGATTGAGAAGCTGCTATGGTTAATATTTGATTATCATCTCAGCACTTTATATTTAACATCTACAGTATGTGTTTTTGTATGCTCAGCATAGTTCTGCTTACCTTAAAATGTATTACCAGTGGCGTAACTAGAGTGCGATGGGCCCCGGTGCGAAAGTTGGACCTGGGCCCCCCTCCGGACGTTGGTCAGATGAATGGGCACCTGTAGCGTTCTAAATCCTATAAAGGCATATTAATTGCCCCTTCCCCCCCTTCACTATGCAGTAATGTTCCCAATCCTGGTACATATGTCCCCCATACTGGTATATATGTCCCCATCCTGGTATACATGTTCCCCATCCTGGTATACATGGTATATAATGTCCCCATGCTGGTATATATTTATCCAAATCCTGGGCCGATCCTAGTAAAAATGTTGCACATCCTGGGCCCATCCTAATATGTCTCCCATCCTGATATATAGTATATGTTCCTCATCCTGGTATATATGTCCCCCATCCTGGTATATATGGTCTGGGACTGTCTCTAATGAATAATTAAAAAAATATAAATAATTTAAAAAAAATTCTACTCATCTTGCCTCTGCTCCCACATCACCAAGTGTCCTCTGTAGCGAGTGCGGAGTGGCCTGCAGCTGACATCAGAGTGCATGCTATAGAGCATGACCATACTACCATGCGCTGCCCCCAGTTATGGTATGAACGTCAGCTGCCAGCCACTGTGTGCCCTGTACCTTTGGGCCTGGTAACAATCTCTACGTTTGTGATTGTTACTCCCCTACCTGCTTTCCTCACTCCATCCACCAACTATTGATTGCTGAAGTCAGCTCACGTATTGTAAAGATAAAGCACCCTCCCAGGACATACTGCATCAAATCTACTTCAGGCTATGTGCCCACTTTGCGTTTTTATGTGCAGAAAATCTGCACATAAAAACGCATGTTTGGAACGAAAAAAAGCAACTGAAAAAAACCGAGCATTTTTTATTGTGTTTTTTCACCTACCTCTTTTTGAGCGTTTTTTAGTCATGGCGATCATAGGGGTTCAAGCGCTGTACCCCCGCGGTCGCCAGGTCCTGGCTCTCGCTGCCAGGAGCAGTACCCGCGCCGCTCTCGGCAGTTGAACCCTCTAAATGCTGCAATCAATGCAATTGCTGCATTCAGAAGGCAGGGAGAGGCATCGCTTACCCTCCCTGGCGATCAGGTCCCTGTAGTGCACTCACAGGGACCCGATCACTGCCATGGCAACCCTGGGTCATCACCCTGATGACCCCGGTTTACTGAGGCATGGATCGCCCCCCAAACCAGGGCACCTACGTCACCAGAGTTCCCTGCAACAAGGTCCCGTGGTAAAGACCACAAGGCCTAGGTGCAGGAAACCCTGGTGACATCACAAGGTGAACTGAGTTCATGGCGGTGGATCTGCAGGACTCTCCGGTGATCCGTAGGCATGAACTCGATTCACCTTGTGATATCACCAGACTTCCCAGAAGCAATGTCCTGCAGTAAAGACTGTGAGATGAGGAAATGGCTGCAGGGAGCCCCAGTGACGTCAACACACGCAAATTCAATGTGGGAAATACACTTTTTTGCACTCATGAACTCCTGGGTTGCTTTGGCTATATGCTTGGGGTCATTGTCCATCTGTACTATGAAGTGCCGTCCGATCAACTTTGCGGCATTTGGCTGAATCTGGGCTGAAAGTATATCCCGGTACACTTCAGAATTCATCCGGCTACTCTTGTCTGCTGTTATGTCATCAATAAACACAAGTGACCCAGTGCCATTGAAAGCCATGCATGCCCATGCCATCACGTTGCCTCCACCATGTTTTACAGAGGATGTGGTGTGCCTTGGATCATGTGCCATTCCCTTTCTTCTCCAAACTTTTTTCTTCCCATCATTCTGGTACAGGTTGATCTTTGTCTCATCTGTCCATAGAATACTTTTCCAGAACTGAGCTGGCTTCATGAGGTGTTTTTCAGCAAATTTAACTCTGGCCTGTCTATTTTTGGAATTGATGAATGGTTTGTATCTAGATGTGAACCCTTTGTATTTACCATATTTTTCGGACTATAAGACGCACCAGACCATAAGACGCACCCTGGTTTTAGAGAAGGAAAATAGGAAAATAAAATTTTAAGCAAAAAATGTGGTCATGACACACTTATGGGGCGAGGATCTGCTGCTGACACACTATTATGGGGGTAATGTCCCCAAGTTCTCTAGTAAGGTACCCCATCCTGGTAATGATTCTCCTGCCTTGTACAGTCAGGGCCAGAAATATTTGGACAGTGACACAAGTTTTGTTATTTTAGCTGTTTACAAAAACATGTTCAGAAATACAATTATATATATAATATGGGCTGAAAGTGCACACTCCCAGCTGCAATATGAGAGTTTTCACATCCAAATCGGGGAAAGGGTTTAGGAATCATAGCTCTGTAATGCATAGCCTCCTCTTTTTAAGGGACCAAAAGTAATTGGACAAGGGACTCTAAAGGCTGCAATTAACTCTGAAGGCGTCTCCCTCGTTAATCTGTAATCAATGAAGTAGTTAAAAGGTCTGGGGTTGATTACAGGTGTGTGGTTTTGCATTTGGAAGCTGTTGCTGTGACCAGACAACATGCGGTCTAAGGAACTCTCCATTGAGGTGAAGCAGAACATCCTGAGGCTGAAAAAAAAGAAAACATCCATCAGAGAGATAGCAGACATGCTTGGAGTAGCAAAATCAACAGTCGGGTACATTCTGAGAAAAAAGGAATTGACTGGTGAGCTTGGGAACTCAAAAAGGCCTGGGCGTCCACGGATGACAACAGTGGTGGATGATCGCCGCATACTTTCTTTGGTGAAGAAGAACCCGTTCACAACATCAACTGAAGTCCAGAACACTCTCAGTGAAGTAGGTGTATCTGTCTCTAAGTCAACAGTAAAGAGAAGACTCCATGAAAGTAAATACAAAGGGTTCACATCTAGATGCAAACCATTCATCAATTCCAAAAATAGACAGGCCAGAGTTAAATTTGCTGAAGAACACCTCATGAAGCCAGCTCAGTTCTGGAAAAGTATTCTATGGACAGATGAGACAAAGATCAACCTGTACCAGAATGATGGGAAGAAAAAAGTTTGGAGAAGAAAGGGAACGGCACATGATCCAAGGCACACCACATCCTCTGTAAAACATGGTGGAGGCAACGTGATGGCATGGGCATGCATGGCTTTCAATGGCACTGGGTCACTTGTGTTTATTGATGACATAACAGCAGACAAGAGTAGCCGGATGAATTCTGAAGTGTACCGGGATATACTTTCAGCCCAGATTCAGCCAAATGCCGCAAAGTTGATCGGTCGGCGCTTCATAGTACAGATGGACAATGACCCCAAGCATACAGCCAAAGCTACCCAGGAGTTCATGAGTGCAAAAAAGTGGAACATTCTGCAATGGCCAAGTCAATCACCAGATCTTAACCCAATTGAGCATGCATTTCACTTGCTCAAATCCAGACTTAAGACGGAAAGACCCACAAACAAGCAAGACCTGAAGGCTGCGGCTGTAAAGGCCTGGCAAAGCATTAAAAAGGAGGAAACCCAGCGTTTGGTGATGTCCATGGGTTCCAGACTTAAGGCAGTGATTGCCTTCAAAGGATTCACAACAAAATATTGAAAATAAAAATATTTTGTTTGGGTTTGGTTTATTTGTCCAATTACTTTTGACCTCCTAAAATGTGGAGTGTTTGTAAAGAAATGTGTACAATTCCTACAATTTCTATCAGATATTTTTGTTCAAACCTTCAAATTAAACGTTACAATCTGCACTTGAATTCTGTTGTAGAGGTTTCATTTCAAATCCAATGTGGTGGCATGCAGAGCCCAACTCGCGAAAATTGTGTCACTGTCCAAATATTTCTGGACCTAACTGTATATAATCCCCATCCTTATATTTATTTTTATATATATATATATATATATATATATATATATATATTTATGTGTATGTATGTATGTGTGTGTGTGTGTGTGTCCCTCATCCTGCTATATGTGCCTCATCCTGCTATAGGTCTCTCATCCTGCTATATGTCCCCCATCATCCTGCTATATGTCCCCCATCATCCTGCTATATGTCCCCCATCATCCTGCTCATATGTCCCCCATCATCCTGCTCATATGTGCCCCATCATCCTGCTCATATGTGCCCCATTATCCTGCTCATATGTGCCCCATTATCCTGCTCACATGTGCCCCATCATCCTGCTCATATTTGCCCCATCATCCTGCTCACATGTGCCCCATCATCCTGCTCATATTTGCCCCATCATCCTGCTCACATGTGCCCCATCATCCTGCTCATATGTGCCCCATTATCCTGCTCATATTTTCCCCATCATCCTGCTCACATGTGCCCCATCATCCTGCTCACATGTGCCCCATCATCCTGCTCATATGTTCCTCATCATCCTGCTCACATGTGCCCCATCATCCTGCTCATATTTGCCCCATCATCCTGCTCACATGTGCCCCATCATCCTGCTCACATGTGCCCCATCATCCTGCTCACATGTGCCCCATCATCCTGCTCATATTTGACCCATCATCCTGCTCACATGTGCCCCATCATCCTGCTCACATGTGCCCCATCATCCTGCTCACATGTACCCCATCATCCTGCTCACATGTGCCCCATCATCCTGCTCACATGTGCCCCATCATCCTGCTCACATGTGCCCCATCATCCTGCTCACATGTGCCCCATCATCCTGCTCACATTTGCCCCATCATCCTGCTCATATTTGCCCCATCATCCTGCTCATATTTTCCCCAGCATCCTGCTCATATTTGCCCCATCATCCTGCTCACATGTGCCCCATCATCCTGCTCACATGTGCCCCATCATCCTGCTCACATGTGCCCCATCATCCTGCTCATATTTGCCCCATCATCCTGCTCACATGTGCCCCATCATCCTGCTCATATGTGCCCCATTATCCTGCTCATATTTTCCCCATCATCCTGCTCACATGTGCCCCATCATCCTGCTCACATGTGCCCCATCATCCTGCTCATATGTTCCCCATCATCCTGCTCACATGTGCCCCATCATCCTGCTCATATTTGCCCCATCATCCTGCTCACATGTGCCCCATCATCCTGCTCACATGTGCCCCATCATCCTGCTCACATGTGCCCCATCATCCTGCTCATATTTGCCCCATCATCCTGCTCACATGTGCCCCATCATCCTGCTCACATGTGCCCCATCATCCTGCTCACATGTGCCCCATCATCCTGCTCACATGTGCCCCATCATCCTGCTAACATGTGCCCCAACATCCTGCTCACATGTGCCCCATCATCCTGCTCACATGTGCCCCATCATCCTGCTCACATGTGCCCCATCATCCTGCTCACATGTGCCCCATCATCCTGCTCACATGTGCCCCATCATCCTGCTCACATTTGCCCCATCATCCTGCTCATATTTGCCCCATCATCCTGCTCATATTTTCCCCAGCATCCTGCTCATATTTGACCCATCATCCTGCTCACATGTGCCCCATCATCCTGCTCACATGTGCCCCATCATCCTGCTCACATGTGCCCCATCATCCTGCTCACATGTGCCCCATCATCCTGCTCATATTTGCCCCATCATCCTGCTCACATGTGCCCCATCATCCTGCTCATATGTGCCCCATTATCCTGCTCATATTTTCCCCATCATCCTGCTCACATGTGCCCCATCATCCTGCTCACATGTGCCCCATCATCCTGCTCATATGTTCCCCATCATCCTGCTCACATGTGCCCCATCATCCTGCTCATATTTGCCCCATCATCCTGCTCACATGTGCCCCATCATCCTGCTCACATGTGCCCCATCATCCTGCTCATATTTGCCCCATCATCCTGCTCACATGTGCCCCATCATCCTGCTCACATGTGCCCCATCATCCTGCTCACATGTGCCCCATCATCCTGCTCACATGTGCCCCATCATCCTGCTAACATGTGCCCCAACATCCTGCTCACATGTGCCCCATCATCCTGCTCACATGTGCCCCATCATCCTGCTCACATGTGCCCCATCATCCTGCTCACATGTGCCCCATCATCCTGCTCACATTTGCCCCATCATCCTGCTCATATTTACCCCATCATCCTGCTCATATTTTCCCCAGCATCCTGCTCATATTTGCCCCATCATCCTGCTCACATGTGCCCCATCATCCTGCTCACATGTGCCCCATCATCCTGCTCACATGTGCCCCATCATCCTGCTCACATGTGCCCCATCATCCTGCTCATATTTGCCCCATCATCCTGCTCATATTTGCCCCATCATCCTGCTCATATTTGCCCCATCATCCTGCTCATATTTGCCCCATCATCCTGCGGAACACACATAAAAAAAATAAAATAAACATTTATATTCACCTTTCCTCGCTCCACGCAGCGTCGCTCCTCCTCCGTCTGTGCCGGCAGCGCTGTGTGGAGCCGGCCACGCTCCCTGCTGCACCGCGATCTCCTTCTGTCTGTGCCGGCGATGCTGTGTGGACACGTGCGCACAGCGATGACGTCATCGCTGTGAGCCTCGTTAGTCTCTACACAGCGCGGCCGGCAATCAGGAGGACATCGCGGTGCTGCGGGGAACGGTGAGTAATGTGCACTGATTCACTGCACCCCACGCTGATGATGATGCGCGGGGAGCAGTGAATACAGCCGCACATGATCACTCCTGGCTGTAGTTGCCAGGGGTGATCACGGCTGGCTGTTTACTTCGCGCGCGTACCCGCTCATCACCCCGCCCACCTGTCAGCGCTGAGAGATGAGCGGGAGGATGGGCGTGCATATGTAATGAGCGGGCCCACGTGGTCACGGCAGGCGCTGCTGCTGCCTGTTCGTGCCCCGATGACCCGCTCCACTGCAGCACCTTCATTCCCCGCAGCCATGCCCTACATTCAGACCATTAGACGCACCCCCCACTTTCCCCCAACATTTGGGGGAAAAAAGTGCGTCTTATGGTCCGAAAAATACGGTACTTTCATGGAGTCTTCTCTTTACTGTTGACTTAGAGACAGATACACCTACTTCACTGAGAGTGTTCTGGACTTCAGTTGATGTTGTGAACGGGTTCTTCTTCACCAAAGAAAGTATGCGGCGATCATCCACCACTGTTGTCATCCGTGGACGCCCAGGCCTTTTTGAGTTCCCAAGCTCACCAGTCAATTCCTTTTTTCTCACAATGTACCCGACTGTTGATTTTGCTACTCCAAGCATGTCTGCTATCTCTCTGATGGATTTTTTCTTTTTTTTCAGCCTCAGGATGTTCTGCTTCACCTCAATTGAGAGTTCCTTAGACCGCATGTTGTCTGGTCACAGCAACAGCTTCCAAATGCAAAACCACACACCTGTAAAAAACCCCAGACCTTTTAACTACTTCATTGATTACAGGTTAACGAGGGAGACGCCTTCAGAGTTAATTGCAGCCCTTAGAGTCCCTTGTCCAATTACTTTTGGTCCCTTGAAAAAGAGGAGGCTATGCATTACAGAGCTATGATTCCTAAACCCTTTCTCCGATTTGGATGTGAAAACTCTCATATTGCAGCTGGGAGTGTGCACTTTCAGCCCATATTATATATATAATTGTATTTCTGAACATGTTTTTGTAAACAGCTAAAATAACAAAACTTGTGTCACTGTCCAAATATTTCTGGCCCTGACTGTATACTCATGCAAAAACAAAAGAGCTGGACAAGGAAAAAGAGGAGGAGACACAGATATAGGCATAGCGCGCCCTTCTAAAATCATGTATAACACCACAAGGTGACTCCAAGCGGAGTTCTCCCTTTTTTCCAAAAATTGGGCCACACACACACCCACCCCTTCAGTGGCACACTTGTGCCCCAGTTGTACACTTCACAGCTAGATTTGCATCAAGCACATTCAAAAATACGCTATCCTTTTCCGTCCTCAGGATTGCATCGGGGTAGGTAGCAAAGTCTTTGCTGAACCATGATTTGTTCATCTTGGCTCCTTTTAAAAAACACAGCAAGCAAGGGTTACTCCAAGCGGAGTCTCCCTTTTTTCCAAAAATTGGGCCACACAGACACTGACCCCTTCAGTGGCAGCACTTGTGCCCCAGTTGTACACTTCACAGCTAGATTTGCATCAAGCACATTCAAAAATACGCCATACTTAACCGTCCCCAGGAGGACACCGGGGTAGGTAGCTAAGTCTTTGCTGAACCATGACTTGTTCATCTTGGCTCCTTTTAAAAAACACAGCAAGCAAGGGTTACTCCAAGCGGAGTCTCCCTTTTTTCCAAAAATTGGGCCACACAGGCACTCACCCCTTCAGTGGCAGCACTTGTGCCCCAGTTGTACACTTCACAGCTAGATTTGCATCAAGCACATTCAAAAATACGCCATCCTTTTCCATCCTCAGGATTGCACCGGGGTAGGTAGCAAAGTGTTTGCTGATCCCAGATCTGTTCATCTTGGATCATTTTTAAAAACAATGTAAGCAAGGGTTACTCCAAGCGGAGTCTCCCTTTTATCCAAAAATTGGGCCACACAGACACCCCATCAGTGGCAGCACTTGTGCCCTTGTTGCAAACAGGATGTTTTGATTTGCATCAAGCACATTCCAAATCCACAAGCATTTACTCTCCCCAGGATGACACAGGGGTAGTAAATTCCTTGTGGATCCATGACTTGTTCATTTTGATGAACGTTAGTCTGTCCACATTGTCACTGGACAGACGCATGCGCTTATCTGTCAGCACACACCCAGCAGCACTGAAGACACGTTCAGAGACAACGCTGGCAGCTGGACACGACAAAATCTCCAAGGCGTAAGTTGAGAGCTCTGGCCATTTTTCAAGATTTGAAGCCCAAAATGAGCAAGGCTCCATTTGCAAAGTCATGGCATCGATGTTCATTTGGAGATACTCCTGTATCATCCTCTCCAGCCGTTGACTATGTGTCAGACTTGTTTTCTCTGGTGGCCTTGCAAAGGACGGTCTAAAAAAATTATGAAAAGATTCAATAAAATTACTGTTACCAGCACCAGATACGGTGCTACTGGTACGGGTAGACTGTTGAAGATGACGAGACCGTCCCATGTTTGTCAAGTTACAACTGGGAGATTCACTCCCTGCACCTGCACGGTTGTTTGGTGGAAAAGCCGAGCTAAGATCGAGTAACAGCTTCTGCTGATACTCCTGCATACGTGCGTCCCTTTCATTGGCTGGAATTATGTCACAAAATTTGGACTTGTACCGGGGATCTAATAGTGTGGCAAGCCAGTAGTCATCATCACTTCTAATTTTGACAATACGAGGGTCATGTTGGAGGTAGTGCAGCAAGAAGGCGCTCATGTGTCTTCCGCAGCCATGCGGACCAAGTCCACGCTGTGTTTGTGGCATAGAGGTGCTAACCGTTCTTTCTTCCTCTGACATCTCCCCCCAACCTCTTTCAACTGAAATTTGACCAAGGTCTCCCTCATCCGCTGAGTCTTCCATGTCCATGGACAGTTGGTCCTCCATTTCTTCATGTTCTCCTGCACCTTCCTCAACATTTCGCCTGCTACCATGCGCCCTTGTTGATCCCTGTCCCCCATGGTCCCATGCCTGCCGCCTTGGTGATGATGAACGTCTGGACCTTGGTGATGTTGTTGTGTCTTACGCATATGAATCCTCCTGTAGTTCCTCCCCTTCCTGTTGTCCCACCCCCTGACTCCGAATAGTGTTTAGCGTGTGCTCCAGCATGTAAATGACTGGAATTGTCATGCTGATAATGGCAATGTCAGCACTAAACATATTCGTCGCCATGTCGAAACTGTGCAGAAGGGTGCATAGGTCCTTGATCTGAGACCACTCCATCAGGGTGATCTGCCCCACCTCTGCATCTCGTTGGCCCAGGCTATACGTCATGACGTATTGCACCAGGGCTCGGCGGTGCTGCCACAGTCGCTGTAACATGTGGAGAGTTGAATTCCAGCGTGTCGCCACATCGCATTTCAGGCGATGAACCGGCAGGCCGAAAGACTTCTGGAGCGATGCAAGTCGCTCAGCTGCGGCGGTTGAACGGCGGAAGTGAGCAGACAGTTTTCGTGCCCTGGTCAGAAGGCCATCTAGGCCGGGATAGTGTGTTAAAAATTGCTGGACAACAAGGTTCAACACGTGAGCCATACAAGGCACGTGTGTCACCTTGCCCAGGCGAAGGGCCGCACCCAGGTTTGCAGCATTGTCGCACACGGCCTTACCAGGCTGCAGGTTGAGTGGAGACAACCATTTATTAAACTCAGTCTCCAGAGCTACCCACAACTCAGCCGCTGTGTGACTCCTATTTCCAAGACATGACAAGCTAAAGACCGCCAGATGCCGTTGCGCTCTGCTGCCAGCATAGTAATGAGGGGTGCGTGATTCCTTCTGCGCAGTGAGAACGCTGGTGGCCTGACCAGGCAGGCTTGGGGCGGAGGTGGAGGACCCAGATGAGGTGGAGGAGGCAGAAGCAGTGGCGGAACTTGGACAGACAGAGGATTGACACACAAGTCGTGGGGACGGCAAGACTTGTGCAGCAGACCCTTCACCATCTATCAGCATAGTTACCCAATGCCCAGTCAGCGACATGTAACGTCCCTGTCCATGCTTACTGGTCCAAGTATCGGTGGTGAAATGCACCCGTTCACACACAGAGTTTCTCAAGGAAGCGGTGATGTTGTGTGCGACATGCTGGTGTAGCGCAGGCACACCTTTCTTAGAGAAGTAGTGGCGACTGGGCATCTGCTACTGGGGCACAGCGACAGACATAAGGTCTCTAAAATCCTGTGTGTCCACCAGGCGGAAAGGCAGCATTTCGGTAGCCAAGAGCTTACAGAGGGATAAAGTCAACCTCTTAGCTTTGTCATGGGTCGCAGGAAATGGCCTTTTATTTGTCCACATCTGAGGGACAGAGATCTGGCTGCTGTGTGTAGACGGTGTTGAGTAGGGTGTCCCTGGAAAAATGCAGCTTTGTGAGGAAAGTGCAGGCGTAGATATGATGTTGCCTTCATCCAACGTTGGTGCTATCGATGTCTGAGAGAGCTGTACACATGTACTTGTTTCCCCTTTCAAACCAACTGACGACCTACCAAGCAAACTGCCTGTTGCGGTTACAGTGGTGGAAGTTGTGCGTGGAAAACCAGGTGTGACAGCTGTCCCCACAGTCCTAGAAGATGAAGAGCGCGCGGATGCACTGGAAGGGGCAGGGGGTGGATGGTTCGCTCCGCTAGGCCGCACTGCAGCACGGTGAGCTTCCCACTGGGACATATGATATTTATTCATGTGACGATTCATGGAAGAAGTTGTCAAACTGCTGAGGTTTTGCCCTCTACTAACAGAATCACGACAAATTTTACAGATCACATAATTTGGGCGATCTTTTGCTATGTCAAAAAAGGACCAGGCTAGGCAAGGCTTAGAGGGCATGCAACCTGCTGAGCCCCCCCGACTAGTGCTCAGAGGCAGAGTGATAGCTGAGGATGCAGTTGTAGACGTGCTACCAGTGCTCCGACTCTGTCCAGGAAGGCGCAAGGTAACTTCGTCGTCGGTTGCATCCTCCTCCACCGCCTCTGTTGACCTCCTCGAGTGCCTGACTGTGGGTTGACAGTAGGTGGGATCTAGAACTTCCTCATCAATTGTTGTGTTTGCACTCCCCTCACCCTCAGACCGAGCCTCTTCTTGCCCTGACCGAATATTTCAGTTGTCATCCCAATCTGGTATCTGCGTCTCATCGTCATCAGTATGTTCCTCATTGTCTATAACAACAGGTGTTACAGTTTGTGAAAAAGGGTCAACATTATGCTCAGAAACTTGGTCATCACGGCCTGAATCTGAGTCACAAAGGTTCTGGGCATCACTGCAGACCATTTCCTGGTCTGTACTCACTGTAGCTTGGGAGCAGACTTCTGATTCCCAGGCTATAGTGTGACTGAACAGCTCTGCAGACTCAGCCATCTCAGTTCCACCATACTGTGCAGGGCGGATGGAGACTTCAGAGCTGGGAGAATGCAAGTGTGATTGGGCTAACAACTCAGAGGACTGGTGTTTTTTGGATGCGGTAGTTGAGGTGGCGGAGAGGGCACTTGTTGGACCACTTGAGATCCATTCAAGCATTTTCCTTTTTTGGCCATCATCTACCTTTGTTCCAGTTGTTCGTGTCCGTAAAAAAGGGAGCACATCGGATTGTCCACGGTAAGTAGTAGACATCTTACTTTTGCTGGAAGATGGTCTATCTTCAGCAGATGTTAATGGAGCTTTGCCACCTTCCCCATGGACAAACCCTTTTTTTCCTTTTCCAACACGCCTCTTCCCCTTTCCACCAGCATCTGTCATTTTGCCACTCATTTTGATTGCGACAAGATTGTGCACTTAAAATGTGGTAGTAAAAATTGAGAGGTGGTGTAGATTTCAGCGGTGGTCTAGCTTTATTAACAGCAGAATAAACAACAATAATTATCCCTGACAATGCAACTACGGCCCTTAAACTGGCAGCATAGTTTGCTAGTATAATGGCTTAGTAACAATGCGTTTGAGTGTGCAATGCAGGCAGACGTGCTGCAAATAGCTTTGCACTAGTGGGACAATAATGAAGTTCAACAGCCACTTTTAGGATGCCACTAAGTTTCCTCAGTGTTTGCTAGTATAATGGCTTAGTAACAATGAGCTTGAGTGTGCAATGCAGGCAGACGTGCTGCAAATATCTTTGCACTAGTGGGACAATAATGAAGTCCAACAGCCACTTTTAGGATGCCACTAAGTTTCCTCAGTGTTTGCTAGTATAATGGCTTAGTAACAATGAGCTTGAGTGTGCAATGCAGGCAGACGTGCTGCAAATATCTTTGCACTAGTGGGACAATAATGAAGTCCAACAGCCACTTTTAGGATGCCACTAAGTTTCCTCAGTGTTTGCTAGTTTAATGGCTTAGTAACAATGAGTTTGAGTGTGCAATGCAGGCAGACGTGCTGCAAATATCTTTGCACTAGTGGGACAATAATGAAGTCCAACAGCCACTTTTAGGATGCCACTAAGTTTCCTTAGTGTTTGCTAGTATAATGGCTTAGTAACAATGAGCTTGAGTGTGCAATGCAGGCAGACGTGCTGTAAATATCTTTGCACTAGTGGGACAATAATGAAGTCCAACAGCCACTTTTAGGATGCCACTAAGTTTCCTCAGTGTTTGCTAGTATAATGGCTTAGTAACAATGAGTTTGAGTGTGCAATGCAGGCAGACGTGCTGCAAATATCTTTGCACTAGTGGGACAATAATGAAGTCCAACAGCCACTTTTAGGATGCCACTAAGTTTCCTCAGTGTTTGCTAGTATAATGGCTTAGTAACAATGAGCTTGAGTGTGCAATGCAGGCAGACGTGCTGCAAATATCTTTGCACTAGTGGGACAATAATGAAGTCCAACAGCCACTTTTAGGATGCCACTAAGTTTCTTCAGTGTTTGCTATTATAATGGCTTAGTAACAATGAGCTTGAGTGTGCAATGCAGGCAGACGTGCTGCAAATATCTTTGCACTAGTTGGACAATAATGAAGTCCAACAGCCACTTTTAGGATGCCACTAAGTTTCCTCAGTGTGTGGGGCATCGCAGCCAAGTTTGTGATGCTGCCCCCTGACTGCCGGCCCTAATAGGGTTAATAAAGTGATGTCCCCTTTAAAAAGGAGACATCTCACTAGTTAAGCAGTGATGCGTAAATGACGTCACTGGCCCCGCCCCCTGATAGTATAAATACCTCAGTAAGTCACGGGGGCGGCCTTTCTCTGAAGGACCCGGACCTGTCTGGTCAGCCGGAACGATGGACCCGCTTCAGGAGGCGGTAAGAGAGCGTATCGGCAGGGAAGGGAGCAACTGGCTCACGGCACTTTTAGCCGCGGGTGACTCCGTTCCTGCCGAGGTTCAAACAACAAAGACCGGGGGGCGGCGATCTAAAAGGATTCCCCGCCCTCCGGTGCGTTTGAGCCCACATCTCTAGTCAAAAAAGGGCAGGAGGAAATTTACCTCAGGCTCTTTGAGGGAAGCCACGCCCACTCGCGTCTCTGAGGTCACCGCTGCGGCTGTGGGAATCCCAGGGGGAATTTATCAACACAGGCCAGCCATTCAAGGGGACAGGGGTGTTATTGAGTCTGGGCGCTGTTTCACCGCTGAAGGGGCTATTCAAGTGCAGCCGGGTTTGGAGTTTTTGGCATCACCGTCTCTGGTGGCTGCAAGTTAAGGGAGGGTATATACGCCCAGCAGGGAAATTTAGTCATTTTTCCCGCATACACTGACCCGGGGAGACCCATAATGGGTAATAACCAGAGTGTGAGTCAGGGTTCCTCAGAATCCACTGGTGACCCTGCGCCCAGGAGAGGTAGCAGAGGCACTATGACAGAGTCTCAGAGGGAGGTAGGGGGTGGGGGTGGGGGGACCCCTACCTTGTTACAATATGCAACAAGCCAGCAAACAGAATGGGTCCCTGGAATTGTAACTCCCCCTACATCTCAGGCCACCCTGCCAATGCTTCCCGCCCCTGTAGGGTCATTTATGGTGCCTCAGGGCAATAATACCCATGCCCAGGTACTTGCTCAACTAACTCCTCAAGCATTAGGGGAAATACCTAACCCATCGTTATTGGTACAGAGTGGGGTACAGCAGGCCGCAGCAGCGGCAGTTCATAGTACAGAACGGCAGTCGCAGCGGTCATGTGTAGGAACCCTGGCTGGTGTTATGTCACACGGTGCAGGCAGCCGCCATGATTTCTCATCATCCTCATCATCAAGTGAACGGTATGGGCATCGTCACTTAGGGCAGTACGGGCGTCGTCACCATGGTAGACTTAATAGGTGATCAAGATCCAGACGGCATAGTACACGATCAAGATCATCGCGCTGGCGTTCTCCCTCTTCTTCGGAGGATTCACTAGCGGAGTCAAGGATCAGCAGAAGATCAGCAAAGGGGCAATCGGGTAGGATGGTCGCCCAACCTCCGACACAGAGCGAACCTTTGCAAGAGCTGGTTTCAGTGACATCGCCACATGGTGAGTACCCTTACGTGGGAGTATGGAAAGGTGGTTCACAGGGGATGGGGAGTATAGAGCCTTCCGGTCATAAATTTTTTATAAATCCCAAATTGCTTCATACTGAGGTGGTAGCACCCACCCCTTTACGCCCGGATTTATATAAGGAGGGCTTATTTTGTGGCGTCCCACCAGTGGGAGCCCATTTGGACGAACACATAAAAGAAGCGATATGGGCTAATAAATATGTGGACATTTGGTCTTTTATATCTACCGATCAGCATGCGGTAGATAAAGAACGGCGTTTTGGGGAGAAGTCGTACTATCGTAAACCTAAGGTCGCTAAGACAATAAACAATTGGTTACAGGCTTTTGCAGTACTGGGTTGTGTTAATGGCCAACGGCATCCGGAAAGGTGTTCAGAACTCTTTATTTACTTGGATGTGATCTACAATTCATATAAGTCACAAGGTGGTTCGGCCTGGTGGAAATACGATGAGGATTTCCGCCGGCGCCTGGATATTCAGCAGCACTTAGGTTGGGGGGTAAAAGCCACGGATTCATGGCTGAGGCTTATGATGGCGCAAAAAACATCGCAGCCCTTTCCAGTTTTGGCCGCTGGACATGGGAACCAACACACAGGTCCAGTGGCTGTTCGCCGCCCCGGAACATGTTGGGCTTTTAACGAGGGGTTTTGCAAATTTTATGGGCTGTGCAAATTCAAACATGAATGTTCAGTATGCGGAGCCCTACACCCGGTCTCAAAGTGTCCCAAACCGGGACACAAAGTCCCAGAAACAAAGTCAAATACCCATAGTGAACACCGCGACCCCGGTGAGCGTAATCAGGATGGGGCCGTGGCTAGACAGGTACCCCAATAAACCGGCATCTGCGCAGCTTAGGTTTGGTTTTTCTTTTGTTTTTTTTCATCCCTTTTGTTTACTCTAGGTTTCCATCTTCTTCCCCCAACTTGAAATCTGCGGAGGAACATCCTGAGGTTATTCGGAAAAAACTGGACAAGGAAGTTGCGCTCGGCCGTTTTCAAGGCCCTTTTAGAGCACGGCCTTTTAGCAATCTAAGGGTATCCCCATTAGGGGTTGTGCCCAAAAAAGATCAAGGACAATTTCGTTTAATCCATCACCTGTCTTACCCAAGGGGCACTTCGGTCAACGATGGTATTCCGGAAGAGGAATCTGTGGTGAAATACGTGTCTTTCGTTAAGGCAGTGGATTTAGTTAGGGAGGCTGGTTCAGGTGCCCTTTTAGCAAAATCGGATATCGAATCCGCTTTTCGGTTGTTACCAGTACATCCTGATTGTTATCACCTTTTTGGGTGCTATAATAGAAGGTGAATATTATTTCGACACCTGCCTTCCTATGGGTTGCTCAATTTCCTGTCAGTATTTTGAAACTTTTAGCACATTCCTGGAATGGGTGGTGCGGAAGGAAACAGGATTTTCTTCAATAACTCATTATTTAGATGATTTTTTATTTGTCGGCCCCGGGAATTCAGATATATGCGCAAATATTTTGGTTCAGTTTAAACAGCTCATGAAATATTTTGGGGTTCCACTGTCACAGGAAAAGACCATAGGTCCAGTGACGGAATTGGCATTTTTGGGGATAGTGATCGACTCTAAAGCAATGGAATTCAGGCTCCCACAGGACAAAATATCTGGTTTACTGCACCTTATTTTGGGTTTTTTGTCCGTTAACAAGGTTACGTTGGTTCAAATGCAGTCGCTATTGGGATCCTTGAATTTTGCTTGCAAAGTTATGCCTATGGGTAGAATATTTTCAAGGCGCTTTTCTTCGGCCACTCGCGGGATAAAATTGCCACACCATAAAATCAGCTTAACAGTTCCCTTAAAGGAGGATTTATTGGTATGGCAGTCTTTCTTGGAAAATTATAATGGCCGCACATGTTTCCAGGAAAATATGAAATCAAATGAAGAGGCGGAACTGTATTCCGATGCGGCCGGATCAGCTGGATTTGCAGTAATTTTTGGTAACCAATGGTGTTCAGAGAAATGGTCTAAAGACTGGGAAGAGCGGAGATGGACCAAGAACCTGACTTTGCTTGAGATGTTCCCCATAGTGGTCGCTACGGAATTGTGAGGTGAGGCTTTGAAAAACAGGCGTATAACTTTTTGGTGTGATACCGCCATTGTCGTACACGCTATCAATCATTTGTCTGCGTCCTCCCCTCCGGTCATCAAGTTGATTAGGTTCATGGTCTTTAAATGCTTAAATTTAAATACATGGTTTAGAGCAAAATTTGTACCGGGTTATAATAATAAGATGGCTGATGCGCTCTCTCGTTTCAATTTCCAGAGATTCCGAGAGCTCCACCCTTCGGCACAGGAGCAAGGCCTGGTATGCCCGGCATGGCTGTGGCATGTCCCCCTGCACTAATATCCATGGTTCAAGGATCGGTGGCCCCATCGACTTGGCGTGCTTATGGTAAAGCATGGAGTGAGTGGTGTGACTCGGGAGGTGTGGTTGAGGGCGAGCCCTCAAGTGAAGTTCTATTACAGCAAACATTGCATTACTTAACATATTTAAACGACCGGAACATATCTGGGACTGTCGCTCGTAATCGCTTATCGGGTTTGGCTTTTCATTTTAAATTGCGAAACTGGCCGGATGTGACAAAGGCTTTTTTAGTGACCCAGGTAGTAAAGGGATGGTTGAGGGGTGCCAAGCGAAAGGATCCTAGAAGGCCCATTTCATTCATTTTGCTGGCTGAGTTAATAAAGGGCACGGGAACTGTTTGTTACTCACAATATGAGTCCATTTTGTTTTCGGCTGTTTTTGCAATTGCGTTTTTTGGTGCGTTGCGAATTTCGGAGCTTATTCCAAAGACACTGGGGTCAGATGGGGGCTTGCGCCAAGATGATGTGGTGATATGTGGAAATGGGTTACGTATCAGGTTGCGCAAGTCAAAAACAGATCAGTCGGGTAGAGGCACATGGTTCCCATTGTTTTCTATGGACGGCCCGGTATGCCCGAAGGCATGGGTCACGGCCTTCTTAGGGGTTAGGAGGAGCGGCGAACAATTTTTCATTCATGAGGATGGTTCACCCCTTTTGTCGGGACAATTTTTGGCGGTAATGCGGAAAATTTTAAGCTCATTGGGTTTACCCGCGTCGGAATTTGGCACCCATTCCTTTAGGATCGGGGCGGCTACGGAGGCATCGCGGGCTGGCATGCAGGAAATGGAAATCCAGAGGGTAGGAAGGTGGCAATCGAAATGTTTCATGAGATATATTAGGCCTGACCTGATTCTTAGTCCAGTTCTTTCCACAAACATTGTTTAGTTCCCCGGAAAACTATGTATATATGGGTATATACATAAAAAATATATATAAAAAAAAAAAAAAAGGAGGGGGACTGTCGGACAGATATGATACTTGGTGGTAGGGTTGTAATTTTGGAAATAACACAGTTTTTATTGCTGGTGATAATCGGCCTAGCGTTTGGATTTTGGGACATTCGTTTGTATATTGGGCTGCAAGGAGGGCCGATTCCTGGCCCGGAGGTCGAAGTCTAGGATTCCTGGAAGAGGACGTCAATTGGAGGGCCTGTTATGGCCACAGGTCCTACTGGAAGTCGTGAGGATTTCGAGGAGTGTGACAGCGCCAGTTGTCCTAGTCATTCACGAGGGGGGAAATGACTTAGCTTCTTTTCCTTTGGCGGAACTCTTAACATTAATGAGGTCAGACATGGACAAGTTTCCATGTTTCTTTCCGGTTTGCAGGCTCGTCTGGTCTGAGGTGATTCCCAGGCTTACGTGGCACGGGGCTAGAGAGGGTAGCGCCATGGAAAGAACAAGGCGCACGCTTAATCAGCGAATTTCGAGGTTTGTCCATTTCAAGAACGGTGTAGTGGTTCGCCACCATCGCCTTGAGGGGGACAACTCTTTGTTTTTACGTCCGGATGGAGTTCATCTAAACGATTCCGGATTGGATATTTTTCTGGAAGGGATTCGTGAAGGTATTGCCCAGGCTCTTATGGGCTTGGGGGGGGTCACAGCTCATCAGGATTTCGCTGTTCCTTGGCGGAATGGGTTGTTAGAGGTGGCTGGAGACACCCGCACCGGACGGCCGGTTTAGGCGGAAAATATCCCAAAAACCCAGTTTTTTGTGTGTTGGCCTTGTTAAGGCCCCGTTGAGTTTATAAGCTGTGACCTTTAAATTTTGCCACTGGAGAAAAAAGATGAGAGCTTTCAATTACCAGTCTCTCCTTTATATAACAAAATATAATGAAATGATATTTAATAAAAAAGTTAGATTGTTAAAAAGACTTGGTGTGATGTTTCCTTTTTGAAGGGGACGGTTTGGTGGTGGGTCTGAGCAGTCTTTGCTAGTATAATGGCTTAGTAACAATGAGTTTGAGTGTGCAATGCAGGCAGACGTGCTGCAAATATCTTTGCACTAGTGGGACAATAATGAAGTCCAACAGCCACTTTTAGGATGCCACTAAGTTTACTCAGTGTTTGCTAGTATAATGGCTTGGTAACAATGAGTTTGAGTGTGCAATGCAGGCAGACGTGCTGCAAATATCTTTGCACTAGTGGGACAATACAGAAGTCCAACAGCCATTTTTAGGATGCCACTAAGTTTCCTCAGTGTTTGCTAGTATAATGGCTTAGTAACAATGAGTTTGAGTGTGCAAAGGGCAGAAGGGTACAGTGGCAGGGTTGTGGGTCTGGGTAGAGGAAAGGAAGCCTGCCTTTTTATCCCTCCTAATGGGGAAATGCAGCGAGGAAATCCCTGACCTTAGCTACACAGACGCTGTCATCTTGTGTAGCTGTTAAAATCTGTTTTCACGGACCTGACTGTCACCTATGGCTCTGACCCTGCCAGTATTAGCCCTTACAAGGGCTGAAAGAAACTTCTATCCCTATTCTGTATAGCGCTGTGTATAGAGCATACACAGCAGTATCGGTGACAGGAGCTACGCCAGCGGTGACTGACACCAAGACGCAGAAGGCAGATAATGGCGTGCTGGAGGAAAATGTTCGTTTTATAATGCAGGAACATGTGACATGGACATCCTATCACACACGCCGTTGCTTCTCTGGCTAAAAGTCCACTTAGCTGTGTGTGTGTCTGGGATTGCCTGACATGCTGGCCCGCCCCACTACACGCGCGCGCTTAGGGAAGGAATACAAGGAAAAAAAAAAAATCGCGATCGCCAATATCCAAATGTGGCGCCCTGGACAAGCCAGGGGCCACAGAGAACAACACACACACACCCACCCCCAGCAGTTCACAGCAGACATCCCCAGTGAAACTTGATTCCTTTCCTCGGGCTCAGACAGACACATCAGGTGGGCGGAGTCAGGAGATGGAGACGCCCACCCAGGAGTTTAGCTGGCCTGAGGCAGGAAGCAGGTAGAGACAAGTCCAGGCAGAGAAGATAGAGGAGGTCTGGAGAAAGGCAGACACAGACTGGGGCCTAGGTTGGAGCCTAGGGCCCCCGTGTAGAGAGTGAGGCAGACGGTAATGGCCGTCTGCAGAGAGCCGGGAAGACAGTTGATGGAACCGTAGGTAGCCGGGGCTGGGTGGTAGCCCACCGGTACTGAATCGGGGAGCCAGCTGGAAACCGGAGCGCAGGAGGAGCGTACAGAGGGTGCAAGAAAGGACTTACATTACCAACCTGGGGTCAGGGGAAAAACACCGCAGCCGCCTGTGGGACCCGTCCATCCAGCCGTTTGTTTCAGCAGAGACTCTGTGTGCATCATTGGGCTGAGTGAGTACCACCGTGCCGTGCGGCACAGCGCTGCCCCTGCAACCCTGCACCTCACCAGGCCCTGTAACCCGCCTGCCATCAATCCCCACCCCATCACCGGGCCCCGGGACCACCAACCCCCTACCCACGGAGGGGAAACAACATCCTAGCTGCTCCATACCATCGCTCCCGGGATCCCCGTCCAGAGCAGCGGTGGTGTCACAACCTCACCACAACCGTGGGTGGCGTCACGGACAATCTCCCTTACCTAACCCCTTTTTACTGTGGAGCCTGGGATCACAGACTGGGTCACGCCACCGTGATACCCACAGAAGTGACCTCGTGGCCCGGATCTGAGTACCCCCTGGTCCCCGGGCGACACATTTGGCGTCACGAACAGGATCCTACCGCTCTGCCGTTTGGTAGAGGTGCGCCTTGTTACCGCCGGAGGTGTCCGGCCGGAAAATTTGAAAAGCCGCCATATTGGGCGCGAAGAATTCCCGCTCGAGCGTCTTCCCCGAGCAGGAAAGGCGCGAAAGTGGAGCCCCGCCCCCTTAACAAGGAAGTGCTAAAAAGAGACTAAGGGGGACGGGATGGCGTCCGGCTACATGTGAACCGCGGCTGTGGAAGCAGGGACGCCAGGACTCTGCCAGTGTTTGGTTCCTGGAATACTGCTGCACAAGATGTCCCGTCTGTCCGGCACTGCTGAAACCTTGGTGCCCGTGCCCGCGGCCAACGTCCCGACCGACCCGTTACCCCTGTCACCGGTAGCGGAGCTCGCAGCGTCTGTGAGGGAGGGCTCAGGCCTTACCATCGTCACCGCCCTGCCACCGGTCCTGGCTTCCATCCCAGCCGCACCGCCGATGACGACGGCCCCGGCAGTCCGCCCGGCCGCGACTGAGATGACGACGGCTCCTGCAGTCCGCCCGGCCGCAACGGCAGCGAAGCACCCATCCCGTTAACTATCTGGACAGCCTGGTACTGGACTGGGGCCAAGGGGTGCTGCCCACTTCTTAGGGGCAGCATCAGGGCCAGGTTGTTTGGGTGGGTGACTGAAGGACCCGTTCCATTGTTATTATTAAAAGTGTTTTAATGTTTGATATGCCTCCCGTTGTGGGAAGTTTGCAAAGTAATGCTTGTGTTTAATGTTTTATTCTTTTTCAGTTTAAAAGAGAAAAATAAAACCGGTGATGGACGGGCAGCCCGCGGACGGTCTGCATTTAACTAAGGGGGAATGTGGCACCCTGGACAAGCCAGGGGCCACAGAGAACAACACACACACACACCCCCACCCCCAGCAGTTCACAGCAGACATCCCCAGTGAAACTTGATTCCTTTCCTCGGGCTCAGAAAGACACACCACGTGGGCGGAGTCAGGAGATGGAGACGCCCACCCAGGAGTTTAGCTGGCCTGAGGCAGGAAGCAGGTAGAGACAAGTCCAGGCAGAGAAGAGAGAGGAGGTCTGGAGAAAGGCAGACACAGACTGGGGCCTAGGTTGGAGCCTAGGGCCCCCGTGTAGAGAGTGAGGCAGACGGTAGTGGCCGTCTGCAGAGAGCCGGGAAGACAGTTGATGGAACCGTAGGTAGCCGGGGCTGGGCGGTGGCCCACCGGTACTGAATCGGGGAGCCAGCTGGAAACCGGAGCGCAGGAGGAGCGTACAGAGGGTGCAAGAAAGGACTTACATTACCAACCTGAGGTCAGGGGAAAAACACCGCAGCCGCCTGTGGGACCCGTCCATCCAGCCGTTTGTTTCAGCAGAGACTCTGTGTGAATCATTGGGCTGAGTGAGTACCACTCTGCCGTGTGGCACAGCGCTGCCCCTGCAACCCTGCACCTCACCAGGCCCTGTAACCCGCCTGCCATCAATCCCCACCCCATCACCGGGCCCCGGGACCACCAACCCCCTACCCACGGAGGGGAAAAAACATCCTAGCTGCTCCATACCATCGCTCCCAGGATCCCCGTCCAGAGCAGCGGTGGTGTCACAACCTCACCACAACCGTGGGTGGCGTCACGGACAATCTCCCTTACCTAACCCCTTTTTACTGTGGAGCCTGGGATCACAGACCGGGTCATGCCACCGTGATACCCACAGAAGTGACCTCGTGGCCCGGATCTGAGTACCCCCGGGTCCCCGGGCGACACACAAACAGCAGTGATCTGAATGCGCTGTTCCCGCACACTATACACTGAAATTTCATAATAGTGTGAGTCACAGAGTGACTTACACTATTACAGTGGAAAGCCAGCTAGTAATTAGCTTGTCTTTTTGCTGCTAGAACTGTTCTCGAACGTATCTAGAACTATCGAGCTTTAGCAAAAAGCTCGAGTTCTAGTTCGATCTAGAACAGCCCCCAAAATCACTCGAACCGCGAACTGGAGAACCTCGAACCGCGAACCGCGCTCAACTCTAGACATCAGTACTTAACTTGTTTTCACTAGACAACCCCTTTATTACCTGATCAGTAAGTGTTCCACTACTGGGACTGTTTAGCAGAATGAGGACTTTTAGGCTATGTGCCCACGGGACTCTGTACCCGCGGATTTTGCCGCGTAAAACCTGCAAATTTATCTGGATTTTCTAGGTAAATCCGCAGGTTTTAGCAAGTACAGACACTCCCCATGTCATCCTATGGGACATGGGGAGTGCTGTGTCCATGCTGCGGCATGTGCGGCTACGGAATATGCTGCGGATTTCCCGCAGCCGCACATAACTGCATGTCAAATATTCCTGCGGAATTACCTGCAGAATTCCCGCCTCTCCATTATGGAGATAGAGGCTGGGACTTCCGCAGGTAAGTCGCCTGAATGTCCGCAGGTTTTTCTGCAGATATTTTGATGGAATCCTGCAGCTATGTATAGCTGCGGATTCCGGGAAGCTGCTGCAGGAAACCTGCGGATGTACCTGCGGATATATCCGCAGGTGCGAGCTCCCGTGGGCACATAGCCTTATACCTGTTAAAAGGTAGTGTGGAAGGCCGGATTCTTGACCGCTGTGCCATTCATTCTTTACTGGGCTGCTGTACATAGCCAAGAGCAACACTCTGCGTACTACAGGAAGTAGATGGCACGCAAGTTGCACATGCACACTGTTGTTCTGTTCTAATAGGAATATAAGTTTTCTGTTCTATTGTCCATTGTCTTCACCGAACAACCCCTTTAATTTATTTTTTATTGAGAACGGTGAACTCCAATTTTCAAACCTTTTACAAGCTAGTACTACATAGCGTAAATTTACATTCACGCATTTTCTTCTATTTGTTATGGATCTACAATATTTTTACATGTTTTATACTATTTATAAACTTTTAAAATACTTTCACCCTGTTAACATTTTTTTCTCTCAATATATCTGATCTATATATAAAATATGCCCTACACAGAATGCAGTGAACGTTTTTTGTCATACACGATCTGTTGGTATATTTGATGCAGATGGTTCACTCTGAAAACAACTAGGTAAATAAACAGATGAAACAGATTTCACATTTACACAAAAGCATTTAATACTTGAAATCTTGCGATATTCAAAATCTTAGACATAACATATTAACTAAGTGGATATCCAGATAGAGTGAAAGACAGGGAGATTAGCAAAAGTTTGGACACCTGTTCATGCAGTGGTTTTCCCTATTTTTATTGAAATGTGCATATTGTAGATTCAGACTGAAGGCAGCAAAACCACAAGATAATACATATGTAAACAAGGAGTGAAGAAACATGTGTGAAACAAACTAGAATAAGTGTTAAACGGGCTTTACACACATCGCTAGCGATGTCGCTGGTGAAAGCACCTGCCCCCGTCGGTTGTGTGTCACGGGCAAATCGCTGCCCGTGGCGCACAACATCGCTTAAACCCATCACACGTACTTACCTGCTTAGCGACGTCGCTGTGGCTGGCGAACCGCCTCCTTTCTAAGGGGGCGATTCGTTCGGCGTCACAGCGGCATCACTAAGCGTCCGCCCAATAGAAGCGGAGGGGCGGAGATGAACGGGACAAACATCCCGCCCACCTCCTTCCTTCCTCATTGCGGGCGACCGCAGGTACGGTGATGTTCCTCGTTCCTGCGGTGTCACACATAGTGATGTGTGCTGCTGCAGGAACGACGAACAACATCCTACCTGCAGCAGCAACGATAATTGGGATTAGAATGATGTATCAACGATCAGGTGAGAAATTTTGATCGTTAACGGTCGTTCGTACGTTTCACACGCAACAACGTCGTTAACGAGGCCGGATGCTCGTCACGAATTCCGTGACCCCAACGAAATCTCGTTAGCGATGTTGTTGCGTGTAAAGCCCGCTTTAAGCCTGAGATTCCTCCAAATACTCCCTTTTTCTCTGATAACAGCTTTACACTCCCTCTCTTTACATTCTCTGAAGCAACTTCATCAGGTATATCACCTGTATAAATGGAATTAAATATAGAGAAAGGAATAGTGTCTTGGTGTATCTGCAGGAGAAGCAATAAGCCTGTTAAAAACATACCTGTCAGACCCCTTTGTATTCTCTGAAGCAGCTTTCTCAGTTCCAAGGCCAAACAAGTCCCGGGGCCCTGGACAAACAGGGAGACCCACTCGCAGTCAGCAGGGGCAGACCTTTTCTGTGCCCCCCTTCAGATGTCTGTGTCCTGCAGTGGTCGCACTGGCAGCCACATTTTGCTCACTAATGGTTATTTAAACTCACACTTGGAGTGTAAGCACAAGCATGCAGCGTTCACTGCTGAATGCTGCCTGTACATGCATTGAAGGGCGGCGTTCATCTGTGGGCGCAGATAATGCACAATGTGCTCCCATCCCATAGATGAAGCAGAGTGGCAGCCAGTGCTGTATGCCCCCCAGTGCTGTATATCCCCCCAGTGCTGTATGCCCCCCCTAATGTGTAAGTTCCCCAGTAACGTGTATGCTCCCCAGTAATGTGTATACCCCCTAGTAATGTGTATGAGCCCCTAGTAGTGTACATGAGCCCCCAATAATGTGTATTAGCCCCCAGTAATGTGTATGCCCCTCAGTTACATGTATGCGCCCCCAATAACTTGTATGAACCCAGGAATGTGCATGCCCACTCAGTAATATGTATCCCTCAGTAATGTGCATCCCCCTGTAATGTGTATGCCCCCCAGTAAAATGTATGCACCCCCAGTAACTTGTATGGCCCCCAGTAATGTCAATGCCCTAATAACGTCTGTGCCCCCCATGAAGTCTGTGCCCCCCAGTGATGTCTTTGCCCCCAGTGATGTCTATGCCCCCCAGTGATGTCTATGTCTCCAGCTTCCCCTTTGATATATTTAGCCCCCAGCATTCCCGTGTCTGTGTGCTCCACACTGCGACATGTTCATTTTCTGCTGACAGCACGGGTGCCACACGGATCGCACTATAATGTGATCCGTGTGACATCAGTGTGACATGTACCGGAGAAAACACCTGTCCCTTAAAATGTTTTTTTGTTTTTTTTTTATACTTACCTGTCTCCGGCGCTGCTGTCTCTGGTGCTGTTGTTGCTTCCGGGTCTCGCCCATTCTGCTCATGCATAGTCACTGAGCGCAAACCCAGAAGTAACAGCAGTGCCAGAGACAGCAGTGCTGGAGACAGGTAAATATATAAGTTCATGCTGTCCTTATGCTATCTGGATGTCTCACGGATAACACATGAACAGCACACTGAGAACACACGGACAAACCAAACATACTGCTACCAGCGTCATCATCTGCAGTGATGCACGTATCTGTGTCTGTTGCACCGCCTTAGAACGCCAGGCATAGGGTCTATGCGCATGATCCCAAGTCCCCGGCACTTCCGGTCATATGTACTATGAAGCCGGATGTATGTGTTCCGGCTTCAGCAAGGTCTTGAGCACATGACTGGAAGTGTCGGGGACTTCTGAGCATGCGCACTGCCCAACATTCTGAGGCAGTGCAACGGACACAGGTAAGCGTGTCACTGCCGATGATGATGCTGGGCAGTGGTCATTGAATAACATGTTAACATGCCCCTGTGGGGGTGCTAACATGCTTAAAGAGCGGGATGAGCACAGGAATTAATGCCCTTTCAACTATATTTGTGATTTGCTTTTTGTAAGTCAAAGCAAATAATTCAATATTTTGCCCATTGAATCCTATGTGATGACAAATCTTTGGATCAGGTGAATTGATTTGATTGATCTGAATGTGTTATGTGAAATCTGAAGCACAAACCTTGTATTAATATTTCTGACTTACTTTCTCCAAGCTTTTAGTATCTGACACTATAGGAAATTTTAAATGACAGGATATTTTTGGAAACAAAACTGTCTTTGTAATTCAGAATAAACCAAAGTAAATACAGTAAGTGGTAAAAATGATGGAAAACATCACAATAATGAAAATACATTTATACCAGTAATCCAGCACTAACTTAACCCCTTCACAACATTTGATGTAAGTTTATGTCATGGTCGAGAAAGAGCTCCCACAAAATGATGTTAGGGTATGTGCGCACGTTGCTTTTTACCTGCTTTTTACCTGCTTTTTTGCTGCTTTTTCTTCTGCGCTGTTTAATGCCAAAATGGATGTGTTCTTCTATTCAAGCAAAGTCTATGGGAATTTGGGTTTCTTGTTCACACTATGTTGTTCAAAATGCTGCCTTTTTGTGGCAGAACTTTGGTCAAAAACTCAGCTTTTCAAAGAAGCAACATGTCAATTGTTTTTGCCATTTGGGTTTTGCACTGCAAAGCTGAGTTTTTGACCAAAGTTCTGCCACAAAAAGGCAGCATTTTGAACAACATAGTGTGAACAAGAAACCCAAATTCCCATAGACTTTGCTTGAATAGAAGAACACATCCATTTTGGCATTAAACAGCGCAGAAGAAAAAGCAGCAAAAAAGCAGGTAAAAAGCAACGTGTGCACATACCCTTAATGTATGTCATGGTGATTGCGCGGGCACAGGAGCCGTGCCTGGGTGATTGCCATTAGGAGCTCAGCGTAAGTTATAGCCAAACTCCCCACGCCGTCTTTGGCTGTTTCACCCCTAAATGCTGCGATCATAGCTATTGCAGCATTTAGGAAGATGAAAGAGGAAGTGCACTCCCTCTGCCACCTGATCGAGACTCCAGCAATGTGATGACCGGGGCCCAATCATTGACATGGCAACTTGAGGTTGTGATGATGACCTCTGGGTCAGCGAGCTATGGCAAGCCTTTTAGACCATGCCAGGAACATGGTCTAAGACAGAGGTCTCAAACACGCAGCCGCTGCATGCAGCCCCTGAGGCTGCTTGTTGCGGCCCGAGTGCCTGTAGACGCCGTGACCAGGAGCAGAACAATCGTGGGAGCAGGGGTCACCACTGCGATTGGCCAGGGGCTCA
Source organism: Anomaloglossus baeobatrachus (assembly GCF_048569485.1). Taxonomy (NCBI): domain Eukaryota; kingdom Metazoa; phylum Chordata; class Amphibia; order Anura; family Aromobatidae; genus Anomaloglossus; species Anomaloglossus baeobatrachus. Next base: position 368,788,878 of record NC_134357.1, read on the forward strand.
TGGGGCCCAAGAAACTCAGCACCTGTTTCAGCTTAATGTGCGCCCAAGTTTGCAGATCCAGCTGAAATATATTGCAGCACTGACTGTTTGGTCCCTGAGCTGCAAATTGCGTCATCACAGGAGGCAGCAGTCTGGAGCTCACACATGTCCTGACTACTTAAGCAGTTGTATATTCACTGCTCTCCACTCCCATAATACCGCCCACCTCTTTCCACTGAAGCCGGTGTTGAGAAGTGGGCGGGATTATGGTCACAGTGATCACCCGGCCACTGACTTTGAGCTTCTGCTGGGCGATGGATCCACCACTGGGCCTATGACAGTCTCTCCTCCAGCAAACAGCACATATGCTGCATGTTCCATCCATCAGAAGAGAGGAGAAATGCTTACTCCAGAGCCTCACAGGAGTAAGCCCCGCCTCCCGGGAGTAAGCCCCGCTCATCGGCACGGAGCTGCTGTGGAGTCTCAGGCCTGTGCAGGGAGTGCTGCAGAAATATGAGATACTTCTAAGGAGATTGTATCCCTCTCTCCTGCACTGCCATTGCTTGTTGGCAGAAGCAGGAGGCTTCAGAGGAACACAATGCAACCTGAAGTGAATACTGGAGCTCCCTGAATGATGACTCTAGCCCCAATGCCCTATTCTATGCTCCTATTTGCCTCTCACAGCTGCACTCTTCTGCCCCCCTCCCCCACAGCTGCACTATCCTGCCCCCCCTCCACCACAGCTGCACTATCCTGCCCCCTCCCCCCAGCTACACTATCTTGCCCCCCTCCACCACAGCTGCACTCTCCTGCCCCCTCCCCCAGCTACACTCTCCTGCCCTCCTCCCCACAGCTACACTCTCCTGCCCCCTACCCTACAGCTGCACTCTCCTGACTCCCTCCCCCACAGCTGCACTCTCCTGCCCCCCTCCCCCACAGCTGCACTCTCCTGCCCCCCTCCACCACTACCCTCTTCTCTCCTCCTATTTGCCTCTCACAGCTGCATTGTCCTGCCCCCTCCCCCACAGGTGCACTCTCCTGCCCCTCATCCACTGCCCTGTAGCTGATGATATTCCTCACCGCTGTCCTGTGATGGTGGCAGGGTCTCCTCATCTTCATGGTTTGCTGTCAGACATCCAACTTTCATATTTCTTTGTATATACAGTGTGTACAAAATGCTCACATACACAGTATATAAAGAGAAATCTAGTGTATATGGCTGCATTTGTGTGAATGTGTACATGTGTGGCATTTTTAAGATTCAGATACTAAAAAAGCAGAATTAATACTAAAAGGGCAAGAAACCCTCTTAAAAATACCAAAACTCGTGTACCATTAAAAAAACAACTACCATTTTTAAATGCAACACAAATAAATCTATAATGTTACTTATAGCACAAATTCAATGTACAGAAAAAAAAGATGGATAGAGCAATATACCAGGATGGGGGACAAAGATACAAGCATGGGATGGGAAAGCTGGGTGCTGAGGGAAAGAGTCTCTTTCCCTCAGCACCCAACTTTCCCATGCTCTGATATCCCTCAGAACCCAGATTTCAGCTAAGGTTCCATTCCAAAAAGAAATCCAGCAAAATATGCACTCCCAAATCCAAATGCCTCCCTCCCTTGTGAGCACCACAATGTGTCTAAATCACAGTTAACGTCCGCATGTTTGGCATTGTTGTAATGAGGAAAGGCCACTTAATGTATGATGTGTGTATCTCCAGAAGCACGAGCTTTAGACAATGTAGGGCAGTACAATGTACTGGGCATTACAAGCTTTTATTTGCAATTTTTAATTTTGCAACTTTCACTGCTTATGACTCCATATGTTTTTTACGGACACAAAATTGTCACTACACCCATAGATGAAGTCCCAAAGTGGTGTAATTTCCAAAATGTGGCCACTTAAGTGGGTTTATGCTGTTCTGGTACTTAGGGGTCTGCAAATTTTCTAGGAAAATTTCTGCTCCAAAAGTCAAATGGCTCTCCTTTCTTCCCAAGCCCTCCCGTGTGGGCAAACAGTACTATACAGTCACATGTGTTGTACTGCAAAGTTAAGGATCAATTGTGTAACATACTTTGGGTCCTTTTTAACCTTTTTCCCTTGTAAAAATTGGAAATATGGGGTCAAAACAATTTTTTAGTGGTAAAAATGTAATTATTTTTTAATCACTGTCCAATAGTATAATATTAAATTATGTTACACAACAGTGGTTTCAATATGTTGACTGCACTCTTAAATTAATTAATTGAGGGGTGTTCTTTGTAAAGTGGAGTCACTTATAGAGGCTCTCCTTTTCTGGCATGTGAAGGGCTCTTCCAATGTAACATGGCATCCCAAACCATTCCAACTAAATCGGAACTCCAATATGGCGCTCCTTCTCTTCTAAGCTTTGCATTGGGCCTCAAAGTAGTTTGTGACAACATATGGGGTATTCTTGTACTCAGGAGAAATTGTGTAACAAATTGTACTGTGCATTTTCTCCTATTACCATTTTTGAAAATAAAACGTTGGGGCCAATGCAACATTTTAGTGGAAAAAAATGGTAATTTTTATTTTCACAGCCCAATGTTATACAATTCTGTGGGTTAAAACTGCTCAGTACACATCAAGATGAATTCCCTGAGAAGTGTAGATCCATAATGGGGTTTTTTTTAGGAGGGTTTCTGCTGTTTTTGCATGTCAAGGGATCTTCAAATTTGACATGGCGTCTCAATTTATTCCAGCCAAAATGGTGCTCATTTCCTTCTGAGCCCTGCCATGCGCCCAAACAGTAGATTTCCATTACTCATGGGGGATTGGTGTACTAAGGAGAATTTGCTCCACAAATTGTATGGTGCATTTTCTTTTGTTCCCCTTATGAAAATAAAAAACTTGGAGCTAAAGCAACATTTTTTGGGGAAAAATGAAATTTTTTACTTTCACAACTCAACATTATAACATTCTGTGAAGCATCTGGGGCTTTAAGATGCTCATCACACATCTAGATAGGTTTCTTGAGAGGGCTAATTTCTAAAATGGGGTGACTTGTAGGCTGGTTTAGGCACACCAGGGGCTTTCCAAAAGCGATATGGCATCTGCTAACAATTTAAGCAAATTTTGAATCCCAAAACTCAAACGGTGCTCCTTCTCTTCTGAGTCTTGCCATGCGCCCAAACAGTAGTATTCCACCACACATAGGGTATCAGTGTACACAAGAGTAATTGCACATCAAACTGTATTTTTCCTTGTCTCCTGTTACCTGTATGAAAACAAAAAAAACATTTTGTGGAATAAACGTGATGTTTTATTTTCACAGTTGAACATTATAAAATTCTGTGAAGCACCTGGGTGTTCACGGTGCTCACCACACATCAAGATAAATTCCTTGAGGGGTTTAGTTTATCAAATAGGGTCACTTGTGGGAGGTTTCCACTATTTAGGCACCTCAGGGGATCTGCAAATGTCAAATGGTGTCCGCTATCAATTTCACATTTTTTGTTTCTAAAGTTAAAATGTGCTCCTTCCCTTCTGAACCCTGTTGTGCGCCCAAGCAGTAGTTTTCCACCACATATGGGGTACCACCATACTTAGGAGAAATGGAACAACAAATTGTATGGTCCATTTTTTCCTATTACCCTTGTAAAAATGCGAAATATGAGGCTAAAGTAACATATTTGTAGGAAAAAGTACAAACTTTTATTTTATTCCTTCCACATTGCTTTAGTTCTGTGAAGAAAATGAAGGGTTAATTAATTTCTTGGATGTAGTTTTGACTAATTTGAGGGTGCAGGTTTTAGAATGGGGCCACTTTTGTGTCTCAAAGTAATTTCAAATGTGATGTGATTCCTAAAAAAAACCCCGATTTTGTAGATTTTGATGGAAAAGAAGAAATTGCTGATGAACTGTTTTAACCCTTCTAACTTCCAAACAGAAAAAAATGCTTCAAAAATTGCGCTGATGTAAAGTAAACATGTGGGAAATGTTATTTAGTAACTATTTTGTGTGACATAACTCTCTGGTTTAAGGACAGAAAAATTCAAAATATGAAAATTGTGAAATTTTCAAAACTTTTCACCAAATTTCAAATATTTAAAAAAATAGATGCAAAAAAATATCATCCTAAATTTACCACTAACATGAATTGCAATGTGTCATGAAAAAATAGTCTGAGAATCACTGAGACCCATTGAAGCGTTACTTCATAAAGTGACACAAAAAAATTGGCCTGGTCAGGGAGGTGAAAACAGGTTGAGATTCACATTCTGCTCTGAGAGAAGGTTGGGAACCACATACAGCTCCTGCCCCCTTCAGTAGTGACACTCAGAGCCCTCATTCATTACAGGTATAATGACAAGCAAAGTGTAGTGCCCCTGAACCCCGACAGAGCACAGGGCCCTAGGTCAGGCATGGAACTGGGCATCGGCCGTTGCACAACCTTGACACAGCATCTCCGTACATATACGGCCCGGGACCGAGTACCCCATTGCCCTAGGCGACACAAAAGCTTTTCCACAGAAATTACACTGGGGCAGTATACCAAACTCCATAGGTTCCTACTGTACCCCATTTAGATTTGCTCTTCTGTTTGAGGCTACCCAAAAAAGTTCCATCTGGAGACCTGCTCTTTATAGCAGTTTGCTAGACCTGATGCTAGGGTGACGCCCTGGACTAGCCAGGTAGTCACAGACATAACACCACATACACCCCTCTCCCGAATAGGTGACAACAGTCAAACAAAAACCCTTGTTGCCACCCTCCAGGGTCTGATGTCCACACCAGGTGGGGTAGAGCCAGGTTGTTGGCCCCGCCCACTGAGGAGTTCACAGGCCTGGAGGCAGGAAAAACAGTTCAGTTGAGTAACAGTTGCAGTTCAGTACAGTGGAGTGGAGAGAGTGGAGGAGAGGAGAGAAGTCAAGGGCAGACCTGGGACCAGGCCTGCCACGGACTGTCTAGGTGTCTGGGTCGGAGCCCAGGCACCTCCAGCAAGGTCGGCAGACGGTGGTGGCCGTCTGCAGGAGTTGGCGCACGGTCGGTGGAACCGTAGGACCGGGGTCGGGCGGTGGCACTCAGGTACCGAACCAGGGAGCCGATTGGATCCAAGCACCAGGCAGGGTACTCAGACCCCGACTTGGCTAGAAGCCGCCCTGATTGTTGAATTTACTGATTGCGGTCTGGACCTCAGGGGTTCATTCCCACCCAAGTCCCGATTGACGGCAACAGCCCAAATATCCCAGGTAAGTGCCACCGCTACAGGCAAGAGATCCAAAGAGCCAGCGCCTGCGGTCAAACGGGCTCCTATGGCCCCTTACACGCCGGGGAGCGGAGTACCAGTGTCCAGGCACAGGAGTCATTCACAACAAAACACAGGTGCATGGAAACGACAGCCATCACCAACCTGTCCAGGGACAACACCGCAGCCAGCTATGGGCCCCGTCCATCCTACCGTTTGGTTTACCAGAGACTCCGTTATCTTGTGTCAGAGTGAGTACACCAGTGCCATCAGGCACCGCACCACGCGGCACCGCGACCCTGCGCCCTGCACCCCGGCCTGCATCCCTCCCCATACGGGCCCCCGGGACCATCGCCCCTGCCCACGGAGGGGTTAACACCAAGCTGCCTAACACCGTCACCGGGAGGCCTAGTCAACGGTAGAGGTGGTGTCCATCTTACGATCACCACGACCCGTGGGTGGCGTCACGAACTATACCAAACAACCACCCCAAACCCCCCCTGTGTGCACCGCCACTACATCCTTCCAGAGCGACGTGACCCCCGGGTCCGGAGGCGCTCGAGCCACTGACACGCGAGCCCGGATTCGAGAGGCTCGGCGGCCGCAGCCGAGGCCGCGGGGCGGTACACTAGTGCACCAAGTTGGCAGACAGCTGCTAGGTACAAATCACAGACCCGAGAGCTACATATGGCTCCCAAGTGTCGTCAACTGCGCACAACCGAGTCCCTTGTTGGCTGGTGACATCACTCAGTTCAGTGATACAATAATTATTATTGTGCATAATTACCGGTAATTTCAGTTTTTTGGTTCAGCTCTCCACAACAGTCATAATCTCTCATGTGGATCACGACAGTCACCTATCACATAATCTATGAAATGGGGATCATGTGACATGTCAAATGATATATCGGACTGGAGTGGTGGGCCCTCGCTTTCTAAACTGCCCAGGATACTTTTAATCCACCTCAATATATCAGTAAGGGGATAAAGGGGTTGTCCAGGTTTTAAACTAGAAGTGTGAATCCTCACATCACATGCTCTGTTCAGAGGGGCAGTGAGCCCCATAGGGGTGAACAGGCCCATGACGATCGGGAGGGTGCAGGGTAGTAAGGGGTTAAGTGTTTGGTTAGGATGGGGGAGATATATGGGGGCATAGGATTGGTAGAAAGTACTGCAGGGGGGATAGGAGGAGGTATAAAAGGGTGTGTGCAAAAGCTACCTCCCTTTTGTCGCTGTTAATTTTGTGCCTCCAGGACGTCTGTGCTGCCTCCACTGCGATGGCTGACCTGGCCGCTTTAATGGAGATGGTGCACGGGGCATCGAAGGTCCTTGGTGTGGACGCGCTGCGGGAGCAGCTGGCGGCAGTCTGTGGTGCTGGAGCAGTGATGCCTGCTGCTCCTGCGCCCGGGCCTATACTACGTGCTCGGCGGGCGCGGCCGCCGGAGCGCTACTCCCCCAGCGGGAGGGGAGTCGAAGATCCAAGAGCCCCTTCGGGGATCCTCCGGGGCAAGGGAGCCCCGCATCTGACTCTGTGGAGCTGCCGGCCGCCGGGAGGAATCCTTGCCGGAGATCCCGCGGATCGGAGGTGGGCGGAGCCTCGGCGAGGCCTACTTCCGGTCCGCGGCCTGCAAGGCCCCGGTCCAGAGCAGCGGCAGCGGCAGCCCCCGGTGATGTGCGGGCCGGGGGTGGAGCCCAGCGTTCCGGACCAGTGGAGGAGACTCCCTGTAGGCAGCAGGGGAGGACCACGGGACGGGCAGCAAGTGAGGATCCGAGCGGCAGCCAGAGACGAGCGGGGGAGGGGTACGGTGGCCCGCAGGGCCGGATGCGGTCCAGGATTACGGTCCCCCCGGCGAGGATCGGGCTGGGGGGTGTTCCCAGCGCGCGTCAGGAACAGGACGGCCTTCCTGCAGGCGGCAGGGAGGGAGCCCACTGAGAAGAGAGGATGCAGCGGCGGCGCAGCAGTCACACATGAGAACGGCGGGGATGGACGGCAGCAAGGCGCTACGTCGCGCCAAAAGAATGAGGTCCAGCAGGAGGCGCCCGGAGGAGCAGGGTGCGGTGACCGTGGGGGTTGACGGACGCCAGGTGCGGGCTTTCCCCTCGCTGGTCCCCCCTGTGGACTGTGGCAGCACTTCAGACTCCGGTGAGGAAGGAGGATCGATGGCGGTGGTGGGTCGGACGGAGCGACAGCAGGAAGATCGTGTTACGGCTGTCCTGGAATCGGTGCAACGGCAGCCTGGTGAGAGGATGACAGATAGATTTCATGCTGTTGGTCGTGCAGGCGGGGGCGGGGGTTACTCCGCGGGGAGCGTTACGCAGGGGGCGAGTACGGTCGGTCAGTTGGGTTTACCGTGTCCGGAGTTTTGGAGGCAGCTTTTGGGGGTGTTGCAAGGGTCGTCTTTGGAGCGGGTAAGTCAGAGTGGGCCTGGGTCACCGGTGGGGGCGATGCCAACAGGGGCGCCGGTGCGCGAGGTTGCGGCGCAGAAAACTACCTCGGCGGTTGGTGCGGAACAGGCAGCCGGCGGGGCGGCTGAAGTAGGCGCGAGTAAGGATGCAGAAAAAGAGAAAGAAAAGGAGGATGAGGTTGTGCGGTTGGACGATAGGGCGCGGAGTGAGATTTATGTGTGTTTTGAAAGTCCGTTAGGAGTACATTTTAAAAAGGAGGTGAGGGAAAAGATATGGAAAGGGGAGCATGTGGAAATTTTTTCCCTGCTTCCCTTGGAGAAGTTTAATTTGGACAAAGTGAAGCCCAGTGATTCAAAAAAGGAGAAGGAGGACGAAGAGAAACGAAGGTATAGGTTGATCCCGAGGACTTTTACTAACTGGCTACAGGACTTTGCGATCTTAGCCAGCGTGATTGGGGAAAAGGAGCCGGAGCATTGTTCCGCCCTATTTGGATATATGGACGCGATAGGGGAGGCGTATAGAGTGTACGGAGGTTTAGGGTGGTTAAGATATGACGAGCAGTTCCGGCAACGGAAGCCTCCGCGGCCTGGTGTCCGGTGGGATCACAAGGATATTTCCTTGTGGATGCGGCTAATGACGGCTCCGACTCAGCCCTTTCGAGGGGGTGCCGGGAGCCCGGGTGCAAGCGGCGGGTCCCCGGCTGGCCCGAAAAAAGGGGCTTGTTGGCAATATAGTGTAAGTTCAGGGCCTCGTTTCGGTTCAAACACGAGTGTTCCGGATGTGGAGGTTCCCATTCCTTGGCCAGGTGCTTCAAAAAAGGAAAAGGAAAGGCAGGGGAGGGGTTTGGAAAAAGGGAGGACGCCAGTGAGGGTAGAGGTGATGCTTCCCTATTTAAATAGATATCCGGATGTTCGGGCGGCAGAGCTGTTGGCAAGTGGTTTTACTGAGGGTTTCCGGATTCCAGGACCCGCCATTCTCCAACTTAAGGATTTCCCTCTGGGGTGGTACCTAAGAAGGAGCCGAACAAATTTCGGCTCATTCATCATTTATCCTATCCAGCAGGGTTGTCGGTGAATGATGGGATATCACCCGAATTGTCGGCGGTCTGTTACGTATCATTCGACAAGGCATTGGAGCTGGTCCGGGTGGCAGGGCGGGGGGCCCTGATGGCAAAGGCGGATGTGGAAGCAGCTTTTCGTCTACTCCCGGTGCATCCTGAGAGCCTCCATCTCTTAGGGTGTATGTGGGATGGTGATTACTATGTGGATCGCTGCCTTTCGATGGGCTGTTCCATTTCGTGTGCTTATTTTGAGGCATTCAGTTCTTTTGTGGAATGGGTAGTCAGGGATGTGGCAGGAGTCCATTCAGTGATTCATTATCTGGATGACTTCTTTTGCGTGGGTCCGGCAGGTTCTGCGGTTTGCTCCTTGTTGTTGTTCACGTTAGAGCGGGTTGCGCGGAGCCTGGGGATTCCGTTGGCTAAAGAAAAAACGGAAGGGCCGGTGACGGCGCTGTGTTTTTTAGGCATCGAAATTGATACGATGGCAATAGAATGCCGGTTGCCGGAGGGGAAGCTTTTGGATATGAAGGCGTCGGTGCGGGTTTTGTCCCGGGCTAAGAAGGTGCGGTTGCGGGATTTGCAGTCATTGCTCGGGAAATTGAATTTCGCTTGTCGCATTATGCCGATGGGGCGGATATTTAACAGGAGACTGGCGAGCGCAACCGTGGGGGTGAAAGCTCCGAATCACTTTGTCAGAGTGACCAAAGTGATGAAAGGGGATTTGTTGGTCTGGGAGGGGTTTTTGGAACGGTATAACGGACGGACTCTTTGGATGAGTGAGGCATTGTCCAATAGCCAGCTGGAATTGTTTACGGACGCGGCTGGTGCGACGAGTTTTGGAGCAATTTTTCAGACACGTTGGTGCGTGGGAAAGTGGCCACGGCTTTGGGTGGAAAAAGGTTTGGTAAAGAACTTGACGCTGCTTGAATTGTTTCCTATTATTGTGGCGGTGGAGTTGTGGGGTCCCGCATTTGCAGGAAAAAGGGTTTGCATGAATTGTGACAACATGGCGGTGGTGCATTCTATCAATGCAATCTATCGGCAAAGTCTCCGCCGGTAGTGGGATATTTACGGCATCTGGTATTGCGTTGCTTGGAGTTCAACATTTGCGTGGTGGCTCGGCACGTGCCCGGGGTGCAAAACGAGGTGGCTGATGCGCTATCTCGGTTTCAGTTTTACAGGTTCAGGAGGCTGGTGCCGGGAGCGGACGCGGATGGAGAACTCTGCCCGGAATGGCTGTGGGACTTGGCATCGGTGTAGCGTTTGAGGGAATTAGGAGATCGGTGGCCGAGGCTACTTGGTGCCGATATCAGTCGGTTTGGAAGGAATGGGAGGAGTTGGAAAGTGGGGACTTCATGGAGCCTGGTTACACTGGTCGAGTATTGGGGGTTCTGACGTTGATTAGTGGGGATTTTTCAGCAGGTCGGTCTGTTGCGGTGATTGGTTACAAGTTGGCGGCTTTGGCCTTCTTGTTTAAAATGCAAGGGGTTCGGGATGCGACTAAGGATTTCCTGGTGCGGCAGGCGATGAGGGGTTTTCGAAAGGGGGCGCAGTCGCGTGACACGAGGCGGCCGGTGTCATTGCCATTGTTAGTTCGTTTAGTGGGGTGTTTGGGTGATGTATGTTCATCCCCTTATGAGCAGGTATTGTTCTCGGTAACTTTTGTATTGGCGTTTTTGGGGGCTTTCGCATTGGAGAATTGGTCAGTCCGACTAAGCATGCGATAGGTGGTTTGTTGATGGAGGATGTAATGCTTGGGGAGGATAGAGTTGAATGTCGGCTACGTTTTTCAAAAACAGACCAGAGGGGACGGGGGCGCCTGGTAGTGTTGTTTGAATTACCAGGGCACCAGTTATGACCGGTGGTACAGGTGACGGAGTTTTTAAAGGTGCAAGGTGGTTATCCTGGCGTTTTCCTTAGGCATAGGGATGGTTCTGCTTTATCGCGATTCCAATTCATTGCAGTGCTGAAGACGGCTTTAGCACGGGTGGGGGAGGAGCCAAGAGAATACGGTTCTCACTCCTTCCGGATTGGGGCAGCAACGGAGGCTGCTAGGTGGGGGTTGAGTGAGGATTGGATCCGACGGATTGGGCGGTGGGAATCTTCCAGGTTTCGCTCGTACATTAGACCTCACCTGGTCAGGTGATGGTTTCGTAAGTGGGGATTTCTTGTTTGCTATATGATTCTGGTGTGCAATGTTTTCTTGTTTCTGTTGTGGTTTTTATTCGTGGTCTTTATATTTTGTAGGTCCATGCCTTGTGTGGATCCTCGGGCACTCCTATGTGTATTGGGGAGCGTTGCGGGCGGATGTTCGTCGCGACTGTCGGCAGCTCGGAGTGGTGGTGACGGAAGCCCGAGTAAAGTGGCTGGGAATTCGGGGCATGACCTGGGGTAGAGTGCGCCCTGAAGTGGCTTATTACAGCCGCATTGATCGCGATCCCGATGTGTTGATTTTGCATGTGGGAGGGAATGATTTGGGAGTGAGGTCAGCGAGAGACATAAAAAGGGATATAAAGCTGGATTTGTTACATTTGTAGAGGGCGTTCCCGGGCATTGTAATTGTCTGGTCGGATATCATAACCCAGACGCAGTGGCGTTTTGGGAGGTCAGCGGACCGTATTAACAGGGCCCGGAGCAAATTGAACAGGGCAATTGGCAAGTTTGTGGCACGAAACGGTGGTTTGGTGGTACGGCATAGAGAACTGGAGGAGTCCACCGAGCAGTATTTAAGGCGAGATGGGGTCCATCTCACGGACGTGGGGTTAGATTTGTGGATGTTGGGATTGAGGGATGGTCTGGAGCAAGCGCTGGGGGTGTGGAGGGCCCGGGCCAAGTAAGGTGTCACTTGGCCGGTCTGTGGTGGGGTGATAGGTCCATCTGAGAGGTTGGGAGTACCGATAGTCGGTTTGTTGGTACGAAGTAGCTCAAGGGGAGTGGCTTCGGATTGGATGGGAACTTGTGGGCGGAGGTCCTGCAGGTTCTGGGTGGGGGTAATTAACGATGGAACGTTATTACCCCTCACCTCGGGCCGGTTGGTCACGGCCGAGGTGGTCCTCTGGGCCAGTTGGAGGTTATGGCCGGGGGGTTAAGAATCATGGTTTCCCTCTCGGACGGATCTATCTGTGGCTTGGTTATAAGGGTATATATGTATAAGGTTATGTTTAACAATGGGTGGCATGTTTGAGCCACGATTTTTGGTATACATATATACGGTTAAATAAAGTTGTGGCCATTCCTGCAATAAAGTCGTGGTTATCGTCTTTATTTAAGTAAATATGGTACGGGGGGAGTTTAGCATGGTAACCTGCTTATCCCTTATAGATGCATCATGTGTGTAGATCATCTGGTCTCAGTGCTGGGAGCAGGCAGTTATGTGAGCGCAAGTATGCACTATGAATACTCCCGCCCACATTAAGAGTAGATGGACGTGGCTTTGCTCAATGCAAGTGTATTGAGCGAGGCTAGAAACAGTCTAGTCGGAATTTTGGTAGAAGTATGCATAGTGCATACATGCAGTCACATGACCATCCACTTTCGACGCTGGATCTGAGAATCCCCTTCAGAAAGTAGTGAGTGCGATATGAGGATTCACAAGTCTATAGTCACATATAGTGACTGGAGACTTCTAGTTTGAGACTGGACAACGTCTTTAAATAAGCAGTGCCTTAAAGGGAATCTGTCAGCAGGTTTTTGCTACCACATCTGGGACCAGCATAATGTTGAGACAGGGACCCTGATTGCAGCTATGTGTTACTTACTGAGCTGATTGCTGTCATTTTGATAAAATTAATGTTTTCTCTGCTGTAGATCTAGCAGTTATACAGAGCTCATGAATATGGTGGACTTCCTGACAGTACGCCAAGTAGTCCTCTAATAATAATCCACTGCTGATTAATCAGTGATTTTAACAAACACAAGTAAACAGCCCAGTAAGTGACACATCACTGGAATCAGGATCTCTGCCCGAACATTATGCTGCTCTCAGATTAGGTGGCAAAAACCTGGTGACAGATTCCCTTTAAAATATCACTGTCCCCATCTAAGAGAATGGTTATTAATGCTAGGCTATTGACAGGAATTTCTGGCTTAAGATAGTAAAATAACCCATTATTATTCCTTAATGTGGATGGTTACTAGAAGTTGATAGTAATTTGGCTGATAATCTAAAAAATGATACACGCAGCATAAAAGCTGCCACTTAATTTCACCAAAGGAAGGAGGAATTTAATGTTCCTTATGGACAAGGATACAGCAGCTTGTGTTTAACCTCTAAGGCGGGCTTTGCACGTTGCGACATAGCAAGCCGATGCTGCGATGTCGCACACGATAGTCCCCGCCCCCGTCACAGGTACGATATCTTGTGATAGCTGGCGTAGCGAAATTATCGCCAAGCCAGCTTCACATGCACTCACCTGCCCTGTGACCGTCGCTCTGGCCGGCGACCCGCCTCCTTCCTAAGGGGGCGGGTCGTGCGGCGTCATAGCGATGTCACACGGCAGGCGGCCAATAGCGGCGGAGGGGCGGAGATGAGCAGGATGTAAACATCCCGCCCACCTCCTTCCTTCCGCATAGCTGCCGGCGGCAGGTAAGCTGATGTTCCTCGCTCCTGCGGCGTTATACACAGCGATGTGTGCAGCCGCAGGAACGAGGAACAACATCGTACCTGTCGCGGCAGCATAATTATGAAAAAGTCGGAGCCTGCAACGATGATACGATAACGACGCTTTTGCGCTCGTTAATCGTATCATCTAGCATTTACACACTACGATCTCGAAAGTGACACTGGAAGTGCGTCACTTTCGATTTGACCCCACATGCGATGTTGCAACGTGCAAAGCCGCCCTAAAGCCCCGAATCAATAAAACTGGTGTTTGATATGCCAGACTTAATGAGAAGCTAAGGTGCACCAAATTAATTATGAAGTACACACCACTTAATTAATTGACATTTTATCAGTGACATCAGAACCGCAGGAGTCTTCTGAGCATGCGCAGTGCACGTCTGAAGCCGACAAGCAAGCGCCTGGATAACAAAGCTGCGGGAATGGCAAGTGCGTATGCGCGGGATCTCAAAGAGCTGATGGTGACGTCGTTCAAGAAATCCATGGTATCACGCCTACTAGGGCATGATACCACGGAAAGCATGCAAACGTAAACGGGATGATGCGATGCCCAGGGGACTAGACCCTCTGATCATTTACATAGAGAAAATGCAAGTAATAAAATGTTTTTTTTTATAAAATCATATTACACAATATTACAACACAGGGATGGGTAGGAAGGGGGTCACAAGGCCACACATCACATTGCTTGTAAGTCAGAACACATATCGGACCTGACAGGTTTCCTTTAAAACTTTGCTAAACGTTTGCAAAACTTTGGGTTTTGCAACTTTTAGGCTACATGCCACGATCAGTGTTTGTTCAGGCTTTCACGCAGGGGAATTTCCACATAAGTCCCACACCTCCACTCACTAGTGTTTTTTCTTGCTTTTTTTTATACCTTTTTGTGCATGCATTTTTGATGCATATGACGCGCCCACGGGGTCGGGTGCTTACTCGTCGCCGGGCCGTGGTGCTTCAGCTGCTGGGACACCGCGATGGCCTCACCCGGTTCCGTGACCCCGAAGTGTCAATAAAAGGCTTTGGGATGGGGGAATGATGGGGGTAGTTGTTTGTGACGCCACCCATGGTGTGCGGCCAAGATTAGCCGCCATTGCGGGATCGCTTCTTTCTTCTCGGGTGGATGACTACGCAGCTCATTTGGTACAGCTCTCCATGGGCAGAGCTATGCTCCAGGGAGGATGACGGTGGTAGTAGTCTCTGTCGACACAGGGGCGAGATGCTGGAAGCACTGGCAGGAAAAAGGATGACACAGCTGGTGCAGTTCAAGGTCTTTACTTGTTGGCAGCACACTGCCTTTGGAGCACTGGGCTACGCCGTGATGGGATTCAACCGATCCCAGATATTCGGTAGAAGCTGGTGTTCCTTTCTGCGCTTCACCTTTCGACAATCTCCCTCCACCCCAGGTCCTGGGTCATGGAACGGGTCATGAGTGCCTGCTGTATTCCCCACGAACCCTGGGATTCCCCTTCTGTTCCTCAGAACCCGGGTCGAGTCTCCAGCTCCTGACCACAGGCCCCCGAACTGTTTGTTGTCTGCCTGCTCCTCCTAAGTGTGACCTTAAATAATCAGTGACTGATGTGTGTTGGATGGCTCCTAACTTCCCCTGTCAGTGCCCCGCCTCCCGGGTTCCTGACCAGTGGGCATGAGGTCCCATACCTCATTATGGCCACCCCACCACCTACCCTAGCCCGGTCCCAGTGGCAGAACTCCAGTGTTTATGTGTTGGTTGAGTGTGATGGTGGTTGTTACCTGCAACTGTGTCGCCCTGGGCAAGCCAGGGGTCACAGGTCACAACACCACCACACCCCACACTCCAGGTAGGCACATCTATGCTAACCAGAAATCCTTGTTGCCTTCCTCCAGGAGTCTGATGATGCACACCAGGGGGTGGGCCAGGCGGTTGGCTCCGCCCACCGAGGAGCTCACAACTCTGGAGGCGGGAAAACCAGGCAGTCTAGTCAGGGAGGAGGAAGTAGAAGGAGTGGAGGAGAAGCCTAGACAGGGCAAAAGTAAACAACTAGGTGAAAGTGAAAAAGGAGAAAAACAAGTGAAGTGACAGAAGGAAGGAAAGCCTGAAGGGTCCAGCTTTGTGTAGGGCCAGATCAGCAAGGTCAGCGACGGCGGTGACTGTCTGGAGAGGGACAGTTTGGAAGTTCCTGGAAGGACCCCGTTGGCTGTGTGCCCGGTGGTCTGGAGCAGTGTTCCGAAGGACAGTCAGCACCAGGGCAGGGGCCTCTCGGACCCCGGCAAGGCTAGGAGTCGCCAAATTTGCCAAATCCGTCAGTGAAGGGGACGTAGAACCCCCAACAACCAAGTCCCGATTGAAGGCAACAGCCCAACCTGAAGCAGAGAGACACCGCCACCGCCACGGCACCAGTTTCTCAGGACCAGCGCCTGCGGGCAAAGTGTAGAGCTCCTCCGGCCCAGATTGCAGTCGGGGAGCGGGTAACCGGAGGGAATCCACCGCTACCACCAGTCAAACATAGGTGCAAGGAAGAGGGACATCACCGTCACCCACCGGGAGTGCAGGTGCAGCCGTCTGTGGGACCGTCCTACCAGCCGTTTGGTTTACCGTACAAACTGTGTCCATGTCTCAGGCTGAGTGAGTACCACAGTGCCGCAAGGCACAGCGCTGCCCCCGCGTCCCTGCGCCCACCAGGCCCCGCACATCCTTCTCCACCACTGGGCCCCGGGATCACCAACCCCTACCCACGGAGGGACAACACAACACCTGGCTGCTCCGCATCACCATCCCCGGGACCCCCGAATTGAGCAGCGGTGGTGAAATCACCACAACCGTGGGTGGCGTCACGAACTATAACAATCCCCCACACCCAACCACAAACCCCCCTTTCACTCACGGGCGAGGAGTGTCGCTCGAGAAACCCTGGGATCCGGCCCACCGCTCGAGCCACCACTGAGCAGCTGCCGGACCCGAGCAGAAGGGGTGAGCGTAGTGTGCCGACACCCTCCTCCCCGCCCGCGACAACTTGGCGTCAAGAACAGGATCTTACCGCTCTGCCGTCTGGTAGAGGTGCGCCTTGTTACCGCCGGAGGTATCCGGCAGAAAAATTTCAGAAGCGTCTTCTTGAGCAGTAGAGGCGCGAAGGCCAAAACCCCGCCCCGAGAGAGGAGGGGCCGGAAAGAGCTAAGGGGGACGAAAACAAGATGTCTGCGCCCGACGGAGCCGCTGGAGGAGCGGTGGTCGCAGCCGCAGCGGCACCCGCGGATGGGAATGGGCCTGCCCAAGTCCCGGTTGTACCGGCGGGAGGTGCCGCGGCCCCCGCGCTCGCTCAGGTCATGCCGTTCTCCTTGCCCTATGCGCCCGGAGCTGCCTGGCTACCGCAGTATGATGGGAAACCGGATGCCCTACAGGCCTTCCGGAAAAAGCTTAACCCGTTGCTGGAGCTGTACCCCCTGACTGATAAGCAACGAGCGGCGATAGTGCTAGGCCAGCTAACCGGTGCGGCGGAGCAGGAAGTGGAGACCTGGGCCGAGGGGGACCGGCTCTCTGTGGCCACCATCTTTGAGAAGCTACAGACTGCCTTCGAGACCCGGACTGAAGCTGAGCTGAGGATGCAGTTTTACCAATGCCGGCAACGAGCCGGGGATAGCATTCGGGACTATGCTCTACGTCTGCAGACCGCCCTCCGCACGCTGAAGCGGGTGAACCCTATTAATGAGGCGGATAGCAACAAGATGTTAGTGGAGCAATTTGCGCAGGGGATGAGGTCCCCTGAGGATCGTAAACAACTCCGGCTGTGGGCCCTGGAACACCCTGATGTAGACTTTGCTGTGTTAAAAGAGCGGGCTATTAAAGCATTCCAGCCTCCAGCTGCTGAAGTTCTGGAACCCGTCCCATGGCCCGTCGAGACAGCTCCTGTTGTGGCGGCCTCAGCCAAACCAACCTCTGTAATGCCTGCAGCCCCAAGCAGCACAGTCGAAGAGTTGGCAGCCCAGGTCCGTCGCATGGACGGAGACCTTGCCAAAATCCTTGCTGCACTGCAACCTTTGACCAGATCTCAGCCTCCAGCGCAGATACAGCTTGCTGACAGTCCCGAGGATGTTCCCTGGATGCAGCAGAGAAGTGCTAACAACCCGCGGAGCAGACCTCCAATCTGCTACAAGTGCCGTAAGCCAGGCCATTACTACCGACAGTGCCCGTTAAACGAGCAACCCCTGGGGCCCCGGGCCAATCCTCAGGAGTAGAACATCGTGGCCCCCCGGACTGGCGAGACCGATATATCGGGGCCCGCCCTATCATCCCCGTGGCTGTGGACGGCATACCAGTGATGGCTCTCTTGGACACTGGATCACAGGTAACTACTATACCGTACAAGTTGTACCAGCGGTATTGGGCCGTAGACGAGCTGGCGCCCCCAGACAATAGCATAACGTTGATAGCCGCTAACGGACTTCCATTGACCCAGGTGGGGTATAAACAAGTGGCTATGACAGTGGGGCAAGCTGAACTACAACACCAGGGTATGATTGTGATCATGAATGAACCCAGTGATCATAACCCGAAGATAGTGCTGGGAACCAATGTGATGCAACACTGCATGGCTGATGTGTTGACCCTATTGCAACAGCTGGCCGCCACAGTGGCGGGAAGCCGGCAGAGGGCTGTGCAGCGTGAAATCCGTGCCCTGATGTACCGCCAGCATGTAAGCTCAACAGGAGGGGAGATTGGTGGGGTGAGAGTGATGGATGTTGCTCCATTGACTGTGCCCCCTAGGAGTGAGATGATGATCTGGTGTAGGGCAGCAGTAGGGCCTCAGGGGCGTGACTACCCCGCGATGATGGAGCCCATGCCTTCCGAGCACTGGCCCACTGTAATGGCCGCCCGAGGAGTGGTGGATGTGAAGAAAGGGAGAGTGCCTGTGAGAGTGTTGAACTGTGGGGAGGAAGAAGTCAGGCTTCCCCGGTATGCCACCATTGCCAAGCTGCTTACCCTGGACCCTCACACTATCCATGAAGCCAGTCCATCCACACTCCAACCTGCCACCAACACTTCCCCACCCCAGGGGGACATAAGAGAGTGGTACCAACAGCTACATGTAGGCACTGATGATACCCCTACACATCACAGGGCAGGGGTACACAGGGTGGTGCAGGAGTACGAGCAGGTTTTCAGTAAGCACCCCCTAGACTTCGGGCAGATCAAGGGGGTCCAACACCACATTCCCACAGGTGAACATCCCCCTGTCAAAGAGAGGTACAGACCTATTCCCCCTGCACATTACCAGTGTGCCAAGGATATGTTGAGGAATATGAAGGAGGCGGGGGTTATTCGGGACAGCTGTAGTCCCTGGCCCGCTCCGTTGGTACTGGTCAAGAAGAAGGATGGTACCATGCGGATGTGTGTGGACTACCGGAAGATCAACCAGATAACCCACAAAGATGCCTATCCATTACCGCGTATTGAAGAGTCTTTGGCCGCACTGAGGTCTGCAAACTACTTCTCGACCCTTGACCTCACCAGCGGGTACTGGCAAGTGGCCGTGGCTCCAGAGGACCGGGAGAAGACCGCCTTCACCACCCCGATGGGGCTCTGCGAATTCAATAGCATGCCGTTTGGGCTGTGCAATGCCCCTGGGACCTTCCAACGGTTGATGGAGTGCTGTCTGGGACATTTAAACTTCGAGACCGTCCTGCTGTATTTGGATGATGTGATTGTTTATTCCCAGACGTATGAAGCCCATCTGGAGCACCTGGCCGAGGTGTTCGCGTCCCTTGCCAAGTACGGGATGAAGTTGAAGCCCTCAAAATGCCACCTGCTGAAACCCAGGGTGCAGTATCTAGGTCATGTGGTGAGTGCGGATGGTGTCGCCCCCGATCCTGAGAAGATCACTGCCATCCAAAGCTGGCCGAGACCAACTACAGTGAGGGAGGTAAGGCAGTTTCTGGGTCTGGTGGGGTACTATCGGCGCTTCATAAAGGGGTACACGAAGATGGCTGCCCCCATGCAAGATCTCCTCGTGGGACAGACCAAAGGTGGTAGACCCATCGGAGCCCCAGTGTCGTGGGAGGACAAGCATGAGGAGTCCTTTTGCCAGTTGAAGGCGGCCCTGACCGGAGAAGAGGTCCTGGCGTACCCTGACTATGGGCGCCCATTCATCCTCCACACGGACGCCAGTAACGTGGGGCTAGGAGCGGTCCTATCCCAGGTCCAGGAGGGAAAGGAGAAGGTGATTGCCTACGCCAGCCGAAAACTCCGGCCGACCGAAAGGAACCCTGAGAACTATAGCTCCTTCAAGCTCGAGCTACTGGCGTTGGTGTGGGCTATCACGGAGCGGTTCCGTCACTATTTGGCGGCAGCAAAATTCACCGCATTCACGGACAACAATCCGCTGACTCACCTGAACACGGCCAAGTTGGGCGCGCTGGAGCAGCGGTGGGTAGCCCGGTTAGCCAACTATGATTTCACCATAAAGTACCGAGCTGGTCGTGTCAACATCAATGCAGATGCACTCTCCCGGATGCCCCATTTGTCAGAAGAGGGGTGCGAGGATGACGACCTCGAGGAGATCGAGTTGCCTGCGTTTCACCAGCCGCCTACTGAGAGGGTACAAGTATGTCAGCAAAGGGTGGATCTGGACCCGCGGCCCAGTCAAGAGTGGCAAGACGCCCAGGACCAAGCGCCGGCTGTCCGCCTTGTCAAGACCCTGGTGGAACAAGGTGCTATGGGAATAGACCCTGCCGCTCCAGCCGAAGCCCAACGCTTGTGGAAAGAACGGAAACGGCTTTACCTACACCAAGGGAGGCTATACCGTGAGCTGATCAACCTGAAGACCCATGAGAAAATCTGCCAGTTAATCGTTCCTCAAGCTGATGTCGCTACTGTCCTACAGGCATACCATGATGGTGCTGGCCACTTCGGGTGGAAGAAACTGGAGATGCTGTTGAGGGAGCGGTTCTATTGGAGTGGGATGCGTGAATCGGTGGAAGCCTGGTGCCGAGAGTACGGTCCTTGTACGCTGAGAAGAAAGGACGAGAAGAGCCAGAGGGCACCGTTGCACCCCATAGTCACCCATCAGCCGCTGGAGCTGGTCGCCCTAGACCATGTCAAACTCACCCCTAGCCGAAGTGGGTACACCTACGCATTGACCATGGTAGACCACTACTCAAGATTTATGGTGGTAGTCCCCGTTAAGGACCTGACTGGTCGAACCGCTGCTCGAGCATTCCAGGCCTATTTTTGCCGACCCCATGGGTACCCCGAGAAGGTGCTGACTGACCAAGGCCCGGCTTTTGAAGCAGAAGTGTTTCACGAATTCTGCCAGTTGTACGGCTGCAAGAAGATCCGGACCACTCCGTACCACGCCCAAACCAACGGCATGTGCGAGAAAATGAACCACTTGGTCCTGGGGCTCCTCAAGACACTACCGCTGGAAGAACGGAACATGTGGCCAGAAAAGTTACCCGACTTGGTCGACATGTACAAAAATATCCCATCCAGCTCGACGAAGTGCACCCCAGCGTATCTGATGAGGGCTCGTCCTGGCCGCCTGCCGGTGGATCTGGAGATGGGGTTGGAGGCCCCGGAAGCACTCCCTTCAACGGCAGAGTGGGAAAGTCGGAGGAGGGCCCAATACCGGCAAATCCAGGAGTATGTGGAGAAAAACCTCAGTCGGAGTCGAGAACAGCAAGAGCACCGGTTCAATCAGAAGGTGCCCGCAGGTCCTTTCCAGCCAGGAGATGTGGTGCTGAAACGGAAGAGAAAAGCCCACAAACTGGATGACCAGTGGGATCAAGTCCCTTACGTCGTACAACCCACAGAGTGGGACGATGGGAAGACCTACCAGATCAGTCGTGACCAAGGGGGCACCCTGGCCACCGTTTCTCGGGACCATCTAAAAAAATGCCCCCCAGCGTTGAAAGCAGAGGCTGAAGTACCGGTTCTTCCACCAGTGGAAAAGGCGGCAGAGGTAATCCACACTGTGATGGGTGACTTTCCAGCAAACTGGCCTACACAGAACGGCGCGGTGATACTTGCAGTGATACTGTTCCCACAACCCGTGGATGAAGAAGTAGTGGAAGCGGTTAACCGTGAGCCAGAGCCAGTGCCAGTGCCCAGGGACGAACCTGTACCCAGTCCCCCTACACCTCCGCCTGCTCCACACTATAGCAGGGAGGAGGAACTGAGTGTTCCCTCTACCCCACTGCCTAGCAACACTGACACTGGGCCCCGAAGGTCCACCCGTTCCAACCTAGGTAGACCCCCGCTTAGGTACAGGGAGACCGTTCTATGAGTAAAAGGGGTCCGTAAAGTGCAGGAGTGGTTGTTAGTTTTTGCTTGTTTGAAAAGTTTGAAATGATGAAAAATGATTAACCGAAGTTTAACCTGATTCTTTGTGATTTGCAACCGGCCAGAGCCGGCACCGTTGTCCCTGTGGGGACCGCTTAAAGTTTTGCATGGGAACTATCCATGGACAAGCCCGTGAACTTGCAGGGCACCACAAACGTTAAGTGGCTTGTAAATATGTTGGTTACCGTTACCGTTTCCGCAATGCCGCCTCCGGAGAGGCAGGTTGGAGGGAGGGCCCTCAGCGGAGCAGGCTGGGGCCCAGCCACCAAAGGAACCGGTGGCTACCCTCTGGAGGGGAAGGACAGATCCCGCTCGGGTAACTTGTGCTGGACTGTGGGTCAAGGGGTGCTGCCTGGGCTTTAGGGGCAGCATCAGGGCCAGGTTGCTTGGGTGGGAGAGAGCGGAAACCGTAGCCGTAAACCGTTGCAACGTTAAAAGTAAATGTGCCTCCCGTTTTGGGAAGAGTTATTAAAATGTTATTCATGTTTTGCTTAACCTTGTTACCCCCCTTTTTTTCAGAAAAATAAAACCGGTGTAGGACGGCAGCCCGCGGACTGTCTGCATTTTGCTAAGGGGGAATGTGTCGCCCTGGGCAAGCCAGGGGTCACAGGTCACAACACCACCACACCCCACACTCCAGGTAGGCACATCTATGCTAACCAGAAATCCTTGTTGCCTTCCTCCAGGAGTCTGATGATGCACACCAGGGGGTGGGCCAGGCGGTTGGCTCCGCCCACCGAGGAGCTCACAACTCTGGAGGCGGGAAAACCAGGCAGTCTAGTCAGGGAGGAGGAAGTAGAAGGAGTGGAGGAGAAGCCTAGACAGGGCAAAAGTAAACAACTAGGTGAAAGTGAAAAAGGAGAAAAACAAGTGAAGTGACAGAAGGAAGGAAAGCCTGAAGGGTCCAGCTTTGTGTAGGGCCAGATCAGCAAGGTCAGCGACGGCGGTGACTGTCTGGAGGGGGACAGTTTGGAAGTTCCTGGAAGGACCCCGTTGGCTGTGTGCCCGGTGGTCTGGAGCAGTGTTCCGAAGGACAGTCAGCACCAGGGCAGGGGCCTCTCGGACCCCGGCAAGGCTAGGAGTCGCCAAATTTGCCAAATCCGTCAGTGAAGGGGACGTAGAACCCCCAACAACCAAGTCCCGATTGAAGGCAACAGCCCAACCTGAAGCAGAGAGACACCGCCACCGCCACGGCACCAGTTTTTCAGGGCCAGCGCCTGCGGGCAAAGTGTAGAGCTCCTCCGGCCCAGATTGCAGTCGGGGAGCGGGTAACCGGAGGGAATCCACCGCTACCACCAGTCAAACATAGGTGCAAGGAAGAGGGACATCACCGTCACCCACCGGGAGTGCAGGTGCAGCCGTCTGTGGGACCGTCCTACCAGCCGTTTGGTTTACCGTACAAACTGTGTCCATGTCTCAGGCTGAGTGAGTACCACAGTGCCGCAAGGCACAGCGCTGCCCCCGCGTCCCTGCGCCCACCAGGCCCCGCACCTCCTTCTCCACCACCGGGCCCCGGGATCACCAACCCCTACCCACGGAGGGACAACACAACACCTGGCTGCTCCGCATCACCATCCCCGGGATCCCCGAATTGAGCAGCGGTGGTGAAATCACCACAACCGTGGGTGGCGTCACGAACTATAACAATCCCCCACACCCAACCACAAACCCCCCTTTCACTCACGGGCGAGGAGTGTCGCTCGAGAAACCCCGGGATCCGGCCCACCGCTCGAGCCACCACTGAGCAGCTGCCGGACCCGAGCAGAAGGGGTGAGCGTAGTGTGCCGACACCCTCCTCCCCGCCCGCGACACAACGACCTCCTCCATATCCGTGATGAATACTGCACCTTAAGTGAGGTGCAGTACCCTGTGGTGCCTGAAGCCCCAGGGGCGCCACACATACACTTTTCTTTCTTTTACTTCCTGTCTAAATATATTTATCTATATATTTATTGAAACCTCACAAGATATACATCCATTTTAAAGGTGCATTTACACAGTGTAACGTACTTAACGCATGTGTTTTTTGAAAACTGTGGATTTACCGCATATAATGAAAGTCTATGAGGAAACTACGTACAGGAGACTGAACGTCTCCGCTAGAGAAATTGACATGCTGCAACTTAGATACCCACACCACAGGTCAGTTTATGCAGCGTTAAGAGGCATGAGATTTCTATAAATTCCATCCACTCTGCTTGTGTGGCGCCCTGGACAAGCCAGGTCGTCACAGGTACTACACCAACACACCCCACACCCCGGCTAGGCACACCTAGGTCAAACACAAATCCTTGTTGCCTTCCTCCAGGGGCTGATGTCCACACCAGGGGGTGGGCCAGGCGGTTGGTCCCGCCCACCGAGGAGTACACAGTCCTGGAGGCGGGAAAAGTAGTCAGTTGAGTTTGGAGAGTGAAGTGGTAGAGGAGCAGCCTGACTGTGTCCGGGTGTGTGGCCCGGGCACGTACAGCAAGGTTGGCAGACGGTGGTGACCGTCTGCAGGAGAGGCTGATTGGAGTTAACCATAAGGACCGGGGACGGGCGGTAGCCCGCCGGTACCGGATTGGGGAGTGAAGAGAAGCCAGCACCATTCGGCAGGGCCTACAGACCCCGACCAGGCTAGGAGTCGCCGTAAAACTGGTCAAATCCGTTAGCGAAGGGAACCTCCGGGGTTTCCCAGCAGTCAAGACCCGATTGAAGGCAACAGCTCACACCGTAAGGGGAAACACAGTCACCGCCAAGGCTACAGTTCCCAGGGCCAGAGCCTGCGGGCAAAAGGGGCTCCCTCAGCATCCATCCAAGCTGGGGAGCGGGTTACCGGTGGGAAGCCATTGGAACCGTAAACACAACACAGGTGCAGGGAAAGGCAGTCACCATCAACCTACCGGGAGGAGAACAACCGCAGCCGTCTGTGGGACCCGTCCATCCAGCCGTTTGTTTGACCAGAGACTCCGTGTAAATTACTGGCTGAGTGAGTACCACCGTGCCGTTGTTACGTCACCGCCGGAGTCTGCTCCAGCGACTTCTGCTCCGATCGGCAGGCGACGCCGTGTTCCTGCCGTGGATGGTGCTGGTGATGGGAGAGAAGTCGATGCCAGCGGCACCAGTGGGCGCAGGCTCCGATCATCCAGCTTGCGATCTGCAGTACCGCTGGCTGACTGTGGGTGGCATGTGTCTTCCAGCTGAAGTTGCCAGCGTTCAGCTACAGCCAATGGGAAGACACCACACCCTTCTTATTTCCCCTCCTGTCACATGATTACTGCCAGATATAGTTCTGATTTTCCTGGCTCCTGTTACGTCCTATTCTGTTTGGTGATTCCTTTGTGTTGACTTCTGCGTGTTTTGACTACCCTTCTGCCTACTGTTTTTGTACCTTGCTGCCCGACCCGGATCTGACCTCTGCTACGTTTACTGACTACGTCACTCCCTGCCGATTCTGTCCCTGTTCCGCAATTCCTGGTTTGACCCTGCCTGACTACTACTCTCATCGGACTGCAGCCTTCCACAGGTAGTGATCTCCAGTTCCCGGTGTAATTCCAAATCCCTGTATAGGGGTTAAAGGGTTTCAGGGTTCTGGGGGTCCTACTTAGTGAGTGGCTTCCCTCTAGCCTCCCCCTTACAGCCCATCTGAGTCTGTGGATCCAGGCAGGCGTTACAGCCGTGCGGCACAGCGCTGCCCCCGCGACCCTGCTCCTCACCAGGCCCCGTAACCCGCCTGTCATCCCTAACCCTCACCGGGGCCCCGGGACAACCAGCCCCCTACCCACGGAGGGGAGAACCAACATCCAAGCTGCTCCCTGTCATCGCTCCCGGGATCCCCGTCCAGAGCAGCGCTGGTGTCACAACTTCACCACAACCGTGGGTGGCGTCACGGACAATATCCCCAAACCACACACCACCCCCCTTTCACTCACGGGCGAGGAACGCCGCTCGAGTCCCCGGGTTCCGGCCCACCGCTCGAGCCACCACCGAGCAGCAGCAGCAGTGGCCGGACCCGAGCAGTGGGTGAAGGCAGCGTCCCCTCCTCCGCCCGCGACACTTGTACTGTACAACACAGCGTTTTGGACACAGCAAAAATCCACTGCAGCCAAAACCCGACTAACACTGATCACAGGCATGGGCCCTTCGGCCACGTGCACACATTAAGTATTTGTCAAGTTTTTTACCTCAGGATTTGTAAGCCAAGACCAGGAGTTGAACAATCAGAGTAAACGTGTAGTAGAAAACCACTTCTGTATTTTTTACCCACTCCTAGTTTTGGTTTCAAACTCACCAAATACTCACCAAATACTCAACGTGTGCCCATGGCCTTAGAGATTTCACAGTAGTCTTAGCCAGTTCCCCTATTGATGTGCTGAGGATAGGCAGGACAGGGTGTGATGACGCCCGCTAAATTAATCATGTTACCTTACTATACATAAAGTTACACCAGAAATGTTTTTAGTCGTTTTATCAGCAAGGCAAATGTGAACGCTGTGGGCGCATGCTCTGCGGGTTTAAAGAGCCAGCAAAATGCGGCTGCCGGTCTGAGCACTGCGGTCCCGATCTGCCGACGGTGAGTGGGCCCCCCAGCTGTTCAGGGCCCTGGCACTTGCCCGGGGGAGCCAGGTATTGACACTGGGCCTGGTGCAGTCTATATTCAGTGAAGACAGACTTTCCTGTTACTGAGATAGTAGTTTTTACTGTTAAGATTCTATGTAGACAGGGGGAGCTCCAGAGCTTTTTCCTCTTTCTCCACTATACATAGGAGATGCTTATAAGATTCTATCTCAGTAATGTAAAAAAATCTGTCTTTACTGAATACAGATTTTACATGTAAATTGAGAATTTTGGAAATGAATGATCAGTCACAGATGAGAAAGAATTAGATTTCACTGATAAGATATATTACAAAAATGCTTATTTTCATGTGTACTATTGATTTATGAAATAATTAAAATGACGGTTACTCTTTAATGGCTCAGGGTCAAAATGTTTTTTTTTCTCCTTAGATGTAGGTGATTTTATATTTCAGCTCTGAATTCTAAGTGAAAGGTGGAATTGGCTGCAGGTGCATCTGAGAGGAAAATGAGAATACTGACTTTGTATCAGCAGTACTGATGAATAGAGTAGTTACAATGGCTGAATAGGGGCTATTGTGATAATCATTTCTGTCCAATTTACCTTGTAAACTAGTAATCTGAAACACATTATGTAATATACCTGCCAACCAAATTGGTTTACTCTTTGTCAGGCTTTTGCCACTTCAAATCTTGCAGCTAAACCAAGATAAGCCAAGACGCACATTGTGTTCCTGTATAAGATATTGCAGAACTGGAATAGCACATGAAACCTCCTTGAAACAAGTGTTCAGGAAATATTCTCAAGTTTCATGGTGATAAATACGAACCCAAAAGGGTACTTTACACGCTGCGATATCGGTACCGATATCTCTAGCGAGCGTACCCGCCCCCGTCGGTTGTGCGACACAGGCAAATCGCTGCCTGTGACGCACAACATTGCTAACACCCGTCACACGGACTTACCTTCCCTGCAACGTCGCTCTGGCCGGCGATCCACCTCCTTTCTAAGGGGTGGGTTGGTGCGGCGTCACAGCGACGTCACACGGCAGCTGTCCAATAGCAGAGGAGGGGTGGGGATGAGCGGCCGGAACATGCCGCCCACCTCCTTACTTCCTCATTGCCGGTGGACGCAGGTAAGGAGATGTTCGTCGTTCCTGCGGTGTCACACATAGTGATGTGTGCTGCCGCAGGAACGACGAACAACATCGTACCTGCAGCAGCAACGATATTAAGGAAATGAACGACATGTCAATGAGCAACGATTTTTGACGTTTTTGCGCTTGTTGATCATCGCTGCGACACGCTGCGATGTTGCTAACGGTGCCGCATGTGCGTCACTAACGACGTGACCCCAACGATATATTGTTAGCGATATCGCAGCGTGTAAAGCACCCTTTAGTGATGGAAGAGCCCATTAATAGTCATTGAACCCTTACAACATGACAGTCACAGAGC
Source organism: Anomaloglossus baeobatrachus (assembly GCF_048569485.1). Classification (NCBI taxonomy): domain Eukaryota; kingdom Metazoa; phylum Chordata; class Amphibia; order Anura; family Aromobatidae; genus Anomaloglossus; species Anomaloglossus baeobatrachus. The sequence goes on from NC_134357.1 coordinate 368,816,488, forward strand.
CACTATAACAATCCTAGTCATAATCACCATAAGTGAGAACTCATTCCTCACAAAAATTACAGCCCCCTTCAGATAAAACTCACCCCCTAACCGCCTCCTAACCGCTACTGAGTGAGCTTTGCATGTCAATGCCCACTAACACTGCTGGTGATCTGTAGCAAAGTGGACACAACAACATTCTGTTCAGTCAGACCAACCTGGTAGAACTAGTGATTGACACTGCCCTCTGCTGGCCGAATATAACACTCAGGAATGAAGAACTGCCATGACCAAAAATTCAGCAAGCAGGTTCCTGAGGGAAAGCTGTTCAATGAAGTGCAAGGTCAAGGGGGAGCATTAACGCAGCAGCAGGAGATAAATGCCCCGAAGGTGACTGAAAGAGGGGATTTGTCACCAAAGGATAGAAGCAAGAGAGACACGCATGCAGGGGCGAAGAAGGTTGCCTCCCTTGCAAAAGAATCATGTGGTCCGTTCATTGCACCCAGAAAGCCTGTGCCAGGAAGTTTTCTGGAAGAAAACCCAGAGCCCCGTTGCCATACTCAAACGCAGTTGCTGTCTGTCAAAACTCTGGGCCCAAAATACGAGGTCAAGTGCATACGCCGCCTGTCAAGTCACAGATGCCACTTGTCAAGACGCTGAGCCCAGACTACATAGTTAAGCCGCAGATGTCACCAGTCAAAACCCCAAGTCCAGGACTACGAGGTCAAGCCGCAGGCACCACCTGTCAAGCCACAGAGGCCAACTGTCAAAACGCCAAGCCCAAATTACAAGGTCAAGCTGCAGACTCTGCCTGACAAGACGCCAAACCAAAACTATGTGGTCAAGCCGCAGACGTCACCTGTAAAAACCCTGAATCCAGACTACAAGGTCAAGCCGCAAACGTCGTCTGTCAAAACCGCTGCGTGTAGATGACCTGAGTGAGCCGGGTCGTTGCCTCCTGCTCTGCCGTCTGGTACTTAATGTGGGGACTGTAATAATACACCAGACTTAATCTGTTATACAATATATTGTCTGTTGTTCAGAGACTTAGGGTACGGTACTACTGGGATTATAGAGAGATGACTACATTAGTCAGTGGCCCCTACATACGTAATCTCCTGATGGTAGTTAATTTGGGTTACTAATTGCCTAGTAGTAGAGTGTTTATCCTGTGTGGAGACAAGTGTTATGTTCATTGCATGTGCAATTTGAATAGACAGTGAACAGTTTTCTGCTATATCTATTCCCTTTATTACTTCTATCCCAGTTTGTGTAATAATAAATATAATTGTGAGTCGCTACTGCGTCTTCCTTCTCTGTGTGTAAAATAATATCAGCTGGCTCAACTGATGGCCTATAAAAAGGTGTCTCATTACTAAGGTGACACACAAGAAACCTCTGATGATTAGTAAAATTAGTCAGCTGTTTCAAGATTTTCGCAACCTTATTGCTGCAAAACATTCTGATGGTATTGCACCATACACTGGCCACGACCAAGTGCTCCTCACAAGATTTCAGACAGAGGTTTTTTCCAGGATACCTCTATATTTGGTGGTATTCATCTTTCCTTCAATTGTAACCAGTTGTCCTGTCCCTGCAGCTGAAAAATACCCCCATAGCATGATGCTGCCACCACTATGTTTCACTGTTGGGATGGAATTGGGCAGGTGATGAGCTGTGCCTGGTTTTCTCCACACATACCGCTTAGAAACATCACCAAAAAGTTCTATCTTCATTTTATCAGACTAGAGAATCTTATTTCTCATAGTCTGGGAATCCTTCATGTGTTTTTTTGCAAACTCTATGCGGGCTTTCATATGTCTTGCATTGAGGAGAGGCTTCCATTGGGCCACTCTGCCATAAAGACCCGACTGGTGAAGGGCTGCAGTGATAGTTGACTATGGAACTTTCTCCCATCTCTCTACTGCATCTCAGCCACAGTGATCTTGGGGTTTTTCTTTACCTCTCTCACCAAGGCTCTTCTCTCACGATTGCTCAGTTTGGCTGGATGGCTAGGACTAGGAAGAGTTCTGATGGTCCCAAACTTCTTCCATTTAAGGATTATGGAGGCCACTGTGCTCTTGGGAACCTTGAGTATTGCAGAAATTCTTTTCTAACCTTGGCCAGATCTCTGCCTTGCCACAATTCTACTCCTTGCGCAGTTCTTTTGACCTCATGATTCCCATTTGGTCTGACATGCACTGTGAGCTGTGAGGTCTTATATAGACAGGTGTGTGCCTTTCCAAATCAAGTCCTATCAGATTAATTAAACACAGCTGGACTCCAATGAAAGAGTAAAACCATCTCAAGGAGGATCACAAGGAAATGGACAGCATGTGACTTAAATATGAGGGTCTGAGCAAAGGGTCTGAATACTTATGACCATGTGATATTTCAGTTTTTCTTGTTTAATAAATTTGCAAAAATTTCTACATTTCTGTTTTTTTTCTGTCAAGATGGGGGATGGGGTGCAGAGTGTACATTAATGAGAAAAAAATTAACTTTTTTCAATTTACCAAATGGCTGCAATGAAACAAAGAGTGAAAAATGTAAAGGGAACAGAATACTCTCCGTACCCACTGTATATATATATGCACATGTGACGCCCTGGCAAAACCAGGTAGTCACAGAAGTAGTCCACCCTCCTTGATTCCAACACAAAACCCACACTCAGGTACAACACACAGCCATTAAAGCCTAGCCACCCCCCCATGATAATAGGGACACACCAGTGGGCGGGACCAGGCAGATGGGAGCGCCCACCTAGGGGTCCTGAGGTGTCAGGGGCGGGAACACAGCAGTCAAGTCGAGTTCTGTCAGTAGTCAAGTACAGACAGTTGAAGTGGAGTCAGGGGTTGGGGCCCCTGGACTACCGGACTAGGTGGCAGACTGCAAGCAGCAACATAGGCAACGGAGATCCAGTCGCGGGAGACCTTAAGTGGACCAGGGCAGGATTGAAGCCCGCCAGTGCCGATAGCGGGAATCCGGTCCGGAGGCCGTGCACAGTCGGGGTACCTGGACCCTAGGACGAGCACAGTTACAAGCCCCCTTGTTAATTGACCAGTCGAGGATAAGGTTTCAGGCCTTGTTCCACAGAAGCCCAGAGAGCGAAACGGAAGCCCAACGTGGGGGATAGGGTGTCTGTCAGAACCCACAGAAATCCCAAGGGTCAGATTTCGCGGGCCACAGCTCCCAAACATACACAGTACCGGGAGAGGACTTCCCCGTTCCAAGCAGAGTTGTCCCAGAGAAGACACCGACACTGAGTGCAGGAGGAAGGGACCCTTGTTTGCTATGTGACGCCCTGGACTAGTCAGGTCGTCCCAGGTAGTCTCATGCACACACACCCCCTCCCTAAAAGGGTGACAGCAGCCAAACTTCAAAACCTTGTCACCACCCTCCAAGTTTGATGTCCACACCAGGGGGCCGGAGCCAGGCGGTTGGCTCCGCCCACCGAGGAGTTCACAGGCCTGGAGGCAGGAAAAAGCAGTAGTTCTTGAGAGGAGTTGGAGAGAGCAGTTTGACAGTGGAGGAGAGAAGTCAAGTTCAAGGGCAGACCTGTGACCAGGCCTGCCAATAGTCTACTCAGGTGTCTGGGTTGGAGCCCAGTCACCTCTGGCAAGGAGGCAGATGGTGGTGGCTGCCTGCAGGAGCTGGGATTACAGCCGGTGGAACCGTAGGGACCGGGGTCGGGCGGTGACCCGCCGGTACCGAACCGAGGAACCGATTGGAAACCGGAGCACCAGGAGGGGTACTCAGACCCAGTACGAAGCCCAGAATCCACAGGGCTGAGTCAAATCAACTGATTGAGGACTGGACTTTAGGACCTTTCCCACACAAGACCCGACTGAAGACAACAGCCCAACCATTAGGTTAAAGCCACCGCCAAGGCATAGAGACCCAAGGGGCCAGTGTCTGCGGGCAAAGAGGGCTCTCCCGACACCCAGTAAGCCGGGGAGCGGACTACCGTTGCTTAGGCATAGGAGTCAAAACATTCACATAAAGAGGTGCAGGAGAAAGGCGGAAACCACCAACCTGTTAAGGGAGAAGCTGCAGCCGGCTGTGGGCACCGTTCATCACCCCGTTTGGTTTACCAGAGACTCCAGTGTGTTGTATCATAGTGAGTACATCAGTGCCTTTGGGCCGCGCACCGTACCGCAACAGCACCCAGCACGCACCCATCCTCCCGCCTCAGCACCTCCCTCGGGCCCCCGGGACCATCACTACCCTACCTACGGAGGGGTCAACACCAAGCTGCGCAACACCGTCCCCGGCAGGCCTTGTCAACTGCAGTGGTGGTGTCCATCCATTCACCACAACCCATGGGTGGCGTTACGAGCTAATATCCCTTACAAACCACCGCGGCCCTGGCCGTGGAACTACCCACAGAAGTCCCTGCGTCTAGCGCCAACCCCCTTGCAGAGCGACGTGACCCCTGGGTCCGTGAGGAGCTCGAGCCACCCACCGTACGAGCACGGATCGGAGCGGCTCGGCAGCCGGCCGAGCCCACGGGGCGGTACAGCTACACCCGGGTGTGGAACCCGAATACACCCACCAGAGACGACCGGTCACTGGCAATTTGGTTTACCACTGGACTTTGTGTGTGATTCTTTGAACTGTGAGTACACCACTGATCCCAGGTCCAACCCGACACGTCACCTCCAGCAGCCACTACTCCCGTGTACCTGGGCCCCGGGACTACACCTCCCCTACCCGTGGAGGGATTCCATCCTGCTGCCCCGCTCCATCGGCCCCGGGCGTCCCATCACCAGGCAGCGGCGGTGCTACCAATACCTCACCGCAACCCATGGGTGGCGTCCCCGACAAATCAATCCCCTGTAAATACTCCCTTCCTAAGGTTGTGAGGACGGACGTCCGTACGAGCCCGGTTCCGGTCACCACTCGAGCCGCAGTAACGAACCCGGATCCGAGCAGCCCCTGCAGCGGCCCGGCCCCCGTCCGCAACACACACATTTGATAAAAGTACGTGAGCAGCCCATGGGCAAGAATGTTAGGGTATATGCGCATGCTGCAGATTAGGTGCAAAAATTTTCTCCACCAAAAACTGCACGTTGTGGTAGAAAAACACATACTTTTTCAATGTGTTCTTTGCCATGTGTTTTTTGTTAAATCAGTGCCTGGAAGGGCTAAAAAACGCAGGATAAAACGCAGCACCAATTGACATGTTGCAGATTTTTTATGCAGTCAAAACTGCAAGGAAAAAATAAACAACTTTGGTGGCATAAGGATAGACATGCAGATTTGGGCAACAAACTGCACGATAAACTGCACCAAATCTGCAACAAAAAACTCAACGTGTGCACAAGGCCTTAAACAAATGTGTCGCCCCAGGGCTATGGGGTCCTCAGTCCCGGGCGATGTATTGCTGGGGACATGTCACTGGGTGGCCGTTGCCCAGTTCCGTGACCCTGGGGTCGCTTTTAATAGGGGGAATATTTACAGGGGATTTGAAATAAAAGTTTTTGTCGTGACGCTACTTGCGGGTTGCGGCTATTTAGTTGGGCCGCTGCTGCACAGTTCTCACTACTGGGGCTGGTGTTAGTGGCAGCCTGGATGTTGGGCCTCGACCAGTAGGGCCAGGCCCCGGGGGATAGATGATGTTGTTGGGCGCGGAAAGAAGGTGGGCCAAACAAGGGGTTGCAGTGTAACTGGTTCCCTTACTCACAGTATGATGGTAGCTGGTAACCCGATGAAGGCTGGTCTTGACCACTGGTCCACTTAGTCCCAGTGCTGGTGTGGTGACCTGGTGACATCTTTCCCCTTAACCTGTCTCTGGTTGGTGGGTGTCTGTTGTTTGAAGCGTCTGGGGGTCCCCTCCTAGTAGTCTCTTAATCTCAGTCTGTATAACAGGTAGCTTGAACACTGTGGGGTTGGTTCCTCTGATCCTGTTCCCCGGTTCTCCCGTTGCTACTCTGTCCCAAACTTTACGGTCAGTGAGGTCCTGGATGGTTCCCTCACTGTGCAGATTTTATCACGTCTGCCTGGAGCGTTTGCCTGACCTAGGATTCTGTACCTAGTTAGTGCTATGGTTTCGGGGATACTCCACCGTACTCCACTGGTAACCACACGCCTGGGCCCTCAGGTTACCGTCACACTCTCCTGTCAGAGCTCACGTCCAACTCCTCTCTCTCCGACTGACCAACTGTCTGACCCCTCCCACCTGGTAGTCATTTAGTGGACTGGATCGGCTCCACCCCTAGGTGGCCATCCACTGGGTCCAGCCCTAGCCTGTCACCAATCTTTGGGAATGAGGAAAAACAGGGATTCATTTGAATGTTTGTTGATACCTGCACTGGTCTTCTTGGTCCCTGGGTTTAGGCCCTGCATCCTTAACAGGATGCAGTACTTTGTAGCTCCTGATGGCTTCAGGGGCGCTACAAATGTGCATTGGCCCCTGGAGACAGGGGAGGAGTGTGCTCCTAAAGAATTAAAATTAAACCGCCCCTTTAAGTTTTTAATTATTTTCTGAAATTGACACCTGTATTACTTATTTAGTAATTTACATTGCAAAGCGCCTATATAAACAAGAGGTAGCTGGTTTCCTAGGCTTGGTGTGTAGCGCTTAGGCATCCTTCACACGTCCGTGCCAAACCCTGACGTGCAATATGCAGCATAAACGCATGAAATTACGCAACGTGTGCACATAGCCTTAATCATTCATTACTACTGCATTCTATATTTTTGCCAGAAGGTGTAGATTGGATGCAGGAATATGATGTAGAAATTTCAGCACCAAATATGCATATCTTGGCAAAATAACTGCACTGAAAAAGCATCAAAACTGTCTAATGCATGTGGCTGCTCTTTTTAGGCTTGGTGCCCAATAGTTATGGGTCTCCTCGGTCTGAGAATACCAGCCCCCAGCTGTCGGGCTTTATCTTGGCTGGGTGTCAAACCTGCGGTCCTCTTACACAGACAAGATACAGTTAGGTCCAGAAATATTTGGACAGTGACACAATTTTCGCGAGTTGGGCTCTGCATGCCACCACATTGTATTTGAAATGAAACCTCTACAACAGAATTCAAGTGCAGATTGTAATGTTTAATTTGAAGGTTTGAACAAAAATATCTGATAGAAATTGTAGGAATTGTAAACATTTCTTTACAAACACTCCACATTTTAGGAGGTCAAAAGTAATTGGACAAATAAACCAAACCCAAACAAAATATTTTTATTTTCAATATTTTGTTGCGAATCCTTTGGAGGCAATCACTGCCTTAAGTCTGGAACCCATGGACATCCCCAAACGCTGGGTTTCCTCCTTCTTAATGCTTTGCCAGGCCTTTACAGCCGCAGCCTTCAGGTCTTGCTTGTTTGTGGGTCTTTCCGTCTTAAGTCTGGATTTGAGCAAGTGAAATGCATGCTCAATTGGGTTAAGATCTGGTGATTGACTTGGCCATTGCAGAAGGTTCCACTTTTTTGCACTCATGAACTCCTGGGTAGCTTTGGCTGTATGCTTGGGGTCATTGTCCATCTGTACTATGAAGCGCCGTCCGATCAACTTTGCGGCATTTGGCTGAATCTGAGCTGAAAGTATATCCCGGTACACTTCAGAATTCATCCGGCTACTCTTGTCTGCTGTTATGTCATCAATAAACACAAGTGACCCAGTGCCATTGAAAGCCATGCATGCCCATGCCATCACGTTGCCTCCACCATGTTTTACAGAGGATGTGGTGTGCCTTGGATCATGTGCCGTTCCCTTTCTTCTCCAAACTTTTTTCTTCCCATCATTCTGGTACAGGTTGATCTTTGTCTCATCTGTCCATAGAATACTTTTCCAGAACTGAGCTGGCTTCATGAGGTGTTTTTCAGCAAATTTAACTGTGGCCTGTCTATTTTTGGAATTGATGAATGGTTTGCATCTAGATGTGAACCCTTTGTATTTACTTTCATGGAGTCTTCTCTTTACTGTTGACTTAGAGACAGATACACCTACTTCACTGAGAGTGTTCTGGACTTCAGTTGAAGTTGTGAACGGGTTCTTCTTCACCAAAGAAAGTATGTGGCGATCATCCACCACTGTTGTCATCCGTGGACGCCCAGGCCTTTTTGAGTTCCCAAGCTCACCAGTCAATTCCTTTTTTCTCAGAATGTACCCGACTGTTGATTTTGCTACTCCAAGCATGTCTGCTATCTCTCTGATGGATTTTTTCTTTTTTTTCAGCCTCAGGATGTTCTGCTTCACCTCAATTGAGAGTTCCTTAGACCGCATGTTGTCTGGTCACAGCAACAGCTTCCAAATGCAAAACCACACACCTGTAATCAACCCCAGACCTTTTAACTACTTCATTGATTACAGGTTAACGAGGGAGACACCTTCAGAGTTAATTGCAGCCCTTAGAGTCCCTTGTCCAATTACTTTTGGTCCCTTGAAAAAGAGGAGGCTATGCATTACAGAGCTATGATTCCGAAACCCTTTCTCCGATTTGGATGTGAAAACTCTCATATTGCAGCTGGGAGTGTGCACTTTCAGCCCATATTATATATATAATTGTATTTCTGAACATGTTTTTGTAAACAGCTAAAATAACAAAACTTGTGTCACTGTCCAAATATTTCTGGACCTAACTGTATTTTCAGTTGTTTCACACTTTTTTAAGTATTTCATTCCACGTTTTACTTCATAGTTTTAATGCCTTCAATGTGAATCTACAATTTTTTGAGTCATGAAAATAAAGAAAACTCTTTGAATGAGAAGGTGTGTCCAAACGTTTGGTCTGAACTGTATGTCCTGCTTTATTTTTTACTTTTTCAGCCCCCCTACACCATTTTACAAAACATACGTTTGGGCTCCCATTGAATTAAATGGGCTTGGAATGTTCGCCGTACAGTTTGATGAAGATAAAGAGGCTAGGTAATGATCGGCAAACTGAACTTTGCAAGGTTCGCTCATCTATACTGAGGAGCAGTCCTAAGCCAGAATATGAGAACGCCCCTTTAATCATCCCTAACATATATGTAATCAAAAAAAGACACAGAAAATCTAAAATAATGAAAAAGTAAGAATCCTTTACTCACCAGAACCAGCTATTATTCAGCTTTCTCTATTGAGCCTTTCTCAAGCATTGACTTGATCTTTTTTTGTAATTTTATATTTTTGCCAGTTTCCTTGGGGGATTTTTGTACCCATCTAGGCAGTGCTGCCTATAATATATATATATATATATATATATATATATATATATATATATATATCAATCATACAAAACGACAATTACTCAACAACACTGTCGGATAGGTGTATGCTGTGCATTTGGGTTTGCATGAAATTAGTTCTGCAGATGCAACTACTGAATTTTATATCGTGTGTACATTTTCCACATATCCCGTTGTCTATGCTTCATCTAATGTTCCTGAAGGATTTTCAATCTGATTCTCTGTAGTCCACTCCCTGACCCCCTGGATAGAGCCTGGAGCTTTAGTAATGGCTGATAGGCCGCTTGAGCATTCAGATGGGACCACACATCATCCACAGAGAGTCTGCAAAAAGGAGATAAGGCAGGGAGAGATAGATGCCAGTTTTCAAAGCTATAACCTGAGCACAGCAGGATGCATGTGGTGTTTGTATAGCTGCTGAGTTATCTTTACCTACCTCTAACATCACAGCCTAGCTGACATTTGTAAATGAGGACTTGCAGGTAGATGCAGTAAAATCACAGTAGCCAAGAGGAATCAGGCTGTCTACAGATGTTTAACCCCTGCAAAGATTCTGCTGTATGCATCGGACTCCCTGTGCATTCATTTACATACATGGCTGCAGATAATTTAGAATTTAGATTACTTTACAATCTGGTTTATATTCTTACTAATCATTATAACTAATGTGTGCGATACCTTAAAGGAGTTTTCCACTACTTTTTCACCCACTTGCCATATAGCTCTTAAAAACAATACCTTTTGTAATACACTTGTATTGGATGTAACGCTTCTATGAGCCCATCTCAGCAGGGATCACATAGTACTGGATTCTTATGGAGATTCTTCTTTCTCCTTTGATACTTCCTTTACCAGCAAAGAAATCAGACCAAATGAAAGGAAGTTGTCAGTGGGCTCCTGATGGAGGGTTTAGTCATTTTGGAGTGGATCACAATTAGTCTGCCTCACAAGCTGAGCTGACAGCTCCATTCAGCAGTAACAGGGGCTGACATGTTTGCTTTTGAAATAGAGGTCACAGCAGTTCACTAGAAAAGGGTTTAGGGAATCCGATCACAAAAGTGGACAGTTGAAAAGTGCCAAAATTTGCATAACAAACATAGTGACATGGTTGTACTGGTCATCTGGCAATTGCTAGCTGGGCTGGTACCTACCTTGGGCTGCTCTGACACTTGGAATCTCACAATATCTTCAGCACCACAGGGTGGAGAAGGGAGGGAGCAAACTAATTGCTAGATCACAGTCCACTGCATTGTGGAACTTGTAGTACCAGAGCACATTAAGCCAGGGGATGGATGTTAAACATCTGTGCTGCTGCTAGCAGACACCAACTGATGCTAGCTACATGATAAAAGGTTTATATTACTATAAAAAGAATATGGATGCATTTATTGGCACAAAATACCCTGATTGATGAATAAAAAATGAATTGAGTTAGGGTAGATGATAACTTCTTTAACTGTAAATGTTGCAAATAAGACCATTAAAGTACACTACAGACTGCCAAATAGTGAGAGGGTCACGATACCCAGCTATTACCTATGCGAATGGGCGATTTGCAAATTTGTGGTCATGTGTCCACTAGACGAGTTTGGCTCCTTTCAATAGAAGTCAATTAAGAGAAGCCAGCATGATGTCACAATTCAGCAGTTTGCAGTCATATACAGGGACTGTAGATTTTTGTCCTGAACCCGGACGGTCTCTTTAAAGTGGACCTGCAGAAACAAAATACATATATAGCGCTTAATACCGTAGCTATAGAATCATGAGTTTTTTCAAACTGCCTTAAGTTTTTCAATACAGTGAAATGGAAAACTAGGGTTATATTTATCATTACTATTATTCATTAGAAAGCACCAATAAAGGGGTTAGACAACCCCATATGAGTGGTCTCTGGTAGGTGAAAAAAAATGAACAAATTTGTAGAGATGAGTGGTTTGAATTAGCCGTTTTTACATAATTTTCCCAAAAAAATTTGATTCACAGAGAATTAATTTGCGCAAATGTCAATATTGAAAGTTCGTAATGACTAGGGAAAAAAATGGGGGAGAGGAGAGAAAGAACCCTGCTGACCATAAGAGGTTATTTAATATAGGACAAAGAGAGCGCGAGTACCCCACTGACCATAAGATCTTTTTTTATATATATATATATATATATATATATATATATATATGAGAAAGAGAGAGAGAGGTCCCTGTTGACCAGAAGAGATTATATTATATAGTAGAAAGATATATATAAAGACAGAGGACCCTGCTGCCCATAAAAGTTTATATTATAAAGGAGAAAGAGAGAGAGAGAGAGGACCCTGCTGACCATAAGAGCTTACACTGTATAGAAGAAAGAGAGAGCAAGGATGACGCTGCTAACCATAACAGCTTACACTATATAGGAGAAAGAGAGAGAGAGGAGCCCACTGACCATAAGAGCCTATATTATATAGGAGAAAGATAGAGAGGACTCCACTAACCATAAGAGCTTACACTACATAGAAGAAAGAGAGAGAGAGGACCCCGCTGACCATCAGAGCTTACACTATGCAGGAGAAAAAGAGAGAGAGAGCACAGACCCTAATGACCATAACAGCTTACACTATGCAGGAGAAAGAGAAAGAGAGTGCGGACCGTGCTGACCATAAGAACTTACACTATATAGGAGAAAGAGAGAGAGAGAGGACCTTACCAACCATAAGAGCTTACACTATATAGGAGAAAGAGAGAGACCATAAGAGCTTACACTATGTAGGAGAAAGAGAGAGAGAGGACCCTGCTGACCATAAGAGCTTACACTATATAGGAAAAAGAGAGAGAGAGAGCAAGGACTCAGCTGACCATAAGACCTTACACTTTATTGGAGAAAGAGAGAGAGCCCTGCTCACCATAAAAGCTTGCATTATGTAGGAGAAAGAGAGAGAGAAGACCCCGCTGACTATATAGGAGAGAGAAAGAGAGAGAGAGAGAAGACCCACCAACCATAAGAGCTTACACTTTTTAGGAGAAAGAGAAAGGGAGGACCACACTGACCATAAGAGCTTACACTATATAGTAGAAAAAGAAAGAAAGGATCCAGTTGACCATAAGAGCTTATACTATATAGGAGAAAGAGAAAGAGAGAACCCCTCTGACTATCAGAGCTTATACTATATAGGAGAAAGAGAGAGAGGATCCCACTGACCATCAGAGCTTATACAGTATAGGAGAAAAAGAAAGTGATGACCCCGTTGACCATAAGAGTTTGCACTATATAGAAAATAGAGAAAAAGAGGACCCCTCTGACCATAAGCACTTACAGTTAGGTCCAGAAATATTTGGACAGTGACACAATTTTCGCGAGTTGGGCTCTGCATGCCACCACATTGGATTTGAAATGAAATCTCTACAACAGAATTCAAGTGCAGATTGTAACATTTAATTTGAAGGTTTGAACAAAAATATGGGTCTTTCCGTCTTAAGTCTGGATTTGAGCAAGTGAAATGCATGCTCAATTGGGTTAAGATTTGGTGATTGACTTGGCCATTGCAGAAGGTTCCACTTTTTTGCACTCATGAACTCCTGGGTAGCTTTGGCTGTATGCTTGGGGTCATTGTCCATCTGTACTATGAAGCGCCGTCCGATCAACTTTGCGGCATTTGGCTGAATCTGGGCTGAAAGTATATCCCGGTACACTTCAGAATTCATCCGGCTACTCTTGTCTGCTGTTATGTCATCAATAAACACAAGTGACCCAGTGCCATTGAAAGCCATGCATGCCCATGCCATCACGTTGCCTCCACCATGTTTTACAGAGGATGTGGTGTGCCTTGGATCATGTGCCGTTCCCTTTCTTCTCCAAACTTTTTTCTTCCCATCATTCTGGTACAGGTTGATCTTTGTCTCATCTGTCCATAGAATACTTTTCCAGAACTGAGCTGGCTTCATGAGGTGTTTTCAGCAAATTTAACTCTGGCCTGTCTATTTTTGGAATTGATGAATGGTTTGCATCTAGATGTGAACCCTTTGTATTTACTTTCATGGAGTCTTCTCTTTACTGTTGACTTAGAGACAGATACACCTACTTCACTGAGAGTGTTCTGGACTTCAGTTGATGTTGTGAACGGGTTCTTCTTCACCAAAGAAAGTATGCGGCGATCATCCACCACTGTTGTCATCCGTGGACGCCCAGGCCTTTTTGAGTTCCCAAGCTCACCAGTCAATTCCTTTTTTCTCAGAATGTACCCGACTGTTTATTTTGCTACTCCAAGCATGTCTGCTATCTCTCTGATGGATTTTTTCTTTTTTTTCAGCCTCAGGATGTTCTGCTTCACCTCAATTGAGAGTTCCTTAGACCGCATGTTGTCTGGTCACAGCAACAGCTTCCAAATGCAAAACCACACACCTGTAATCAACCCCAGACCTTTTAACTACTTCATTGATTACAGGTTAACGAGGGAGACGCCTTCAGAGTTAATTGCAGCCCTTAGAGTCCCTTGTCCAATTACTTTTGGTCCCTTGAAAAAGAGGAGGCTATGCATTATAGAGCTATGATTCCTAAACCCTTTCTCCGATTTGGATGTGAAAACTCTCATATTGCAGCTGGGAGTGTGCACTTTCAGCCCATATTATATATATAATTGTATTTCTGAACATGTTTTTGTAAACAGCTAAAATAACAAAACTTGTGTCACTGTCCAAATATTTCTGGACCTAACTGTACACTATATAGGAGAAAGAGATAGCGAAAGGACCCTGCTGACCATCAGAGCTAACACTCTATAGGAGAAAGAGAAAGTGAAGACCCCATTGACCATAAGAGTTAACACTATATAGGAAAAAGAGAAAAAGAGGACCCCTCTGACCATAAGCGCTTACACTATATAGGAGAAAGAGAGAGAGAACCCTGATGACCATAAGAGCTTACACTCTATAGAAGAGAGAGACTTAAAAAACAGCTGAGCTGTGATGTCCCAGGTACTGATCAACACCGTATGAGGTACAATAATTCTGCTAGATGTCAAAGCTGCAGGGCATTATGGGAGGCCTACACAACCACACAAAAAGACCTTATCCTGCTCTCTGATGTTTCAGCAGTATGAGCAAATGTGTCAGGCACAGTTTTTTTTGCAAACCATGAATCAAATTTCAAAGTGTTCAAATTTGCGTGAAATCACAAATTTTAGGAAATTCAACTTAAATGCGATCCTAAATGCACTCATTTTTATCAATTTGATATCTTCTGAATTAGTGCTGCTCCTTCATAGAGTATTTTTTCTTCTGGCCAAATTGTGAATCCTGAAGCTTTTCAACAGCTGTAGTTGTTCCACCAATTAGATATTGATCCCAGTAGACTGATGGGGGACGCAGCAACAACCAAGTAGGGATTAGAGATGAGCGAACCGGTCGTGGTTCGGCTCGAGTTCGGTTCGCCGAACGGAGGTCCCGTTCGAGTTCGATTCGTCGAACGTTCGACGAACCGAACTCGAACTGCATAGGAAACAATGGCAGGCATTCACAAACACATAAAAACACCTAGAAAACACCCTCAAAGGTGTCCAAAAGGTGACAAACAACTCACAACACAACACAAACACATGGGAAAGTGACAAGGACATATACTCATGCAAAAACAAAAGAGCTGGACAAGGAAAAAGAGGAGGACACACAGATATATGAGTATATGCAAGGAAACGTCGATGCCACTACTGTGCAACTTGAGCCCTGCTCATTTTAGGCTTCCAATCTGGATAAATTGACTGAGCTTGCCACGTACGCCTTGGGGATCTTGTCGTGTCCTGCAGCCAGCGTTCTCTCGGAACCTGTCTTCAGTGCTGCTGGGGGTCTGCTGGCAGATAAGCACACGTGTCTGTCCACTGACAATGTGGACATGGCTCTCAGAGGACTTTTCTTCCCCTGGGTCAGCCAGGGGAGGCGAAAGGCACGCGTATTTTTGAGAGTGCTTCATGCAAAGCATCTTTTTCTTTTTCAAAAGGGGGGTCAACTGATGCTAGTCAAGTGGGGTGTGTGTGGCCCAATTAGTGGAAACGAGGGAGACTGTGGTTGGAGTCCCCTCGCTTTTGAAAAAAGAACCAAGATGAACAAGTCATGGCTCTCAGAGGACTTTTCTTCCCCTGGGTCATCCAGGGGACGTGAAAGGCACGCGTATTTTTGAGAGTGCTTCATGCAAAGCATCTTTTTCATTTTGAAAAGGGGGATCAAGTGATGCCAGTCAAGTGGGGTGTGTGTGGCCCAATTAGTGGAAACGAGGGAGACTGTGGTTGGAGTTCCCTCGCTTTTGAAAAAAGAACGAAGATGAACAAGTCATGGCTCTCAGAGGACTTTTCTTACCCTGGGTCATCCAGGGGACGTGAAAGGCACGCGTATTTTTGAGAGTGCTTCATGCAAAGCATCTTTTTCATTTTGAAAAGGGGGATCAAATGATGCCAGTCAAGTGGAGTGTGTGTGGCCCAATTAGTGGAAACGAGGGAGACTGTGGTTGGAGTCCCCTCGCTTTTGAAAAAAGAACCAAGATGAACAAGTCATGGCTCTCAGAGGACTTTTCTTCCCCTGGGTCATCCAGGGGACGTGAAAGGCACGCGTATTTTTGAGAGTGCTTCATGCAAAGCATCTTTTTCATTTTGAAAAGGGGGATCAAGTGATGCCAGTCAAGTGGGGTGTATGTGGCCCAATTAGTGGAAACGAGGGAGACTGTGGTTGGAGTCCCCTCACTTTTGAAAAAAGAACCACGATGAACAAGTCATGGCTCTCAGAGGAGTTTTCTTCCCCTGGGTCATCCAGGGGACGTGAAAGGCACGCGTATTTTTGAGAGTGCTTCATGCAAATCATCTTTTTCATTTTGAAAAGGGGGATCAAGTGATGCCAGTCAAGTGGGGTGTGTGTGGCCCAATTAGTGGAAACGAGGGAGACTGTGGTTGGAGTCCCCTCGCTTTTGAAAAAAGAACCAAGATGAACAAGTCATGGCTCTCAGAGGACTTTTCTTCCCCTGGGTCATCCAGGGGACGTGAAAGCCACGCGTATTTTTGAGAGTGCTTCATGCAAAGCATCTTTTTCATTTTGAAAAGGGGGATCAAGTGATGCCAGTCAAGTGGGGTGTGTGTGGCCCAATTAGTGGAAACGAGGGAGACTGTGGTTGGAGTTCCCTCGCTTTTGAAAAAAGAACCAAGATGAACAAGTCATGGCTCTCAGAGGACTTTTCTTACCCTGGGTCATCCAGGGGACGTGAAAGGCACGCGTATTTTTGAGAGTGCTTCATGCAAAGCATCTTTTTCATTTTGAAAAGGGGGATCAAATGATGCCAGTCAAGTGGAGTGTGTGTGGCCCAATTAGTGGAAACGAGGGAGACTGTGGTTGGAGTCCCCTCGCTTTTGAAAAAAGAACCAAGATGAACAAGTCATGGCTCTCAGAGGACTTTTCTTCCCCTGGGTCATCCAGGGGACGTGAAAGGCACGCGTATTTTTGAGAGTGCTTCATGCAAAGCATCTTTTTCATTTTGAAAAGGGGGATCAAGTGATGCCAGTCAAGTGGGGTGTATGTGGCCCAATTAGTGGAAACGAGGGAGACTGTGGTTGGAGTCCCCTCACTTTTGAAAAAAGAACCACGATGAACAAGTCATGGCTCTCAGAGGAGTTTTCTTCCCCTGGGTCATCCAGGGGACGTGAAAGGCACGCGTATTTTTGAGAGTGCTTCATGCAAAGCATCTTTTTCATTTTCAAAAGGGGGATCAAGTGATGCCAGTCAAGTGGGGTGTGTGTGGCCCAATTAGTGGAAACGAGGGAGACTGTGGTTGGAGTTCCCTCGCTTTTGAAAAAAGAAACAAGATGAACAAGTCATGGCTCTCAGAGGACTTTTCTTACCCTGGGTCATCCAGGGGACGTGAAAGGCACGCGTATTTTTGAGAGTGCTTCATGCAAAGCATCTTTTTCATTTTGAAAAGGGGGATCAAATGATGCCAGTCAAGTGGAGTGTGTGTGGCCCAATTAGTGGAAACGAGGGAGACTGTGGTTGGAGTCCCCTCGCTTTTGAAAAAAGAACCAAGATGAACAAGTCATGGCTCTCAGAGGACTTTTCTTCCCCTGGGTCATCCAGGGGACGTGAAAGGCACGCGTATTTTTGAGAGTGCTTCATGCAAAGCATCTTTTTCATTTTGAAAAGGGGGATCAAGTGATGCCAGTCAAGTGGGGTGTATGTGGCCCAATTAGTGGAAACGAGGGAGACTGTGGTTGGAGTCCCCTCACTTTTGAAAAAAGAACCACGATGAACAAGTCATGGCTCTCAGAGGAGTTTTCTTCCCCTGGGTCATCCAGGGGACGTGAAAGGCACGCGTATTTTTGAGAGTGCTTCATGCAAATCATCTTTTTCATTTTCAAAAGGGGGATCAAGTGATGCCAGTCAAGTGGGGTGTGTGTGGCCCAATTAGTGGAAACGAGGGAGACTGTGGTTGGAGTCCCCTCGCTTTTGAAAAAAGAAACAAGATGAACAAGTCATGGCTCTCAGAGGACTTTTCTTCCCCTGGGTCATCCAGGGGACGTGAAAGGCACGCGTATTTTTGAGAGTGCTTCATGCAAAGCATCTTTTTCATTTTGAAAAGGGGGATCAAGTGATGCCAGTCAAGTGGGATGTGTGTGGCCCAATTAGTGGAAACGAGGGAGACTGTGGTTGGAGTCCCCTCGCTTTTGAAAAAAGAACCAAGATGAACAAGTCATGGCTCTCAGAGGACTTTTCTTCCCCTGGGTCATCCAGGGGACGTGAAAGGCACACGTATTTTTAAGAGTGCTTCATGCAAAGCATCTTTTTCATTTTGAAAAGGGGGATCAAGTGATGCCAGTCAAGTGGGGTGTGTGTGGCCCAATTAGTGGAAACGAGGGAGACTGTGGTTGGAGTTCCCTCGCTTTTGAAAAAAGAACCAAGATGAACAAGTCATGGCTCTCAGAGGACTTTTCTTACCCTGGGTCATCCAGGGGACGTGAAAGGCACGCGTATTTTTGAGAGTGCTTCATGCAAAGCATCTTTTTCATTTTGAAAAGGGGGATCAAGTGATGCCAGTCAAGTGGGATGTGTGTGGCCCAATTAGTGGAAACGAGGGAGACTGTGGTTGGAGTCCCCTCGCTTTTGAAAAAAGAACCATGATGAACAAGTCATGGCTCTCAGAGGACTTTTCTTCCCCTGGGTCATCCTGTGGTTGGAGTCCCCTCGCTGTGTTTTACATGATTTTCGAAGGGCATGACATGACTAAGAGGTTGAGTTTCATCATCTGCAACTTGTTGGCAACAGAAAGGCTTCCTTTACACCCTTTTGAGACCGAGGATTTTCGAGACCTTATGCCCATTGCAGTGCCCCAAGAGCCGATGGCCAGTCGTCACTCCTTCTCCAAGAAAGGCATGCCAGCGCTACCACAGCAGGTTGCACACAACCTCACCGATTCCTTGAGAAACTCTGTGTGTGACAGGGTGCATTTCACCACAGATACTTGGACCAGTAAGCATGGACAGGGGAGTTTCATGTTGCTGACTGGGCACTGGGTAACTTTGGTGAGAGATGGAGAAGGGTTTGCTGTACAAGTCTTGCCGTCTCCACGACTTGTGTGTCAATCCTTCCTCTGTATGTACAAGTTCCTCCACTGCTTCTGCCTCCTCAACCTCGTGTGGGTCCTCCACCTCGGCCCAAACCCTGTGTGGTCAGTCCACCCTTCCTTGTAACTGCGCCCAAGGAATCCCACACACCTCCTTTCTATGCTGGCAGCAGAGCTCAAGGCCATCAGGCGGTCAAATGTTTACTTTGAAATGTAGGGGAAATGTGAGACACCGCTGAGGAATTGTGGACGGTTAGCTCTGGAGAGTGAGACCGAGTTTCATCAATGGTTGTCTCCACTCAACCAGCAGCCAGGGAAGGTCGGGTGCGACAATGATGCAAACCAGTCTGCGACCCTTCTTCAGGGCAATGTGACACACGTGCCTTGTATGGCTCACGTGTTGAACCTGGTTGTCCAGCAATCTTTAAAACACTATCCCGGCCTACATGGCCTTCTCACCAGGGCACGGTGTAACGCCTGCCTGGATCGACACACTCAGATGGGCTGTAAAGGATAGGCTAGAGGGAAGCCACTCACCAAGCTGGACACCCAGAACCCTGAAACCCTTTAACCCCTATACAGTGATTTGGAATTACACAGGGCCCAAGTTGATCAATACCTGTGGAAGGCTGCAGTTCCAGAGAATAGTAGTCATGCAGGGTCAAAACATTAATTGAGGAAGAGTAACAGAATGGGATGGCCAGGACTAAATCAGAAAACAAGCAGAGGTGAAATGCGGATCGGCCAACGAGGTACATAAACAGCAAGCAGGAAAAGTAGTCACAGGTAACAAGCACACAAAATCATAAAACTGAACTGGGGGTAACAATAACAAGAGGTTCATAGCTTTGTCTGACAGTGGTCTGCAGACAGGAGGGGCCTAAAAAAGGGTGCGGTGTATTCCCATTGTAGCTGAATGATGGTACTTCATCTGTGAGATACCCACCACCTACATTCAGCCTGTGGTTCTGTATCTGTCAAGGTAACGCAACCCAGTGGGTGACCATAACCTGCGTCCACCTGCGCCACTGGCATCGACTTATTTCCCATCATCAGCACTATGCACGAAAGGAACACGTTGTCACCTGGCGACCGGAGTACAAATTGATTGAGTGGACTACGTTGGTGACTTAACAGCCGTGTGCGGCAATGATGCAAACCTGTCTGCGGCCCTTCGTCAGGGCAATGTGACACACGTGCCTTGTATGGCTCACGTGTTGAATCTAATTCTCCAGCAATTTTTAAAATACCATCCCGGCCTACATGGCCTTGTGCAGCGGGCACGCTGCTATGTGCTCACTTTCATCCTTCGCACCCAGCAGCTCAACAACTTTCATCACTCCTGAAGTCTTAGGGTCTGGCGGTTAAATGCCTGAAATGCGATGTTCCGACACGCAGGAATGTGAATCTGCACATGTTGCAGTGTCTGTGGCAGCACCGCAGAGCCCTGCTGAAATACGGTATGACGTATACCCTGGGCTAACTTGATCCAGAGGTGGTGCAGATCACGCTGCTGGAGTGGTGTCAGATCAAGGACCTATGCACCCTTCTACACAGTTTACAAATATCGACGAAGATCTTTAGCACTGGCGATGCCATTCTCAGCGTGACAATTCTGGTCATCTACAAGATGGAGCACACTGTATGCATTATTCGGAGTCAGGTGTTGGTCCAAGAGGAAGGGGAGGAAGTACAGGAGGAGTCATATGCAGAAGGGATAATAAGATCTACAAGGTCCAGACGGTGAGCGGCACCTAGGCGGAAGTCAAGGGACGATGGGGGAGAGGGATTAACAAGGGCGTATAGTATCTGCAAAAATTGTTGAGGAAGGTGCAGGAGCCCATGAAGAAATGGAGGACGAACTGGCGATGGGCATGGAAGACTCAGCAGATGAGTGAGAGCTTGCTCACATTTAGGTTGTGCGAGGTTGGGGGGAGAGGGCAGAGGAAGGAGGCACGATTCTCACCTCTCTGCCACCAACACACCAATGACTTGGTCCTCCTGGATGCACAAGACACATGAGCGCCTTCTTGCTGCACTACCTTCAACATGACCCTCGGATTGTACGAATTCGAAAGACAAAATTTGGCGAAATAATTCCTGCCATAGAAAGGGACGCACGTATACAGTAGTATCTGCAGAAGGTGGTACAGATTCTTAGATCTGCTTTTCCAGTAAACACCAGTGCTGCACAGAGTGAATCTCAACGCTTTGTCATGGATAGGAGGAAAAGGTCTTTTACTTGTCCACATCTGAGGGACCGAGGGCTGAGATGGCATTGAGTACGGTGTCCCTGCAGAGTTGCACTTTTGGTCATATACCAAATGAGTTCAAAAAGGACAGATGCTGGTGGAAAGGGGAACAGGTGTGTTGGAAAGGGGAAAAAAGTTTTTGTCCGTGGGTTTGTTGGTTAAGCAAAAGTAACATTTGATGAAGAAACACCATCTGTTACGGTGGGACTGGCAGATTTGGATAAGGTGGTATATACTATGTTACCGCTATATAACGAAAATTAATAAGAAAAGAAAGAGAAAGGTATATATCCCCATCAGCAGTCAATGTCCACCGTGCTCCCAGATGGAAAAGAAGAGGTTGACAACTGGAAGGTTAGATGGAGGATACAGATCTGTGTGGCTATGACACTAATAGTTGCCTGAACTGAGTTAGACGCCACTCGGATCTGGAGACTGGGAGCCCTGTTAGCGTCACAGGGTCCACACGCCCACCCAGCCCAGGAACTCCCTGTTAACATCACAGGGGCCATTGAGTACGCTGACCGTGTGCATTGGGGCCACACCTGTGGACAGCAGGCGCATCAGCAGCAGCAGGCCTGTTAATGCCACTGGGCTGCACAAGCAGGACTTGTAGGACAGGAGCTGGTCTTAACCGTTCTGCGTTACCAACTGTGGTGGCGGCCTGCATCGACGCCCTATCCCTGCCTACCTCTGGCCTAAAGCCGCAATGGGTTCAACACATGGAGGTGTGCTCTTTCGGAGCATAATAGAAGACTGCACACCTCCTTGTTGGCTCCAGCCCGTTTTATAACCTTGGTCCGCCCCAAACCAGGGTGGACCACAATGCACCTCCTGGAGACAAAAGCAGAGTGACACGTCATGAGTGGCATAACTAGCGTCCTATTTGGAACCGAAACTTCAATAATGACCTCATGGCTGCCACGACACAAACACCTCACCAGTTATCGTCTGACCATCAATAATGAGGTGACAAGTCATAGGGGCGGGCCTCTGCAAGCCATTTGGGAGTGGCCTAGCCACATTGTCAGGACACCTGATGCCCTGTGGTCTATATGGGCCCCCCACATCAGGGGCAGGGCCAAAGAGTTCATTACCGGACCTAGTCTCTGATGCAGTAAGTGCCTGAGCATGCTCAGTTGCATGAAATACAGTCTCTGAAAAAAGACTATCAGCTTTAGCTTGGTGTCTAGGCACAAAACAGGACTTAGACCCGGCACGGAATGCAAGTACCTGTGCAAAGAGGCTTTTCGCACTAAGTGTGGGAGCATGCGCTGTATCCCGAAATGAAGACTTAGCCTTAGGAATGGCACAGTCAGGCTGAGCATACTCACTAGGCGAAACACTGTAGTTAGGCTGCAGCTGGGGTAAATCGGCACACGCATGCGCACTAGCTGCCTCTCCACACTTAGACGTGGAGGAGAAATTGCTCTTCGGGTGTGGACTTGGAGATGCTGTCTATGAACAGAAGGAAAAGCTAAAGGAAGCATCACTTTCTATCCCTCCGAATTATCAAATGCAGCAATGAATTCCCTGAGTTTGCTATAACATTAGCGTAGCAAAATGTGCATGAGGGTGTCATGCAGAGGTGCTGCAAATAGATTTGCACCAGTGGGACACTAATGGAAGTCCAACAGGCAGTTCTATGATGCCACTAAATGGCAGTATTTTTTGCTATCATTATAGCTTATTAAAAACAGAGCAGGAGGGTGTCCTGCACAGGTGCTAGAAATAGCTTGGCACCAGTGGGACAATAATGAAATACAACAGCCAGTTCTATGATGCCACTAAATGGCAGTATTTTTTGCTATCATTATAGCTTATTAAAAACAGAGCAGGAGGGTGTCCTGCACAGGTGCTAGAAATAGCTTGGCACCAGTGGGACAATAATGAAATACAACAGGCAGTTCTATGATGCCACTAAATGGCAGTATTTTTTGCTATCATTATAGCTTATTAAAAACAGAGCAGGAGGGTGTCATGCAGAGATGCTGCACATAGATTTGCACCAGTGGGGCACTAATGGAGTACAACAGCCACTTCTTGTATGCCACTAAGTTTACTCAATTTTTGGTATTATAATGTCTTAGTAAGTAACAATGAGTTGGAGTGTGCAATGCAGGCAGAGCTGCTGCAAATATCTTTGCACTAGTGGGACAATACAGAAGTCCAACAGCCACTTTTTGTGTGCCACTAAGTTGCAGCAGTTTTTGCTATTATGATAGCTTTTAAAAACAGAGCAGGAGGGTGTCATGCAGAGGTGCTGTAAATAGCTTGGCACCTGTGGTGCACAAATGGAGTACAACAGCCACTTTTTGTATGCCACTAAGTTGCAGCAGTTTTTGCTATTATTATAGCTTTTAAAAACAGAGCAGGAGGGTTCCGGATCCGGTCCTGGCTGAGGTGACAGCATAGAGGGGAAGCTCCTGCCACACCCCCCCTCTCCGGAGAAACCGACAAAAAATAGCTCACCCGGACACGTGGATGAGATAAAAAGACCGCAGTGGGGAATCAGAAGTCAGCAGGCATGGAGCGGTACCTGCTGAGAAGTGCTGGCTGCAGCGAGGTGTCCTGGAGAAGCAATGATTCTGACGTGCCGCGTGTGGGGGAAGAAATTAACATGGCGCCGGAGAGTCTGATGGAGGAGGGGATGGAGTCCCAGCTGCAAGCCGCTGGTAACACAGATTAGGAGAGGGGGAGATAAAGGAGATGTGAGCGATGAGACAGAAGAGGAGGGGGCTGGGGAGAGATGGATGCAGGGGACAGAAGAGGGAGGATCTCAGTGGGAAGATGAAGGTGACATGGACATGGAAGAGAGAGGGGAAGGAGGAGTTAGCAAGCAAAAGTTGCACAGTGGAGCAGCAGGAAGAGAAGGGAAAATAATCAAGCAACATGAGGGACCTAATCCTGAAAGATCTCACCAGAAGCTACATGCCAGAAACACTAATACCCCCTGTAAAGAAAACAAGAAGCAGCCAGGAACACCAATGTCTCAAGCATGCAAATTACTGCTGGCAGAGAGAGGTAAAAGCTCAGTGCAAAATAAGAAATATAAGACAATAGCACCACCTGGAGGCCAAAACAAGTACAACCAGGAGCTCAATATAGATTATAAAAAATTAGCTGAAGAAGTGACATCACATCTGTCAAAAGAGATCAAAGTGGTCATTGAGACAGCCATACAAACATCATTGGCTGCTATGCAAAAGCAGATAAACGTCCAGGCATCTAGATTGGCAGAAACGGAACAGAGAATATCTGATTCTGAAGAAACAATTTTGGCTATGCAAGGACAAATAGCAAGTCTAGTGAAGTCTAATGAATATCTGAAAGACAAGGCTGAAGACTTGGAGAATCGGTCGAGACGAAATAATTTACGTATAGTCGGGCTGCCAGAATCGGTCTCATTGGGGCAACTGGACAATATATGTGAGCTGGAGCTACCTCAGGCCTTAGGCACAAAGGCAAAATTCAGAGTAGAAAGGGCTCATAGAGTGGGACCACTGCGACAACAAGAGGCGAACAAGGGAGAGGAACAGAATCTCAACAAGAAAAACCCGGTGAGGGCTAGACAGGTGATAGTTAAATATCTAGATTACAAGCACAAGGAGGAAATACTGAGGGCCTTTAGGGAACGAAAGCACCCGTTACATTACCAAGGCAATAGATTGCTGATTTTTGGAGATTACTCGGCTGAAGTGTCCAGAAGAAGAAAAGATTTTAGCAAAATTTGCACATTTCTATATAACAAAAAAATAAAATGTCAGCTGATGTACCCTGCTACACTAAAAGTTAAAAACCCCAATGGCTCGTTCGCTTACTGCAAAGATTATAAAGAAGCAGAAAATGCTATCATGGCAGAGCCAGACAAGTCCCAGCTAGATGGACAGGGGAGAGGATCTAGTGAAGAAGGGAGCAACAGAAGAAGATTCTCCATGAGCCCAGGAAAAGATCCGGAACATCTCGGAGGGCAAACGCAAGTTGAGAGCAGAAAGGAGAGGAGAACAAGCCCAGGATTACAACAACCTACTCCTCGCACGGATCACAGAGACTAACTCTTGGGGAAGATTCAGGACAACTGAAATCAAATAGATCCCTTTCGTATTTTTTGTCAAGGAGAGAGGGGCGAGGGGTCGTGAGAGGTGGAAGGGGAGGTTATGTGCCAATTTTTGGGCCTCCTCCTTTGACTCCCTGCTCCACCTTCCCCCATTTTTTTTTTTCTTTCCCCCTCTTCCCTTACCTCCTCTTTCCTTTGTCCAAGATCGGCATACAGACACAATTGAAGGGGATCTAATCTGAACGTCAGGATGGTTTCCAGGACTCAGAGCTAAGTTGGACCCGAATTTCCCTTTTTTTTTTTTTTTTTATTTTCTCTTCTTCTTAAGAGGTTTTAACATATTGTCTCAATCTCCTCATATCATTCGGGGCGCGTTCATGATAGTCCAGGGATAAAATGTACACTTTAAAGGGGGGGGGGGGGACTAGGGAGCTTAATGGTTTGGTCAGGAAAAGTGGAAGTCACTAACATGGCGAAAAGTGCCAAAAATTTCTTGATAGGGAAAACATGTTTCACAGTTACTTGTTTTTTGTTACTTTTGTTATACTTACAAGGTGGGGAAGGGAAGTGTCAACTTTGGGGGGCTAACAAGGTATTTAGTGATGATTGTCTCGTCTATCGGGAGGCTAGGGCCCACAGGAGAGGGACCAGCAAAAGCAGAATGCATTAGTAACCATGGTACAAATAATTACGTGGAACGTTAAAGGTCTGAGATCTCCTAACAAACGAGCAATGATATTGAGACACCTGAAAAGACTTAAAACAGACATTGCACTATTACAGGAAACGCACTTGGGGAAGGAGGATTTTTTCCGCATGAAGAAACACTGGGTGGGCACCGTATTCGGGGCGGAGGTACAAGGCAGGAAAGCGGGTACCATAATTCTTATAAATAAACAACTAAGTCATGAAGTAGTGACACACGAGGCGGATGACAAGGGAAGGTGGCAACACTTAACAATCATTAGTCCAGCGGGCAAACTTAGTATTTATAATGTTTACGGTCCAAACGCACAACAGAACTCCTTTCATGAAGGCATAAAGGCCAGATTACTAACAGAGGGGGGGACTAACATAATAGTGGGAGGAGACTTTAACACAGTTCCAGACTCAGCGGAGGATAGGAGGAGGAGGGAGGAGGGAGTAGGAAACTACTGGACAGGAGGTCAGACAATAGAGAGGTAACATTAGAAGATGTAGGATTGAAAGATATCCGCATGATAGAGAATATACGCACTTTTCACACCCACATGATAGTTGGTCACGTATTGACCAGTTCTGGATATCTCAAGACCTAGTGAATGGAGTACAAAACTGTGAGATAGAGAACATGGTGATATCAGATCATAGTCCAGTGAGATTGGGCATTAGAGAAAAATTCAAGAGAGGTACAGATATCATATGGAGATTTCCATCGTTTCTTCTTAGACAAGAAAACTTCCAAAAAATACTGCAAGAGTGGTGGGGAGAATTCATAGAAGACAACAAGGAACATAAAGGGACACCAGTGTTATATTGGGAAACGGCAAAGGCGGTACTGAGGGGTCGATTGATGGGGTATGCGGCCATGATCAAACGAAAAACGAATGAAAACTATAATGCCCTGAGTGAAGCAGTTCGGGTAGCTTACACTAAGCACTTGGCAAACAGATCTCCCACAGCTAAAGACAGATGGTTGGAGGCGAAAAGGGGATTTGACGATTGGGCCAAAAGGAAGGAACAATTATTCTGGTCGCACAAAGAAGCTGAGTTGCATAGATTCGGCAACAAGGCGGGGAGAATGTTGGCAAACCTGGCAAGGGGCAGCAGAAAGATGACAGTGATCCCCAAACTGAAAACAAAGGGGGGAGGGGTGACCACGGACCCTAAGGAAATTAATAAACTGCTGGGAGATTATTTTAGAAAATTATATGGGCCAGGAGATAATGACATGACTGAAGAGGCAGAATGGCTGAGACAAGCATACATGCCCAGGTTAAATGAGGAAGACTTGCGTGCCTTGAATGCACCTATTACAGTGGAGGAGGTAATGAGAAAAATTGGGGACCTTAACACCAACAAGGCACCGGGACCTGACGGTTTTAATAGCGAATTTTACAAGGCTATGAAGGATCTGATCTCGCCGGATCTTACGGCTGTATTTAACGCATTCCTGGAAGGAGGGGAAATTCCCAAAAATTCTAATGTAGCATATATCAAACTACTCCCCAAGGGGACCAAAGATCTATATGATCCCTCTAGCTATAGGCCCATATCACTTATAAACCAGGATTTAAAAATAATGTCCAAGATCATGGCTAACAGATTGGCCATGATTCTACCTAGGATCATTACAGAACACCAGGTGGGGTTTATTAAAGGGAGAAATGCTGTCACTAACATTCGGAGGACAATTCTAGGGTTAGACGCAGTGAGATTAGAGTGCACTGGGAAAGGGGCAAAACCAGCCCTAGTTACTCTTGACACTGAAAAAGCGTTCGATAATGTAAACTGGAGCTGGTTAGACAAGGTAATGGAGGCCATAGGATTAGTAGGCAAAATGAGACTTTATATCAGAACACTATATGCCAACTCGGGAGCTAGGATACACACTCCGGGCTTTCTATCAGACGAGTTCCCTTTGATGAAGGGAACAAGACAAGGTTGCCTGCTATCTCCCCTCCTATTCAACATGGCAATTGAACCTTTATCAAGAATTTTACAGGGACAGAAAAAAAACAGCTTTAAAGGGATCAAGATAAGGGAAATGGAAATAAAGATAGCGCTTTTTGCTGATGATGTTATACTGTATATGGGGGACCGCAGCGCAGATTTACCACAGACTCTTGCCTTGATTGAGAAATTTGGACTAATATCGGGATTTAAGCTAAACAAGAAAAAGTGCGAGATCATGTTTCTGAGGGGGCCTCAAGGACCAACAGGGGGAAACGCAAGGGAGGGTTGTTTCTGTGGCATCCCTATAGCACAGACTTCAATTAAATACCTGGGGATACATATAGGGAGAACGATGGAATCGATCTACGAGCTAAATTACGGACCGTTAATAAGGAAAATTCTAACACAAATTAAGGGATGGAAGGGTCTGCCTCTACCACTTCTGGCAAGATGTCACCTGATAAAAATGATGAGCTTTCCTAGATTACTATATCCATTCCAGACAATTCCGTTATTACTAAAACTAAAGGATGTGAAAAGACTGAACTCTGCGTATGCGGATTTTGTATGGAGGGGAAGGAAACCCAAAATAAAATTGCGTACACTGATGAAGTCAGCGGAGGAGGGAGGACTTAGCTTCCCAGATGTTCGGGGATATAATCTGGTGTGTATAATGAGGCATGTGTTGGATTGGATGAGAGGGACGAGTAGGCACTCAGACTATGGTATGGAAGCTAAGTATGCATCACCATGGGATTTGACGTCCATTCTACACTCTCTACTGTCCAAGGTGGAAAGGCACATAAGGAGCTCAATCATATTCCGAGACACTATGTTAACCTGGAAATCAGTGAGAAAGAAGCTGAGTCTTTCATGGAAAGTGTCTAAGTACTTGAACCCTTGGGCATCTCCAAACTTCCCCTTGGGAAGAGAAAACAAGCTGTTTATTAGATGGAAAGAGAAGGGCATTAGGTGGGTGAAAGACGTTATGAATGTGGAGGAGAGAAGGTGGATGACAGGCAAAGAAGTGCTAGATAAGTATGACCTCAATAGCTCGCATATTATCCAATATGAACAATTAAAATTTGGGGTGCTTGGAGATTTGAGTGAGCTTGGAAGGGAACTGAACAGAATTTTGATTGATGAACTTATGGAAGGTGATGTAGCAAGTGTCAATGTCTCTCATATCTACCGAATATTTCGGGGGGTGCTTATATCTAGGGAAGATAGCCGTACCCTAACAGCTTGGGGAAAACAATTGAAAGGACAAGAAGTGGTGGGCACCATATTGAAGGGTTGGGTACAAGTGCGGAAACATGTCACTAATGAGAGATGGAGGGACACTCAATTTAGAATCTTACATAGGGCTATCTTGGGATTCAATATACCAGGAAGAGATATGCGATGTCCTAAGTGTCAAGAAGAGAAAACAGATATGTTACATGGATTATGGAAATGTAAGAAAATTCAGGGGTTTTGGAATCAAGTTAGGGCATTTGTTAGAGCAACATGGGGAATTTCTAGTGATTTAGAGTTAATGGTGTGGATTTTTCACTCCTTTGAGAAAGGAGTAAGAGGGGGTTCGGAGACGCAGGGACAGAAAAATTTTGCAATACTACATGACACAGCCATGATAGCCAAACGATGTATCTTAAAACACTGGATACACAGAGAAAGCCCATCCATGAAGGAAGTCATTGGCGAATTACATAACCTATTGAGACTAGAAAAAATGGCAGCGGAAAGGGACAAAGACAGGTTGACAGGCAAGTTTTTTGGGAGATGGAGAAACTTTATTGAACGCCAATTTAACCCGGGAGAAATAAATAATGTGATGACACCTTTTACACACTCAGAGTGGTATCTCTTGAATGATATCCAAGACAACTTGGGTAAATTAAGTATCATCCAGTAGTGGGTTGTGGAGAGCGGAGAAGATGAGCAGACAAGGGTATATCGGGACACGTCAGCAACTTCGGAAATACCTAGGGTTGACACAGGTTTTAACGACTTACCAAAGAGCAGTTTGGAATTTTAAGTTGGGGCAATATCCCCTATTATGTTTTATTCTGTCAGAGGAATGTTCTTCTTTTGTAACCATGAAGGTCTTTGTTATGTTTATAAAAATTGAAAAAATTTAATAAAAACATTTGGAAAAAAAAAAACAGAGCAGGAGGGTGTCATGCAGAGGTGCTGTAAATAGCTTGGCACCTGTGGGGCACAAATGGAGTACAACAGCCACTTTTTGTATGCCACTAAGTTGCAGCAGTTTTTGCTAGTATAATGGCTTAATAACAATGAGTTTGAGTGTGCAATGCAGGCAGACGTGCTGCAAATTTCTTTGCACTACTGGGACTCTACAGAAGTCCAATAGCCACGTTTAGCATGCCACTAAGTTTACTCAGTGTTTGCTAGTATAATGGCTTAGTAACAATGAGTTTGAGTGTGCAATGCAGGCAGACGTGCTGCAAATATCTTTGCACTAGTGGGACAATACAGAAGTCCAACAGCCACGTTTAGGATGCCACTAGGTTCACTCAGTGTTTGCTAATATAATGGCTTAGTTATAATGAGTTGGAGTGTGCAATGCAGGCAGAGGTGCTGCAAATATCTTTGCACTAGTGGGACAATACAGAAGTCCAACAGCCACGTTTAGGATGCCACTAAGTTCACTCAGTGTTTGCTAGTATAATGGCTTAGTAACAATGAGTTTGAGTGTGCAAAGGGCAGGAGGGTACAGTGGCAGGGTTGTGGGTCTCTGGGTAGAGGAAAGGAAGCCTGCCTTTCTATCCCTCCTAATGGGGAAATGCAGCGAGGAAATCCCTGACCTTAGCTACACAGACGCTGTCATCTTGTGTAGCTGTTAAACTCTGTTTTCAGGACCTGTCACCTATGGCTCTGACCCTGCCGGTATGAGCCCTTAAAAGGACTGATAGAAAGTGCTATCCCTATGCTGTACAGCGCTGTGTATAGAGCGTATACAGCAGTATCGGCAATAGGAGCTGCGCCAGTGATGACTGACACCAAGGACGCAGAAGGCAGATAATGGCGTGCTGGAGGAAAATGTCTGGTTTTATAATGCAGGGACATGTGACATGGACATCCTATCACACATGTCGTTGCTTCTCTGGCTAAAAGTCCACTTAGCTGTGTGTGTGTCTGGGATTGGCTGACATGCTGGCCCGCCCCACTACACGTGCGCTCTTAGGGAAGGAAGACAAGGGAAAAAAAAAAAATTGCGATCGCCATTTTACATACAGCAGTGATCTGAATGCGCTGTTCCCGCACACTATACACTGAAATGTCATAATAGTGTGAGTCACAGAGTGACTTACACTATTACAGCGGAAAGCCAGCTAGGAATTAGCTGGTCTTTTTGCTGCTAGAACCGTTCTCGAACGTATCTAGAACTATCGAGCTTTAGCAAAAAGCTCGAGTTCTAGTTCGATCTAGAACAGCTCCCAAAATCACTCGAGCCGTGAACTGGAGATCCTCGAACCGCGCTCAACTCTAGTAGGGATGTCGCCAGACCCGGTGATGAGTATACATTTTTTCACTTAGTATTTGGGTGTCCAGTAGTGGACAACCTCTATAATTTGATAGTGCTGTAAATGTGAAGTGAGTTTGCCTAAAATACGAAGCAAGAACAATAAACATGCACAAACTACTACAAAGAGAGAAAAAGAATATGCCGTTCATGTGGGTTTACATTGCGATCCCATAGTAATTGACATCTTGGTCATTCCTTCCAAAATGTCCCTTTGTAATTTTCTTTTACTTCAAATGTATACAGTGATATTCCACCTACACATTGTACAAAGCTGTGACATCTATGGGGCCCTTCTTTTTGCCATGTTCCATGTTCGTCTTACTTCACATATAATTTTGCATTGTTTTTTCCTGGCTTGTAACAAAAGCCATGGTTTTAACATATGGTTACTCATATATCACCAACTCATAGAACTGTATGCGTGATTTTGATCCAAAACATGTATAATTACTGGACGGACATGTCTCAATAATTTTTAGTGGACACTCCACTTCTTTGATTGCAGTGTAAAATGCACCTTTGATCACAGCTTAGTGCTTGCTCTTCAATATCATATTTTGGGGATGTGTTATTTGCTGCTTCATTGGATTCATGGAATTGGTAGTGTTACAGCTCCCATCAGATTTGGAAAGCTATCTAAAACCACAGTGTTTGCCTACCGATGTTCATAAACTATATGCTGTTGCTTTTTGTAAGCACGCTCTGCAAGAATTCTATTCTGAAACTATAAAAAAGCATTGCCAATGGCAATGTTATTTATATGAATAGTTAGGGAATATCTTAGCCGTTGGGCCCATACACTGGGACTTTTGCCATATGATGCCTGGCACAAGTATTTTGCGCTTTCCAAACATACGTTGAATCCAGTTCATTATTCCACATTCCATAATGTATGTAGCTTGAACCTTATGGCATGACTTTTTTTCTTCTTGCTACGGCTGCTGTAAAGGATGGGGCATTTTTTTATATACTTAAAATAGAATTGCTATAAAAAATAAAAAAAGAATGTGATGTCTGTGTGCCAAATAACCAGCGGCCTTTCCTGACTTCACCATAAACATTCACTCTCGGCTCTGCGGTTTTAGGTTAGTAGGACCAGGGATATGCTTGTAAGACACTTGCGTCCAAACACTTTTCTTTCATGTGCACATAGGATTGAACATGTTGAAATCCGGACATAACACTTAGTTATTATGCTTTGCTTATAAAGCACCATTATATTCTACTGCACTTTATAGACATTGTCATGACCAGGGCCGGCTCCAGGATTTTGTGGGCCCCGGGCGGAAGAGTCCCAGTGGGCCCCATAAACACGCAGACACACACACATACACAGATACATACACGTACATATACATATTTAAAGACAAACTCACAAAAATACATATAAACAGACAAATCTATACAGTCATATACACTAACATACATAGATACACATCATACATGCATACATACAGAGACACACACTGCTATGCTGCATACATACATATAGACAGACACACACATACTGCTCTGCTACATACATACATATAGCCAGACACACACACTGATCTGCTGCATGCATACATACATACAGACACACACACACTGCTCTGCTGCAGACATACATATAGACAGACACACACACACACACACACACACACACTGCTCTGCTGCATACATACATACAGACACACATATATGGCTCTGCTGCATGCATACATACATACAGACACACACATTCTGCTCTGCTGCATACATACATATAGACAGACAGACACACACATACTGCTCTGCATGCATACATACATACATACAGACAGACACGCATACTGCTCTGCTGCATACATACATGCATACATACAGAGAGACACGCATACTGCTCTGCATGCATACATACAGACACGCATACTGCTCTGCTGCATACATACATGCATACATACATACAGACACGCATATTGCTCTGCTGCATATATATATACATACATACAGACACGCATACTACTGTGCTGCATATACACATACATACAGACTCGCATACTACTCTGCTGCATATATACATACATACATACAGACACGCATACTACTCTGCTGCATATATACATACATACAGACACGCATACTACTCTGCTGCATATATACATACATACATATAGACACGCATACTGCTCTGCTGCATATATACATACATTCATACAGACACGCATACTGCTCTGCTGCATATATACATACATACATATAGACACGCATACTACTCTGCTGCATATATACATACATACCTACAAACACACACCTTGCTCTGCGGGGCCAACCCACGCGGCTCCGGGGGCCACACACGCGGCTCTGTGGGGCCCACACACGCACGGGGGGACAGGGAGGGGTGGGGAGGGAGTGATGTCCCACATACTGATCAGGTCACGGTGCAGATGGAGCCCACACAGCGATGGAGGGAAGCGATGTGCTGGGGGTCGCTGGCTGGCACTGTGACTCCTTCATCTGTGCGACCGAGCAGGACGCCGGGCGGTAGCTCCGCCTACAGATGATATTCAATGCAGGAGAACACAGTGAACGCTGTGGTATGCGGGCCTTAAAGGGCCGGCAGCCACAGTTTCCAGTGCCAAGGACTGCGGTCCCCGGAACTCGGCCCGGGGGCAGCAGAACTGACGAGGCCGAGTGGGCCCCCCCAGCTCTCCAGGGCCCCGTCATTTGCCCGGGTATGCCGCGTGCTGACGCCGGCCCTGGTCATGACTGTCCCCATTGGGGCTCACAATCTAAATTACCTATCAGTATTCCGACATGGAGAACATACCGACTCTGCAGATGATGTTCTTGGTGGGATTTGAATCCAGGACCTTCAAAACAACAACGTTGATAACTGAGCCACTGTACTCCCCACCGCAAGTAATTGTTGTGTATTGCCCTCTAGGCCTCAACCCTGGCACGCATGTAGAGAAGCGGCTGCAACAGTATGTGTGGCGCCCTTGACAAGCCAGGGGCCACAGGTAACAACACACACACACCCCCACCCCCAGCAGTTCACAGCAGACATTCCCAGTGAGACCTGATTCCTTCCCTCGGGTTCAGACAGACACACTAGGTGGGCGGAGTCAAGCAGATAGGCACGCCCACCGAAGAGTCTGGCTGGCCTGAGGCAGGGAACTAGACCAGACAAGTCCAGGCAGAGGAAGAGAGAGGAGGTCTGCAGAGAGGCAGACGCAGACTGGGGCCCAGGTTGGAGCCTAGGGCCCTCGTGCAGCAGTCAGGCAGACGGTAGTGGCCGTCTGTGAGAGCCGGGAAGACAGTCTGGTGGAACCGTATGTAGCCGGGGCTGGGCGGTGGCCCACCGGTACCGAACCGGGGAGTCAGCTGGAAACCGGAGCGCAGGAGGAGCGTACGGAAGGTGCAGGAAAGGACTTACATTACCAACCTGGGGTCAGGGGAAAAAACCGCAGCCGTCTGTGGGACCCGTCCATCCAGCCGTTTGTTTCATCAGAGACTCTGTGTGTGTTACTGGCTGAGTGAGTACCACCGTGCCGTGCGGCACAGCGCTGCCCCCGCGACCCTGCACTTCACCATGCCCTGTAACCCGCCTGTCATCCATCCCTACCCCATCACCGGGCCCCGGGACAACCAAACCCCTACCCACGGAGGGGAGAACTAACAACAAAGCTGCTCCCTGTCACCGCTCCCGGGATCCCCGTCTAGAGCAGCGGTGGTGTCACCAATATCACCACAACCATGGGTGGCGTCACGGACAATAACCAAATTCCCACGATCAAATCCCCTTTTCACTCACGGGCGAGGAACGCCGCTCGAGTCCCCGGGATCCGGCCCACCGCTCGAGCCACCACCAAGCAGTAGCGGCAGCCGCAGCAGCAGCGGCCGGACCCGAGAAGTGGGAGAGCGCAGCGTCCCCTCCTCCGCCCGTGACATATGTACCTTTAAACAAGTCCTGTGGGGGCTAGCAAGAGAACACTGCTCTCCTCAGGTCAAAAATGCTGCCCAAAATCAAGAAATGAGACTGCGGTTTCAGTGGGGGAAGAGTTTCAGAGGAGGACCAGGTCAGGTGGGAACTGTGGTGCAGCAACAAAATATAAAAGAGGAAGACGTCGGCCGAGGAAGTGTGTGGAAGGGGTACAGTTTGGAGAGGATAACCTGGTGTCATAGTATGAAAAGGGGGCACAGAATATATATGAAGTGGGGGCAGTATGAACTGGGGCACAGCATGAAGAGAGGTTAGTGTGACACCCTGGCCTATCAGGTCGTCACAGGGTATTGTGCAATCTGCCCTTCTGCACAGTATCCACTCCCCCTTGGTTATGGATCCTGGTCCTTTGGTGTTGCTAACAGCTTAGCCAGTCAAAATCCTAGGAACACTTTACACCGAACCCACCAGACACACCATTGGGGGGCCTGAAGGTAATAGGGCCGCCCATATGGGGGATTGGTAGGGGAAAGTGGAAAAAGTGACAGAGAAGAAAAACAGGAGTGAAAGGAGTAGGAGGTGGAAAGTGACTGTCCGAGAGGGAGAGGTCACTGGTCCGGAGCCGGGCTTCTGGAGTTACTAGGTGGCAGACGTTGGTCTGGGCCTGGTAGGAGCTGGAACCCCGGTCGCAGGGGATCGCATCAAGGGGCACGGACTGCCGAGGAGGGCAGCCGGTACCCTTGAGCCATCACCGGGCAGGGGCCAGGGCACGACGGGTTACGTGGACCCCAGGCCGGGAAGTAGCTTCACGCGTCCCGGTAATTTACCCAACGGGGGTGAAGACTTCACGATTCATCCCGAATCCGCTCCAAAATCGGGGTACTAGCGCACCGATGGGATAGGACTTTCCCACATACAGTCCAAAGAAATTCTACGCGTGAACCCTGAGTGCAAGCTCACTCCATTAGCCATACGGGTGAGCAGGACCCAAAAAGTTTTAAGCTTGAAGGTCCAACTAGTGAGAAGGTGCCATGGAAAAGGCCACAGGCTAACAGCAACACCAAGGGCACGGATCCCAGCGTGCCCCCTCCAGGCAGCAGTGGTGCTCAGAATTCTGGTTTACACTCTGTCGGTTTCATTATTCCTGTACTGAGTTAGTACACTGAAATCCCCTTTTCCACTACCCAACGGCACCCCAAACGCCATCACCCAATGGGCCCCGGGGCACAAACCCCCCCCCCTACCCACGGAGGGGTTAAAGATCCTGCTGCTACACCATTGCCACCGGGTTTCCCTAACAGCAGCGGTGGTCTCCCACATTACCACACACCGTGGGTGGCGTCACGAACTTCCAATCCCCCCCCTGTACTTAATCTCCCTTTTCATCGAGTAGCCGCATGACCCCCAGGACTGGAGACCCCTCGAGCCACTGCAGATCTGGATCCGAGCAGCCCGGCCACTGGCACGGGGCAGCACATTATCATGGTGTGAATATAGTGTGGAGATATAGAGTGTAAGGGAAAACAGTGGGGAAGTAACAGCATTGGTATTGTGGAGCCCCTGAGGCCTCAGTCACCACAGGGTACTGCACCTCGACTGAGGTGGAGTATTCATCCCGGGTACAGAGGAGGTCATTGCCGATAAACACCAAAATCTATACAACACACAGTCAGTTGCCCTCCCA
This sequence comes from Anomaloglossus baeobatrachus, assembly GCF_048569485.1. Lineage (NCBI taxonomy): Eukaryota > Metazoa > Chordata > Amphibia > Anura > Aromobatidae > Anomaloglossus > Anomaloglossus baeobatrachus. The sequence continues at coordinate 368,853,311 of NC_134357.1, forward strand.
CTGGGACTGGGTTAGGGTAGGGTGCTGGGGGTGGCCATCATGAGGTATGGGACCTCCTGCCCACTAGCTCAGTGACCCCGGCGGGTGGAACATCATGAAGGGGGAGTGAGTCGACACACACACACAAAGAGGAGACAGGAAGGAGAACTCAACAGACACGGACTGGAAGAAGACTTCGAAAAGTCAGGGACCAGTGGTCTGGAGATGGAGCGCTCGACCCAGGTTCCCAGGTAGTAAGGGGGATCCCAGGGCTCACGGGGAGTGCGACAGGCACCCGTGACCCGTTCCACTAGCCAGGCGCTCGGGTGGAGGGACACCAAAAGGAAGGACACGCACTTGGCCTCCGAACTATCTGGGATCGGCTGGAGCCCAAGACAGCGGAGCTCCGCACTTCAGAGGCGGTGATACTTCAGTGAGTAAAGAACTTTGACTGCAACCCCTGTGTCGTCCAATCCTTCCTACGCCCTTCCTTCACCTTAGCCGCACGGCAGTAGGGAACTACGACAACCAACATCCCTGGGGCCTGAGCTCTGCCTGTGGAGAGCTGCAACAACTGAGCTGCGCTACCATCTGGTCCAGAGGATACCTCCTGCAGTGGCGGCTCCTATATAAGCAGCAAACCACAGGTGGCGTCACGAATACAAACTCTACTCCCCTGTAAATATTCCCTTCATCAATTTCTATTGACACCGCCGCGGTCACGGAACCAGGCCTGGCTGCTGTGACATCTCACCATCTACACTGGCCCGGTGACGACTAACTTCCCAGACCCCGTGAGTGCGTCAATATAGGTCGTGGTTGATAGGGGAAGATGGTGTGATGATTATAGCTGGTAATGGCAGAAATTGGGGTGGTTATAGATCATTAAGGTGAATGCTGGGGAGCCTATATACCATAGGAGGCTTAATTAAGTGATAATATGGACAGATATTGTAATGCTGAGGGCATGTTAGTAATATCCTTCTTTTTTAAGGGCACCGTGTGGCGATGTGCTGCAGAAAACCAGGAAAGAGGGAATCTGGAGATACGAACTGTGGATGTGAAAAGTCATCATGGCATTTGGACAAGATGAAGATGAAAAGAAAGAAAAGACTCAGAGAAAATGTCACCTATAATATAACTGGATGTAAATGATTTCTTGTTGATACTGACTAGGCCTCATCAGTACTGTGATTCCGGAATGGTCCACAGTCTGATGCTGATTGTTAACAATAACTCCCAATATCTCTTTAGCACTGCTACTGGGAGTTGTAGATTCATGGGATACAAATTTATATGGGCCTGACTTGACATTACAATAGATTGCTGTACTAAGCTTGTTGATTTATTCATTTATCGATGGTGGTTCTGGTGAAATATACATACAGTGATGATGGTATTGTTGTATTTATTTGCTGACGGTGATTCTCGTAATGTATTCATGTGCTGATTGAGCTTTGTTGATGCATTAATGTACTCATGGTGATTCTGGTGACGTATACATATACTGATGATAGTACTGGTATCTTATTTCTTTACTAACGGTGGTCTCGAGATGTATTCATGAACTGATTGAGGTTCTTGTTATGCATTAATTTACTGATGTGGTTCTCATGCTGCATTCATATACTGATGGTGATTCTAGTGACCTATTTGCTGATTATGGTTCTAGAGCATTATTTATGTAATATTGATGGTGCTGGTGTTCTACTTATGTACTGATGATGATTTTGGTTTCATATTCGTGTATTGATGGTTTTTGTGATTAATACAAAACCAGAACCATCATACTACATGAATACATCACCAGACCCATCAGTATGACATGAATACAAAACCAGAACAACCATCCCTACCTGAATACATCACCAGATATATCAGTTGTACATGCATATAGTACGAGAACAATGATCAGTACATGAAAATATTACCAGAACCACCATCAGTACAGGAATGAAGCACCAGAACAATCATCAGTTTTGTTGCACACTGTATTTGTCAAATGACGGACATAAAAAGCATCATACGTATCCTTTTATCTTTAATGGAATCTGTTTAGTTTCCTTTAGGGTATGTGCCAAATGCAGGACACCTTAATTGAAACCAATTGGCTTCTATTATAGTTAAGTTATTCAAGTTCCCATGACGGATCTTGGGTCCGATATTATAATTTAGGATGTCAGGGATAAATATCGCTATTTCTGCTTTGTAATATCTAAATGGTCTTCATGGGGAGGAGGGTGCATAAAGGTGCATTAGGAGTCCTTTTAGCTTAGTCTCTAACACATTCCTTTACTTTTGGGCTGAGGGTTCATTGGTGGTAGGGCACTATCAGTTTTGTCTGCCTAGGGTACCAAAATAGCTTGTCATGGCCCTGCCTGCCATGTTTAATGCCACGCTCTTCTCCCTATGTGAGTGCATGGGGAGAGCTGTTAATCAAGGGGATCACGTTATTGATGAGCCAATGCGGACTGACAGACTACTCATTCAATATACATAGTTTCCTGCTGGCTTCATAGGTATGTTGTCTCAGCATTTCAGGGTAAAGCATACATGGCTGCAGTAATGTAGCATACTGTTGGGGGTTTGAGCAGTGTGAATCAGATGACATATTCACCATAAGTTTCGTTACTGCTACAGTTAGGTCCAGATATATTTGGACTATTTTTTATGTAAAATTAAACAACTGAGTTGCAATTGAAGTGTAGATTTTCAGGTTTAATTAAAGAAAATAAACAAAAATATCCTGTGAAATGTTTAGGAATTACCACTATTTTTTTTTCAAAGCCTCCTCATTTCAGGGATTCAAAAGTAATTGTACAAATTTACTTTACCATAATTAAAATGTTCATTTTTAATTCTGCAGAGAGAGTCCTTTACAGACAATGACTGAAGTTTGGAAGCCATTGATGTCACCAAACTCTGGGTTTCCTCCTTTGCAATGCTTTGCTGGCCTTTACTGCAGCTGTCTTCGATTGTTACTTGTTTATGGGTCTTTCTGCCTTACATTTTGTCTTAAGCATGTGAAATGCAGTTCAATGGGGTTCAGATCTGTTGATTGACTCGGTCATTGCAGAATATTCCACTTCTTTGCCTTAAAAAACTCCTGGGCTCCTTTTGCAGTATGTTTTGGGTCATTGTCCTTCTGTACTGTGAAGCACCATCCAATCAACCTTTTTTCATTTGGTGGAATCTGAGCAGAAAGTATAGCCCTGTACACTTCAGAATTCATCCACCTGCTTCTCGCTTCAGTCACATCATCAACAAACACTATTAACCCAGTGTTATTGGAAGCCATGCATACCCATGCCATCACACTGCCTCCACCATGTTTTACAGAGGATGTGTTGTGCTTTGGATCAGGATCTACTCCAAGCCTTCTCCATAATTTCTTCTTCCAATCATTCTGGTATAAGTTGATCTTATTTTCATTTGTCCATAAAATGCTATTCCAGAACTTGGCGGCTTCTTTAGATACTTTTTGACATTGTAATGTGGCCTTTTTATTTTTAAGGCTGATTAATGCTTTGTACCTTGGGGTGAACCCTTTGTATTTTCTCTCATAGTTACATAGTTACTTAGGTTGAAAAAAGACGTACGTCCATCTAGTTCAACCTTCCTCCACCAGTTCTACATTTTGTCATGAAGTCTTCTCTTTATGGTAGACTTAGATACTGAAACACCCACTTCCTGGAGAGTGTACTTCACTTGGGTGGATGTTGTGAAGGGATTTTCCTTCACTAAAGAATGGATTCTGTGATCATCCACCAATGTTATTTTCCTTGGACATCCATGGCTCTTTCGTTCCTAAGCGCTCCAGTGTGCTCATTTTTTTCAGAATATATCAAACTCTTGATTTGGCCATCCCTAACATTACTGCTATCTGTCTAATGGATGTTTTCTTTTTTTTTTCAGCCCAATGATGGTCTGCCTTTCCTCCATTGAGAGCTCCTTTGGCCGCATATTGTGGGTTCACAACAACATCTTTCAAATGCAAATGTCACATCGGGAATCAGTTCCAGACCTTTTAACTGCTTACCGTATTTTTCGGACCATAAGACGCACTTTTTATCCCCCAAATGTTGGGGGAAAGTGGGGGGTGGTCTGAATGTAGGGCATGGCTGCGGGGAATGAGGGTGCTGCAGTGGAGCGGGTCATCGGGGGCATGAGCAGGCAGCAGCAGCGCCTGCCGTGACCACGTGGACCCGCTCATTTAATATGCACGCCCATCCTCCCGCCCATCTCTCAGCGCTGAAGCAGGAGTAGACAGGTGGGCGGGATGATGGGCGGGAGGATGGGCGAGGGAAAAACAGCCAGCCGTGATCACCCCTGGCAACTACAGCCTGGAGTGATCATGTGCGGCTGTATTCGCTGCCCCCCGTGCATCATCAACAGCGCGGGGTACAGTGAATCAGTACACTCACCTGTCACCGTTCCCCTGTAGTACCGCGATCTCCTCCTGGCTGCCGGCGGCCACTGAGTGGACCCGTCCCCGTTCTCCTGCAGCATTGCTCCTCCTCCCGTCTGTGTCAGCAGCAGCGCCGCTGAGTGGAGCCGTCCCCGTTCTCCTGCAGCATTGCGATGTCCTCCTGTGCCAGCGGCGGCCGCTGAGACTAAAGGCGCACACAGCGATGTCCACACGCAGCCGTCGCTGGCACAGGAGGACATCGCAATGCTGCAGGAGAATGGGGACGTCTCCACTCAGCGGCGCTGCCGCTGACACAGACGGGAGGAGGAGCGATGCTGCAGGGAGTGAGGTAAGGTGAGTATGAACGTTTATTTTTTTTATGTGCCACAGGATGCGGGCCGTATACCAGGATGGGGGTATAATATGAGCAGGATGGGGGTATATTATGAGCAGGATGGGGGTATAATATGAGCAGGATGGGGGTATAATATGAGCAGGATGGGGGTATAATATGAGCAGGATGGGGGTATAATATGAGCAGGATGGGGGTATATTATGACAAGGATGGGGGTATATGAGCAAGATGGGGGTATATGAGCAGGATGGGGGTATATGAGCAGAATGTGGGTATATGAGCAGGATGGGGGAATATAGCAGGATGGTGGTATATGAGCAGAATGGGGGTATGTAGCAGGTTTGGGGTATATAGCAGGATAGGGGTATATAGCAGGATGGGGCCATATGCCAGGATGGGTTACCGTATACAGCAGGTTGGGACCATATGCCAGGATGGGGTATATAGCAGGATGAGGGACATATACTGTATATACAAGTCAGGAGGATCATTACCAGGCTGGGGTACCTTAGTAGAGAATTTGGAGACATTACCCCCATAGCAGTGTCAGCAGCAGATCCTCGCCCCATAACAGTGTGTCCTGACTCCCATTTTTTGCTTAAAATTTTATTTTCCTATTTTTTGCTCTAAAACCAGGGTGCGTCTTATGGTCCGGTGTGTCTTATAGTCCGAAAAATACGGTAATTGATGATGGATTAATGAAGGAAATAGCCTATGCAGCCTATTATAGAGCTTTTGAGAAAATTGTCCAATTACCTTTGGTCCCTTGAAAAAGAGGCAGCTACATGTTAAAGAGCTGTATATCCTAAACCCTTACTCCAATTAGGATGTGAATACCCTTAAATTAAAGTTGAGAATATCCACTTAAAAACACTGTATATTGAAAATGTTTTGATAAATAGGTAAAATACCAAAATTTGTGTCACTGTCCAAATATTTCTAGACCTAACTTTATATTTACTGTTCCTAAATATGATGTCTTAGCCAGGGGCGTACATAGAAATCATAGGGCCTCATAGCAGAAATTCTAATTGGACCACTCCCCTGAAATAAATAAATATTTGTGTGCCGCCCCTGCAGCGGTCGAACCGCTTGGATCCGGGGGTGATTACTCGTGGCTCGAGGGACTCCGGACCCGGGGGCTAGGGGCCAAACTCAAATGAAGAAGGGGCTATTTACAAGGGAGATATAGTTCGTGACGCCTACCATGGTGTGCGGTAACTGGGAGTACCGCCGCTGCCGTTGGGAGTACACGGGGTGATGGAATGGGGGCAGCCAGATGATGTTACCCTCCACGGGTAGGGAAGGCCCCGGGACTCTGGATGGAGGGATGGATTGCAGGGGGAAGTGCAGGCTTGCTGGCAGCATGGGATAATCAGGTACTCACTCACGTTGTAAACCAAGTCTCTGGATGCCACTGCCCTCTTGGGGAGCTCGTCCGTGTCCCGTCCCCTGCAGCACTGCCTGATAGTCCGGATCCTGCCTCCGTGCACTGCAATTTAGTAGTGTCCAAATGGCCCGTAAGCTTGCAGCTGTCCGGGCCCCGCTCCCTGCTAGCAGGGAGCTTGCTCTCAGGGGCTCATGCTTGGGATTTCATTGCTTGGAAAGCCCTATCCCCCTCGTTGCGCTAGGGCCCACGATCTCTGAGCTTCGTGGGAACAGTCCGTAAAGGCCCTGTCCTCCGCAGGTTAATTGCCGGGTTGCTTGAAGCCTCTCCCCGACCTAGGGTCCAGTACCCCGACATGCATTCGCCCCCAGCTCGTCTATTGTACTGCCGCTGAGGACTGTCCTCCTAGACTCAGCCTGGCACCTAGTCTCAATCTACTGCGACGGGATCTCCGACTCCTCGGGGTCCAGACCACCGTCTGCAGCCTAGTCCACTTCTCCCCTGGGAGGTCCAACTCCCAGCTTCCTCGAGCTCCTCACTGCTCGAGGGCTACCACAGAACTCACTTGTCACCTCCCACCTCCCTGCCTGACCCCTAGGTGGGTGGCCCTATTCTAGCTTAGCAGCCCACTGGTGTGCCTGACAGGGTGTGGTGCGAGGTGTAACTAGGATTTGTGTATGCTGATGGAGGCACATACTGCAAGGTGGGACCCAGAACCATGGGGGTTTGAGTCCTGCACTAAGAGATAAAGAGCGTGCAGTACCCTGTGACGACCTGACTAGTCCAGGGGCGTAACATTTGTTTATGTCACAAAAGACCATGTCTCACAACTCTACAGCTCTTACAAAGTAATTTTCCTCCTATTCAAGCCCCTAAATTCCCCTTTCATTGCACCCATAAAGTATGATGCCAACAAATGTGCCCCACAAACAGTATATGATACTCCCAAAAGTGAATTGCTCCACAATACGCTCAACACACAGTGTAATGACCTTATTATACCCGTCTCAAAATACTCCAGGAAATTATGGTGACCGTAGCACATTATGATGACCCAATTATGACCAGCACACAGCCTTAACATACTGTATAATGGCCTGAACTAGCCTTCCAAATAGTATAATGGCCCCCACACAGCTCTCTGCACAGTATTATGTACCCCAGAGTTTCAAACTGTACAATTGCTTCCATACAGTATAATGGCTCTCACATAGACCTCCATAAAATATAAAAGTTTATCGTTCTTTGACTATGATATTGGCCCCATTATAGTCCTCCAAATAGTATGTTGGCCTCAGTGGCGTAACTAGAGTTTGATGGGCCCCGGTGCAAAGTTCGGACCTGGGCCCCAGTCCACATACACTGACACTTGGGGTACGGGACAATGACACTGAAACTCGGGGTACGGGATAATGACGCTGACACTTGGCTCTTACCCTCAGCACCCAGATTTCCCATGATTTGAAATCCCTCTATCAGCACCCAGATTTCCTATGCTCTGATATCCATCTTGTCCTCGGCACCCAGCTTCCCTATGCTCTCCTATACATCTTTCCCTCAGCACCCAGCTTTCCCATGTCAGAGCATGGGAAAGCTGAGTGCTGAGAGATGTACAGCAGAGCATTAGAAAGCTGGATGCTGAGGGAAAGAGCCTTTTCCCTGAGCCCAAAACGTTCCCATCCCATGCTTGTATCTTTGTCCCATCTTGTATATAGTTCTCCAAATAGAATAATGACCCCCGCATAGCCTTCCATATAGTATAAAGGGTCCCACATAACCCTTTATATATTAGAATGCAGCTACATAGTCCTCCATGTATTATAATGCATTTCTCATAGTTCTCCATATATTATAATTCACCCCATAGTTCTCCATATATTATACTGCGCCCCATATTCCTCCATATATTATAATTCACCCCATAGTCCTCCATGTATAAAGTAGCCCTCATAGCCCTCTAGTTATTATAATGAATTTACCATAGCTCTCCATGTATTATAATTCACTCCATAGTTCTCCATATATTAGAATGTACCCCATACCTGTAGTATTTCATATATTATACTGCACCACATAGTCCTCCATGTTTTATAATGCACCATCATAGTCCATGTATAAGGTAGTCTTCATAGTCCTCCATATATTATAATGTAGCCCCCATAGTCCTATATGTATTATAATGCAGCCCCATAAAACCTTCATATTGTGTAATGCAGCCCCATACTCCTCCATGTATAATGCACCCATATAGTCCATGTATAAGGTGTCCGTCATGTTGTATAATGTAGCCCCATAGAGCTCCATGTATAATGCAAGCAGCCCCCATGCTCCATGTATAATGCACGCAGCCCCCCATGCTCCATGTATAATTCAGCCAGCCCCCCATGCTCCATGTATAATGCAGCTAGCTCCTCATGCTCCTTGCATAATGAAGGAAGCACCCCATGCTTCATGAATAATGCAGCCAGCCCTCCATGTTCCATGTCTATTGCAGCCATCCCCCCATGCTCCATGTATAATGCAGGCAGCCCCCCATGCTCCATGATTAATGCAGCCAGCCCCCCATGTTCCATGTATAAGGCAGCCAGCCCCCCATGCTCCATGTATAATACAGGCAGCCCCCATGCTCCATGTTGAATGCACGCAGCCACCCATGCTCCATGTATAATGCAGGCCGACCCCCATGCTCCATGCATAATGCAGCCCTCCATGCTCCATGTATAATGCAGGCCGCCCCCCCGGCCTCTGGCCACCGTGTGCACATTGATTTAAAAACAAAACAAAACAAACAAACAAAAAAAAAAACAAGTTCTTACCTCTCCTCGTTCCAGTGATGCTCCATCCTCAGCTCTCCTCCGTTCCCCTGCTGCTGCCGTCGGCGTCATCCCACCCTGCGCTCTGTGCTTTCAGCACAGCGGTCGCACAGGAGTGACATCACCGCGCAGGCACAGGGGGGAGAATGATGAAGCGTGGAGCTGCACAGGCCGCTCCCCGCTTCATTGTTGCTGTGCGTGATGACGGGGGAGGGGGGCCCGGTGACGTCGCCACTGACACCGGGCTGAGGGGCCCGATGTCAGTGGCGGCGACACCGGGTCATATAGCGACCACGTGGTCTGCGATAGATCACTGCAGCTCCTCTCACAGAAAGGAGCTGGCTGCTGATCTGCCGGGCGGCCGCAGGCCCCTGAGCTGCGGGGCCCGGTTGCAGTCACGACCTCTGCGATCGCCCCTGGTTGGCCTCCATATAGCCCATCAAATATTATAGTGGCCCCTACATAGCCTTCCATATCGTATAATTGGCCACATAATTCTCCATATAATGTAATGCACCCCTCTAGTTCTTGATATAATATAATGCAGCCCATAGTCCTCCATATATTATAATGCACCCCCATAGTCTTCCATAAAGTATAATGTACCCCAAGGATCTCCAAAGCATAATGCACCCCGTAGTCCTCCATTTAGTATAATGCACCCTCCATATATTGTAATGCACACCCCATAGTCCTACATATATTATAATGCACCCCCATAGTCCTCCACATAGTATAATGCCCTTCCATATTCCTCCATATATTATAATGCATCCACATAGTCCTTCATATGTTATAATGCACACACATAGTCCTCCATATAGTAAACTGCACACCATATTCCACCATATATTAAAATGCACCCTCTAGTCCTCCATACTGTATGTTATAATGTACCTGTCATAGTCCTCTATTTATTATAATGTACCCATATAGTCCTCCATATATTATAATGCATCCCTCATAGTCCTCCATTTATTATAATGCACCCACATAGCCTGCCCATATTATAATGCAACCCATAGTTCTTCATATAGAATAATGAACACCATATAATATAATGCAACCCCATATTCTTCCATATATTATAATGCACCCCATAGTCCTCCATATATTATAATGCATCCCATAGTCCTCCATATATTATAATGCACCCATATAATCCTCCATTTATTATAATGCACCTATATAATCCTCCATTTATTATAATGCACACTCCATAGTACTCCACCAATATTATCACTGACTGAAAAATTACTCACCTCTCCTCATCTCTCCACTGCTACTCACCTTTCCTCATCTCCCCACTGCTACCATCTCTTTGTCGAGAGGTCTGCAGTACTGCACATCTTGATACAGCGGGAGCGCAGCAGTGGCGTCATTACATCCGCTGTGCTGAGGACTCAGAGCACAAACACTGCGGGAGAAGGATGGCGGAGGGAGTGTCAATGGAGCCCTCCCTCTTTCACCATTGCTTTCAACTATATCGACATCCCAGATGCACTCTACACAAACTCACCTTTGTCTTGTGCCTAGTCAGAGAAAATTACCTTTGAGGAAGTAGGATCCTAATGGCATGCCATCACTTTAGAAGATAGAATACTGTTTTAAAGGGAACCTGTCACCTAAAATATGCGTTCTGAGCTATCAGCAGACGCATATGTGCCCTAATTACACCCTCATACCCATCCCTGTGTTATAAAATTGTATAATATGAAAGTAATAAAAAACTATTTTGTAAATAGCAGGGAATATGGTCACAGGGGCGGCACCTTGCCCTGCATACTTTCCGTGGTATCATGCCCCTGTGGGCGTGATACCATGGAGTCACATGAGCGACGTCCCCATCGCTCATTCTATCCTGCGTGCATTGCGACAGGCTTCGTTTCTGGGTGTTCACGCGCCGGCTTCAGACGCGCACTGCGCATGCGCAGTGCACGTCTGAAACTGACAACGATAACCCGGAAGAGAAGCCTACCGCAATAGTAAGTGTAAACGTGCGCAGGATAGAATGAGCGACGGTGACGTCGCTCATGTGACTCCATGGTATCACGCCCACAGGGGCGTGATACCACGGACAGTATGCAGGGCAAGGTGCCGCCCCTTTGACCATATTCCCTGCTATTTACATAAGAAATAAGAAGGTAATAAAACGTTTTTTATTACTTTAATATTATACAATTTTATAACACAGGGATGGGTAGGGAGGTGTAATTAGGGCACAAATGCGTCTGCTGATAGATCAGAATGCATATTCTAGGTGACAGGTTCCCTTTAATCTCACCAGAATTATTCATTACCTAAATGTTGACACAAGCTTCATAAGTATATATTTGTGCAAATGTTGGCATTTCCCTGTAAATTTGTAGAGTTAGTAAGATAAATGTAAGTACTAATTGGTTACACTGGCATTCAAATAGCTTATTAAGCATTTTTGTAAATGTAATTCCTAAAGTAAAGTAAATCAGTCTAGGCTATAAGATACAATGGATATATACTGTGTATATATATTGTGAGACTGTGACCGGGGTTATCTATGACGGCCGGTATGTCTCGCCCCGGTTGTGCTCACTCCATGATAGAAAGTAAATCCACTATAGGGTTAATGCTGTTTCCCTACAGGCTGAAGGAAGGGTTAAATAGAATCAGGAACAAGGGCAGGTGTGCCGGGTGTGAGGGAGTGAACAGAACTCCCTGGGTTTTCTGCTGGAGAGGCACATGTATTGTGTTATGGACTTTTGTTTGGACATTAAAACCGTGTGCTGTGAACCTTAATGCCTGGATCCCGTGTCTTCTGCTGCGCAGCCGACCGAGCTACCTCACATATGGTGGAGAATCGGCGGGCATGACAGCCGGCATGACAGCCGGTGAGGTGTAGCATCCATCCCTGGTGACCCAGCTGCGCATGTCCTGGATTCGAGCGGCTATACTACAGCCCAAACCCGGCAACGCCATGGAGGACATACTAAAGCATTTGGCTCAGGCTAATGCACAGCAGCAACAGACCAATGCACACCTGCTCCAATCCTTGCAAGTGCAGGAAAAAAACCTCCAAGAACAGATGGATCAGGCCAATGCACGTCAGCAGCAAGCCTTGCAATTGCAGGAAAAAAGGCACCAAGAACAGATGGTTCTTCTGGCCAAGTCGATCCGTGCCGGACCGGCAGCAACAACCCCGGGACCGGGTGACGACGGCAGCGTCCGGAAAGCGGTGAGACAAGCGTTGCAAAAGATGACCCCGGGTGATGATGTGGAAGCGTTCCTGGCGGTGTTTGAGCGGGTGGCCGAGCGGGAAAAGCTGCCGACCCCGCAGTGGGCTGAGGTATTGTCGCCCTATCTGACGGGGGAACCCCAAAAAGCGTACCTGGACCTCTGTACCAAGGACGCCATTGACTATGTGACCCTGAAAGCCGAAATACTGGCTCGGTTGGGGGTGAATACCTATGTACGGGCTCAGCGGGTAAATCAGTGGTTCTTTGAGGAAGCCAAACCCGTACGCTCCCAGGCCTATGACTTGTTGCATCTTGTAAAAAAGTGGTTGCAGCCTGACACTCTGAGCCCAGCGCAAATGGTGGAAAGGGTAGTAGTGGATCGTTTTGTGCGCACTTTACCCGTCACCATTCAACGGTGGGTCGGACAGGGTGACCCGAGTACCCTGGACCAATTAGTGTCCCTGGTAGAGCGGCATGTGGCTACGCAGGACTTGATACGGGACACTGAGACTTTGCGTACCGCCCGTCGGTCCGGCCCCTCCAAGCCTAGGGCCAAGGACCCACCGCTGACAACGGTGCAGGAGTCCCCTACCGTCCCGTCTGAGGCCGCGGCCGCCATTCCTGAGGTCCGGAAGGTTCTGTACTCTAAACGACAACCCGTCAAGGGGGTTTCCATTCCCATTAGATGTTGGCGGTACCAGCGGGTGGGACATATGGAAGCCCAGTGCCACTCACAACGGAGCCCATGGATTGTGGGGTTACCCGGCGGGGTTCAATGTATGCTCAGGTGGTGTGTACCGCTGACCTGGTCTCCCCAGAGACGGAACCCCACTTGTGCCAAATACAGGTGAATGGATGTCCGGTTACAGGATTGTTGGATTCCGGAAGCTTAGTGAACCTTGTGCGATCCACCTTGAGGGCTAAAGTAAAGGCCACAGGACGCACCGTGGGGGTGGTTTGCATACATGGGGACCGCCGCGACTATCCCACGGGGATTGTCACCATCACAGCACCTTGCGGTCAGGTGCAACATGAGGTGGGACTTCTTAACACTCTTCCTTATGACGTGATCCTAGGAAGGGATCTGCCCTATTTTTGGACTTTATGGAGGGGACCCCCTAAGTCCCCTCAGATATTGGTTGGTCCGGGACCTGAGCCCTACAATCCTGAATCCGGGACACCTGCCGTAGGGGTCACCATGATAGGGACAGAGTGTGAACCCGGTAGGTCGCCCCTAGAGGTATTGGCAGGAGAGGCTGAGACGGTCGAGCCCATCCCGGAGTTGGAGGCGTCCCCGGATACGTTTGGGACAGCCCAACTCCAGGACCCTACGTTGATACATGCCCGGAGTCGGGTGACAGTAGTTGACGGGGTGGCACAGCTGCCCGGTGCCCAGGTAAGGTACCCCCATTTCGCTCTTAAACAGGATTTACTCTACCGGGTAGATGAAATACGGGGCGTGGGGGTAGAACAGTTGGTGGTGCCCCAGCCGCATCGCCGGCGGGTCCTCGACTTGGCTCATAAACACCTGATGAGTGGCCACCTAGGGGTCAAGAAAACGCAGGAGCGAATGTTGCAAAGGTTTTATTGGCCCGGGGTCTTTGGGGAGGTAAAACGGTTCTGCGAAACCTGCCCGGAGTGTCAGCTTACCGCACCCCTGACCCATTTTCGCAGTCCGTTGGTACCGTTACCCATTATAGAAGTCCCTTTTGAACGGATAGGGATGGATCTGGTGGGGCCCCTCGTAAAGTCCGCTCGAGGGCACCAACACATCCTAGTGATCGTTGACTATGCCACCCGGTATCCCGAGGCGATACCTCTCAGACATACTGCAGCAAAGCTTATAGCTCGGGAGTTGTTTGCTGTGTTCTGCCGGGTGGGGTTGCCCAAGGAGATCCTTACGGATCAGGGGACCCCATTCATGTCTAAAGTGACCAAAGAGCTATGCCGGCTACTCCTGATCAAGCAGTTGCGTACGTCTGTGTATCATCCTCAAACGGACGGTTTAGTCGAGCGTTTCAATAAAACCCTGAAAACCATGCTAAGAAGGGTGATCTCAAAAGACGGGAAAGACTGGGATATGATGCTTCCCTATTTGATGTTTGCCATACGAGAGGTGCCACAGGCATCCACGGGGTTTTCGCCTTTTGAATTGTTATACGGGCGACATCCCCGGGGATTGTTGGACCTGGCAAAAGAAACATGGGAACAAGAGCCCACCCCCCATAAAAGTGTGATCGAACACATTTTAGGTATGCAGAACCGCATAAGCGCCGTCATGCCAATTGTGAAGGAGCATTTACAGGAGGCTCAGGCCGCGCAGAGCGGCCGCTACAATAGACAAGCCACCGTGCGGACCTTTAAACCCGGGGATCGGGTGTTGGTATTAATCCCCACGGCGGAGAGTAAATTCCTGGCTCAGTGGCAAGGCCCCTACGAGATAAAGGAAAGAGTCGGGGTGGTTAACTATAAAGTATTGCAGCCCGGTAGGCGGAAACCTGAACAAATATACCATGTCAACCTATTAAAACCTTGGCAGGAACGGGAAAGCCTGATGGCTGTTTTTTCCCCACCTCCCTCCTCTTCGGGTCGTTCACATCCGGCTCCAGCGACCTCCGGAGAGGACGAACCGGAAGTAAGGATTGGAGAAGCCCTCACCAAGACTCAGAGGCGAGAGGCCAGACGGTTGGTTCAGCAGAACCCCGATGTCTTCTCCGAGCTGCCCGGTAGGACCAGTCTGATACGACACGATATTGTCACCGAGCCCCACCTGAAGGTACGCCTGAAGTCATACCGGGTACCGGAGGCTCGACGACAAGCCATATCGGAGGAAGTAAAGACAATGTTACGCCTGGGGGTCATCGAAAAATCCCGGAGTGAATGGGCTAGTCCTATTGTCCTAATACCAAAACCCGATGGCTCCTTAAGGTTATGCAATGACTTTAGGAGATTGAACGAAATATCCAAGTTCGATCTCTACCCCATGCCCCGGGTAGATGAGCTGATTGATAGGCTGGGACAGGCGCGATATTTTACCACGCTCGACCTGACCAAGGGGTACTGGCAGGTGCCACTAACGGAGTCCGCCAAGGAGAAAACCGCTTTTGTTACGCCGGAGGGTCTCTTCCACTATGTTGTCTTGCCTTTTGGGTTACATGGCGCTCCGGCCACGTTCCAGAGGTTGATGGACTTAGTGCTGGAACCCCACCAGGCGTATGCATCAGCGTACCTGGATGACATCATTATTTACAGCTCCGATTGGCAGACCCACTTGGAACAGGTACAAGCAGTAGTGGACGCGCTTCGAACAGCCGGATTGACAGCCAATCCCAAGAAATGTGCATTGGGACTCACGGAAGCCCGCTACTTGGGCTACGTGATAGGCCAAGGAGTGATTAAGCCCCAAATTAACAAGGTTGAGGCGATCCAGAAGTGGCCTAGACCCCTGACCACGAAGCAGGTTAGGGCCTTCCTGGGTATCGTGGGGTACTACAGGAGGTTTGTAAAGGATTTTGCGGGACTATCAGCCCCCTTGACGGACCTTCTCAAAGGCAAGAAGTCCGTCATGGTGCGCTGGACTCCGCAGGCCGAGGACTCCTTCCGGGCCCTGAAGGAGGTCCTGTGCGGACAGCCCGTTCTGGTCAACCCTGATTTCCGGAAGGAGTTCATTGTACAGACTGATGCCTCGGAGGTCGGCCTGGGGGCAGTGCTGTCTCAGGTGGTTCAGGGGGAGGAACACCCCGTCACCTTCTTGAGTAGGAAGCTCACCCCTCCCGAGCGGAATTATAGCGTAGTGGAGAAGGAGTGCCTGGCGATCAAGTGGGCCTTGGAGTCCCTACGCTATTACCTGCTGGGACGGCAGTTTCGCTTGGTGACGGATCACTCTCCACTGGTCTGGATGAGGTCCGCCAAGGAACGGAATGCCCGGGTTACCCGGTGGTTCCTTTCTCTGCAGAACTTCCGGTTTACGGTTGAACACCGGGCCGGTAGGTTGCAGGGCAACGCCGATGCCTTGTCCCGCGGCCCGTGTTTGATGGCTGGAGTTCAACCCCGCACGCTTGAACTGAGGGGGGGGTATGTGAGACTGTGACCGGGGTTATCTATGATGGCCGGTATGTCTCGCCCCGGTTGTGCTCACTCCATGATAGAAAGTAAATCCACTATAGGGTTAATGCTGTTTCCCTACAGGCTGAAGGAAGGGTTAAATAGAATCAGGAACAAGGGCAGGTGTGCCGGGTGTGAGGGAGTGAACAGAACTCCCTGAGTTTTCTGCTGGAGAGGCACATGTATTGTGTTATGGACTTTTGTTTGGACATTAAAACCGTGTGCTGTGAACCTTAATGCCTGGATCCCGTGTCTTCTGCTGCGCAGCCGACCGTGCTACCTCACAATATATATATATATATATATATATATATATATATACATACACATACAGTAGAGACCAAAAGTGTGGACACACCTTTTCATTCAAAGAGTTTTCTTTATTTTCATGACTGAAAAATTGTAGATTCACATTGAAGGCATCAAAACTTTGAATTAACACATGTGGAATGAAATACTTAGCAAAAAAGTATGCTTGATGAGCTTCAAGAGGTAGTCACCGGAAATGGTTTTCACTTCACAGGTGTGCCCTGTCAGGTTTAATAAGTGGGATTTCTTGCCTTATAAATGGGGTTGGGGCCATCAGTTGTGTTGTGCAGAAGTCTGGTGGATACACAGCTGATAGTCCTACTGAATAGACTGTTAGAATTTGTATTATGGCAAGAAAAAAGCAGCTAAGTAAAGAAAAATGAGTGCCCATCATTACTTTAAAAAATGAAAGTCAGTCAGTCCGAAAAATTAGGAAAACTTTGAAAGTGTCCCCAAGTGCAGTGGCAAAAACCATCAAATGCTACAAAGAAACTGGCTCACATGAGGACCGCCCCAGGAAAGGAAGACCAAGAGTCACCTCTGCTGTGGTGGATAGGTTTATCCGAGTCACCAGCCTCAGAAATTGCAGGTTAACAGCAGCTCAGATTAGAGACCAGGTCAATGCCACACAGAGTTCTAGCAGCAGACACATCTCTAGAACAACTGTTAAGAGGAGACTGTGTGCAGCAGGCCCTCATGGTAAAATAGCTGCTAGGAAACCACAGCTAAGGACAGGCAACAAGCAGAAGAGACTTGTTTGGGCTAAAGAACACAAGGAATGGACATTAGACTAGTGGAAATCTGTGCTTGGTCTGATGAGTCCAAATTTGAGATCTTTGGATTCAACCACCGTGTCTTTGTGCGACACAGAAAAGGTGAACGGATGGACTCTACATGCCTCTTCCCACCGTGACGCATGGAGGAGGAGGTGTGATGGTGTGGGGGTGCTTTGCTGGTGACACTGTTGGGGATTTATTAAAAATTGAAGGCATACTGAACCAGCATGGCTACCACAGCATCTTGCAGTGGCATGCTCTTCCATCCGGTTTGCATTTAGTTGGACCATCATTTATTTTTCAACAGGACAATGACCCCAAACACACCTCCAGGCTGTGTAAGGGCTATTTGACTAAGAAGGAGAGTGATGGGGTGCTACGCTAGATGACCTGGCCTCCACAGTCACCAGACCTGAGGCAAGCTCTGGGCTTAAAACCCCCCAATGGGCCACATTATTCACTGAGAGACAGACACTTTGGATGGTTTCACATCTCCGGTATTTTACCGGAAGCTGGATCCGGCACAAATGCAGTACAGTTACACTCATTTACAATGGAAGCGTGACACCATGCGGACACATGCGGTTGTGTATGAAGCATGTGTCCGCATGGTATCGCGCTTCCATTGTAAATGAATGTAACTGTACTGCATTTGTGCCGGATCCGGCTTCCGGCAAAATACCGGAGATTTGAAACCAGCCTAAACTCGGCCCTGCACCCTGTGGCTGAAAAGTGACTATATATTTCTCATATATCATCACCCTACCTGGTGTCTGCCATTTGCTACAACTATCTCCATTACACATAACCGCCTTTCTTTACATACGTTTTCAAGATGACTGCCACCATGGAATGAGGAGTACTCCCCCCTGTGTCTCCTGTGCTGTCGGATAGAAAAGGAAGAGGAAGCATGGTTTAGACTTATTACTAGAGATGAGCGAACCAGTCCGGCTCGAGGTCGGTTCGCCGAACGGAGGTCCCGTTCGAGTTCGGCTCGTCGAACGTTCGACGAACCGAACTCGAACTGCATAGGAAACAATGGCAGGCAATCACAAACACAGAAAAACACCTAGAAAACACCCTCAAAGGTGTCCAAAAGGTGACAAACAACTCAAACACATGGGAAAGTGACAAGGACATATACTCATGCGAAAACAAAACAGCTGGACAAGGAAAAAGAGGAGGACACACAGATATATGAGTATATGCAAGGAAACATCGATTTCATTATTGTGCAACTTGATCCCTGCTCATTTTAGGCTTCCAATCTGGATAAATTGCCTGAGCTCGCCACGTACGCCTTGGGGATCTTGTCGTGTCCTGCAGCCAGCGTTCTCTCGGAACCTGTCTTCAGTGCTGCTGGGGGTCTGCTGGCAGATAAGCACACGTGTCTGTCCACTGACAATGTGGACATGGCTCTCAGAGGACTTTTCTTCCCCTGGGTCAGCCAGGGGACGGGAAAGGCACGCGTATTTTTGAGAGTGCTTCATGCAAAGCATCTTTTTCATCTTGAAAATTGGGTCAACTGATGCCAGTCAAGTGGGGTGTGTGTGGCCCATTTAGTGGAAACGAGGGAGACTGTGGTTGGAGTCATGGCTCTCAGAGGACTTTTCTTCCCCTGGGTCAGCCAGGGGACGGGAAAGGCACGCGTATTTTTGAGAGTGCTTCATGCAAAGCATCTTTTTCATTTTAAAAAGGGGCATCAACTGATGTCAGTCAAGAGGGGTGTGTGTGGCCCAATTAGTGGCAACGAGGGAGACTGTGGTTGGAGTCCCTCGCTGTGTTTCTAAAAGAACCAAAATGAACAAATCATGGCTCTCAGAGGACTTTTCTTCCCCTGGGTCAGCCAGGGAACGGGAAAGGCACGCGTATTTTTGAGAGTGCTTCATGCAAAGCATCTTTTTCTTTTTCAAAAGGGGGCTCAACCGATGCCAGTCAAGTGGGGTGTGTGGCCCAGTTAGTGGAAACGAGGGAGACTGTGGTTGGAGTCCCCTCGCTGTGTTTCTAAAAGAACCAAAATGAACAAATCATGGCTCTCAGAGGACTTTTCTTCCCCTGGGTCAGCCAGGGAACGGGAAAGGCACGCGTATTTTTGAGAGTGCTTCATGCAAAGCATCTTTTTCATTTTGAAAAGGGGCATCAACTGATGTCAGTCAAGAGGGGTGTGTGTGGCCCAATTAGTGGCAACGAGGGAGACTGTGGTTGGAGTCCCCTCGCTGTGTTTCTAAAAGAACCAAAATGAACAAATCATGGCTCTCAGAGGACTTTTCTTCCCCTGGGTCAGCCAGGGAACGGGAAAGGCACGCGTATTTTTGAGAGTGCTTCATGCAAAGCATCTTTTTCTTTTTCAAAAGGGGGCTCAACCGATGCCAGTCAAGTGGGGTGTGTGGCCCAGTTAGTGGAAACGAGGGAGACTGTGGTTGGAGTCCCCTCGCTGTGTTTCTAAAAGAACCAAGATGAACAAGTCATGGCTCTCAGAGGACTTTTCTTCCCCTGGGTCAGCCAGGGGACGGGAAAGGCACGCGTATTTTTGAGAGTGCTTCATGCAAAGCATCTTTTTCATTTTGAAAAGGGGCATCAACTGATGTCAGTCAAGAGGGGTGTGTGTGGCCCAATTAGTGGCAACGAGGGAGACTGTGGTTGGAGTCCCCTCGCTGTGTTTCTAAAAGAACCAAAATGAACAAATCATGGCTCTCAGAGGACTTTTCTTCCCCTGGGTCAGCCAGGGGACAGGAAAGGCACGCGTATTTTTGAGAGTGCTTCATGCAAAGCATCTTTTTCTTTTTCAAAAGGGGGCTCAACCGATGCCAGTCAAGTGGGGTGTGTGGCCCAGTTAGTGGAAACGAGGGAGACTGTGGTTGGAGTCCCCTCGCTGTGTTTCTAAAAGAACCAAGATGAACAAGTCATGGCTCTCAGATGACTTTTCTTCCCCTGGGTCAGCCAGGGGACGGGAAAGGCACGCGTATTTTTGAGAGTGCTTCATGCAAAGCATCTTTTTCTTTTTCAAAAGGGGGCTCAACCGATGCCAGTCAAGTGGGGTGTGTGGCCCAGTTAGTGGAAACGAGGGAGACTGTGGTTGGAGTCCCCTCGCTGTGTTTCTAAAAGAACCAAGATGAACAAGTCATGGCTCTCAGAGGACTTTTCTTCCCCTGGGTCAGCCAGGGGACGGGAAAGGCACGCGTATTTTTGAGAGTGCTTCATGCAAAGCATCTTTTTCTTTTTCAAAAGGGGGCTCAACCGATGCCAGTCAAGTGGGGTGTGTGGCCCAGTTAGTGGAAACGAGGGAGACTGTGGTTGGAGTCCCCTCGCTGTGTTTCTAAAAGAACCAAGATGAACAAGTCATGGCTCTCAGAGGACTTTTCTTCCCCTGGGTCAGCCAGGGGACGGGAAAGGCACGCGTATTTTTGAGAGTGCTTCATGCAAAGCATCTTTTTCATTTTGAAAAGGGGCATCAACTGATGTCAGTCAAGAGGGGTGTGTGTGGCCCAATTAGTGGCAACGAGGGAGACTGTGGTTGGAGTCCCTTCGCTGTGTTTCTAAAAGAACCAAAATGAACAAATCATGGCTCTCAGAGGACTTTTCTTCCCCTGGGTCAGCCAGGGGACAGGAAAGGCACGCGTATTTTTGAGAGTGCTTCATGCAAAGCATCTTTTTCTTTTTCAAAAGGGGGCTCAACCGATGCCAGTCAAGTGGGGTGTGTGGCCCAGTTAGTGGAAACGAGGGAGACTGTGGTTGGAGTCCCCTCGCTGTGTTTCTAAAAGAACCAAAATGAACAAATCATGGCTCTCAGAGGACTTTTCTTCCCCTGGGTCAGCCAGGGAACGGGAAAGGCAGGCGTATTTTTGAGAGTGCTTCATGCAAAGCATCTTTTTCATTTTGAAAAGGGGCATCAACTGATGTCAGTCAAGAGGGGTGTGTGTGGCCCAATTAGTGGCAACGAGGGAGACTGTGGTTGGAGTCCCCTCGCTGTGTTTCTAAAAGAACCAAAATGAACAAATCATGGCTCTCAGAGGACTTTTCTTCCCCTGGGTCAGCCAGGGAACGGGAAAGGCACGCGTATTTTTGAGAGTGCTTCATGCAAAGCATCTTTTTCTTTTTCAAAAGGGGGCTCAACCGATGCCAGTCAAGTGGGGTGTGTGGCCCAGTTAGTGGAAACGAGGGAGACTGTGGTTGGAGTCCCCTCGCTGTGTTTCTAAAAGAACCAAGATGAACAAGTCATGGCTCTCAGAGGACTTTTCTTCCCCTGGGTCAGCCAGGGGACGGGAAAGGCACGCGTATTTTTGAGAGTGCTTCATGCAAAACATCTTTTTCATTTTGAAAAGGGGCATCAACTGATGTCAGTCAAGAGGGGTGTGTGTGGCCCAATTAGTGGCAACGAGGGAGACTGTGGTTGGAGTCCCCTCGCTGTGTTTCTAAAAGAACCAAAATGAACAAATCATGGCTCTCAGAGGACTTTTCTTCCCCTGGGTCAGCCAGGGGACAGGAAAGGCACGCGTATTTTTGAGAGTGCTTCATGCAAAGCATCTTTTTCTTTTTCAAAAGGGGGCTCAACCGATGCCAGTCAAGTGGGGTGTGTGGCCCAGTTAGTGGAAACGAGGGAGACTGTGGTTGGAGTCCCCTCGCTGTGTTTCTAAAAGAACCAAGATGAACAAGTCATGGCTCTCAGATGACTTTTCTTCCCCTGGGTCAGCCAGGGGACGGGAAAGGCACGCGTATTTTTGAGAGTGCTTCATGCAAAGCATCTTTTTCTTTTTCAAAAGGGGGCTCAACCGATGCCAGTCAAGTGGGGTGTGTGGCCCAGTTAGTGGAAACGAGGGAGACTGTGGTTGGAGTCCCCTCGCTGTGTTTCTAAAAGAACCAAGATGAACAAGTCATGGCTCTCAGAGGACTTTTCTTCCCCTGGGTAAGCCAGGGGACGGGAAAGGCACGCGTATTTTTGAGAGTGCTTCATGCAAAGCATCTTTTTCTTTTTCAAAAGGGGGCTCAACCGATGCCAGTCAAGTGGGGTGTGTGGCCCAGTTAGTGGAAACGAGGGAGACTGTGGTTGGAGTCCCCTCGCTGTGATCCTAAAAGAACCAAGATGAACAAGTCATGGCTCTCAGAGGACTTTTCTTCCCCTGGGTCAGCCAGGGGACGGGAAAGGCACGCGTATTTTTGAGAGTGCTTCATGCAAAGTATCTTTTTCATTTTGAAAAGGGGCATCAACTGATGTCAGTCAAGAGGGGTGTGTGTGGCCCAATTAGTGGCAACGAGGGAGACTGTGGTTGGAGTCCCCTCGCTGTGTTTCTAAAAGAACCAAAATGAACAAATCATGGCTCTCAGAGGACTTTTCTTCCCCTGGGTCAGCCAGGGGACAGGAAAGGCACGCGTATTTTTGAGAGTGCTTCATGCAAAGCATCTTTTTCTTTTTCAAAAGGGGGCTCAACCGATGCCAGTCAAGTGGGGTGTGTGGCCCAGTTAGTGGAAACAAGGGAGACTGTGGTTGGAGTCCCCTCGCTGTGTTTCTAAAAGAACCAAAATGAACAAATCATGGCTCTCAGAGGACTTTTCTTCCCCTGGGTCAACCAGGGGACGGGAAAGGCACGCGTATTTTTGAGAGTGCTTCATGCAAAGCATCTTTTTCTTTTTCAAAAGGGGGCTCAACCGATGCCAGTCAAGTGGGGTGTGTGGCCCAGTTAGTGGAAACGAGGGAGACTGTGGTTGGAGTCCCCTCGCTGTGTTTCTAAAAGAACCAAGATGAACAAGTCATGGCTCTCAGATGACTTTTCTTCCCCTGGGTCAGCCAGG
Source organism: Anomaloglossus baeobatrachus (assembly GCF_048569485.1). Classification (NCBI taxonomy): domain Eukaryota; kingdom Metazoa; phylum Chordata; class Amphibia; order Anura; family Aromobatidae; genus Anomaloglossus; species Anomaloglossus baeobatrachus. The sequence continues at coordinate 368,876,441 of NC_134357.1, forward strand.
GGACGGGAAAGGCACGCGTATTTTTGAGAGTGCTTCATGCAAAGCATCTTTTTCTTTTTCAAAAGGGGGCTCAACCGATGCCAGTCAAGTGGGGTGTGTGGCCCAGTTAGTGGAAACGAGGGAGACTGTGGTTGGAGTCCCCTCGCTGTGTTTCTAAAAGAACCAAGATGAACAAGTCATGGCTCTCTGAGGACTTTTCTTCCCCTGGGTCAGCCAGGGGACGGGAAAGGCACGCGTATTTTTGAGAGTGCTTCATGCAAAGCATCTTTTTCTTTTTCAAAAGGGGGCTCAACCGATGCCAGTCAAGTGGGGTGTGTGGCCCAGTTAGTGGAAACGAGGGAGACTGTGGTTGGAGTCCCCTCGCTGTGTCTCTAAAAGAACCAAGATGAACAAATCATGGCTCTCAGAGGACTTTTCTTCCCCTGGGTCAGCCAGGGAACGTGAAAGGCACGCGTATTTTTGAGAGTGCTTCATGCAAAGCATCTTTTTCATTTTGAAAAGGGGCATCAACTGATGTCAGTCAAGAGGGGTGTGTGTGGCCCAATTAGTGGCAACGAGGGAGACTGTGGTTGGAGTCCCCTCGCTGTGTTTCTAAAAGAACCAAGATGAACAAGTCATGGCTCTCAGATGACTTTTCTTCCCCTGGGTCAGCCAGGGGACGGGAAAGGCACGCGTATTTTTGAGAGTGCTTCATGCAAAGCATCTTTTTCTTTTTCAAAAGGGGGCTCAACCGATGCCAGTCAAGTGGGGTGTGTGTGGCCCAGTTAGTGGAAACGAGGGAGACTGTGGTTGGAGTCCCCTCGCTGTGTCTCTAAAAGAACCAAGATGAACAAGTCATGGCTCTCAGAGGACTTTTCTTTCCCTGGGTCAGCCAGGGGACGGGAAAGGCACGCGTATTTTTGAGAGTGCTTAATGCAAAGCATCTTTTTCATTTTGAAAAGGGGCATCAACTGATGTCAGTCAAGAGGGGTGTGTGTGGCCCAGTTAGTGGAAACGAGGGAGACTGTGGTTGGAGTCCCCTCGCTGTGTTTCTAAAAGAACCAAAATGAACAAATCATGGCTCTCAGAGGACTTTTCTTCCCCTGGGTCAGCCAGGGAACGGGAAAGGCACGCGTATTTTTGAGAGTGCTTTATGCAAAGCATCTTTTTCTTTTTCAAAAGGGGGCTCAACCGATGCCAGTCAAGTGGGGTGTGTGGCCCAGTTAGTGGCAACGAGGGAGACTGTGGTTGGAGTCCCCTCGCTGTGTTTTACATGCTTTTAGAAGGGCATGACATGGCTTGGAGGTTGACTTTCAGCATCTGCAAACTGTTGGCTACCAAAATGCTGCCTTTCCAACACCTGTGGTTATAGAAAATGAGGAACATACTGATGAAGATGAGACGCAGATACCCGATTGGGATGACAACTTAAATATTCGGTCAGGGCAAGAAGATTCTCGGTCTGAGGGGGAGGGGAGTGCAAACACAACAATTGATGATGAAGTTCTAGATCCCACCTACTGTCAACCCACAGTCAGACACTCGAGGAGGTCAACAGAGCCGGTTGAGGAGGATGCAACCGAAGACGAAGTTACCTTGCGCCTTCCTGGACACAGTCGGAGCACTGGTAGCACGTCTACAACTGCATCCTCAGCCACCACTCTGCCTCTGAGCATTATTCGGGGTGGATCAACAGGTCGCATGGCCTCTAAGCCTTGCCTAGCCTGCTCCTTTTTTGACATAGAAAAAGATCGCCCAAATTATGTGATCTGTAAAATTTGTCATGGTTCTCTTAGTAGAGGTCAAAACCTCAGCAGTTTGACAACTTCTTCCATGAATCGTCACATGAATAAATATCATATGGCCCGGTGGGAAGCTCACCGTGCTGCAATGCGGCCTAGCGGAGCGAACCATCCACCGCCTGCCCCTTCCAGTGCATCCGCGCGCTCGTCATCTTCTAGGACTGTGGGGACAGCTGTCACACCTGTTTTTCCACCCACAACTTCCACCACTGTAACCGCAACAGGCAGTTTGCTTGGTAGGTCGTCAGTTGTTTTGGAAGGGGAAACAAGTGAGTGTGTACAGCTCTCTCAGACATCGATAGCACCAACGTTGGATGAAGGCAACATCATGTCTCCGCCTGCACTTTCCTCACAAACCTGCATTTTTCCAGGGACACCCTACTCAACACCGTCTACACACAGCAGCCAGATCTCTGTCCCTCAGATGTGGTCAAATAAAAGGCCACTTCCTGCGACCCATGACAAAGCTAAGAGGTTGACTCTATCCCTCTGTAAGCTGTTGGCTACCGAAATGCTGCCTTTCCGCCTAGTGGACACACAGGATTTTATAGACCTTATGTCTGTCGCTGTGCCCCAGTACCAGATTCCCAATCACCACTGCTTCTCCAAGAAAAGCATGCCAGCGCTACACCAGCATGTTGCACACAACATCACCACTTCCTTGAGAAACTCTGTGTGCGACAGGGTGCATTTCAACACAGATACTTGGACCAGTAAGCATAGACAGGGTCATTACATGTCACTGACTGGGCACTGGCAAACTATGGTGAGAGATGGAGAAGGGTCTGCTGTACAAGTCTTGCCGTCCCCACGAGTTGTTTCAATCCTTCTTCTGTATGTAGAAGTTAATACACTGCTTCTGCCTCTTCAACCTCGTGTGGGTCCTCCACCTTGGCGCAAACCCTGTGTGGTCAGGCCACCCTTCCTTGTAACTGCGCACAAGGACTACCACACACCTCCTTACTATGCTGGCAGCAGAGCTCAATGCCATCAGGCGGTCAAAGTTTTACTTTGAAATGTATGGGAAATGTGAGTCACACCGCTGAGAAGTTGTGGACGGTTAGCTCTGGATACCGAGTTTCATCAATGGTTGTCTCCACTCAACCAGCAGCCAGGGAAGGCCGGGTGCGACAATGATGCAAACATGGGTGCGGCCCTTCGCTGTGACAATGTGACACACATGCCTTGTGTGGTTCACGTGTTGAACCTGGTTGTCCAGCAATTTTTAAAGCACTATCCTGGCCCACATGGCCTTCTGCAGAGAGCACGGTGTAACGCCTTCCTTGATCCACACACTCAGATGGGCTGTTAATGATAGGCTAGAGGGAAGCCACTCACCAAGCAGGACCCCTAGAACCCTGAAACCCTTTAACCCCTATACAAGGATTAGGAATTGAACAGGGGCCAAGGTGATTAATACCTGTGGAAGGCTGCAGTTCCAGAGAATAGTAGTCAGGCAGGGTCAAAACATTAATTGAGGAACAGGAACAGAATGGGACGGCCAGGACTTAATCAGAAAACAAGCAGAGGTGAAATGCGGATCGGCCAACAAGGTACATAAACAGCAAGCAGGAAAAGTAGTCAGGTAACAAGCACACAAAATCATAAAACTGAACTGGGGGTAAAATTAACCAGAGGTTCATAGCTATGTCTGGCAGTGGTCTGCAGACAGGATGGGCATAAAAAAGGGTGTGGTGTCTTCCCATTGGTTGTAGCTGAATGATGGTATTTCATCTGTGAGATACCCACCAGCTACATTCAGCCAGAGATTCTGCATCTGTCAAGGTAATGCAGCCCAGTGGGTGAGCATAACCTGCGTCCACTTGCGCCGCTGGCATCGACTCCTCTCCCATCATCAGCACTATTCATGAAAGGAACACGTTGTCACCTGGCGACCGGAGTACAAATTGACGGAGCGGACTCCGTTGGTGACTTAATAGCCGTGTGCGGCAATGATGCAAACCTGGCTGCGGGCCATCGTCAGGGCAATGTGACACACGTGCCTTGTATGGCTCACGTGTTGAACCTAATTCTCCAGCAATTTTTAAAACACCATCACGGCCTACATGGCCTTGTGCAGCGTGCACGCTCGCTATGTGCTCACTTCCATCGTGCGCACACAGCAGCTCAACAACTTTCGTCGCTACAGAAGTCTTTAGGTCTGGTGGTTAAACGCCTGAAATGCGATGTGCCCACACGCAGGAATTTGAATCTGCACATGTTGCAGCGTTTGTGGCAGCACCGCCGAACCCTGCTGCAATACGTTATGACATATAGCCTGGGATAACTTGATCCAGAGGTGGTGCAGATCACGCTGCTGGAGTGGTGTCAGATCAAGGACCTATGCACCCTGCTACACAGTTTTGAAATGTCGACGAAGATGTTTAGCACTGGCAATGTCATTCTCAGCGTGACAATTCTGGTCATCTACATGATGGAGCACACTGTAATTATTATTCGGAGTCAGGTGTTGGGACAAGAGGAAGGGGAGGAAGTACAGGAGGAGTCATATGCGGAAGGGATAACAAGATCTACGAGGTCCAGATGGTCAGCGGCACCTATGCGGCAGTCATGGTGAGGGAGAGGGATTAACAAGGGCGCATAGTATCAGCAAAAAGTGTTGAGGAAGGTGCAGGAGCCCATGAAGAAATGGAGGACGAACTGGCGATGGGCATGGAAGACTCAGCAGATGAGTGAGAGCTTGCTCACATTTCGGTTGTGCGAGGTTGTGGGGAGAGGGCAGAGGAAGGAGGCACGATTCTCACCTCTCTGCCACCAACACACCAAGGACTTGGTCCTCCTGGATGCACAAGACACATGAGCGGCTTCTTGCTGCACTACCTACAACATGACCCTCGGATTGTACGAATTCAAAGTAATCCAGAATACTGGTTTGCCACACTGTTAGATCCCCGGTACAAGACAAAATTTGGCGAAATAATTCCTGCCATAGAAATGGACGCACGTATACAGGAGTATCTGCAGAATGTGGTACGCAATCTTAGATCTACTTTTCCACTAAACACCAGTGCTGCACAGAGTGAATCTCAACGCTTTGTCATGGATAGGAGGAAATGGTCTTTTACTTGTCCACATCTGAGGGACCGAGGGCTGGCTGCTGTGCTGAGATGGCGTTGAGTACGGTGTCCCTGCAGAGTTGCACTTTTGGTCATATACCAAAATGAGTTGAAAAAGGACAGATGCTGGTGGAAAGGGGAACAGGTGTGTTGGAAAGGGGAAAAAAGTTTTGGTCCGTGGATTTGGTGGTTAAGCAACAGTAACATTTGCTGAAGAAACACCATCTGTTACAGTGGGACTGGCAGATTTGGATAAAGTGGTATATACTATGTTACCGCTATATAACGAAAATTAATAAGAAAAGAAAGAGAAAGGTATATATCCCCATCAGCAGTCAGTGTCCACCGTGCTCCCAGTTGGAAAAGGAGAGGTTGGCAACTGGAAGGTTTGGTGGAGGATACAGAGCTGTATGGCTATGAAACTAATAGTAGCCTGAACCGAGTTACACGCCATTCGGATCTGGAGACTGTGAGCCCTGTTAGCGTCACAGGGTCCACATGCCCACCCAGCCCAGGAACTCCCTGTTAACAACACAGGGGCCATTGAGTACGCTGACCGTGTGCGTAGGGGCACACCTGTGGACAGCAGGAGCATCAGCAGCAGCAGGCCTGTTAATGCCACTGGGCTGCACAAGCAGGACTGGTAGGACAGGAGCTGGTCTTAACCGTTCTGCGTTACCAACTGTGGTGGTGGCCTGCATCGACACCCTATCCTTGCCTACCTCTGGCCTAAAGCCGCAATGGGTTCAACACATGGAGGTGTGCTCTTTCGGAGCATAATAGAAGACTGCGCACCTCCTTGTTGGCTCCAGCCCCTTTTATAACCTTTGTCCGCCCCAAACCAGGGTGAACCACAATGCACCTCCTGGAGACAAAAGTAGAGTGACACGTCATGAGTGGCATAACTAGCTTCCTATTTGGAAACGCAACTTCAATGATGACCTCATGGCTGCCATGACCCAAACACCTCACCAGTCATCGTCTGACCATCAATAATGCGGTGACAAGTCGTAGGGGTGGCCCTCTGTAAGCCATTTGGGAGGACACCTGATGCCCTGTGTTCTATATGTGCCCCCCCACATCAGGGGCAGGGCCAAAGAGTTCATTACCGGACCTAGTCTCTGATGCAGTAAGTGCCTGAGCATTCTCAGTAGCATGAAATACAGTCTCTGAAAAAAGACTATCAGCTTTAGCATGGTGTCTAGGCACAAAACAGGACTTAGACCCGGCACGTAATGCAAGCACCTGTGCAAAGAGGGTTTTCACACTTAGTGTGGGAGCATGCGCTGTATCCCGAAATGAAGACTTAGCGTCAGGAATAGCACAGTCAGGCTGAGCATACTCACTAGGCGAAACACTGTAATTAGGCTGCAGCTGGGGTAAATCGGCACACGCATGCGCAGTAGCTGCCTCTCCACACTTAGACGTGGAGGGGAAATTGCTCTTGGAGATGCTGTCTATGAACAGAAGGAAAAGCTAAAGGAAGCATGACTTTCTATCCCTCCGAATTATCAAATGCAGCAATGAATTCCATGAGTTTGCTATAACATTAGCGTAGCAAAATGTGCATGAGGGTGTGATGTAGAGGTGCTAGAAATAGCTTGTCACCAGTGGGGCACTAATGGAATACAACAGCCAGTTCTATGATGCCACTAAATGGCAGTATTTTTTGCTATCATTATAGCTTATTAAAAACAGAGCAGGAGGGTGTCATGCAGAGGTGCTGCACATAAATTTGCACTAGTGTGACTAGACAAAAGTACAATAGCCACGTTTAGGATGCCACTAGGTACACTGACTGTTTGCTATTATAATGGCTTAGTTAAAAAAAGGTGGAGTGTGCAATGCAGGCAGACGTGCTGCAAATATCTTTACAATAGTGTGAATAGACAAAAGTACAATAGCCACGTTTAGGATGCCACTAGGTACACTGACTGTTTGCTAGTATAATGGCTTAGTTAAAAAGAGTTGGAGTGTGCAATGCAGGCAGACGTGCTGCAAATATCTTTACAATAGTGTAACTAGACAAAAGTACAATAGCCACGTTTAGGATGCCACTAGGTACACTGACTGTTTGCTAGTATAATGGCTTAGTTAAAAAAAGGTGGAGTGTGCAATGCAGGCAGACGTGCTGCAAATATCTTTACAATAGTGTGAATAGACAAAAGTACAATAGCCACGTTTAGGATGCCACTAGGTACACTGATTGTTTGCTAGTATAATGGCTTAGTTAAAAAGAGTTGGAGTGTGCAATGCAGGCAGACGTGCTGCAAATATCTTTACAATAGTGTGACTAGACAAAAGTACAATAGCCACGTTTAGGATGCCACTAGGTACACTGACTGTTTGCTAGTATAATGGCTTAGTTAAAAAGAGTTGGAGTGTGCAATGCAGGCAGATGTGCTGCAAATATCTTTACAATAGTGTGAATAGACAAAAGTACAATAGCCACGTTTAGGATGCCACTAGGTACACTGACTGTTTGCTAGTATAATGGCTTAGTTAAAAAGAGTTGGAGTGTGCAATGCAGGCAGACGTGCTGCAAATATCTTTACAATAGTGTGAATAGACAAAAGTACAATAGCCACGTTTAGGATGCCACTAGGTATACTGACTGTTTGCTAGTATAATGGCTTAGTTAAAAAAAGGTGGAGTGTGCAATGCAGGCAGACGTGCTGCAAATATCTTTACAATAGTGTGAATAGACAAAAGTACAATAGCCACGTTTAGGATGCCACTAGGTATACTGACTGTTTGCTAGTATAATGGCTTAGTTAAAAAGAGTTGGAGTGTGCAATGCAGGCAGACATGCTGCAAATATCTTTACAATAGTGTGAATAGACAAAAGTACAATAGCCACGTTTAGGATGCCACTAGGTACACTGACTGTTTGCTAGTATAATGGCTTAGTTAAAAAAAGGTGGAGTGTGCAATGCAGGCAGACGTGCTGCAAATATCTTTACAATAGTGGGACTACACAAAAGTCCAATAGCCACGTTTAGGATGCCACTAGGTACACTGACTGTTTGCTAGCATAATGGCTTAGTTAAAAAGAGTTGGAGTGTGCAGAGGACAGGAGGGTACAGTGGCAGGATTGTGGGTATGGGTAGAGGAATGGAAGCCTGCCTTTCTATTCCCTCCTAATGGGGAAATGCAGCGACGAAATCCCTGACCTTGGCTACACAGACGCTGTCTCTGTTTTCAGGACCTGTCACCTATGGCTCTGACCCTACCGGTTTCAGCTCTTAAAAGGACTGATAGAAAGTGCTATCCCTATGCTGCCTAACGCTGTGTATGGAGCGCATACAGCTGTATCGGCGATAGGACTCAGGAAGACGGAGCTGCGACAGTGATGTCTGACACCAAAGACGCAGAAGAGATAATGGCGTCCTGGAGGAAAATGTCCGGTTTTATAATGCAGGGACATGTGACATGGACATCCTATCACACATGTCGTTGCTTCTCTGGCTAAAAGTCCACTTAGCTGTGTGTGTGTCTGGGATTGGCTGACATGCTGGCCCGCCCCACTACACGTGCGCTCTTAGGGAAGGAAGACAAGGAAAAAAAAAAAAAGGCGATCGCCATTATAGAAACAGCAGTGATCTGAAGGCGCTGTTCCCGCACACTATACACTGAAATGTCATAATAGTGTGATTCACAGAGTGACTTACACTATTACAGCGGAAACCAAGCTAGGAATTAGCTGTTGTTTTGCTGCTAGAACCGTTCTCGAACGTATCTAGAACTATCGAGCTTTTGCAAAAAGCTCGAGTTCTAGTTCGATCTAGAACAGGCCCCAAAATCACTCGAGCCTAGAACTGGAGAACCTCGAACCACGAACCGCGCTCAACTCTACTTATTACTGCACTCCCCACGCTACTAAGGCGGCCATGTTGGAGGCTGAAGGAGATGAACGCCAGTCTAAGAAGAGGAGGCAGTGGGGGCATCAGGTAGGGTGACTATTTACATGCCTCCCAACTTGAAAGATAAAGACACATATGCTACATACACAGCGGACATTTTTATTTTATGCTAAGCCAGTACCATAACCTTGCCCAGTTCTTTAAATATGCCCACATGGAAATATTGCTTCTAACGAAGCCCATTAGTATAGCCACACAAGATTGTACCACTCCATGGTCTGCATAGTGCCCACTATACACTATAATACTCCCACAATGCCCCCCATAAAGTATTATGGCTCCCCATAGTATCCCCCCACACACTATGATACTATCACAGTGCCTCACATAAAGTATAAGGCTCCCAATATACATTCCCCCACATACAGTATGATACTCCCCACAGTACATTCCACCACACAGTATGATGCCTAGACAACCCCCACACACAATATGATGTTCTCACAGCCATCCCCATACACTGTTTGATGTCACCCAGCTCTCCCAAAGCATTATGATGACCCCACAGCTCCCCATGTACATTGTGATGACCCCACAGTTCCCCAACACACAGTATGATGCCCACACAATAGAATCCCCCACACAACACTATAATGCCCAGCAGCTACCTACATTCAGTATGATTCCCACAATCATACACCAAATACAGTATGATGCCCAATTAGCCCACCCATACACACAGTTTGATGCACTTACAGCCCCTATAAACAGTATGATGCCCACAGTATTTATCACACAGTATGATGTCCCCACAGCCCCCAAAATACAGTATAATGCCGTTAATAATATATCTGATCAAATCTTTTGTAATTGCCAAATTCTGCAAATTTTCAAACATTTCGATTTGCAGCAATAGTTCAGCAGGAATTACAAGTACACAGATTGCTCTTAAAAGAAGTGTAGAGGAATTAACCACAGACTATACACAGAAGATAAACACTTGGCTGGACCGCATTCTACTCTGCAGTGACGTTCCAAAAATCACTGCAAAGTAGCTACATGTGATTGGGCAGGTGCGAGGGTGGTGAGCTGAATGTCAGACACAGCCAGTTACCATGTAGAGAAGGCAAAGACTGTTTATTACTATATCTGTCTTTCCTATCACTAAATACACAGCTCTGAACCAGCTCTGCAATGCAATAAGGAGGCTACATTTCCTTTGTAACTGGGGCTAATATACCACTCCCAGTTACAAGGGAAATCAGCCATAAAATATATTTACTCAAATGCCTCCCAAAGGTATTTTATGACCTTATGGGGTAGGGGGCACAATATTTGAAAAAAAAATAAATTAAAAAAATAATAAATTAATATCAAGATGGTAAAAAATAAAGAAAAAAAGGCCAATGCCATCAGTATATTTGACATCAATAAGGTTGTGAAGGTCTTCAGTTTCAGGCAGCTCATTGGTTTTACCCATCATGAGATGTTTCTTGTGTGGCACCTTGGTAATGAGACACCTCTGTATAGGTCATCAGTTGATTTCCTTGCCTGTGTGGATTGGATGGGTTATTACCGACATCTGGTGAGAAATTCATGTCAATAGCATCTTTGGAAATATATTTACTTCGAAAATTGTTTCAAGATCAATACTTATTTCACTCGCTGTATATGGCTATAAGAGATTTCTAAATCATTGCATTCTTGTTTCGTTTACATTTTACACAGCGTACAAACTGTTTTAGAAATTGGGGTCGTACCCTGCTATTGCTCCACTATTGAGTTGTAAGGAGTGGATGACTATCCCTGGTTGTAGAGACTGCAGAAGATCCTGTATATCTATTTATTTCTTCTCTTGCTTGTAGAACATTAACATATTCTGCTGCGTTCTGTAGCGTATGAATTTATTTAAATTAGCCTTCATAAATACTTTTTATTTGGCTTGAATATGAAAAGAAACCTAAGTTTAAAATTGCAAGATACCCCATAGTCTTTAAATTCAATGTTTAAATATGAAAACTAAGATTTTAACATTTCCCCAGGATTATATCATGTCCGCCACCAAGACATTCCTTATAGCAAGATACGCTTAATTTCATGCACCATTGAAAAGCAGTTGATTTTCTTCGGGACTTTTGTCTACTTTCCTAGAATAGAACATTTCTGTAACAAAGTTGCTGCTTGTAAAAATACCCTTAATGTGGACTTAAACATGTCAAATATTTTTGTTTACAGATTTTGGAGCCATTTTGTACCAAATCTACAGCAAAATCTGCATGTGCTACATTCAAAATGCTGCAGATTTGCAGTGGATTTCGTTTTCTGAATTACAATTTGTGATGAAATTCAGTTTCACAACAAGTGACCTTGCATGATAAGGATATAAAAATATGAAACATATACTGTATTCCACACAGATTTTATGTCTTATTTGAATTTTGAAAGCCCCATCCACATATATTGTATTTTCTGTGTTTTCAGACTACGGTAGCCATCATACTCATCAGCTGGTGCGATATGACCGTCTTTTAATTTTTATGTTTAAACTGTGTTTATTAGCATAACATATTGACACATACTCAATTACAATGAATTTTTCCAATAATAATTGTACATAGGGTGTGCAGGACAATATTGCTGAGAACATCCTACTCTCTAATATTTTAAATACCCTACATGTCCTCCTAAACCGGAAGCATAAATACATAAAAGAAGAAATAGAACAGATAGGGAGAAACCATTAAAAACAAGAATTAAGAAGAAGATATGTTAGCGTAAAAGATTAGGTAGGAATAAAGAAAGGGAAAGTAAGAGATAGAGTAAACAAAAAAAAATGATTAAGAAGGTGTAGGGGGAAGGGGAAGGAAAAGAGGGGGGGGGGAATCACCTCTCCTGCTCATACTCGTTCAAGTTTCTCTCTGAACTCAGGGGAGTCCAAGAACATGATCCAAGGTCCCCATATTTGAGTATATTTGTCACTCGTACCATCTTTTTCTGCAGTAAGGTCCTCCATCCTCTGGAGATTGGCCATCTCCCTCACCCAGTCCTCCACAGCAGGACACTCCACCGACCTCCACAGTCTTAGGATAACCATCCGCGCTGTGGTTAAGCAAAATCTCAGTAAGTCACATCTCTGGGATTTAACGGAGCCCGGGAGGATAGAGAGAAGAGCTATCTGTGGAGAACTATCCACCTGATTCCCACTCATCTTACAGGAGATTGAAAATACAGACTCCCAAAAGGGTTGAATCCTGGGCCAGCTCCACCAGATGTGTAGCATAGAACCTCTGTCCACTCCGCATCTCCAACATCTATCCGAAACTGCGGGGAAGATCTTATGTAGGGTCGCTGGGCAACGGTAACAGCGAGTAAGAACTTTATAAATTTTTTCTTGTGCTGAGCAGGCCATTGATAATTTGTGCGTCCAGAAAAACGCCCGCTGCCATTCCTCCTCCCCCACATCCTCAACAAGCTCCTCCCTCCAACCCATAACGAACTTGGGACTGTCAGCTTCATTTCTTCGGTTCATATACTTATATAAAAGTGAGATAGAGTGAGCGGGTGCCGCCCCCATAAGGAGCAACTTTTCAAACTGAGTTGGACATGCCCCAAATACCCTCTCTCCCCCTCCTTTGGAAAGAAAAGACTTCATCTGTGAGTATTCCAACCAAGACACTTCCCCCTTGTAGCCGCAAGGATCTCCCGAGGAGGCAACACCTGACCCCCAAGGATATGATGGAAACGAGGTTCCTCCTCCCGACTCCACCCCAAGAAACGTCCTGAGGAGAGACCAGGGGGAAACTCTGGGTTGCCAAAAAGAGGAGTCAGTGGTCCCCTCCCCGAGGATAATCCCCCAGCCTTAACCTCCAAGTCCAAAGTCTTCAACGCCACCTTTGTGAGCTCCATCTCCTTTCCCAATCGACCCCTGCACACCACTCCCAACCATGGGAGATACCGTAAAGGAAGCTCCACTGTAGATTGCTCTAAGTTCACCCATTGTTTAGACCAGGGGTCTCAAACTCGGCTGGGTCTATGGGCCGCACCAAGGAAAAAAATAATTTGGGGGGCCGCATTCTTTGCAGGACAAAGTGACATTTTTATTGGTACCATATATATTTTTTTACACACCTTTGGATGACTGATTTTCAACATTTTTCACTTGTTTATTATAACAAATGTGCACATTCTTTGGTTAAATCTAAAAAAAAAAAATTTGATGTTAAAAAAAGTCATGCCTTATTTTGTTTTTGTTTTTTTTACATTTTATCCCTTTCTTGTAACTAATAGTGTTACAATTATCACTATATAGAAATTTTGGCCAACATCTTTTAGTAATGTTCCCCATCCTATAGTAATGTGCCCACCTTGTCCCCATCCTATAGTAATGACCACAGCCTTGTCCCTATTCTATAGTAATGTCCCCATCCAATAGTATTATGCCCATCCTTGTAATGTCCCCATCTTTTAGTAATGTTCCCTATCCTATAGTAATGTGCCCACCTTGTCCCCATCCTATAGACATGTGCCCACCTTGTCCCCATGCTATAGACATGTGCCCACCTTGTCCCCATCCTATAATCATGTGCCCACCTTGTCCCCATCCTATAGACATGTGCCCACCTTGTCCCCATCCTATAGACATGTGCCCACCTTGTCCCCATCCTATAGACATGTGCCCACCTTGTCCCCATCCTATAGACATGTGCCCACCTTGTCCCCATTCTATAGACATGTGCCCACCTTGTCCCCATGCTATAGTCATGTGCCCACCTTGTCCCCATCCTATAGTAATGTGCCCACCTTGTCTCTATGCTATAGTCATGTGCCCACCTTGTCCCCATGCTATAGTCATGTGCCCACCTTGTCCCCATCCTATAGACATGTGCCCACCTTGTCCCCATCCTATAGTAATGTGCCCACCTTGTCTCCATGCTATAGTCATGTGCCCACCTTGTCCCCATGCTATAGTCATGTGCCCACCTTGTCCCCATCCTATAGACATGTGCCCACCTTGTCCCCATCCTATAGTCATGTGCCCACCTTGTCCCCATCCTATAGACATGTGCCCACCTTGTCCCCATCCTATAGTCATGTGTGCCCACCTTGTCCCCATGCTATAGACATGTGCCCACCTTGTCCCCATCCTATAGTCATGTGCCCACCTTGTCCCCATCCTATAGACATGTGCTCACCTTGTCTCCATCCTATAGACATGTGCCCACCTTATCCCCATCCTATAGACATGTGCCCACCTTGTCCCCATCCTATAGACATGTGCCCACCTTGTCCCCATCCTATAGACATGTGCCCACCTTGTCCCCATCCTATAGACATGTGCCCATCTTGTCCCCATGCTATAGTCATGTGCCCACCTTGTCCCCATCCTATAGTAATGTGCCCACCTTGTCTCCATGCTATAGTCATGTGCCCACCTTGTCCCCATCCTATAGACATGTGCCCACCTTGTCCCCATGCTATAGTCATGTGCCCACCTTGTCCCCATCCTATAGTAATGTGCCCACCTTGTCTCCATGCTATAGTCATGTGCCCACCTTGTCCCCATGCTATAGTCATGTTCCCACCTTGTCCCCATCCTATAGACATGTGCCCACCTTGTCCCCATCCTATAGTCATGTGCCCACCTTGTCCCCATCCTATAGACATGTGCCCACCTTGTCCCTATTCTATAGTCATGTGCCCACCTTGTCCCCATCCTATAGTCATGTGCCCACCTTGTCCCCATCCTATAGACATGTGCCCACCTTATCCCCATGCTATAGTCATGTGCCCACCTTGTCCCCATGCTATAGTCATGTGCCCACCTTGTCCCCATCCTATAGACATGTGCCCACCTTGTCCCCATCCTATAGACATGTGCCCACCTTGTCCCCATCCTATAGACATGTGCCCACCTTGTCCCCATCCTATAGTAATGTGCCCACCTTGTCCCTATTCTATGGTAATGTCCCCATCCTGTAGTAATGGGTGGTGGGGGCAGTGGCGGCGGGTGAAAGGTGATAATTTACCGATCGTTCTCGGCTTCCACCCACAGATTCCTGAGTGAAGCTGAGGGGGCGGTCTCTGGCCCCAGATCCACAGTGATTGGACAGATCGGTCACAAGACCGGTCTCTCCAATCAGAGCTGGGGGCGGGTGAAACTGAGGTCACTCAGCTCCAGCCAATGATCGGTGCTACAGCTGCACTGATCAGGGCTGGATTTCAATGTTACAGCCATTTTCAATGGCTGGAACATTACAGTGGCTGTGATTGGCTGACGAACGCCGCACAGCCAATCACAGCCTCCGTAGGTCCGGGGAGGAGACACCACCCCTCCTGAGGTCCCCTCCTCCCCGAATCTAAGGTATTTGCTATTTGCAATGCAAACAGCGATCGCAGCCACCGGGGCTGCGATCTCGCCATGACGTACTGGGTATGTCATGGATCCTTAAGTACCAGGGAGCCATGATGTACCCAGTACATCATAGGTCGCTAAGGGGTTAATGTGCCGTCCTTCACATACACAAAAAATAAAAAACCACCATTCTTCTCACCTGTCCCGTGTTCCCTCGGCTCCTCATCTCTGCTTCTTGCTGTCTGCAGGCCGTGCCCCTGGTGACTATCGCGGTCGGTGCAGGAGCCGCAGCCCCTGGCAGCGATTTATGTCAGATCAGATGGTTGTTTTTCCGGCGCTGCGCGCACACAGTCCTTGCCTCTGAGAGCGCAGCGCCGGCAAAACACTCATCTCACAAAGTACAGACAGTGGCTGCGGCCCCTGCACCAGCCGCGATAGTGACCAGGGGCACGGGCCTGGGGGCCGCACGAAGCAGCCTGACGGGCCGCATGCGGCCCGTGGGCCGCGTGTTTGAGACCCCTGGTTTAGACCTTCCATGGAACTGCCAGTCAAACACTCTCGTGAGGATGGCCGCCTTGTGGTAAACTCTAACATTTTTAAGCCCTGCTCCCCCCCTATCTTTGTGCCTTGATAGGGTCTTAAAACCAATTCGAGGTCTCCTGTTTCCCCACATGAATCTCGACAGAGCCGACTGGAGTTTGGCAAAGAAACTAGCTGGTAGTCCCATAGGGATAGTCTGAAACAAAAATAAAAATCGAGGGAGGATATCCATTTTAATTGCGTTGATACGCCCAAACCAGGAAAGGCTACGTTTATCATATTTATTCAAGTCTCTAATTGTTCTTTCCAATAGGGGCAAGAAATTTAAAGAAAAAATTTGTGTAGGGTCCTTTGAAACCATTATCCCCAAGTATTTTAAAGCCGAATTCTGCCATTTAAAAGGAAAATTGTCCCTAAAAAACTCCAAGTCCTCGTCCGGCAAGGTCACATCCAAGGCCTCGCTCTTGGAGAAGTTCACATTGAAGTTGCTTAAGTTCCTGAACACCTCAAACTCTCCAATGAGGGAAGGAAATGCGATCCGTGGCTGAGTAATGAACAAAAGGAGATTGTCCGCAAAGAGGGCCAATTTACACTGTCTCCCCCCCATCTCGACTCCTTGGATGTGATTGTTGCTTCGGATGGCTACTGCCAGATGTTCCATTGTGATAACATACAGCAGTGGAGACAATGGGCACCCCTGCCTGGTTCCGTTATGGGTATGGAATGGGGAGGACAAAAACCCATTTGCCCGCACTCTTGCCGTGGGTCCATTATATAAAGATGCCACCCGCTCTATAAATTTGGAACTTAACCCCAACTGTCGCAAAGACGTCAACATAAACCTCCAGCAGACACGATCGAAGGCCTTCTCTGCATCTACCGAAAGCAGGCACATAGGTAATGACCGAGCCCTCGACCGTGCCATAAGGAGGAACAGCTTATTGGTGTTATCTCTGACCTCTCGACCCCTAACAAACCCCACCTGGTCTGTGTGTACTACTTCCGGGAGCAATGGAGCCAATCTACTGGCCAAGGCCTTTGTATATAGTTTGATATCGATATTAATTAGGGAAATAGGTCTGTAATTGGCTACACCCGTATGATCCTTTCCTGGCTTGGGGATAACGCTTATATGTGCCTCCAGTGACTGGGCTACCCAGGGGGCACTAACAGAGACAGCATTAAATACTCTTGTTAGAAATGGGGCTATCTGGTCTTTGAAACATTTGTAGAACCTGGGGGTGAATCCATCCGAGCCCGGGCTCTTCCCCGCCGGAGAATCCCCAATGATATCTAGGACCTCTGCCTCAGAGAACTCCTCTTCCAGTGCCTCTATCGATTCCACGGGGACAGACGGGAGAGATGTTTTTTGTATGTACTCCTCAATTTTTTGCTCCAAGTCCTCTGGGGCCATATCTCCAAACTGCCCCTTAATGTGGCACAGGTCCCTATAAAATTCTTGAAACCGTTCCGCAATTTGAATTGGATTCTGAGTAGCAGTACCGTCCCTGCGCTTAATCATTGGGATATAGCAAGGGTCCCCCCACGAGTGAAGGAGTCTGGCCAATTGTCTCCCGCATTTATCACTATGTTCGTATATAAAACGTTTGAATCTAATTTTTTTACGCTCATAATGCTGGTTGACCATAGTTTTGAGGTCCTCTCTTGCTTTGGTGAGATCGCTCATGACAGATGACAAAAGTGATTTCTTATGGGCCCGCTCAAGGATTGATACCCTCTCTACCAATGATGAGATTGTCGCGGGCGGGGAGGGAGCTGTCGCTGCTGTGCTCCCACTGGCGCTCGGGTCCGGCGCTGCTGCTGCTGCTGCTCGGTGTCTCGAGTGGTGGGCCAGATCCGGGGACTCGAGCGGCGCTCCTCGCCTGTGAGTGAAAGGGGTGGTTTGGTTTGGGGATTTGGTACGTGACGCCACCCACGGGTTGTGGTGAGGTTGGACACCCCGGCTGCTGTTGACGGGGATCCCGGGAGCGATGGCAGGGAGCAGCTGGGATGTTGTCTCCCCCTCCGTGGGTAGGGGGGTTGGTGGTCCCGGGGCCCGGTGAGGTGACGGGGAAGCAGGGCTGGGCAAGGTGCAGGGGGCGCTTGGACTGCGCAGCGTGGTGCCGGATGGCACGGTAGTACTCACTCAGCCACAAACGGATGCAAGTCTCTGGTAAAACAAACGGCTGGATGGACGGGTCCCGCAGCCGGCTGCTGTGGTTTCTCCCGGACGGTTGGTGGTGGCTGCCTTTCCCTGCACCTGTTGTGTATCTTCGGTCCCGATGGCTTCCCAGCGTGTATGGGGGCTGGAGGAGCCCTTTTGCCCACAGGCTCTGGCCCTGGGAACTCTAGCTGTGGCGGTAGCTGTATTTCCCTTGTGCTGGTTGGACGGTTGCCTTCAATCGGGTCTTGGCTGTTTGGAAACCCCTAGGGTTCTGGTCACTAATGGATTTGACCTGTTTAACGGCGACTCCAAGCCTGGTCGGGGTCTGCAGGCCCTGCCAGTTTGTGCTGGCTTCACTTCGCTCCCCGGTTCGGTACCGGCGGGCCACCGCCCATCCCCGGTCCTACGGTTCCGCGTTGATCTGCCTCTCCTGCAGACGGCCACCACCGTCTGCCAACCTTGCTCTTGGTGCCCGGGCCACGTACCTGGACACAGTCAGTTTGCTCCTCTACTACCACTTTATTCCTCACTCTTCCACTTCCCTAACTTCACTGACTTCCTTTCCCGCCTCCAGGACTGTGAACTCCTCCGTGGGTGGGGCCAACCGCCTGGCTCCACCCCACCTGGTGTGGACATCAGCCCCTGGAGGGAGGCAACAAGGATTTGTGTTTGACTGATGTGCCTATCTCGGGGTGGGGGGTGTTGTGTTGTAGTACCTGTGACGACCTGGCTAGTCCAGGGCGCCACAATATCACCTGTGCTCTTTCCCTCTTAAGCCTGGCCCCATTCTTTATTAAAATCCCTCTTACAACGCATTTGAGCGCTTCCCACTGTGTTGGAAGAGCCGTGGGGTTCCTCGCATGCACCTCCAAAAAATCCAAAATAGTGCGCCGTATCTCATCTACGCACCCCTTGTCTCTCAGCAGTGTGTCATTGAGGCTCCAATTCCATGGTTTCACAACCCCATCCGGTATAGTGATACATAGGAATATTGGGGCATGATCAGACAAGGAGATACTTCCGATAGAGGACTGTATCTGCCAGGTCAGAGCACGCTGGCTAATTAAGAATAAGTCTATACGACTATATGAGGAATGCGCCGGAGAAAAGTATGAATAATCACGATCCGTGGGGTGTTGCGCTCTCCACACATCTACCAGACGGAGATGTTGAATGGCTCTTTTCACTGCATTGATTTTCCTTCGAGACAGGGGATGGGAGCCTGATGAAGAATCCAACTTAGGATCCAATGTGAAGTTGAAATCACCCCCCACCACCAAAATACCTTCTGCAAACTCTGCCAATGCGGACAGGAGGGAGGAGCACATAGACTTCGGGTCTCTATTAGGGAGGTACCAGTTTGCTATGGTGAAAATGGTGGAGTTAACTTCAATCTTTAAAAAAATATATCTACCCTTGGCGTCTATTACTTGATCCTTAACAGAATGAACCAGGGACTTATGCAAGCCTATAGAGACCCCCCCTGATTTAGATTCTGGGTTTGAACCATGTATCCATGATGTATAGTATCTGTCTTTAATGCAGGGGAGATGGCCAGTCTTAAAATGTGTCTCTTGTATCAACAGAATATGTACCTTTTTTATGCATATCATAGAGCACTTGGGTTCGCTTTCGCGGGAAATTTAGCCCCCTTGCGTTAATGGATCTCCATTTAATTTGGGTCGTTTTGAGAGGGAGAGGTGATTCCAGTTAAGGGAACGAGAGGTCAGAGGCTGATAGAAAGGATATTAGTATGGGGAAAACTAGGTCCAGAGGGGACCCAACTGAGATACAGACCAGGGGCGAGCCCGATGGGGATTAGGCAGGAGGAATTTAAAGTTAAAGCAGGGGAAACGTAATATGGAAGAAAGAGGGAGAGAAAAAAGCACCTAGAAAGACCAAGAGACAGAAGATGAAAAAGGTAAGAGAAAGAAGAGAAAGAAAACTAAAAAAGAAGGAAAACAAGATAATACAAACTATTGGGTACTATCGCACCCTAAATCACTGTAAATATTTAAACTGAACAACAGACTCTTAGAATACGTATCTGTGGGATAAAAAAAAAATGTCACTAACGCGTGACGTTAATCCCAATCGGGGAGTGCTTTCCATTGCACGGTTACCTGCCCCGGATTGAAAACCAAAGTTACTTTAATGACCTATGTATCTATTAAAGAGAGGGACTGTGGGAGAGAGGAAAGAAAAACAAAAAACAAAAAAACAACCCCACACCTCTTACACATTTTCATGTATAAACATATGCACATATATAGGTATATATATATATATATATATATATAAAAATATATATATATATATATACTTACTTGCCTACACTGTTATATGTAAACGCCCCCCTACCCAGCCCCTCTAAACGGAGGAAGGCTAATCACAAAAGTTTGGATAAGTCCCACCTCAAAAACATATATCTCCAACTCAGATAACTGACCAAAAACATTCCTTTTTCGTGGCGCTCAACTCCTACGCCTCCGAGATTAAAGTGTGAGACCTATGGTAAGGCTGCCCGCCCATTAACATCTAAAGAACTGCATCCTCTTACAACAATAAACATAACGAAAGTCCGAATGGCGCCACATCATATTCTCACTTGAGCGTCCAGAAGGGAGATAAGGAAAAACATTACCACTTTGTCAGATAACCGTTCTTTCCCGCAAGGGGGATGTGGAGCCACCCGTTCCCTCCCTCCCTTACGGGCCACACCCTCCCGCCTCTCCCGGGACTCACCATCCACCGGACCCAGCGGAAAAGCAGGCCAGTCCTCAATATTGACCATAGGTATGTCCAGAGCCCTGGAGAAAGCTGACAGATCAGAGGGGGAACGTAGGCAGTGCAGGCGTACTTGAAGACGAAAAGGGAATTCCCAACTATAAGGGAATTCATAAGCACGCAGCATATCCAGAAGGGGTCTCAAAGCTCTTCTCCTCAGCAAAGTGAGACGAGATAGATCCGGGAGGATGAAGATCCTTCTATCCTGAAAGGACACCGAGGCACCATTACGAATCTTATGCATAATAGCCTCCTTTAAGACATAGCGATGCACTCGACATATAACGTCTCTCGGACGGTCCAGCTCTGCAGGTTTAGGACCCAGGGCCCTGTGAGCTCTGTCAAGCTCCAGATTTTTATTTGGAGGGTCTCCCAGAATGTCATTAAAGATAGCTTGCAAAGTGTCAGGTAGGTCTCTGGACTCTATGGATTCTGGGAGGCCCCGCACTCTAAGATTATTTCTTCTCCCTCGATTTTCAGCATCATCCATAGCTTCTATTAAGTACTGTAGTTGATGGGAATGCTGATCGGTCATCTTTTGCTGATCCTGAGCCACTGCCTCCAGAGCCTGAATTCTCACATCATGAGCCTGACCCTGGGTTTCTATTTTTTCCACTTCTCCCTTTAAGGTCACCAGCTCCTCTTTATATGCAGATTCCAGCCTGGCTATATAAGCCTCCATTTGTTCTCTGGTGGGGATGGTATTTATATGAGCACGCAGCTCTTTCAGCTCAGCAAGAACTCCTGATGCCTCTGAAGCAGGTTTGGTGGTGGTGCACACAGAGCTTCTGGGGCCCCCCTCGGGTCTCCCTCCAGTTCCATCTCCCCTCCCCCACTCCTAAGGCACTCCGTTGCTTGTGGCTCCTGCTGGCTCTCTTTCTCTGGTGGGAACTTTGCTTTTGAGCCTGTGGGCTGAGGGCTCTCCTCCAGTGCCTGCTGACTCTGCCGTCCAGGGGTGTCGGGCCCGTCACCTTCTCCTCCTGATTTGCCTGCCGACCTCTGCTCCGCTGCCACTGGCACCTCCTGCTGTTTGCTGGCTCCCCTTGTCACTGCTCTGCTTTTCACAGTGGGGGACTGGTGCTCCAAGCCCGACTGCTGTGGTTGCTGCTGATGGGGCCCCTCACGCTGCACACCACTCCTCTCTCCTCTTGCGCCCGCCACTCCAACACCTCGTGGATCCACCGCGGCCATCTTGGAAGAGCTGCAGGTATGTGAAGCTGCGGCCCGCGCTGGTCCTGGAAAAAACCTTGCGATGCCTTTCTTTTCTGGCTGGGGGTCCCGGGCGTCGCTCCCCTGCGTTCTCCTCCCTCTCCTCTGGCTCATACTCCGTTTTTGGTCCCCGTTGGCTGATTTAACTGGCTGGTTGCCGATCCGGGACCAGGAGCGAAGCTAATGTGCTTCTTTACTCCTGCATGGCCAGACCACGCCCCCGTCTTTTACTTTTTAAATCATTGGTTAGATTCCAGTAATCTCTTTACTGTATGTCTATAGTGTCTGTGTATATGTGGTGTATCTATCCAAGTGGTCGCAGAGAGATGATTAACATGCCAGTGCACCACTAACCCTGGCCACAGCATCCATCACCCGTCTTCGAGGATCCAGGACATTGTCAGGGGTGGCAATGCGAAAAAACTACCGTTTCCCCGAAAATAAGACACTGTCTTATATATTTTTTTACCCTGAAAAAAGCACTAGGTCTTATTTTCAGGGGATGTCTTATTCTCGAAGAGACATGGTTGAGGGTAAGTTTACCCCTCACAAACAGCAAGACCCCCCTTCCCAAGATCGTCATACTTACCAGGCGTCTTTGTGGCTCCCAGATCTCCCTGTGATCTCCCACTCACACACACACACATACTCATACTCAAATAGACACACACACATCAGATTTCACATCATTCCTCCCTGTGATCTCCCAGCAGGTGTGTTGCACGCCGTCCTCCCCTGCATCTGGCGGACACTCGCATACGTCAGATCACACACACACATCAGATTCCACATCATTCCTCCCTGTGATCTTCCAGCAGCTGTGCTCCCCTGTGTCTGGCCAACTCTCACACATCAGAACACACAGTCACACATCAGAACACACACACACACATCAGAACACACAGTCACACATAAGAACACACACACACACACACATCAGAACACACAGTCACACATCAGAACACACACACACAGACATCAGAACACACAGTCAAACATCAGAACACACACATCAGAACACACAGTCACACTACAGAACACACAGTCACACATCAGAATACACACACACACATAAGAACACAGTCACACATCAGAACACACAGTCACACATAAGAACATACACTCACACATCAGAACACACACACATCAGAACACACAGTCACACATCAGAACACACACTTACACATCAGAACACAGTCACACATCAGAACACACACTCACACATCAGAACACACTCTTACACATCAGAATACACACACACATCAGAACACAGTCACACATCAGAACACACACTCACACATCAGAACACACACACACAAGAACACAGTCACACATCAGAACACATAGTCACACATCAGAACGCACACTTACACATAAGAATGCACACTCACACATCAGAACTCACACATCAGAACACACAGTCACATATCACAACGCACATTCACAGATCAGAACACACAGTCACAAAATCGCACATATTGATACAATCGAGCGCAAACACTCACCACATCCAGAGATACCACGCGCTTCCGGCCATTTGATCATCCTGCAGGTCCTGGAAGCTCAATGCACGGTGCACAGCGTTGCAGTCCTTACGCCGCCGAGAAGCAAGCGATATCGCTGGATGTGGTGAGTGTTTAGATGCGATCTGTAGTGTGATTGTGTGTGTGATCTCATGTGTGTGTTTATGTGATCTGATGTGTTTGTGTTCCGCTGCAGGACCTTGATGCGCTCCCCTGCTCCTGGTCTGGTGAGTATGACTGTGGGGTCTTCTATCTTATTTTTTCAGTCTTTTGGGGTATCCACTGTCTATAATGAAGTGTCCTGCAGTATCTTTAATTTTTTTACCACTGCTTTAACACTTCATTATTGGGGGATGATTTATATTTAAACCTCCCTGAAAATGTCTGCTAGGTCTTATTTTCGGGGGAGGTCTTATTTCCAGGGGAAACACGGTAGTAAGTATCTGCAGCACTGCCCCCTGGAATGTCCTGTTGCAGGAGAGGCAATGGACACTGCAGGAAGTGACTGCAGCCCCAGCCTCCTGTGATGTCATGTTTGAGACTCCTCTCAAATGAAATGTCACAGGAAGTGCTATAAAAAACACCTTTAGATAGATAGGGAAGACGTGTAGGGAATTGCATAATAAAGATAATTACAAAAGTGATTAATGAGTAAAGATAGATAGTTATAAAATACATTTTAGGTGATGGACAACATCTTTAAGTTAAATATTTAACATTTTGTCTATTCAATCCAAAGCACCTGCTGCCATTCTTATTTACCTTAGTTCCTATATTTTCATACAATTGTACCTAGATGAATTGATGCTGCTATGAAGGCACAGGATGGTCATACCAACTATTGATTTGATTTCTCTTTTTTCATTCACTTTGTATTTTGTTAATTCATAAAAAAACCTAGTAACACTTCTATTTTTGAACTTTTTTACATTGCAGTATTTTTTTACATGTGCCTCGAACGTTTGTGTAGTATTGTATATCAATGTGATCAGCTCCTTCTGCTCTATAACAACCTACCTGCAGAGCAGATACCATTTTCAACATGACAGGTTCTCTTTAATGTACTTGAACTTTTGAATTTAACTCTAAAAAGTGTTTTAGCTTCTGTACCACACTTTTGCTCCACTATTGACACTTGTTAACCATTTTCACCTGAATTTATTGGCATTAGCGCCATGCATCAAAATTTGTAAAAGAAAACTGAATAGTCGGTATGAGTGTTTAGGCATATTTATGACATTCATCTTGATTTAACACACACCGTGGTGTAGAAAAGTGCAGGCATTTTGTAGTAATGTATCTTGTGAAAAATGTATCAAAAAGGGCACGAACAGTTATACATTTGTGTTAACATATACCAATAAATTAACTAACCCTTATTACTCTTTGACTACAATGATGTCACTTTTCAAACATGTCTATCTATACACAATATTTTTGGCACTATGGGTCAATTAGGCTAGTTTCACACATCCGGCTTTTCGCCGGTTTGGCGGATTCGGCGCACGCCAGTACAGTGTATACAGTTCAATGACAGCACCGCAACTTCCGAGTCACGTGCTCCGGTCACATGACAGCATGTGACCGGAGCTTGTCGCGCTGCCATTGTACTGTATACACTGTACTGGCATGCGCCGAATCCGCCAAACCGGCGAAAAGCCGGATGTGTGAAACTAGCCACCTTGCGGAGCTGCCGCCCCACCACCCTGCGGAGCTGCCGCCCCACCACCCTGCGGAGCTGCTGCCCCACCACCCTGCGGAGCCGCCGCCCCACCACCGTGCGGAGCTGACGGCCTACCTACACCCCACCTACTGTCTCCTCCCCAAAACCCTTTAGAATGTAAGCCCGCAAGGGCAGGGCTCTCTTCCCTCTGTACTAGTCTGTCTACTGTTAACTTGTATATGTATTCTGTATGTAACCCCCTTCTCATGTACAGCACCATGGATTCAATGGTGCTCTATAAATAAATAATAATAATAATAATAACTAGCCTTACACCTGGTAAGTGATGATAACATCTTTGCACTGTCCTCACAATGTGCTAAAATGGCCACAAATGTTTGCACCTCTTTTGATATGAAACATGCGCCATTATCATCCTCCT
This sequence comes from Anomaloglossus baeobatrachus, assembly GCF_048569485.1. Lineage (NCBI taxonomy): Eukaryota > Metazoa > Chordata > Amphibia > Anura > Aromobatidae > Anomaloglossus > Anomaloglossus baeobatrachus. Next base: position 368,901,842 of record NC_134357.1, read on the forward strand.
GAGAACAAAGAGTGTAAACCAATTTCATCTAATAGGTTTTATAGCAGGATTGTCACATTGTAAATATAACCTAGATGTGTTGTTTCTATACAGAGACAGATTAAAGCACATATGAGACATTTTCTAAGGGTCTGGGGTAAAAAAATCAATTAGTTTGTAAAAAACGGACAAGTCATGGATGACATTTCAGTGATGTCCGTTTTTTTCACAAACTGATAGGAGAAGTTGAAAAAAACATTTTTTTTCTCTGAGAAACACTCAGATGAAACGGATTAAAAATTTTTGATGAAACTCAGTCTATTTTCTTCTACATGAAAAATAACAGAAGTCTGAATGAGCCCTAACCCTGTGCAACTATCCATCTAAGCGCATTGTTTCACTACAAAAGTAGAAATAGTACCAGCACAAATCCATAATTTTTTTTTTCAAATTTATTCAATGCAAAAAGGCATAAAAACAAAAAGGTAGGGGGATTAAAAATAAAAACTGATACAAGACAGGTACAGGTAACGCGTTTCTGGCCCAGAGAGGCCCTTAATCTGAGATTGAGACTAAGGGCCACTCTGGGCCAGAAACACGTTACCTGTACCTGTGTTGTATCAGCTTTTATTTTTAATCCACCTACCTTCTTGTTTTTATGCCTTTTTGCATTGAATAAAATTGTAAAAAAATTTTATGGATTTGTGCTGGTACTATTTCTACTTTTGGACTGTCCATGGAGCTGCTCTGCACCGTGCACTTTATCAGGTGAGCTGAAATGCTATTTTCTATTTTTTCACTACAGTATCTGTATATTTATAGGAAACATACATGGCAAAAGGACCCAGTCCTATATTAGTTGACCCTACAGAAGTCATTAGTTATGCGCATATATAAAATAAGAAACAAAAAGATAATGAGAAAGACATTCATTAACTTAATCTTTCTTGGATTGCTTGGCTAATAAAGCTTTTGCAGATACATTTAATTTAGTTTGTTAAGTAAAGTCATTTGTAATATTTCTCAATTAAAGGGAATCTGTCAGCAGATTTTACTACCTCATCTGAGAGCAGTATGGGCCCTGAGTTCAACGATGTATCACTTTGATTAGTGAATGCAGACGTTCTGACAGTGAAACATTTGAGATTTTGCATGTAGCAGTGCTGAGAGAGCTGCCCCCGACCACACCAGGCTTTAAGTGTACCTTTCCATAAACAGAAGCTGTTAATCACAGAAGGGGGCGGAGTCGGACTAGATCTTAAGGTGCTGCTGAAATCCACTGGTGGGTGGGTCTATATAGAAAAGTAAAATAAATAAATAAATAATTAAAAAACACCGACGTGCGGGCCTTCCCCAATTTTGATACCAGCCAAGGTAAAGCCACATGGCTGAAAGCTGGTATTCTCAGGATGGGAAGCGCCACATTATGGGGAGCCTCCCAGCCTGACAACATCAGCCAGCAGTTACCCGGAATTGCCGCATCCATTAGATGCGACATTCCCGGGACTCTACCCGGCTCATTTCGAATTGCCCTGGTGCGGTGGCAATTGGGGTAATAAGGAGTTAATGGCAGCCCATAGCTGCCACTAAGTCCTAGGTTAATCATGGCAGGCATCTATGAGACACCCCCCATGATTAACCTGTAAGTTAAAGAAAATAAACACATACACCCAAAAAATCCTTTATTTGGAATAAAAGACAAAAAAACACCTTCTTTCACCACTTTATTAATCCACAAACAGCCCTCCAAGTTCGACATAATCGACATGAGGTCCCACGACGCTTTCACCTCTGTTACATGAAGCTGACAGGAGCGGCCAAAGACCACGACCGCTCTCTGTCAGCTCCACGCAGCAACTGAAGTGAGCTGCGTGATCAGCGGTGCCCTCACTCAGGTTACCCGCAGCCACTGCTCTTGGGTGGAGGACTCCAGCTGGCCGCGGGTAACCTGAGTGATGGCACCGCTGATTGCAGTCCTCACTTCAGTCACTCAGGGGATTTGCGGTCACCGGTGAGTCCTTCACCTATGATCGCAAATCAGGTAGCGGCACAGAGAAAGAGCCGCACGATGACAATGAAGTCGGGTGAAGTTCATCCGAGTTGATTCTGATCGCGTGGCTCTGTCTTGCAGACAGCCATGTCTATGGGGATATACAGTCATATGAAAAAGTTTGGGCACCCCTATTAATGTTAAGCTTTTTTCTTTATAACAATTTGGGTTTTTCCAACAGCTATTTCAGTTTCATATATCTAATAACTGATGGGCTGAGTAATATTTCTGCATTGAAATGAGGTTTATTGTACTAACAGAAAATGTGCAATCCGCATTTAAACAAAATTTGACCAGTGCAAAAGTATGGGCACCCTTATCAATTTCTTGATTTGAACACTCCTAACTACTTTTTACTGAGTTACTAAAGCACTAAATTGGTTTTGTAACCTCAGTGAGCTTTGAACTTCATAGGCAGGTGTATCCAATCATGAGAAAAGGTATTTAAGGTGGCCACTTGTAAGTTGTTCTCCTATTTGAATCTCCTATGAAGAGTGGCATCATGGGCTCCTCAAAACAACTCTCAAATGATCTGAAAACAAAGATTATTCAACATAGTTGTTCAGGAGAAGGATACAAAAAATTGTCTCAGAGATTTAAACTGTCAGTTTCCACTGTGAGGAACATAGTAAGAAAATGGAAGAACACAGGTACAGTTCTTGTAAAGCCCAGAAGTGGCAGGCCAAGAAAAATATCAGAAAGGCAGAGAAGAAGAATGGTGAGAACAGTCAAGGACAATCCACAGACCACCTCCAAAGACCTGCAGCATCATCTTGCTGTAGATGGTGTCAATGTGCATCGGTCAACAATACAGCGCACGTTGCACAAGGAGAAGCTGTATGGGAGAGTGATGCGAAAGAAGCCATTTCTGCAAGCGCGCCACAAACAGATTCGCCTGAGGTATGCAAAAGCACATTTGGAAAAGCCAGTTACATTTTGGAAGAAGGTTCTGTGGACTGATGAAACAAAGATTGAGTTGTTTGGTCATACAAAAAGGCGTTATGCATGGAGGCAAAAAAACACGGCATTCCAAGAAAATCACTTGCTACCCACAGTAAAATTCGGTTCCATCATGCTTTGGGGCTGTGTGGCCAATGCTGGCACAGGGAATCTTGTTAAAGTTGAGGGTCACATGGATTCAACTCAGTATCAGCAGATTCTTGACAATAATGTGCAAGAATCAGTGATGAAGTTGAAGTTACGCAGGGGATGGATATTTCAGCAAGACAATGATCCAAAACACTGCTCCAAATCTACTCAGGCATTCATGCAGAGGAACAATTACAATGTTCTGGAATGGCCATCCCAGTCCCCAGACCTGAATATCATTGAAAATCTGTGGGATAATTTGAAGCGTGCTGTCCATGCTCGGCGACCATCAAACTTAACTGAACTGGAATTGTTTTGTAAACAGGAATGGTCAAATATACCTTCATCCAGGATCCAGGAACTCATTAAAAGCTACAGGAAGCGACTAGAGGCTGTTATTTTTTGCAAAAGGAGGATCTACAAAATATTAATGTCACTTTTATGTTGAGATGCCCATACTTTTGCACTGGTCAAATTATGTTTAAATGCGGATTGCACATTTTCTCTTCGTACAATAAACCTCATTTCAATCCAGAAATATTACTCAGTCCATCAGTAATTAGATATATGAAATTGAAATAGCTGTTGCAAAAACCCAAATTGTTATAAAGAAAAAAGGTTAACATTAATAGGGGTGCCCAAACTTTTTCATATGACTGTAAGATTAGAACAACCAATCTCCATAATACCATTATGACCATAATTGCGGTCAAAGTGCCACCCCAGGGTCAGATTGCCGCAAGCACAAACTCTATATTAGCATATGAAAAACAGGAGGAAAAAAAGTATATTGTGGAAATATTTTTATTATCAAAAAAGGGGAGAAAGGGGTTCTGGTGAATACATATATAAAAGATTAGGTGTTTAAAAACATACAAAAGGAAGAACTGGGTATGGGCATATGATGCACATATTGCACATAGTTGTAATCATATAAATAATGTTGAAAAGTACAGCCTTATTACAAATAGATACTGTATATGCAAACAAAATTTGATGTCATGGGAAAGCAGGCAGGAATATTATATTAAAGTGGCCAGTGCACATACATCAGGTATATCTCAAGGACAAATGGAAATAAACTGCCTACATCCCAATAAATAGTATAAAGTGTCAAGTGCATAGTTAACCCACAAAAACGGGGCATTGTTGTTATTATTGAGCGCAAGTACCCACCAAAAAATGCAGATGTCAGCACCGAGAGCCCAAACATCCAGATCCCAGAGTGGAAGCTTCCCCCAGCCCACCAACACGTGTTTCGCTGACAGGGAGTCTGTGCGTCCCGTTAGCAGCTTCATCAGTGAGGGAGAAAAAGTATATGCTCTTCACCGAAGCGCGTTCATTTAAAGAGCGCGCCCTACACTGTTTCCACCTACGGCATCCACTGTAATGACGCATGCGCAGTTGCTCGCTGCGACACTGTGGGGCGGAGAAGCCGTCAGACCGACACAGCGCATGCGCGAGAACAGAGACGCATCATTCTGATCCCGCGCACGTGCCGCCGCCACAGAGAAGTGTGTCTCTTCTTCCATCTTGTCTTAATAGTACAGTAGTGTGTTTTGTGAACCTCACCTGCCTCTCACTAGTCACGGCATCTAAATGGCTTCCCAGGGACTCAGGGTGCTGCTCGGAGACAGTTGCAAAACTGTATGGGGACTGGCAAGGAGAGTATGGACAGCTACAGGTGAGGATAGGAGGTGTCCATCTACCCTCTCACTAGTCCCAGGGCCCACCATTGTTATTGTTTCTTAGGTGTCCCCCTTGTCTTTGGTGTTTTTGAAGTGTGTTTTTCGTTTGCGTCAGACTACAGTTGGTCTGAATGCACTCGCCACGCTCATTGCATGACACAAGTGTGCCGCCCCTGTGCCAGGAGCCGGCGCTGCTCGGATCTGAGGCTTACGGTAAGGCTTGAGGGGTCTCGCGGTCTCTCTGAATAAAAGGGGGACGTATTTGTACGGGATTGATTGTAGAATGTCTGTGACACCACCCACGGTGTGTGTTGAGGTGGGACACCACCGCTGCTGTTGTGGGATACCCAGGGGAGATGTAATGGCAGCCGGATGTTAACCCCTCCATGGGAAGGGATGGTTGCCCCAGGGCCCAGTGTCACTGTGCAGGGTATGGCGACGGCAGGAGCCCGCACGCCCAGATAGACCAGGGGATAGTTGGTTACTCACTATTGAATGTATCACACGAGTCTTTTGGTAAACCAAGGTGCTGTTGACCGGCCGCCGCGGCCGGTTGTACTCTGGTCCCCCACCCAGGCTGGTGGTCGCTGTCCTTTCCTCTGCCCTGTTTTTGTGTATTGTGTGCTGCCTGGTTTGGAACTCAGGAGTCCGCTCCCGACTTTCTGTGTGCCTAAGGAGCCATGCCCGCAGACGTTGACTCGTGGGATCTATGGGCCTTGGCGGTTGCCCTATCTCTCTCTGTGGGTGGTTGTCTTCTTTCGGGACTTTGGTTGGGACAGGACCTATAATCCTGCCCTCAATCGGTTAATTAGCTAGGCTGCTGGTTTCGGTCCTGGCTTCAGGGTCTGAGTACCCCCTCTGTGCACGGTTTCCAGTTGGGGTCTCCAGTGTCGGTACCGGTGGGCTCCAAACCTTCTCCGGTCTTCCTCGGATCTGCCGAGCCGTCTTCCCGTCTACTGCTGACGGAGACCACGGTCTGCCACCTAGCCAAGGTACCAGGGCTCCAACCCTGGCACTGTTCAACTTGAACTTCCTCTGCTGGAGCTACACCTAGCTCCAGCCCACACTCCTCTCCACTCGAACTACAAACTTCAACTGTAGCTAAACTTGATGCTTGTTTTCCCGCCCCTGGCTGTCTAGACCCCTAGGTGGGCATTCCCTAACCACCTGGTCCCGCCCACTGGTGTGCCTGTCTTGCCCTAAGGGGGGGGGTGACTAGGGTTTCAGGTCTGCTGTGTGTAACCTAGGTGTGGGAAGGTGTTATGCGGGGGCCTATGTGTGACTACCTGGTTTTGCCAGGGCGTCACACAAGCGTTCCTCTGTATGGGAGGAAGCAGAAGAGAAAGCTGTTGGGTAAGTCATTGTTTTGCTGACAGCTATTTGATGTGTATGATTTGCTTATGACCTTATTATTATTGTTCTTGCTCTAACCCAATACTTTTCGGAATCAGCTATGTTGATCTTGTGTGCATGTCATTTGCATTTCTTATTACCACACATCATACTTTATAAAATAAATGCATTTCTAGCTTAGACTAATAATACCAAACACCCCTAAGCATAAATCCTCAGCCCTGCTTAACTAATCGCTCTCCAGGCACACAGCACATTAGATGCAGTTCATCTTGGGTAAACTGCAACTACAGTAATTGAATTTTGAAAGAAAATAGTGGAACAGAAAGAAAAACGCTAGAAATGTTAAGGAAACTGTTAGCAAAGATACTTTAAGCTAAGGTTAAATTTCCGAGGTTTAGATGTGTTTCATTGAGCATATGCAAATAGCCTCTTCAGAGGGGAGGACTTGGACTCCTGTGCCACCTATTGAGGTAGCAATCCTAAAGTTAATATTTAACGAGCCTTGCTACATGACTAAGGCTACTTTCACACATCCGGATTTTTCCTCTGCGGCACAATACGGCGTTCTGCAGAAAAACCGCAACCGGCTTTTGTAACGCCGGTTGCGGGTTTTTTTGCATAGACTTACATTAGTGCCGTATTGTGCCGCAGGGGCTTGCGTTCGGTCCGGTTTTTGCCGCATGCGGCAGATTTAGCCGATGCGGCGGCCGGATAGAACGTTCCCTGCAACGTTTTTTGCTCCGGCAAAAAAAAACGCATCGCGCCGCATCCGGCCGCTGCGGCACATTTTCAATGCATGCCTATGGATGCCGGATGCGGCACGATGCGGAAAAAACGCATCCGGCCGCCGCATGCGTTTTTTTCCACTGTGCATGCTCAGTAGTGTGCCGCAACCGGAAAAAAACGGACCGGACGCATGTAAAAACTTATCAAAGGATGCGGTGTTTTCGCCGCATCCGTTACATAGGTTTCACAGCTGGATTGAGCCGCACGGCTCAAACCGGATGTGTGAAAGTAGCCTAAGGCTACATTCCCACCATCTGGATCAGTTGAGTTTATGACTCTGCAGAATTTCTGCACCATCTCACCACCTTAGTCCACTTGTGTTTTTTCATTGAGTTTTTGTGTGCATTTTTTACGCTGGGTTTTTATCTTGTTTTTGACTCTGCATTTTTTTCTTTGTTTTGTGTGTCATTCTTTGAATAAAGCCGTTTTTTTTTTAAACTTCCTGGTATTAACGTCATTAGGTGTGGATTAAATGCATTTTTGGTGCATTTCCACCATGTACAGTAAATGCCCTTGTGTGTCTTTTACAAGTGGATTTTTCACATTTAATGCAAGTCTATGGGGAAAATATGCACAGAAAACTAATCATTCCTGCAAGAGAAATTGTCATAATGTGTTGATGAGTTTATGCAGCGTAAAAAAGAAACATAAAAAATGTAGACGGCCATGCTGAACTCATGGTGTCTGCCCTCGTCAAATCGCAGCATAAAAAAGAAGCACAGTGGGCATCAGATTTCTATAAATCCCATCCACTTTGCTAGTACTGTAATAATGTGATGCTAGTCACTACTTACGGGTAGTATAGACGGAAGAGTAGTCAGACAAGTCTGATACACAGGGAGTAAACACAGGGAGGACACAGGGAGAGGACACAGGGAGTAAACAGAAACGCAGACAAGTCACAGGCCGAGGGTCAGAATGCCAGGTGAGTACGTATTGATTCAGGTAGCAGACGTAGATGTGGTCAGGCAGCGGTCCAAGGTCCAAAGTCAGGAGGTAACGGCAAAAACCGGGAGCGGGCAGAGAAGAGTCAAATAACGGTCCGGGGTCAAGAAAGTTAGATCAGAACACAAGCACAAACAAAAGCCAAGAGCACAACTGCAGAACCCGGAAGAACGACTGGCGAGGTTCTGGGAGAGCATGCTCAGTAATGAAATAGAGCAATTACCAGGAAGGTGGAACACCTGAGTAATCAGCAGCTCCCAGAACCAGCATGGATTCCTGTGCTGTCAAACAACCTGCCAGCAAGTACTCAGAGAAACACAGCAGAACATCTCCAAATATGCAAAATGCTCTGCACAAAGGAAACATATCACTGCCGGCTCTATAGTTCAGGAAAGTGCCACAGAACATCACCTGTGTGCAAAATGCTCTGCACAGAGGAATAATGTCACTGCCGGCTCTGTAGTGCACCAGAGCATCACTTATTTGCAAGATGCTCCGCACAGAGGAATCGGGACAAATACACAGCGTTTCAGACAAAATCATAATATGCTGCTTCCAGAAAGCGAGTAACACTAATGTCGCGGGCGGAGGAGGGGACGCTGCGCTCACCCACTGCTGGGGTCTAGCTGCTGCTCGGTGGTGGCTCGAGCGGTGGGCCAGATCCTGGGGACTCGAGCGGCGTTCCTCGCCCGTGAGTGAAAGGGGGGTTGGTGTGTGGTTTGGGGATATTGTCCGTGATGCCACCCACGGTTGTGGTGAAGTTGTGACACCACCGCTGCTCTGGACGGGGATCCCGGGAGCAATGACAGGGAGCAGCTTGGATGTTGGTTCTCCCCTCCGTGGGTAGGGGGGTTGGTTGTCCCGGGGCCCCGGTGAGGGTTTTGGGGATGACAGGTGGGTTACGGGCCTGGTGAGGTGCAGGGTCGCGGGGGGCAGCGCTGTGCCGTACGGCACGGTGGTACTCACTCAGCCAGTAATTTACACGGAGTCTCTGGTCAAACAAACGGCTGGATGGACGGGTCCCACAGACGGCTGCGGTTGTTCTCCTCCCGGTAGGTTGATGGTGACTGCCTTCCCCTGCACCTGTGTTGTGTTTACGTTTCCAATGGCTTCCCACTGGTAACCCGCTCCCCAGCTTGGATGGATGCTGAGGGAGCCCCTTTTACCCGCAGGCTCTGGCCCTGGGAACTGTAGCCTTGGCGTTGACTGTGTTTCCCTTTACGGTGTGAGCTGTTGCCTTCAATCGGGTCTTGACTGCTGGGAAACCCCGGAGGTTCCCTTCGCTAATGGATTTGACCGGTTTTACGGCGACTCCTAGCCTGGTCGGGGTCCGTAGGCCCTGCCGAATGGTGCTGGCTTCTCTTCACTCCCCGATCCGGTACCTGCGGGCTACCCCGGTACTTACGGTTCACTCCAATCAGCCTCTCCTGCAGACGGTTACCACCATCTGCCAACCTTGCTGTACGTGCCCGGGCCACACACCCGGACACAGTCAGGCTGCTCCTCTAACACGTCACTCTCCAAACTCAACCGACTACTTTTCCCACCTCTAGGACTGTGAACTCCTCGGTGGGCGGGACCAACCGCCTGGCCCACCCCCTGGTGTGGACATCAGCCTCTGGAGGAAGACAACAAGGATTTGTGTTTGACTTAGGTGTGCCTAGCCGGGGTGTGGGGTGTGTTGGTGTAGTACCTATGACGACCTGGCTTGTCCAGGGCGCCACATTCCCCCTTAGTAAAATGCAGATGGTCCGCGGGCTGCCCGTCCATCACCGGTTTTATTTTTGTTTAACTGCAAAAGAGTAGAAAATGGTAAAAGACATGTAAAAACATCATAAACATTTTTCAACGGTACGGCTTCCGCTCTTCTCCCACCCAAACAACCTGGCCCTGATGCTGCCCCTAAGAAGCGGGCAACACCCCTTGACCCCAGTCCAGCACCAAGTTGCCCGAGCGGGTTCTGTCTCATTCAGGGGACCCGTGTCCATGGGGACCCCTGAACCCCCCGGAGGATCGCCACCGGTTACGGTAGTGGCGGGCCTGGGCCATCCCTTTCCTCCAGGCCCATCCACCCAAATCAGCCTCTCCGGAGGCGGCAACGGTATCAAGACAAAAACATTTTTATTTACATTCCACTAAGTTTGTGGTTGCCCTGCAAGTTCTCGGGTTTGTCCGTAAGCAGTTCCTTACGCAACGGTTGCAGACAGTCCCTACGGGGACAACAGTGCTTCGCAGCCAACGGGCTACCACAAACAAAACTGTAGGGTCCCGACGGAGGCTTGCCGTAGGGTCCCAACGGGGCCTGTCAGCTGGGTCCCAGGGGCCATCCACAACACCTGGCTCCGGTACAGCTTCCTCCTGCAGCTTTCCCACAGTCCACCATCGAACAGCACGAGCCCCCAACGCCACCCTCACACAGGGGTGACACTGTCCCACAGGACTCCATTTTCAGCTGCCAATGATGCGGGTACGACTGCTCCTCCAACCGGACTCCTTAGCCTTGAGGGCCATCTGGAATGTCAGCAGAGTCCCAATGGGGACCGACAGCAAGGTAACCGGGAACCGCTACCATGCTCTAACTTTTCTTTCTTAATCAGTAATCCCGTGGCGCAGCTGCCTTTGCTGCCGCTCCCGGTGTGGAGCACTTTCTGCTTGCTCCGGTTCAGACGGGGAGGGGGATGGGCCCAGCCGGAGTCCCCCCGTGCCGGCTACGACTGGTACCTTCGCTAATGAGGGACCCCGCTGTGACATGGCCTGCTCTGCCTCCTGCTGCATCTCCGCCGTGCCTCAGCCGAGGCTGGGTGTCTGGGAGCGGTCAGCGGGACTCGCGGTGCTGGCTTCTGGGCGAGGGTCGCCTCCGTTGCGGCCAGGCGGGCTGCAAGGGCCGTCGTCCTCTCCGTCGCGGCTGGGATGGAAGCCGGGACGGGTGTCAGGGTGGTGGAAAAAGGTAGGCCCTGGGGGCCGCAGGTCTGGGCTCTCTCCCACAGACGCTGCGGGCTCCGCTACCGGTGGCAGGGGTAACGGGTCGGTCGGGGCGTCGGCCGCGGGCATGGGCAGTGAGAGAGGTAGCGTGGTGGATGGCAGCAGGCCGGGCCCCTCAGCCGTATCGACCGATCACTCGGGGACATAGGGGCGTGGGTCGCTTGCCCGCTCCTCTGAGACCACCTCCACTTCGGATGCCCAAACGGTTGCGGCCAGGCCCTTCATCTCCGACGTCCACTTCGCCAGCATGAAGTGGACCTGGGCCGGGAGCTCCTGGCACATCTTGCTTCTGGATCCAGGAACGTGTTTCAGCAGAGTCCTGGTGTCCCTGCACGCTGCAGCGCTAGTTACATGCGGCTCCCTTGGGCGCAGACATCTTGTTTCCGTCCCCCTTAGTCTTTTTCCTGCTCCTCCTCTACAGGGGCGGGGTTTCAGCTTTCACGCCTCCACTACTCGGGAAGACGCTCGAGCGGGGACTTTTCGCGCCCAAAATGGCGGCTTCTCAAAATTTTCGGCCGGACACCTCCGCCGGTCACAAGGTGCACCTCTACCAGACGGCAGAGCGGTAAGATCCTGTTCGTGACGCCAAGTTGTCGCGGGCGGAGGAGGGGACGCTGCGCTCACCCACTGCTCGGGTCCGGCTGCTGCTGCTCGGTGGTGGCTCGAGCGGTGGGCCGGATCCCGGGGACTTGAGCGGCGTTCCTCGCCCGTGAGTGAAAGGGGGGTTGGTGTGTGGTTTGGGGATATTGTCCGTGACGCCACCCACGGTTGTGGTGAAGTTGTGACACCACCGCTGCTCTGGACGGGGATCCCAGGAGCGATGACAGGGTGCAGCTTGGATGTTGGTTCTCCCCTCCGTGGGTAGGGGGGTTGGTTGTCCCGGGGCCCCGGTGAGGGTTTTGGGGATGACAGGCGGGTTACGGGGCCTGGTGAGGTGCAGGGTCGCGGGGGGCAGCGCTGTGCCGTACGGCACGGTGGTACTCACTCAGCCAGTAATTTACACGGAGTCTCTGGTCAAACAAACGGCTGGATGGACGGGTCCCACAGACGGCTGCGGTTGTTCTCCTCCTGGTAGGTTGATGGTGATTGCCTTTCCCTGCACCTGTGTTGTGTTTACGGTTCCAATGGCTTCCCACTGGTAACCCGCTTCCCAGCTTGGATGGATGCTGAGGGAGCCCCTTTTGCCCGCAGGCTCTGGCCCTGGGAACTGTAGCCTTGGCGGTGACTGTGTTTTCCTTTACAGTGTGAGCTGTTGCCTTCAATCGGGTCTTGACTGCTGGGAAACCCCGGAGGTTCCCTTCGCTAACGGATTTGACCGGTTTTACGGCGACTCCTAGCCTGGTCGGGGTCCGTAGGCCCTGCCAAATGGTGCTGGCTTCTCTTCACTCCCCGATCCGGTACCGGCGGGCCACCGCCCGTCCCCGGTCCTTACGGTTCACTCCAATCAGCCTCTCCTGCAGACGGTCACCACCGTCTGCCAACCTTGCTGTACGTGCCTGGGCCACACACCCGGACACAGTCAGGCTGCTCCTCTACCACTTCACTCTCCAAACTCAACCCACTACTTTTCCCGCCTCTAGGACTGTGAACTCCTCGGTGGGCGGGACCAACCGCCTGGCCCACCCCCTGTTGTGGACATCAGCCCCTGGAGGAAGGCAACAAGGATTTGTGTTTGACCTAGGTGTGCCTAGCCGAGGTGTGGGGTGTGTTGGTGTAGTACCTGTGACGACCTGGCTTGTCCAGGGCGTCACACTAATCATGGGAACGTATCATCCCTATGATGAAAAGCCAAATAAGACACTTCATTTGCAAAATGTTTAGGAGTGTGATGATGTCACACAGGTGCCAACAGGCTCCTGACAGATGGTTTCCATGTTGCACAGCATTTAAGTTAAACTGCTATGATTGGAGCTACCTCCAATCATTATCAGATGCTGACTATGTAACACAGTACCTGCACGGTACAGAGTGGGTTCAGTTCTTGAGCCTGTTTCATACAGTATATGCACGGTAGCCATCGTTAAGGGGTTGGGGCTGTAAACACAATAGATTTTTTATTTGGAAAACCTGCAGCATAACATACAGTAGTAGCAGTGTTGTAAATAAATTTTAAGAAAATCTGCAGTATTTTAGGTCATGCATGGAAAATAATGTTTTTTTTTTACGAGCGTGAACCAAATTGGCCTCCAGCTCCAGTTTTTCTACTCTATGTGTCTGATATTGCAACATATAGAATTGTTTTGGGGAACAATGCAGAACATTTTCAAATTCCATAACGCCCCTGTAGGGTATATACATACAACATTAGTAAAACTCAGATGAACCCACCAAGTTTTACAAGTAGAAGAGTCACAATGATTTCCCAGTGTAGAAGACTTGGGACAGGTTTTTGGACTTCAGTCTCATTTGGTCATGTGAGACTCTTCATATTAAACATGTTTCCTTTATTTTGGTGCATTAGGGGTTAATGACACTTTTCCTGGTAGCAGCTCTTTTGTAGTTCTGTACAGGTGCAGCTACTCTGTGACCACACTCATCTTCTTAAAATAGTCACATGACTTCTCAGCTTACCCTGGTGATAGAGTCTCATTCTGTTCAGCCGCCTGTGTGGAAGGAGCTGTTAGAGTACTGACTGGTGCCTAGCCAGATGCAGCCTAGGAATCTGGCTGCATGCATGAAGTTGCTGTTGTTATCCTTTTTTCCACCTGTCTGTCTTTTTTTACCATTGTGTTTATTTGGCTGGACTCACACGAGCGTATGGCATCCGATGCGAGAGCATCAGATGCAATATGCTAATGACCCCCGGCTAGGGCTCTGCTACGAGCGTGAGCCGAGTGTCATGCGACTGTAACCCGATCTTGCGATCGGGTCACAGCTGTGAAGCTGAGTGCCGGCGCTGTGGAGGAGAGGAAGGGGTTAATCCTCTCATCTCCTCCATTGTCAGCCTGTGCATATATCACACTGCACTGGGATAACAACCGAGTGCAGTCCGATGTATCTCTCGCGTCCATTCACTTGAATGGGAGCGAGGGATACAGCTGTAGCAGAAAATCGCAGCATGCTGCCGCTTTTCTCGCATCCAGAATCTGGAGGAGAGAAAAACTGACCAACTGCTCACCCTCATTGCGAATTTCTCACATTGCACTCGTCCGATTTTCACGCTTCTGTGAGCGTACCCTTAGTGCAGTGATGAGACTAGCGCTCTTGAAGACCTACTCACTAGTAAGAGTGAGTTTAGGGAAAGCAAGGGCCATGGTATCCTGCTCAGTGGTTGGGTGAAAGAACCTATATAGGGAACACTAGGGAGCTCAGGGTACAGCTGTAGGTTAGTGAAGGAGGTGTACCATCACCCCTCTCCCTAGTGCCAGGGTCCACCGTTGTTTTAGTGTCCACTGTGTACCCTGTTTGTTGTGTTGTGTGCTGGACAAGCATAGGTCTGTTTGCAATTGTTACGTGGTATAGTTTGACATGTCAGTCCGAGTGTGTCAAAAAGACACTTCATGAAAAACTTTTCTTTTTCCTGAATAGCCTTCTGTGTCGTTTTTTTTTGTGGGCTGTTTCCTCAGCATTTTTCATACGGTTTTGGCCTCTAGCATTTTTTGGGGGTGTTTCATGGTTTCTATAACAGTTTTTGAACTGTGGTTTTCTGGCTGTTTTATTCACTCCATTAAATAATCAAGGAACCTCTAGTGAAAAAAAGCAAAAATCATGATAAAACCTTTTGGTTTTTTTCGAGCTTTTCCATTCAATTGCATTGTAAAGTACAAAGCGTTTTTTGAACAGACAATACTAGAAAAATGGATGTCAATTCTTTTAAATTCTGATAGGTTTCTCAGGTGGACGTCAGTCCGCTTGAAAAAGGCGTTGTGTGCACATACCCTTAGGCATCGTACAGGCAACCTTATTTTCTCCATGTGAGAAAAAAGTTCCAATTATGCTAATCAGACTGTGATCCGACTTTGATCTGAGTATAATCCATATTTCTTGGATGCGAAAGAATAAAAAAAAATGTTTCTCCATTTTCACCATTCTGTTAGCCGGTGAGATTTTGCTCATTGACCCATTGACTTGCAAGTGTTATCTGATTTATGGCTGCAAATCGTACATGTTGCAAATTTTTACCTCGAATCAGTAGGAGAAAATGGACTCACCCCAAGGAAAAAATTGGACATTTAAACAGCCCTATAGAATAACAGTAGCCCTATAGAATAACAGTGGCCCCCGAGTGTGATCTGATGTTTTGTCGGATGGCATTTGTACCAAAAATATGGTCGTGTAACCCTAGTCTCAATAATAACTAAATGGTACTCACTAAGCTAAATCCAACCTTATATAGAACCAAAATCGGACCTGTGCACTGCCTCATTGAAAACATTGGTCCAAGTGCAATCAGATGTTTTGTCGGAGAGCGATCGGACCGAAAATACAGTCCCCTGCTCAAGACCTTACTCTGTGAATTTGCTTTGTAAACTATCATTAAAAGTTTTTATGCGTTTTCTTTTTACTTAATTGGTGTTGAAATTGGTGGTGAATGGCTTTGCTTTTCATAAATATACTGACTTTTTTTGTTGTAATTTTTGCCATTTGTAGTAAGAAACTGAAGCTATTTTCCAATGTCCTTGATAAAATACTTACTTCTCTTTAAGTTAGTGGGAAGTGAGCGCAACACTAAATTGGATCAAGGCCATTTTACCACCATTAAAACATAATGACCTGTAGAAGATTTTCTTCTCTTTGCCAAAATGCTCTGAGCTCGGGAGTCCCCCTCCTTATACTGGGCACCGTATATCATGTTCACACAGTATCCATCTCCATGCTAATTATTTCCTTAAATTACCTATATAACTCCTTGTAGCAGCCAGATCTGGTTCCCAATCACCTCTAATTGGATTCTGAGCTATTCCATTTCAAGACACATAGTCATAAAAGCAAAAGAAACATTATCGGACCTACTGAAACTCATGTATGATTCTAATTATCTTTAAAATATTTGAACATAATATAAAATATCTATAAATTCTGCAAAAAGCCTTTATTATTCAGCACATGATAAGTTTTCATGTGTATAGGCGCAAATGTAAGAAAACAGAAAATGAATGTACATTATTCTGCCAAGTATGCAAAGGTACAAGCCGTCCCAACTGCAAAAGCACAGGCAAGCTCCAGCTCGTCAACTGTATCTTGTCTCCTGCTCCTTAACATTGCTGTATTGGATCTTACACGTTGGCCTTATTTAAAATGTAATTGGATGACTCTCAAAACCCTTTATCGGACATATACAAAAATTTTACCCCATACGTAAAACAAGTTTTACTATATTCATTGGTAATGTACACTTAATGTAACATTAAACATTTTAGGATTCAGCTATCATTTTTTTTTCTTTTACATCGTTACATAGGTGGAAAAAAGACCCAGGTCCATCTAGTTCAACATTCCTCCACCAATTATATATTTTGTCACTAAATCATTTATAGCCGACAATGCTGTGTGTACTGAGGAAATCATCCAGCCCTTTTTTAAAGGTAGCTATAGTGTCTGCTATTACTACCTCTTGTGGTAGGGCATTCCACAGTCTGACTGCTCTAACTGTAAAGAACCCTTTCCTATTTAGCTGCCGGAATCGCTTTTCTATCACTCGCAGTGTATGCCCCTTGGTAATAAGTATTGTCTTTGGAAGAAATAAGTCATGTCCCAGTCCTTTGTATTGACCACACATGTATTTATACATATAAATGAGATTTCCTCTGAGATGTCTTTTATCTAAGCTAAACAAATCCAACTTTTTTAATCTCTCATCCTATGGGAGGCCTTCCATTCCTTGTAGTAGTCTAGTTGCCGGCATTTGAACTGACTCTAACTTCTGAACATCCTCTATAAAATGTGGAGCCCAAAACTGAATCCCAACATACAGTTAGGTCCAGAAATATTTGGACAGTGACACAAGTTTTGTTATTTTAGCTGTTTACAAAAATATGTTCAGAAATACAATTATATATATAATAAGGGCTGAAAGTGCACACTCCCAGCTGCAATATGAGAGTTTTCACATCCAAATCGAAGAAAGGGTTTAGGAATCATAGCTCTGTAATGCATAGCCTCCTCTTTTTCAAGGGACCAAAAGTAATTGGACAAGGGACTCTAAGGGCTGCAATTAACTTTGAAGGCGTCTCCCTCGTTAACCTGTAATCAATGAGGTAGTTAAAAGGTCTGGGGTTGATTACAGGTGTGTGGTTTTGCATTTGGAAGCTGTTGCTGTGACCAGACAACATGCGGTCTAAGGAACTCTCAATTGAGGTGAAGCAGAACATCCTGAGGCTGAAAAAAAAGAAAAAATCCATCAGAGAGATAGCAGACATGCTTGGAGTAGCAAAATCAACAGTCGGGTACATTCTGAGAAAAAAGGAATTGACTGGTGAGCTTGGGAACTCAAAAAGGCCTGGGCGTCCACGGATGACAACAGTGGTGGATGATCGCCGCATACTTTCTTTGGTGAAGAAGAACCCGTTCACAACATCAACTGAAGTCCAGAACACTCTCAGTGAAGTAGGTGTATCTGTCTCTAAGTCAACAGTAAAGAGAAGACTCCATGAAAGTAAATACAAAGGGTTCACATCTAGATGCAAACCATTCATCAATTCCAAAAATAGACAGGCCAGAGTTAAATTTGCTGAAAAACACCTCATGAAGCCAGCTCAGTTCTGGAAAAGTATTCTATGGACAGATGAGACAAAGATCAACCTGTACCAGAATGATGGGAAGAAAAAAGTTTAGAGAAGAAAGGGAACGGCACATGATCCAAGGCACACCACATCCTCTGTAAAACATGGTGGAGGCAAGGTGATGGCATGGGCATGCATGGCTTTCAATGGCACTGGGTCACTTGTGTTTATTGATGACATAACAGCAGACAAGAGTAGCCGGATGAATTCTGAAGTGTACCAGGATATACTTTCAGCCCAGATTCAGCCAAATGCCGCAAAGTTGATCGGACGGCGCTTCATAGTACAGATGGACAATGACCCCAAGCATACAGCCAAAGCTACCCAGGAGTTCATGAGTGCAAAAAAGTGGAACATTCTGCAATGGCCAAGTCAATCGCCAGATCTTAACCCAATTGAGCATGCATTTCACTTGCTCAAATCCAGACTTAAGACGGAAAGACCCACAAACAAGCAAGACCTGAAGGCTGCGGCTGTAAAGGCCTGGCAAAGCATTAAGAAGGAGGAAACCCAGCATTTGGTGATGTCCATGGGTTCCAGACTTAAGGCAGTGATTGCCTCCAAAGGATTCACAACAAAATATTGAAAATAAAAATATTTTGTTTGGGTTTGGTTTATTTGTCCAATTACTTTTGACCTCCTAAAATGTGGAGTGTTTGTAAAGAAATGTGTACAATTCCTACAATTTCTATCAGATATTTTTGTTCAAACCTTCAAATTAAACGTTACAATCTGCACTTGAATTCTGTTGTAGAGGTTTCATTTCAAATCCAATGTGGTGGCATGCAGAGCCCAACTCGCGAAAATTGTGTCACTGTCCAAATATTTCTGGACCTAACTGTACGTTGTGATCTAATCTCTCTTTATATACACCCTTAAGTCTTGTTTGCTTTAGCAGTTGTTGCTTGACATTGAGTGCTGCTGCTCAGCTTATTTGTACCCAAAATACCCAAGTCCTTCTCCTGTTTTGTAGTCCCGAATTTACTTCCATTTAATGTATACGCAGCTATATGATTATTCCATCCTAGGTGTATTACTTTACATTTATCAACATAAAATCTCATTTGCCAAGTGTATTCCCATTCTCAAATCTTATCCAGATCGTTTTGTAATATTGTAATATCAAGATCCGTTTTTAATATCCTACATAGTTTGGTGTCATCAGCAAAGAAAGACACTTTACTCTTAAATCTATCCACAAAGTCATTAATAAAGAAATGAAAACAAATCAGTCCTAGCACAGATCCCTGTAGTACCCCACTGCTGGCTATAACCCAATTAGTGAATGTATCATTTATAACTATCTTTTAGCCAATTCTTTACCCACCTGCTTCTAGTTCCCCCTATTCCTTGCTTCTGGAGCTTCATTATAAGACTTTTATGTGGTACAGTATCAAATGGTTTTGCAAAGTCCAAATAAATCACATCAGCTGCATTACCAATATCCAGATTAGCACTTAACTCCTCATGGAAATCCAACATGTTGCTTAGGCATGACTTATCTTTCATGAATCCAAGCTGGTTTTTAGTTATTATTATCATTGCATGTCATCTCTTAAAATGCCCTCAAAAACTTTGCATACTGCTAAAGTCAGGCTTATTGGATGGTAGTTGCCTGGATCTACCCTCTTACCTTTCTTAAATATCGGTACCACATCAGCCATTCTCCAATCCTGAGGTACCAACCCTGTTGCAAGAGAGTCTAAGGCCGGAGTCACACTTGTGAGTGACACACACATAACTTGCGCAAGTCTCGCATCACATCAGCCGGCATGGCATGCAGCTCTACGGACAGCAGCATCTCAGCTGCGTAGAAATACAAGTAGCTGACCCCCTTCTGTCTGGGGGGAGGCAGGCCACTCTGGGTGATGCGATGCGAGACTCGTTTGAGTTATGTGCATGTCACTTGCAAGTGTGACTCTGGCCTAAGAAGATAAGATACAGCAATTTGACAATTACTGAGCTCAATTCCATCCATATCAGTGGATGAATGCCATCTGGTCCAGAGGATTTGTCAATGTTTAACTTACTCAGACGCAGATGTACTTGTTTTTGTGTTAAATTAGTTATATCAGTTTAATATGTCAGCCTTTTCTTTGTCCTCTATAATTATTATTATAATCTTTTATGGGGCCAATACCATCCTTTTTTTTTCATTTTGGCATTGATGTATTTATATTAAAAAAAATGGGGTTTATTTTAATATCTTTGGAGATTTTTGCTTCAGCAGCTAATTTTGCTAGCTTGATTCCTTTTTTGCATTAACTATTGAGAAATTTATACTCCTGAAATGCTATTTGTGTATTCTCAGCCTTCAAGATTTTGAATGACCTTTGTTGTAGCTTTTTTCATACTATTTTATATTTTTATTATTTAGTTTGCACCTTTGAATGACACCATTCATCTTACAATAAAATGTGCTGAAAAGCATTAACAGAATTCTATGTTGGGTGAACTAGTGAAAAGTAACACAATAGTGTCATTTTTTTTAAATTTATTTTTTTTTTACATTGTTCACTACAAGATTCTTCAGTTCAGTATGATTCTAGAGATAACAATTCATGCACTCTACTTTCCCATGAACTGATCTCCACTTCCCTTGGCTCTACTGTGTGTTCTAATACCTGGTATGTCAATTCATGCACTCTACTTTTGCACTATATCTGACCTGTTCTTTCTTTGCTTCAATATCTTCCTGACATCCTCCAGCATCTCACTGTGATCCCCCCCCCCCCCCCCCCCCCGTTTTGCACCCCCCTTTTATGACCTTTGTTTATTTTGCCTATGTGAAGCTGCATCTGTTTTTTTTGATTGAGTGATCAAGGGGTTATTCTCGTACCCCACCCCTTCACAGCTGAGTGCACTTGTATGTGTATATACTGGAGCAACTAAAAGTCTGCACCAGACTTTTGCTGCACCATGACAAGTATGCACCATATAAGTATGATGCATTGAATTAGACCAGAATTGGGCTGGAAGTGACCGGAAGGTAACTGCATACATAAACTCTGTAAACAATGTTTGTGTTTCTATTCACTTTCACCCCTATAATACTTCACTTTTTACTGCCCCCTCTGATCCCTAAAACCAGTAATGAGCTATTCATCTCTCCCTCCATCCTCCCCACACATCTCACCTTCCCCTCAGATATTTTCCTCCACATTTCACCCAGTGTCTCCAGACACACACGTCCATCTCATGGCCTCTCCTGCTCCCACTTACTAACACTCTCATTGCTTCTCCTCACTGCTGGGGATATTGCTCCAAATCCTGGTCCTCCTCACCACATCCCTATTGTCACTTCAAACCCTCTTCAACAACCTAACACAAATTTCCGCAACCTCGCAAACCTCATACCCATTCACCCAGCCCCCGCTCCCCCAGTCCCACTAACAGGAGCTCTATGGAACGCTCGCTCTGTCTGCAACAAACTATCCTACATTCATGATCTTTTCATCACTAATAAACTCTCTTTCCTCGCCATCACAGAAACCTGGCTCACTCCCTCTGAAACTGCCTCTCCTGCTGCACTTTCTTATGGCGGTCTCCAACTGTCTCACACCCCCCGCCCCAGTAACAAGCATGGTGGAGGAGTTGGTTTGCTCCTGTCCGACCAATGCTCCTTTACCCCAATTCCACTACCACCCTCTGTTACTCTTCCCTCTTTTGAGGTGCACTCCGTATGCATCTACGCCCCCTCCAACCTTCAACTGGCTGTCATTTACCGCCCTCCAGGGCCAGCCACTGCCTTTTTTGACCATTTCACCACCTGGCTACTACACTTCCTTTCCACCGACATCCCCACCATCATCATAGGTGATTTCAACATCCCCATTGACACTTCCCACTCATCTGTCTCCAAACTTCTAACACTCACTTCCTCCTTCGGCCTCACCCAATGGTCTTCTGCAGCTACTCACATAGATGGCCATACGCTGGACCTCATCTTCACTCGCCTCTGTTCCCTATCTAACCTCTCTAACTCACCTCTCCCCCTGTCTGACACAACCTACTCACATTCTCTTCCCTCTTTTCTCCAAGTATGCAACCCCCCCTCCACAAACTTCCACACCCTCTCAGAAATATCAAACACATTGATTTACACGCCCTTTCTCAGTCCCTTCTCCCCCCCACAGACATTACATTTCTACATGAAGCAGATGCCGCTGCAACTTTATACAACACTACAATCTCTGCAGCTCTCGAATCAGCTGCCCCCCTCACACACACCAAAACCCGCACAATCAACAGGCAACCCTGGCACACAAGGCAGACTAAAGAACTAAGACGGGCTTCCAGAATTGCTGAGTGCAGATGGAAGAGGTCTCATTCCACTGAGCACTTCATTGCATATAAAGAGTCCCTCACCACTTTCAAGTCTACACTCACTGCTGCAAAACAACCCTACTTCTCATCCCTCATATCTTCTCTCTCTCACAACCCTAAACAGCTATTCAACACTTTCAATTCTCTCCTCCGTCCTCCGGCACCACCTCCCTCTCCTCTCCTCTCAGCTGAAGACTTTGCCTCTTTCTTCAAGCAGAAGATTGACAACATCAGAGCAAGCTTTGGCCCACAATCACCACAGCCCCTCATCATAGCTACTCATCCCTCTTCCTCCAAATCCAGCTTCTCCACCATGACAGAAAGCAATCTCTCCACTCTACTCTCAAGATCACATCTAACCACCTGTGCACTGGACCCGCTCCCATCGCACCTCATCCCCAACATCACCGCAGTCCTCATCCCAGCCTTAACCCATCTCTTCAACCTATCACTAACAACTGGTGTATTCCCTTCATGCTTTATATAACTTGGTTTTTTTTTGGTTTTTTTTTACTAAGTCCTGTTGTGTATAAATATGTGACTCTTCAGATTTTGTGTTATACCATGCCTGATGAAGAGACCTGAGTAGTCTCGAAAGCTTGCAATTATTACCATCTTTTCAGTTAGCCATTAAAAAGGTATCAACCACTGAGGACTCTCAGTTCTTTTAAACAATTTTTTTTATCTCTACTGGCTAACACGGTACAAAGATATATTTTACTTGTATCTTCATGCTTTAAACATGCCTCTATTACACCCATCCTCAAAAAGCCCTCCCTTGACCCATCCTCTGTGTCAAACTATCGCCCCATATCCCTTCTCCCCTACGCCTCAAAACTACTGGAACAGCATGTCCATCTTGAATTGTCCTCACACCTCTCCTCCTGCTCCCTCTTTGACCAGCTACAATCTGGCTTCCGACCACATCATTCTACCGAAACTGCCCTAACCAAAGTCACCAATGATCTACTAACCCCCAAAGCCAAGCGACACTACTCTATCCTCCTCCTCCTGGACCTGTCCTCTGCCTTCGACACAGTAGACCATTCCCTCCTACTACAGATTCTCTCATCTCGGGGCATCACAGACTTGGCCCTATCTTGGATCTCCTCATACCTAACCGACCGAACTTTCAGCGTCTCCCATTCTCACAGCACTTCCTCATCTTGCCCCCTATCTGTCGGTGTCCCCCAAGGCTCAGTTCTTGGACCCCTGCTGTTCTCCATCTACACCTTCGGCCTGGGACAGCTCATAGAGTCCCACGGCTTCCAGTATCATCTCTATGCCGATGACACACAGATCTACCTCTCTAGACCTGACATTACCTCTCTACTAACCAAAATTCCACAATGTCTGTCTGCTATTTCATCCTTCTTCTCTGCGCGATTCCTAAAGCTTAACATGGACAAAACAGAGTTCATTGTCTTTCCTCCTCCTCACTCATCTCCTCCAACAAGCCTTTCCATCAAACTTGATGGTTGCTCACTCTCCCCAGTCTCACAAGCTCGTTGCCTTGGAGTAACGCTCGACTCTACTCTATCCTTCACGCCACACATCCAAGCCCTCTTCACCTCATGCCGATTACAACTCAAAAACATCTCCCGGATCCGTGCTTTCCTTAACCAAGAATCAGCAAAAACATTAGTGCATGCCCTCATCATCTCCCGCCTCAACTACTGCAACCTCCTGCTCTCTGGCCTCCCTTCCAACACTCTTGCACCCCTCCAATCTATCCTAAACTCTGCGGCCCGCTTAATCCACCTCTCCCCTCGCTACTCCCCAGCCTCGCCACTCTGCCAATCCCTTCACTGGCTTCCCATCGCCCAACGACTCCAGTTCAAAACATTAACCATGACATACAAAGCCTTGCACAACCTGTCTCCTCCCTACATCTGTGACCTAGTCTCCCGGTACCTACCTGCACGCAACCTCAGATCCTCACAAGATCTCCTTCTCTGCTCCTCTCTTATCTCCTCTTCCCACAATCGCGTACAAGATTTCTCCCGTGCATCCCCCATACTCTGGAACACTCTACCTCAGCACATCAGACTCTCCACTACTGTGGAAAGCTTCAAGAGGAACCTCAAGACCCACCTCTTCCAACAAGCCTACAACCTACAATAGCCCTCAGTCCAGTAGACCACTGTGCAACCAGCTCTGTCCTCACCTATTGTACCATCACCCATTCCCTGTAGACTGTGAGCCCTCGCGGGCAGGGTCCTCTCTCCTCCTATACCAGTCTGTCTTGTACTGTTAATGATTGTTGTACATATACCCTCTCTCACTTGTAAAGCGCCATGGAATAAATGGCGCTATAATAATAAATAATAATAATAATAACAAATTTATGTATTTTTTTAAAAAAAAATGTTGGTGCATAAACATTCTTAAAATTGTAAATAGCATTTTTGGTACATTTTGCCATTTTCTGAGACATGTAACTTAGCATGGTAAGCTTTATTTTTTATTGGAATCCTTTTGGGGTACACACAATGTTTTTACTGGTTTGTATTGGAATTTTTGGAGGCAGTACCAAGAATCAGTAATTCTATTATTTTGATTTTTGTTTTTTTTTATGCTGTTTAGAGATTGGGTTAAACAGTTTTTATATTTTGATAGATCAGACGTTTAAGAATGCAGTGATATGAAATATGTTTCTTTATTTCTTCATGTTTTTTATATAGAGATGGTTTAAACTTAGTTTTATTACTATTATATTTTTAACATTTAATTTAAATACTTTTGAAACCATTTTTTACTACTTTTGAATGTATTTGTTATTATTACTAGGGGATTTGAAGCTGTGATCATTTGATTGCTTGTACTAAGTACTGAAATATTTCAGCATTTCAGTACATAGTACAAATTCCAGTCTTCTGAAGACTCCTTACTGCCACGGTAACCCATCCTCACCCTGCAATCTCACTGATGGGCACAGCTATTTATATACTGCTGGCATATATTGACAGTGACCATTTAAATGGTTAAAAGGTGGCACTGCTATTAAAGGCAGATGCTGGCCGTATCACACAACTTGCAACTATCATATATGTACCGGTCTCAGTGCCTGAGCCCGATCCATAAACCCCGTCAGAAAAATTCACAGAAAAATGAGCCTCATAAAAACATTGTTTCCAAACATCAAGGCCAGCATTGTTCATGAAAGTCTTGATGAGGGGCATGTTGAAGCCAGAGACACCTGATACATAATGAGACTGGAGTAAGATTTGTGGGGAAAGGTATGCCACAGCTAGTCATAAATTTAATGAGTCGGCGTTCCCAAACCCCTTCTTACCACCATCATGTCCCAATGCTACCCAGTTTGCCAGAACTGGCGTGAATTTTCCAAAAGCCACAAGTATTTAATAGATATTCTTTAAAAGTGACCACTTTATAATGTTTCCAATCACACAAATAGTAGTTAAACAACACCAGGACTAGTATAACTATCATGTCAAGTTTTAACCCAGGTTGACATTTTTATTAGACCTCGCTCCCACTTGCATATAAACATGGTGAGTGCAATGCGAGAAAAAAATCGTATTGCACTTGCACCAATGTTATTCAATGAGGCAGTGTTCATCTGCGAGTTTTTGCTCAGCTGTAATCGGGCTGAGAAAAAACAAAACAGTATGCTGCGTGTGGATAGGTATATCAAACGTGACTTGCCACTACAAGTCAAAAGGTGTGAGAAAAAAACGGATGGCACACGGACCATCCATATGACATCCAATGTATTCTCACACACATCTCAAAGGAAAAAAATATATATAAATATATAGCTAGCTAGCTACATAGATAGGATAGATATCCTGCAGACATATAATTCCACTACCACCCAACATATTATAAATTTGCACCCTTTGGTGCCTTTCATGTGGCACTAAACGGCATTTAGCCTGGTTTAACCAAATAAATAAATAATTTAAAAAATGACGAGAGGTCACTATTTTTGATAACCAGCAAAGCTAAAGCAGACAGCTGTGGGCTGATATTAGCAGGCTGGGAAGGTCCATGGTTATTGAGTCTATCCCAGCCTAAAAATACCAGCCCACAGCTGCCCCAGAATAGGCACATAACATTAAATCTGTCAATTCTCGCAATTCACCTCAGCTGTTCCTGATTGCCCTGGTACGGTGGCAATCAGGTTAATGGTTTTTGGGGTTGATGTCAGCTGTCATCAAGCCCTGTTGTTAGTAATGGGGAGGCATCTATCAGACACCCCCAATACTAACCCAGCTTTGCAGTGCTGAGGTCCTGGCTTCAAATCCCATTAAGAACAACATTTGCAAGAAGTCTCTATGTTCTCCATGTGGGTTCTTCCCACAGTCCAAAAGACATACTGATAGGGAATTTAGATTGTGAACCCCAACGGGAACAGTGATGATAATCTCTGTAAAGCACTGTCAAGTATAAGGGTGTGTGCTCACGATGAGTGTTACTCCCGTTTTTGATGTTGCATATTTTTGCTGCTTCAAAAATGCAGTGTTTTACAGTTCAAGCAAAGTGCATGAGAATAATAGAATTGTTACGTCTACTGCCCTTTTTGATTCTGCGTAAACTCACCTGCAGTGCATTTTTTTCAAGCAGCAGCATGTCAATTTATCTTGCGGGTAGTGATGGGCGAATCCGCTGATGTTCGGGATCAGGAGCCTCGCCCGAACATTTTGTAAAGTTCATGTTCAGGGTCGGAGATAACGCGAACTTTTGTCCGATCCTCGAACTTGGACTTTATGTGATGGGGCAGAGGGGGCTGTAATATAAAGAATATATTTAATAATAAACATTGTCATTATACCTACTGACGTGCCCTGCAGATTCTGTCTCCCAGCTGTTTCTGCTTCCGGGTCTGATCATTGCTGTTCCCCCGGGTAACCACCACTGACTACAGGACCTTTCATGACATCATAGCCATGTGACCAGTCTGGTGTGAATGTCGTATTACCTCGTGGGTTACATACTGGTCACATGGCTATGATGTCATAGAAGGTCCTGTAGTCAGTGGTGGTTACACGGGGGCACAGCTGACCGGCCTCAGTTATGCACTCGGTTGAAGTGTCTGATAGCTATCAGCTGAGTCTGTGTGAGCAGACCTGTGTTTGTCTTCTCGCATAGATGTAGCAGAGCTGAAGATGCTCTTGTGACACCCCTGGACTATCATGTCATCACAGGGTATTATACAATCTGCCCTCCCATGCAATATCCACCTCCTTCTTGGTTACGGGTCCTCAACTACATGGTGTTTCCTACATCAGCTAATTAAAGTCCTAGGTACACTCTGCACCACACCCACCAGACACACCAGTGGACGGCCTGAGTGGAATAGGGCCGCCCACTTGGGGGGTTGGTTAGGGGAGGTCAGGAGTGTTAGGAGTATCAGTAGTGAGGAGAAGTGTTTTGGAGGTGAAGGAGAGAGGCGGTCAGGAGCCGGACTCCTAGGAAGCCATATAGGTAGCAGACAGTGGTCTGGGCCTGAAGGAGCTGGACCCCCGGTCGCAGGGGATTGTGGCAAGGGGCACAGAACTGTCGAGGAGGACAGCCGGTGGCCTTGCATCATCACCGGGCTGGGACCAGGGCACGACGGGGTACGTGGACCCTAGGTCAGGGAGTAGCTTCAGTAGCGCAACGAGGGGGATAGGACTTTCCACCAAAATGGTCCAGAAAATGCCACGCGTGAACCCTGAGAGCAAGCTCCCACACTTAGCCATAGTGGAGAGCGGGACCCGGCAAGTTCCATACTACCTGGACCAACAGATAAGTAAACTTAGTGCCAGGAGGAAGGTCACAGATCACCAGGCAGCACCTGGTATTTTTGGTAATAAAGATGGAGTCCTAAATAATAAAAATAGTATATCTATCTCATTCTTAACCCTTAATCTACAGTACTGGCTCCTCACACTATGTCTCCCACCTGACACAGCACGAGGGGCCAGCATCCTACATTACACAGTATTTACAATACCCTAAAACATGCATATACTCAAATACATTTCCTTACTATAAACATATAATACTTGCAGCCACTAGGTGGAACCGAATGTTGTGCCCATTCATCTCTCCTACATTATATATATATATTTTTTATACATTTATAATACAATAGCACTTTTATGTAGGAGTGGGAACCAATATGCATTATGGATGGAGCGACATCTTTGTCAAGTGTAAAACCAACAGATACCCTTTGGCACCCAAACTGTTTTCTCAATATCAGAATAAATATTTTTTAATGTCACCCCAACCCCCCACTACCATAATGAACACAGACAATGGTCTCATGAGTACCCTTTCAGTTCTCATATTAAAGTGTTTCAATACATTTTTATTTGTATGTGCATAGACAAGCCTCCTGGACAACCCTCCCGGCAGCGCTTCTTCTAGAGATTTGTGTTGTGGGATCAGATTTTGTCCAAATATATATCACAAAGTTAGGACACATCTAGAGGACTCTTAGTTTAGTAATGTATTAAAAAGTTTAAAACCTCTTAAATTGAGCAAACAATGTAGCTGGCCGAAAAGCACACAATAAAACTACTATAATGACATAAATGGTTTATGGGTGTCTGCTTGGCGGAGAGCTGAGTTTATTGTGAAATGCATTTGTCCTCCCCTAAGCTAAACCTCCCTCCCTGTGAAAGATTTGTTCTGTGTACAAACTGAATTGAAGAATAAGTGCCTCATATTCAATCGATAGGATGTATTTGTTAGTCAGTTAACCTCTTCAGGGCAGAAAATCTCATAGAGGTAATAGGCAACAGCTAACGCATTTTACAGTCTGTTAAAATACCATTAAATTTTCACATAAGAGAATTAACACTTATCGATTGGCGCAGAATAGTTGTAGCTAGGGGATATGGGGAGGCTGCATTATTTGATAGGATTATTAAACATAATTAGTGTGCATTCTGATATTTCTTTACAGACCTTTTTTCTGACCCGCCTGGGTGCGCAAAGAAACTCATAAAAAGGTTGCCACTACTATCTAAAGAAGAAAGTGTAATCTCCGCAATATATATTTAGTATTTTCTTTTTATACTTGTATTTTATTTCACATCACAATAAAGTATTTATTATACATTGTATAAAATCATTGATAAAAAAAAATATTATGACAACCAATGGGGATAGTTGAATAACATTTTCCAGACTTCTATATATGGCTTTATTATAGTAAGATTTTTTTTGTGTTCTGATAGATGAATACACATATACAAATACACATTACACAAATTACACAATGCATGTACTCATTACACATATTGCACACAAAACACAAATAAACATTACAGACATAGATTATATACATACTGTTTATTATACATGAATAAATGTACAAATTATTACACAATATACATATATATATTACTCATGTACAAAATTACAGACTCATTGCAGAAATGTATATACATTATAGTTATGCATACACACATACATACAATTTTTGCTTGATATGTGAATGCTTTGGACATATACTCCTTTTCATAGGCCACGTTCTATTTTAGAGGCACCTTCTAACTTGTTAACATTATAAATGTGATAGCTTTGTCTGATTAAAATAAATTAGCTCCGGGAAAACATAAAGCAGTTGCATAAAGAACCAATCAGGCTTAAAGGGAATCTGCCAGAAGATTTTTCCTATGTAATCTGAAGACAGCATGCTGTAAGGGTTACATACAGATATCAGCCATGTGTCTCTTATCACAAAGTGTGTTTTTGTTTACCTGCAATGTTAGTTTAAGATTCAGTAGCTTTATCATTAGTCCACTGAGGACCATGTGAGCTCAAGTCCAACTCTGTCCCGCTCTGTGATTAGCTGCTTCTGTCTATAGAAATGTACACTAAAAGCCTGGTGTTGGCGATGACAGCTTTTAAAGCTCTGCTACTT
Source organism: Anomaloglossus baeobatrachus (assembly GCF_048569485.1). NCBI lineage: Eukaryota > Metazoa > Chordata > Amphibia > Anura > Aromobatidae > Anomaloglossus > Anomaloglossus baeobatrachus. The sequence continues at coordinate 368,931,650 of NC_134357.1, forward strand.
TGCTAAAAGTAAAATCTTTGATTTTGTCAGAAAAGCTGTACCAAGTAATCTAAGTGATACATCATTGGATTCTGGATCTTTTTGCCTACATCATGCTGCTCTCAGATGAGGTATCAAAAAACAACTGACAGATTCCCTTTAACCCTACAATTCGTATTGGGGGCCTTTTAGGTCCCGGTGCTTACTTTTTTTGCTATTATCTGCAAAATTACTTTAGTTAGAATTTTGAAACTCTAGGTAGTTCTCAAGTATGTCATTGTTGGTAATATCCAACAATTTGTTAATATAATTTTTTGACAAGCATTTTGGTGTAACAATGCTTTTTTGGGGAAAACCACATCTGTACGGAACGGGGGCCTTTATCATGTATTCAGCAGTGTTTGTGTCTCAAGTTACTTTATTTGTAGTCAGAGTTGCTGGTGGAGGGGCCCGGGGGGTGAATCATGCCATGTGAGGATGTCATATGATTTTGAGAGGGAGTGATAAGGCCATGACATCATCTCAGGTTCTTCTGAACACAGTAATGAGCTATGTAGAGAGTACTGAGGACAGTATACACTGTGAGCTAATTGCTGAAGGACCTGTGATAATATGATGTTGGGAGGAATTCTGACTCATTTTCAGTCTCTTTATTTCTATAAGAAGCTTACAAAGGGTAGAGCTTGTGAGCCACAAAAATCCAGAAAATTATACACCACCTAAAACAAAGTATAAAAGGTAAGAGCTGCTGAGGGTGAGAGGAATGGGGCACTTTACCCTTACAGTGTGTCACACAGAAGCAAATAGTGGACAACCCTGATTGTGTTCATTGTTTGTTTTTTTTTAGTTTGCTAACATCTAGTCAGCAATGGCACAGTCTTCCTCAAAGCATCTGACTGACCAAGATATTGAAGCAATTATGTTTCAAAGTGATGATGAAAGTGAACTATCTTTGTACGGTGAAGAATACCTGCCACCAGCTAATCAAACATCCTCATCCAATGATTCTTCTGATGATGAAGAAGTGGATCCAGTGGACACTGAAGAAGTGCTAAGTAGATCATCCAAAATGAATTTTTTTTTGGGATAGTAAATCCTTCATAAGTTGGACGTATGCCAATACATAATATTGTGAGACATGCTCAAGGAGCTGTGGGAAGTCCCAGGTACTTTTCCCCTAACGACGTATTCTGTACTTTTTTTTTTTTACAATATTGCAGAAGAGGTCTTTTTATGTTCAAACCTAAAAGGAAGACGTATCGCTCCTGCAAAAGATAAGTCCTGGAAATATATTTCAAAAGAGGAACGTTATATATTGGACTTTTACTGCTGACAGGTAGTCAAAAGTCGTATGGTATTCCAATCAGAGAATTATTTCTGGACCCACTTTCTGATCCACACTATAAAGCGACAATGGCAGTGGACAGATATGAGGAAATTAGAAGAAACATTCGATTTGATGATAAGCGAACTCATGCAGCGAGGTTCCAAACAGACAAATTAGCCCCTATCAGTTATATCTGGAACATATTTATCAAAAATTGCACCAAAAATTACAATCCTAGTAACAATGTTACAGTAGATGAGCAACTTGTACCCTTCAGAAGACGTTGCAAGTTCATACAATACATGCCCAGTAAACCAGCCAAGTATGGAATAAAAATATTCTGGATGTGTGATTCTGCAAATTATTATTGCATAAATGGGCTTATCTACTGTGGCAAATACATTGATACACCAGTAAAGAAAGATCTGGGGTCTGAGATTGGGAAAACACTTGCTGTAGCAATATACAATTCAGGTAGAAAATTACCATGGACAATTAATTTACCAATGTTGCACTGGGCAATTTTCTGCTTGAAAAAGCTGTTACACTTGTTGGTACTATGAAGGCTAAACCGACGAGAAATTCCTCAAGCAATGAAACACAATCCACAGCGAGCACTTTATGAGAGTGTCTTTGGTTTCAACAACAAAGCGACACTGGTATCTTACAAAGTGAAGGAGAAATCCGTTATATTACTTAGTACCATGCATCATGATTGCAGTATTGACAGCAATGACAGGAAATTGAAACCAGAAATCATCCTGCATTACAATAAAACTAAAGGAGGTGTAGACAAAATGGTGGGAAAATATTCATGCAAGAGGCAAACAAGACATAGGCCTGTAGTAATTTTTTTCCTCAAATATGCTTGATGGAGCAGCCCTGAATTAATTCATTATTTATACAGAAACTCATCCAGAATTCCATGCAAGGAGGAAGGATAGGAGACGCCTATTCTTGAAGGACATTTGCCATGAACTTGTAATGCCTCACATGATGGAGCGAAGCAACATGAAATGCTTGCTAAAGCAAACTAAAGAAGCAATGAAGTGGTGTGATGTACAGTTTCAGGATACTCCAGGGCCAGGAGAAAGAAAATGAAAGTGTTGTTTCATTTGTCCAAGAAACTTAGAGAGGAAAACTGAGCGATATTGTACTACTTGTGGAGAAAATGTCTGTAAAGAACATTCTTCAGAAAAGATAACGTGAAAATTGTTTGGAAGACCAATAAAATTGAAAAGAAAGAGTTAGAAAAGAAATGTAGTTGCAGCTAGTTTACTCTAGATTTATATACCTTTGTGTTTTTTCATAACTTCATATCTTTGTTTGAAATTTGGCAAAAAAATGTTTTTTGGTGTTTTATGCAAAAAAATTATAATTAAAATGTTGTGCATTATTCATATTTTATTCTGAAATTTTGAAATAAACTTGTAAAAGTTATTTATGTGAGTTTCTCCATATGATTTGCACAGGGGCCTACAAAGCCCCAGTTACGTAAAAGTATAGATTTGTGACGTCACGCATGCTAGGATTAAGAAGGCAATTTTTCAAAACTACGAGAAGCAAACTCATTGCTGATACGATCAACTGTTGTACTTTTTCATTAGTTTACAATTTTTATACAAGAGGATTAAAGGGGTAAAATCTCTCATTGTGGAAACTGCCAATCCGGTGTTTGGAGACTTCTGGGATATGAAAAGCTCTTATGGGACATTAAATATGCAAATTTTCTCTTCATAGATGAAATGGACTTGAACTCTTTTGTTATTGAAAGCAGCAATCTTAAAAGTCTATATCGACCTATTAACCTATTAACAAGCTTTGCCACCTGACAGAATAAAAGTCAAACTAAACACTATATTTGCACACACATGGTTTGGGGTGTTTGCTGCTCTTCGGTGCAAATTAAGATTTGATTTGATTGGATTAGAAACCTCTGATGGGAATCTAAGTGGTAATGTCTGTTCTTGTGGAGAGTACCAAGCCGGTGTAAAGAGACTTACAGGCCTTGCATGCTCCTCTGGGAAATTAAATATGCAAATTGTCTCTTCAAAGAAGAGGACTTAAACTCAAGTGTCACCTATTGGAAGTAGTAAAACTAAAACTCAAACTTCATTTTAAGCCTCTCATCCATCCAAGTCAGACCTCTTGCTTTGCACTGATGAAGGGCAAACACCTCAAAACATGTATCTATAAATAGATTGTCTGGGTCCTACTTCCAATAGGTGGCAATAGAGTTCAGGTCCTCTTTCTCTCTAATGAGACATTTAGCATGTTTTATATGTGACACACAGTTTGTATAATAACTACACAGAAACTGTATGTAGATGTTCAATGTCAGTGAGTACGATCAATGTGAAATGAGGAAAGGAATCTCCTAATCCTAAGCTGTAAAATCATAAGTGGTTTATATTAGTTATATTTTATTTATTTCTCTCTCTTATTTCTTATATATTTTATTTTTCTACTTCTTTCTATATACTGTGTGTATATATATATATATATATATATATATATATACATATACATATATATATATATATATATATATATATATATATATATATATATACAGTGCCTACAAGTAGTATTCAACCCCCTGCAGATTTAGCAGGTTTACACATTCGGAATTAACTTGGCATTGTGATATTTGGACTGTAGATCAGCCTGGAAGTGGGAAAAGCACTGCAGCAAAAAAGAATGTTATTTCTTTTTTATTTTTTTTTTTAAATTGAGAAAAGTTTATTCAGAGGGTTATTTATTATTCAACCCCTCAAACCACCAGAATTCTGTTTGGTTCCCCTAAAGTATTAAGAAGTATTTCAGGCACAAAGAACAATGAGCTTCACATGTTTGGATTAATTATCTCTTTTTCCAGCCTTTTCTGACTAATTAAGACCCTCCCCAAACTTGTGAACAGCACTCATACATGGTCAACATGGGAAAGACAAAGGAGCATTCCAAGGCCATCAGAGACAAGATCGTGGAGGGTCACAAGGCTGGCAAGGGGTACAAAACCCTTTCCAAGGAGTTGGGCCTACCTGTCTCTACTGTTGGGAGCATCATTCGGAAGTGGAAGGCTTATGGAACTACTGTTAGCCTTCCACGGCCTGGACAGCCTTTGAAAGTTTCCTCCCATGCCGAGGCCAGGCTTGTCTGAAGAGTCAAGGCTAACCCAAGGACAACAAGGAAGGAGCTCCGGGAAGATCTCATGGCAGTGGGCACATTGGTTTCAGTCAATACCATAAGTAATGTACTCCACCGCAATGGTCTCCGTTCCAGACGAGCCCGTACGGTACCTTTACTTTCAAAGCGTCATGTCAAGGCTCGTCTACAGTTTGCTCATGATCACTTGGAGGACTCTGAGTCAGACTGGTTCAAGGTTCTCTGGTCTGATGAGACCAAGATCGAGATCTTTGGTGCCAACCACACACGTGACGTTTGGAGACTGGATGGCACTGCATACGACCCCAAGAATACCATCCCTACAGTTAAGCATGGTGGTGGCAGCATCATGCTGTGGGGCTGTTTCTCAGCCAAGGGGCCTGGCCATCTGGTCCGCATCCATGGGAAGATGGATAGCACGGCCTACCTGGAGATTTTGGCCAAGAACCTCCGCTCCTCCATCAAGGATCTTAAGATGGGTCGTCATTTCATCTTCCAACAAGACAACGACCCAAAGCACACAGCCAAGAAAACCAAGGCCTGGTTCAAGAGGGAAAAAATCAAGGTGTTGCAGTGTCCTAGTCAGTCTCCTGACCTTAACCCAATTGAAAACTTGTGGAAGGAGCTCAAGATTAAAGTCCACATGAGACACCCAAAGAACCTAGATAACTTGGAGAAGATCTGCATGGAGGAGTGGGCCAAGATAACTCCAGAGACCTGTGCCGGCCTGATCAGGTCTTATAAAAGACGATTATTAGCTGTAATTGCAAACAAGGGTTATTCCACAAAATATTAAACCTAGGGGTTGAATAATAATTGACCCACACTTTTATGTTGAAAATTTATTAAAATTTAACTGAGCAACATAACTTGTTGGTTTGTATGATTTATGCATCTGTTAATAAATCCTGCTCTTGTTTGAAGTTTGCAGGCTCTAAATCATTTGCATCTTATCAAACCTGCTAAATCTGCAGGGGGTTGAATACTACTTGTAGGCACTGTATATATATATATATATATATATATATATATACAGTTAGGTCCAGAAATATTTGGACAGTGACACAATTTTCGCGAGTTGGGCTCTGCATGCCACCACATTGTATTTGAAATGAAACCTCTACAACAGAATTCAAGTGCAGATTGTAACATTTAATTTGAAGGTTTGAACAAAAATATCTGATAGAAATTGTAGGAATTGTACACATTTCTTTACAAACACTCCACATTCTAGGAGGTCAAAAGTAATTGGACAAATAAACCAAACCCAAACAAAATATTTTTATTTTCAATATTTTGTTGCAAATCCTTTGGAGGCAATCACTGCCTTAAGTCTGGAACCCATGGACATCACCAAACGCTGGGTTTCCTCCTCCTTAATGCTTTGCCAGGCCTTTACAGCCGCAGCCTTCAGGTCTTGCTTGTTTGTGGGTCTTTCCATCTTAAGTCTGGATTTGAGCAAGTGAAATGCATGCTCAATTGGGTTAAGATCTGGTGAGTAACTTGGCCATTGCAGAATGTTCCACTTTTTTGCACTCATGAACTCCTGGGTAGCTTTGGCTGTATGCTTGGGGTCATTGTCCATCTGTACTATGAAGCGCCGTCCGATCAACTTTGCGGCATTTGGCTGAATCTGGGCTGAAAATATATCCCTGTACACTTCAGAATTCATACGGCTACTCTTGTCTGCTGTTATGTCATCAATAAACACAAGTGACCCAGTGCCATTGAAAGCCATGCATGCCCATGCCATCACGTTGCCTCCACCATGTTTTACAGAGGATGTGGTGTGCCTTGGATCATGTGCCGTTCCCTTTTTTCTCCAAACTTTTTTCTTCCCATCATTCTGGTACAGGTTGATATTTGTCTCATCTGTCCATAGAATACTTTTCCAGAACTGAGCTGGCTTCATGAGGTGTTTTTCAGCAAATTTAACTCTGGCCTGTCTATTTTTGGAATTGATGAATGGTTTGCATCTAGATGTGAACCCTTTGTATTTACTTTCATGGAGTCTTCTCTTTACTGTTGACTTAGAGACAGATACACCTACTTCACTGAGAGTGTTCTGGACTTCAGTTGATGTTGTGAACGGGTTCTTCTTCACCAAAGAAAGTATGCGGTGATCATCCACCACTGTTGTCATCCGTGGACGCCCAGGCCTTTTTGAGTTCCCAAGCTCACTAGTCAATTCCTTTTTTCTCAGAATGTACCCGACTGTTGATTTTGCTACTCCAAGCATGTCTGCTATCTCTCTGATGGATTTGTTCTTTTTTTTCAGCCTCAGGATGTTCTGCTTCACCTCAATTGAGAGTTCCTTAGACCGCATGTTGTCTGGTCACAGCAACAGCTTCCAAATGCAAAACCACACACCTGTAATCAACCCCAGACCTTTTAACTACTTCATTGATTACAGGTTAATGAGGGAGACGCCTTCAGAGTTAATTGCAGCCCTTAGAGTCCCTTGTCCAATTACTTTTGGTCCCTTGAAAAAGAGGAGGCTATGCATTACAGAGCTATGATTCCTAAACCCTTTCTCCGATTTGGATGTGAAAACTCTCATATTGCAGCTGGGAGTGTGCACTTTCAGCCCATATTATATATATAATTGTATTTCTGAACATGTTTTTGTAAACAGCTAAAATAACAAAACTTGTGTCACTGTCCAAATATTTCTGGCCCTGACTGTATATATAATGTTATTGAAAAGGTAACAGTACTTAAAAGTTACTTTTCAGAATAAGCTGTTGCTTGTGTATACATGAGTAATAACAATATCTGGCCATTCTATGATTTGTATCTTAAATTTTCACTTATTAATAATAGTCCCTTAGAATAAATTGTGCATCTCCAGAGTAGTTCCCTACCAACTCATCTGTGGAGGGTGAAAATAGACCCTAAAAGCATGAATCAAAGCTAAGGGAAATGTTGCACCTGAGGGTAACACTCACACTATGCAAATGAAATTCGCCTCAAACTCAAAACATGAGTAGAGTATCATTCTACTGTGCTCCGATTCTCTCACATGTGAGAATCAGAGCATAGGGGTTGAGAAGATGGACTACTTAATTTCTCCATCTTGTCCATTGACTGTGTCCTCGGTAATCTGACTTCACGCAGATGGCATCCAAGTCCAATGTTTCACATGCAGCCATAAACTTGCATGGATGTACGTGATAGAAATATTGGAACCACTCGTAGCATGCTCTGATTGTTTTCTCATGTCGAATTTGCACTGTTCCATAGTATAACACTGGTCCGATTGCCATCTGATAAAGTATTGGATAGCACTCAGCTGTTTTATACACCAGTGTGAGCGAGTCCTTAGTGTCCCATGGTCATAAATATCTCTCCTGCCATTTTGTACATAGTTACAGTTTGTGGCCGCTATCAGCCTATATCTAAATACCTGTGCTAGGTGTGATGATGCAACATTCAAGCACCAGGGCAGAAGAAAGGTTTGAGAAGTGTTCCTTAATTTCTGCAATGCTGAGGATACTTCACAACTTGTTTGGGCATCCAGGAGTTCTATTTTTCTGTAAATCTCACAAATATTCTCAGTAGAGTTAATATAGTTTCCTGAATTTAATTTACTTACATATCCTGAATAGTTGACATATCTAAGCATTGGAGTAAGGGGTACTTTACACGCTGCGACATCGCTAGCAATGTGTGGTGATCACTGCCGTAGTGAACATTATCGCTACGGCAGCATCACACGCACATAACTGTTCAGCGACGTCGCTGTGACTGCCGAACAATCCCTCCCTCAAGAGGGAGATGCGTTCGGCGTCATAGCGATGTCACTGCAGCGTCACTAAGTGGCCGGCCTATAGAAGCGGAGGGGCGGAGTTGAGCGGGACATAACATCCCTCCCACCTTCTTCCTTTCTCATTACCGGTGGAGGCAGGTAAGGAGATGTTCGTCGTTCCTGCGGTGTCACATATAGCGATGTGTGATGCTGCAGGGACGACGAACAACATCGTACCGGTGGTTGTAGCGATATTAAGGAAATGAGCGACGTGCCAACGATCACCGTTTTTGAACGATTTTGTGATCGTTGCTCATTTGTGTCACACGCTGCGATGTCGGTAACGGCGCCGGATATGCGTCACTAACGATGTGACCTCGACGATATATCGTTACCGATATCGCAGCGTGTAAAGTACCCTTAAGTGCTTTTTTGAGCAAAGGATAGAACCTCTCTGTAGACTTCAGCCCCCTCCCTTTCTGGTTAAAACTTTTGGTAAGAAACTCTGACTGCTGTAACTTAAAGGGAACCTGTTACCAGGCTTTTCCTTCAGAAGCTGCGGCCATCACCATTAAGCTCTTACATACAGTTTTCTAGAATACTGTATATAAGTGCCCAGGCTGCTCTGTAGAACATAAAAAGACCTTTAATATACTCACCTAGGGGGCAGTCGGGTCCAATAGGCATCGCTCTTCTTCATCCAGCACCTCCTCTATCTTGTACAGTCGCCGTCCTCCTTCCCAGCCTCAGGGCAGATCAAAGTGCACAGGAGTGCAACGTAGGATGATGTAGGATTCATCATCCACACAAGGCTGGGAAGGAGGATGGTGACGGGACAAGATAGATGAGGTGCCAGACTGAGTGCAGCGACACCCATTAAACCCGACCACCCCTTGGTGAGTATAATAAAAGTATTTTTTACGTTCTACAGAGTGGCCTGGGGTCTTATTTACAATATTTTAGAAAGCTGTAAATATGGTGCTGGTTGCAGCTTATAATGGAAAAACCTGGTGATGAGTTCCCTAAAGGAACACGGGCAGGAGTGGGAGGAAAATGGCAGGCTGTCAACACACTCTTCTTCTACACCCCCTCCACATCTCTGTTTCGTCAGTGCCCTATCTGCCATTCCTAGTATGGTCCCTCTGGCACCCTCAAACATGAAGACCTGAATGTGAATGCTACCCATGCATGTTACATCAAAGGGTATTAATTAGTACCCAGGTCCCATGTGACAAAGCATTCACACTCTTCTACAATCTCACTCTTTGGCAGGCGACCCCTTTCATTAACTCTTCACAGACCTCATCATCACATTTTTGAGACCACCACCTCCTTAGTTTTTTTGGTCTCCATTCAATATAGAAGCAGGTTCTTCAACTTCAACTAATCTAGGCCTACTACTGCTCAGACCTTTTGTTCTCCAATCACCTCACATGGTAATACCACACTCGTTCTTCCAGCAGTTCTGAAAAATAAAACATAGCATATGTAGATAGTATATCAATAAACACCTCATTTTCTACAATCCAGCTGTAACAATAGCATGGAGCTCAGATACTTTGGTAATATAAAGATGAATATATATACTCTGATGGATACAAAGAGAAAGCCAGGCAAAATATATACCTGTCAATCAATGTACAGTGATTCTACATTAACGATTTCTAATGTTAGAAACTTTGAGGGAAATTTGTAAAGATTGGACTGTCATATACCAGTGTTAAACCAGAAACCATCTGAACTATGGTCTACCAAACCTTTTGGAAAAGTGAGAGGGTTGTTGTAAAAGGGTAAAACAGGTCAAATACCCTTTGTACCAAATTCTGAAGCTTTTCGATGTTAGAAAACCGATGTAAAGGAGTTTTGAAAATAAGGCTTTTTCTTGCAAAGTGGCAATATACCATGATGATTAACAATCGTAGTTTTGTGGACTAATACAACTGAATGAGATTTGCATGAGAGAAGCCAGAGCTTCCCTTGACGATAATTGCTGGGGTTCACGGAGCTGGACCTTTGACAGTTGTTAAGAAAATCTGAATTACTGTTTGGAAATCCTGTAAATGCAAAGATTTAAGTAATGTAAATGTTCTTGAGCACGTACATAAACAGATGCATCTAGAAGTCTCACAATTCTCTATAAAGTAAAATACAGAGGCACTCACTGGACTCATTTATCTTCTTTTATTCAAACATTTAAACAAACATAATTAGGGAGAGGAGCTTGAGACAGTATGCTGAGCATCTCCAGCTATATGTTTGTTTAAATGGCAACATGAATAATAGGAGATAAATGAGTCTGGTGAGTAGCACTGTTTTTCTTTTTATTCTATGGAGAATTGTGATTAACTGAACTGTTTAACCTCTGGAGAACTGCAAATATAAGGTTCCTTTTTTAGAATCTCCTAAAACAGTGCCTATCATTGTCTTTGATTTTATATATGTGTGGCGCCCCTGAGACTCCAGTCGCCACAGAGGTACTGCACCTCATTAAGAGGTGTGGGACCCCGTACCCTGGTAAGGAGGAGGCTGCAGACTGCAACACACACACTTACATCTAATTTAGCTACACCCGACCAGGCCATGGTTCTGTCGACCAGCTTGGAGGTGGGGTTAGTTAGCGGGTTGACACTGAGAACTGTGTGGAGAAAGTGAAACTAGTCAGAACAAGTTGGGAAGAGAATGGAGTAGGACGTGCAGGAGACAGGTCCTAGGGGACTTGAGCTGACGAAGCTCAACCTAGGACCAAAAGGAGAGAAGAGGTCCTAGAGTCCACGGGAAGTACGCCATGCACTCATGGTCTCTTTCCACAGCCAGCATACAGGAGTGGAGGGACATGGCTTTCCCTCAACTAGTGAAGAACTACAAGGGTAAGCTAGCAAACCGGAGGCTGAGGTTACTGCAAGTACCGAAGCCACATCTACACACATCCAGTGAAAAGTTAACCACATAGGGACAAGGGAGAGAGCTTCAAGCCACCCGACAGGATCCGTGGACACCGGCTCGGGGCTCTGTGTGTGAGGGCGCAGGGCAGGAGGGAGAAGCCAGCGCAGAAAGTCAACCAGGGAAGGTATACAGAAGGGAACATCAGTCTTGGGCTCCGAACTACTCAGGATCGGTTGGAGCCCCATCACAGCACGTCTCAGTGCTCCAAGGGCAGCATCTCAAACTGTGAGTAAAAGAACTGGAACTGCAACCCTCTGTGTCTTGGAATTATTTGCCGGGCCTGCACCCCACCTTTACATCTCCACCATTTGTGTAGACTACAACTCCCTACAGCTCTGGGGCCCAGCTCTACCTGTGGAGAGCTATACCAACTCAGCTGCATCACCACCAACCCCCAGGAAACTGAATAGCAGCGGCGGAACCTATCTTGCCACATACCACAGGTGGCTTCACAAACTCATCTCCCCTTGTAAATAACTTTCCTCATTTAAATGACACCTCTGGGTCCACGAAACCGGGCCTCGCCGCCGCGACATCCACCCAGAACAGAGCTGGCCCGGTAACAAGTGCCCTCAGGCCCTGGTGGGGTGTGTCATATGCACTAGCTGTAGTACCCAGCGCTGCCCGGGATAGTAACTATCTTTCTGTCTCTCTCCTACTCTCCCGCTTTCTCACTCTCCCTCTCTCCCACTATCTCACTCTCCCTCTCTCTCTGTCTGTCTCCCTCTCTGTCTCCCTCTCTGTCTGCTTCTCTGTCTGTCTCCCTCTCTGTCTGTCTTTGTCTTTTTGTCTCTGTCTGTCTGTCTTTCTGTCTCTGTCTGTGTGTGTCTCTGTCTGTGTCGGTCTGTCTGTCTATCTCTGTCTCTGTCTATCTTTCTCTCTGTCTGTCTGTTTCTGTCTGTCTGTCTCTGTCTGTCTTTGTCTGTCTCTGTCTGTCTCTCTGTGTATCTCTTGCTGTCTTTGTCTCTCTCTGTATGTCTCTCTCTGACTTTGTCTGTCTCTCTGTCTGTGTCTCTCTCTGTCTGTCTGTCTCTCTATCTGACTTTCTGTCTGCCTCTCTGTCTGTCTGTCCATCTGTTTCTGTCTGTATGTCCGTCTGTTTGTCTGTCTGTCTGTCTTTGTCTGTCTGCCCCTCTATCCGTCTGTCTACCGAAATCTTATTACCACACACAAGCTGTGTTATACTAAGAATGTCCTTTGTTGCCTATAGCAACCAATAACAGCTCCTATTAATAACCCATAGCTCCCAGCTCCATTAACCTTAATGTAAAGCACATTTTTTATAACTGTAAAGCGCGGGGTTACATTTTTCCTTTAAAACGAAGTCTATGACATTCCCTGAGTCAAATGGGGTGGCTCTGCAACATTTTGTGATTGTAAAAGCGAAGGTGTGGATTCCTTTAGCAGACACACACACACACACACACTCAGCTTTATATATTAGACTAGCTGTAGTACCCGGGCGTTGCCAGGGATAGTAACTGTCTCTCTGTCTCTTTCCCAGTCTCTGTCTGTGTGTCACTGTCTGTCTGTCCCTTTCCTTGTCTGTCTGAGTCTATGTCTCTGTCTGTCTTTGTATCAGTCTATCTGTCTCTATCTCTGTGTCTCTGTCTGTCTCTCTATCTCTGTATCTGTCTGTCTCTCTATCTCTATAGCTGTCTGTCTCTCTCTATCTTTGTGTCTCTCTCTATCTCTGTGTCTGTCTCTATCTCTGTGTCTGTCTCTATCTCTGTGTCTGTCTGTATCTATGTGTCTGTCTCTCTCTTGCCCCATCTGTCTCTTTCACCATCTTTCTCTTTCTCTATCTGTCTCTTTCCCCATCTGTCTCTTTGCCCGTCTGTCTCTTTGCCCGTCTGTCTCTTTCCCCGTCTGTCTCTTTCCCCGTCTGACTCTTTCCCCGTCTGTCTCTTTCCCCGTCTGTCTCTTTCCCCATCTGTCTCTTTCTCTGTCTGTCTCTTTTGTTGTCTGTCTCTTTCCCCATCTGTCTCCCCGTCTCTTTTCCTGTCTCTTTCCATGTCTGTCTTTGTCTGTGTCTTTACCTGTCTGTCTCTTTCCCTGTCTGCCTGTCTCTGTCTGTCTCTTTCCTTGTCTGTCTCTATTTCTCTATCTCTTTCCCCATTTGTCTTTATCAAGGTCTGTCGCTTTCCCCATCTATCTTTATCTGTCTCCTCTTTCTCTGTCTGCCTGTCTCTGTCCCTGTCTGTCTCTTTCCCAGTCTGTCTCTTTCCCAGTCTGTCTCTTTCCCTGTCTGTCTCTTTCCTCATCTGTCTCTTTCCCCATCTGTCTCTTTCCCCGTCTGTCTCTTTCCCCGTCTGTCTCTTTCCTCATCTGTCTCTTTCCCCGTCTGTCTCTTTCCCCGTCTGTCTTTTTCCCCATCTGTCTCTTTCATTGTCTGTCTCTTTCGTTGTTTGTCTCTTTCCCCGTCTGTCTCTTTCCCCGTCTTTCTCTTTCCCCGTCTGTCTCTATCATCGTCTGTCTCTTTCCCCGTCTGTCTCCCCTTCTCTTTCCATGTCTGTCACATCCACAGTGGTTGTCTCAGCCAATTTCTCTCAGTCATCTCTTTTGAAAGTGGTAACCTCCAGTAGCTTATTCATGACACACAGGTACTTGTTTCTGGCTTTCTCTGATGTTTTAATTCTTTTCACACTCAGTTTTCAGACACCTCTGTGTAAAATTTTACTTATATGCTGACTTTAGCATTTCTATAGTTAAGGTTTTGATATGCTGTCTGCATGTTGCTTTGAAGGGAATCTGTCAGCAGATTTTTGCTATTTAGTCTAGAAGCAGCATACTGTAGGGTCAGAGAACCTAATTACTGAGATGTATCACTTATAAGGATGTGTGCTGTTGTTTTTTTATCAGCAGGAGATTATCACTGCAGGATTAAGCTTCATGTGCAGGACAATCTAGCTAATGTGTTTAACTACATCCCCACCAGTATTTGGCAGCTTGCTGACTATGTACACAAAAAGCTGCCAATCAGTGGTGTGAGTGGGGATATACAGAATTCTGAGCACTGCTATATCTACAACTGAGAAAAGAGGAATTCTATCTAAAGTACACCAGACAGTTTAGTAAGTGATACATCCCCTACGTCAGGGGTGGAGAACCTCAGGCCCGTGGGCTGTATGCAACCCATGATGACATTTTCTGCGGCCCCTGGGCAGATTCCAGGGACCGCAGTACATGGGAGGCAGCAGCGTTTTGCTGGCTGCTGGCCCTTTAAACCCTGTATGCAGCGTTCAATGCCGAATGTTGCGATGGATACACTGGAGGATTACGTCTTCACACTGGCCAATGCCCCTACATCAGGGCAGCCTGTGCCACTCCAGCATTACCAGTGCTGCTTGTGCTCCTCCAGCATCAACACAGCTGCCTGTGCCCCTCCAATGTCCTCAAGGCTGCCTGTGCCCCTCCATTGTCCCCTTGATTGCCTGTGCCCCTCTAGCGTCTGTAAGGCTGCCTGTGCTCTTCTAGCATCCTCAAGACATCCTATGTCCCTCCAGCATCCCCAGGGCTGTCTGTGCCCCCTTGATATGTAGGTCTGTACGCCAGCAATGTCTGTACCTCTAGCAATGTCTGTACCCGCAGTGATGTCTGTACCCCAACAATGTATATTTTTTCCAGCCCTCCCCTGTGATGTATATTTTTCCCAGCCCTCCCCTGTGATGTATATACCTGCCAGCCCTCCCCTGTGATGTATATTCCTCCTAGCCCTCCATAGTAATGTATATTCCTCCCAGCCCTCCCTTGTGATGTATATTCCTCCCAGCCCTCCCCTGTGATGTATATTCCTCCCAGCCCTCCCCTGTGATGTACATTCCTCCCAGCCCTCCCCTGTGATCTATATACCTGCCAGCCCTCCCCTGTGATGTATATTCCTCCCAGCCCTCCATAGTGATGTATATTCCTCCCAGCACTCCCCTGTGATGTATATTCCTTCCAGCCCTCCGCTATGATGTATATTCCTCCCAGCCCTCCCCAGTGATGCATATTCTTCCCAGGCCTCCCCAGTGATATATATTCCTCCCAGCCCTCCCCTGTGATGTGTATGCCCCAGCGTCTCCTGTGATGTGTATGCCCACAGCATCTCCTGTGATGTATATGTGGTGCCCCTGAGGCTCCAGTCACCACAAAGTATTGCATCTTATTTAAGGTGCGATATTCACCTCGGGAAAGGAGGGGGTTAATCCCCGGTGTTCCACATTCACACCTTACATAAAGCTTAGGAGACTTCCCACAGGGGGGATGGCTCAGGGTAGGCAAGGGGTGGCCATTACAAGGCATAGGACTTCCCCGGTCACTGAACCCAGCTAATTGGGGGCGGATTCTACTTAGGGTAAAAGAAGGAGCACACTCACACAATCTTCAGTCAGTCTACCCGGGAATACTAGCTCTTGGACACGACACCATCGCCTCTTTCTTCTCTTCTCTTCACGGGGCCCACGGCTTGGAGTGGAGCACTCAGCCAGGTTCCCCACGCTGGAAGGGCAACTCTATCAAAGGACTTCCTTCTTTCAACCACCAGTAACTGCTTCTAACTTATCCGAGGTTGACGGGGCACATCCCAGCGGGTGATTGGTACTACCCAGGCGAGCAGCACAAAGAGTGAGTAAAGACCTGGAACTGTAGCATCTAACTCAGACTCTTATTACTGGCGCCCGGTGCCTCAGCGCCAAAGGCCATTGCCATCACTACTCCCCTCATTATCCTCCCCAGGGCCCGCACCACCTGTGGGGAGCGACACCATCTCTGCTGCTATTGCCATCCGCCCTGGAGGACAGCAACAGCAGCGGCAGCTAATCTCTGGCTGCGTACCACAGGTGGTGTCACAACAATCATCGTACTACAACCCTCATCATCCTCCCTCCTTATTGCTGTACACCTCAGGGTACGAAGCCGGGCAGGCCACCGCGACATCCCAGACCACCACATCGGCCCAGCGACGAGTAACTCAGGTACGAGATCCCATGCATCATTCCCCATGCCCCCTGAGTGCTACATATATGCCCTCAGCGCCTTCTTTGTGATGTATATACAGCAGTCCCAGCTGACACAAACCTGGAAAAGCAGTTGCGATCAGTTGCAGTTGCGATCAGCATGATCAATATTGCCTAATATTACAGCCACATCAAAAACAAGAAGCTCCAGCCACCACAGTGAGTTAATTGTTTGACCAAATATAGCCGTGTAATTTTCAAGTTGATAATATTGTGTGGCCCCCGAATGATGGTAGAAATTTCCAAATGGCTCCCGGAAGAATAAAGGTCCCCCCCCCCTGCCCTACATCAGGCTGCTCTCAGATTCCATAGCATAAACCTGCTGACAAATTCACTTTAAAGCATTTGGTCTGAAGCCTCTACTTTTCCTTAGATCTGCATTCTGATTACAATTTGGAAATCTCTAGGTATCTGCTGGACAAGATTTGGTCACACATACCTGTGTAATGGCAAGACGGTTCATCATACAGATTACAATCAAAATGGCAGATTGAAACTGGATTATGTTTTTATATTATTTGAGTTATTACAATTGAATGACTATTGCCAATAATTTATCTTGAAATTTATTTCTGCACATTCCAAAAACTGCATCCATATTGGGTTAGCCTTTTCCAGTATCTCTGCGATTTAGGTGCAAAATTGTTAAACATGCAATTTAATCAACATCCAGTAGATGCACAAACAATCTTTTTCATCCCTAAAAGGATATCTTTCATTATACCTGACTTATCTGTAAATTGATGCAGTTTTCTCTTGCTTTATCTAACTTATAAAAAGGTAGCTTTGGCCTCAGGCTGATAATGCAATCTTCAGCAAGCTGGAAGATTTAACCTGTTTCTTATGGTTTCTTTTCTTTTTCATAAATGATCTTTTTATGAAAGGATTTTTTCTGTATCTTCAGGTGCTCCATGACATGGAAATGTTTTTCAGTTTTGCAAGAAATATCGAGGGGAAAATTTTACGCCTTAAAAACAGTTGCTACTGGCAGAAGTAGACCACAAATGCAAAAAGATTTGCATAGGTTTTCTTAAATATTGCATGTATTACATAAGTGGAAAATAATATTTGTGTAGTTCTTTTTTCCTAGTTATAAAAACATTGCAGATTTGAGATTGTTATAACGTCAGTCTTTCTTAATAACAGAGATGGTATTCTGAAAAAAAAAAATAATCTGATAGTCATTCCTGATTTTCCTATAAAACTTGGTAAATTTTCTATAAAGAGTTTTTGTTTTTTCAGTGGTAGGTAAGAAAGATATAGGATGGTGACTGTCAAGGCTTAAAGGGACTCTTTCACCCCCAAATGTGATTTAAACTATTTATACAGTCCTATAGGTGACTTAAGGGGGCTTTACACGCTGCGACATCGCTAATGCGGAGTCGTTGGGGTCACGGAATTTGTGACGCACATCCGGCCGCATTAGCGATGTTGCTGCGAGTGACACCGATGAGCGATTTTGCATCGTTGCAAAAACGTGCAAAATCGCTCATCGGTGACATCGGGGGTCCATCCTCGATTATCGTTACTGCAGCAGTAACAATGTAGTTCGTCGCTCCTGCGGCAGCACACATCGCTCCGTGTGACGCCGCAGGAACGACGAACTATGCGGAAGGAAGGAGGTGGGCGGGATGTTACGTCCCGCTCAGCTCCGCCCCTCCGCTGCTATTGGGCGGCCGCTCAGTGACGTCGCTGTGACGCCGCATGGACCGCCCCCTTAGAAAGGAGGCGGTTCGCCGGTCACAGCGACGTCGCCGGGCAGGTAAGTATGTGTGACGGGTCTGCGCGATGTTGTGCGGCACGGGCAGCGATTTGCCCGTGTCGCGCAACAGATGGGGGCGTGTACCCACACTAGCGATATGGGGACCGATATCGCAGTGTGTAAAGTAGCCTTAAGCCTCTATAAAACTCGTATCTGCAGAACAGATTTTATTATTTTTTTTTTGCAACAGAAATTGTGCAAATTAAGTGTTGTGCATCATTGACATCATTGTCTGTCTTGAAACCAGGGACTGTCAACGTGACTTCCTTAGCAAGGTAAACGACTTTCATTGTACATTCAGAGGGTGCAGCTTGTTCCAACTCTCTGCATCTGTTGCGTTTTCGGCGTCAAGAGGAGGATTTGCCATTTTGCAAGGCTCCTCTTTATTGCAGCTTCTTTCGACTTCATTATATACATTTGCAGTACGACGGCACAGGTTTGGATACAACATCTCCTTAATTATATCCCTGTGTTCTCAGCAGCTTCCACACACTGCTCTAGTCAGAACAAGTAAATCCTCACTCTCACAGAGGTTCCTTCCAGAGGTATCACAACCTCCACAAACTGACCATGTGTCAAAAAACAGACACCATTATAACATGAGACACACCCATGGGGGGAGTTATGTGAATATGCAGACTCGCTCTACTAAGTGTCGTAGTAGTACAGGTACCAGAGCCACCATCTTACAACATGTACATGCAAACGTGTGTGTATATATGCATGAGTTTGTATACATGTATAGGGACAAGCAAAAGGGTAATAATTAGGGACGATCGAATACCTCAAATATTCGGCTTTGTGAATATTTTCTGAATAGGTCGCCGCTATGCGAATATTCGATGCGCAATGTAAGTCTATGGGAAGCCTGAATAGTTCTGAATAGTTGTTATTCAGGTTTTTCATAGACTTACATTGTGCATCGAATATTCGCGAATAGTCGAATAGCGGCGACCTATTCGGAAAATATTCGCAAAGCCGAATATGTGAGGTATTCGATCATCCCTAGTAATAATGTTTTGAATTTTTGAATTTCAGGCTCCATATCTCACCTTTCACTACATCTTTGTGCATGAAACTACCTTAATTTTATAGATAATCATCTTGTCTATGTCATAAATAAATTTGACTTGCAACTATAAAGCGTATGATTAGTTATGCAGATTCTTGTTATGTTACTGCATTGTTACTGTTTTGCTCCTGGTGTTTTTTTCCTTCCTGTATACTACAAATTACAACCCGTTCTCATATTCCTTAACCCTCAACTGGTGAGGTGTGATTTTTGTCACGCAACTGGTGATGTGGGGCTTCCTATACCCCAGTGTTTAGAAATCAATAATTTTTACAGAAAATGCAAGATTACATTGTTTTAATCGTTTTCTAATTGGCGATTGATTACACATGAGTATACCAAATTTTTTTACACCCAAAAGTATCGGAAAATGTAATACATTGATGATTCATACCAGCATTTTCCAATGAATGCCAGCTGAACAAAATTTCCCTGGGGTGTTGCAAACACCCCCTCACCTGTTGAGGGTTAATAGCTCAATGTTTTATTAGGTTGACTTCCAAGCCAAGGGTCACTGTTTCAAATCAAGGAGCAGCCATGAAGAAGATTTCTCAAGAAAAGAGAAGCAGCTTCATTCAGCTCATCGATAGCTGTCTCTTCACAAGAGAATTGTCAAACTGCATCATGTTAGCGCCATGACAGTAGGAAGAATACAAAATTAAATCCATCCATCCATTCAAAAGCCAAGCTGTAAATGTCTAGACAAAATATAAGTGTCAGCAAGTCGGCTCATCACAAAGTATAAACAAGCAGTGGAGGTGGCTTGTATGCTCTTTATTAGTGAGATCACAGAAGTCCATACAAGCAAGTTATGCAAGTCTGAAATGGTGGCCTAAAACTAGGTGAAGAAGCCTCAACTGCAATATCATCTTGAAGCATCAAATTGAGTTTGCAAAGAAGTACAAAAAATGGACAGTAGAAGATTGAAAATGGGTGATTTGGAGAGATCAGACAAAAGTCAATAGACTAGTCTCTGATGCGTGCAAAAGGATTTGGAAGAAACAAGAGGAAAAAAGGCTAATGGATCAACAAATTGAAGGAAATGTCAAGTTCAGTGGATGATGCCTGATGATATGGGGTTGCTTCAGACTCAAAGGCATTGGATACGTGACCAGGATAGATGGTGGTTTCAATGCTTAGCTATAAGTGAGTATCTTCATATGAGATACTTCATACACATGATTACTATGGGTTTGAAAATGATGACAGTGTTCCAGCAGGACAACGACTTGAAGCATACATTGAGATTGGTGAAGAAATGGTTCAATGAAAATTAAGTAGAGGTGCTAGACTGGCCCCACAGTCCCGAGACCTCAACCCAATCAAACACTTGTGGGTAGTGTGCTGTTCCTATTTGTTTTAGTTAAAAATATTATTTAAAGGGGTGGTTCACCCATTTTTTTTATTTTCTGTAGGAGTTATACTTACCTTTCTAGGCGTCTTCTCCATTTTCTGGCACTGAGCGGCGCTATGCTGCACGCTCAGTGCCTGTCACATGACCCCCTGGAGCTGTGGCCGCCGGCATCCTCTGACGTCCCGGCATTTCCAGGCTCTCAAACAAGACGGGTACGTCACAGGATGCCGGCGCCACTCAGATTGAGTGACATGGCTGTGGGCGGTGACTACCGCACGTCACAGCTCAGCATCGAGGGGAGGATCCAGAGGAAGTCAGTGTGGAGCCGGAAGCGTCCTGCAGATGGAGAGGAACGGGGCGCCAGTGTGCAGTACAGGGGGGGGGGTTCTTCAGCTGAATCCCCCCCCCTGCATGTAAGTATGTGATCACACTGTCCACCCGCCCGCTCTGCTGCGATGTCAGGAGAGTGGCCGGTGTCGGGCAGTGTGATCGTCTGCTCCTCCCAGCAGCAAGACACTGACAGGCATGTCACCGCTGTGCTCTGCCATCTGTCCTGCTGCATGGGACCAACTGTCTGCACTCTGTCACCTGCACCACAAGTCACAGAGTGGAGACAGTTGTTGACAGAGCACCTCTGCCCCCCCTCTTCTTTCCCCACTCTCTTCTCCCCCCCTCTCTCTCTTCTCCCCCCTCTCTCTCTCTTCTCCCCCCCTCTCTCTCTCTTCTCCCCCCCTCTCTCTCTCTTCTCCCCCCTCTCTCTTCTCCCCCCCTCTCTTCTCCCCCCTCTCTCTCTTCTCCCCCTCTCTCTCTTCTCCCCCCCTCTCTCTTCTCCCCCCCTCGCTCTCTTCTCCCCCCCCTCTCTCTTCTCCCCCCCCCTCTCTCTTCTCCCCCCCTCTCTCTCTCTCTCCCCCCTCTCTCTCTCTTCTCCCCCCTCTCTCTCTCTTCTCCCCCCTCTCTCTCTTCTCCCCCCTCGCTCTCTTCTCACCCCCTCGCTCTCTTCTCACCCCCTCGCTCTCTTCTCACCCCCTCGCTCTCTTCTCCCCCCCCTCGCTCTCTTCTCCCCCCTCGCTCTCTTCTCCCCCCTCGCTCTCTTCTCCCCCCCCTCGCTCTCTTCTCACCCCCTCGCTCTCTTCTCACCCCCTCGCTCTCTTCTCACCCCCTCGCTCTCTTCTCACCCCTCTCTTCTCACCACTCTCTCTTCTCCCCCTCTCTCTCTCTTCTCCCCCTCTCTCTCTCTCTTCTCCCCCCCTCTCTCTCTCTTCTCCCCCCTCTCTCTCTCTTCTCCCCCCCTCTCTCTCTCTTCTCCCCCCTCTCTCTCTCTTCTCCCCCCCTCTCTCTCTCTTCTCCCCCCTCTCTCTCTCTTCTCCCCCCCTCTCTCTCTCTCTTCTCCCCCCCCCCTCTCTCTCTTCCCGCCCCCCTCTCTCTCTTCTCCCCCCCTCTCTCTCTCTTCTCCCCCCCCTCTCTCTCTCTCTCTTCTCCCCCCCCCTCTCTCTCTCTCTCTTCTCCCCCCCCTCTCTCTCTCTTCCCCCCTCTCTCTCTCTTCCCCCCCCTCTCTCTCTCTTCTCCCCCCCTCTCTCTCTCTTCTCCCCCCCTCTCTCTCTCTTCTCCTCCCCCTCTCTCTCTCTTCTCCCCCCCTCTCTCTCTCTTCTCCCCCCCTCTCTCTCTCTTCTCCCCCCCCTCTCTCTCTCTTCTCCCCCCCCCCTCTCTCTCTTCCCCCTCTCTCTCTTCTCCCCCCCTCTCTCTCCTCCCCCCCTCTCTCTCTCTCATCTCCTCCCCACTCTCTCTCTCTTCTCCCCCCCTCTCTCTCTCTTCTCCTCCCCCTCTCTCTCTCTTCTCCCCCCCTCTCTCTCTCTCTTCTCCCCCCCCCTCTCTCTCTCTCTTCTCCCTCCCTCTCTCTCTCTCTTCTCCCCCCCTCTCTCTCTCTCTCTTCTCCCCCCCTCTCTCTCTCTCTTCTCCCCCCCTCTCTCTCTCTCTTCTCCCCCCCCTCTCTCTCTCTCTTCTCCCCCCCCTCTCTCTCTCTCTTCTCCCCCCCCTCTCTCTCTCTTCTCCCCCCCCTCTCTCTCTCTCTTCTCCCCCCCTCTCTCTCTCTCTTCTCCCCCCCCTGTCTCTCTCTCTTCTCCCCCCCCTCTCTCTCTCTCTTCTCCCCCCCCTCTCTCTCTCTCTTCTCCCCCCTCTCTCTCTCTCTTCTCCCCCCCCCCTGTCTCTCTCTCTTCTCCCCCCCTCTCTCTCTCTCTTCTCCCCCCCCTCTCTCTCTCTTTTCCTCGCTCTCTCCTGGCATGGTCAGTACAGAAATCTCTCCATCGTGGAGGGGTGAGAGGGAGAAATAAACATGGAGTCCCTACTGTGTCTGTGTATTTATTTCTAATAAAGTATTTTTCTCTGTGTGATGTCTTTTTTTTTTAAAACCCTTTGTTGGAGATTCTTAATGGCCAGGTTAAACTTGGCCTGACATTAAGAATCTCGGGCTTTATACCAGCTGGTAAAACATAGCTGGTATTAACCCCTTATTACCCAGCGTGCCACCTGCCACCAGGGCCACTGGAAGAGTTGGATACAGCCCCTGAAGATGGCGCTTCTATGAAAGCGCCATTTTCTGGGGTGGCTGCGGACTGCAATTCGCAGTGGGGGTGCCCAGAAAGCTTGGGCACCCTTCACTGTGGATTCCAATCCCCAGCTGCCTAGTTGTACCCGGCTGGACACCAAAATTAGGCGAAGCTCACGTCATTTTTTTTTTTTAATTATTTCATGAAATTCATGAAATAATTAAAAAAAAAGGGCTTCTCTATATATTTGGTTCCCAGCCGGGTACAAATAGGCAGCTGGGGGTTGGGGGCAGCCCGTAGCTGCCTGCTTCCCTGCATTTCTATTGCCAGTGAAAGTAACACCAAGCAGCGGGTGCTAGCAGCCAGTAGCTGCTTTGGTTACCCTTAGCAATAGAAAATGCAGCGGGAGCCCACAAACAATGTGATTTGTCTGTTTTTTTATTTTTAATGATTTTTTTTAAAAAAAAATCGGCATGGGCTTCGCCCATCGAGCACCAGAGCATTTTACTTCTCATTCATCCCAAGTAATCTGATGACTCCAGTGTCGGCCGATTACTTGTTCTGTGTCCCCCTGCATCCATCGCAGCGTGTACGGGCTGTGAGGTCAGCGGAGTGGAGACAGTGACATGCTGTGCCCTGACACATAGTGTGCTGCATGTCACTGTCTCCACTCTGGGACTTGTTGTGCAGGTGACCGGATGCTACATGTCACTAACTGTCTCCACTATGGGACTTGTTGTGCAGGTGAGAGTGTATACAATTGGTACTATGCAGCAGAAATCACAGAGTGGGGCAGTTAGTGACATGTATCATCCGGTCACCTGCACAACAAGTCCCAGAGTGGATACAGTGACATGCAGCACACTATGTGTCAGGGCACAGCATGTCACCAACTTGCTCTGCTCTGTCACCTGCGGTGCTGCATGTCACGTTTTTGCTGCGATTTGGTGCATTTTTTGCTGCGTTTTTGCTCACTGCGTTTTTAATCAGTGCACAATGCCATTAAAGATTGTTGATGAAAAAAAAAAAAGGTCTGATGTCATTTCCTTATTCAAAATGTTCATTGTATGCAGGAGAGCAGACAGCAGCTGCAGAACTACAAGGCTCAGCATCCTCCATTCACTAGTGTATGCAGGAGAGCAGACAGCAGCTGCAGAACTACAAGGCTCAGCATCCTCCATTCACTAGTGTATGCAGGAGAGCAGACAGAAGCTGCAGAACTACAAGGCTCAGCATCCTCCATCCAGGACTGTATGCAGTTTTTTACCCAAAAAGAAAAAAAAATGACATGGGCTTCGCCATATTTTTGTATGCTAGCCGGGTACAGCAGGCAGGTACGGGCTGCCCCCAACCCCCAGCTGCCTATTTGTACCCGGCTGGGAACCAAATATATAGAGAAGCCCTTTTTTTTTTAATTATTTCATGAATTTCATCAAATAATTTAAAAAAAAATGACGTGAGCTTCGCCTAATTTTGGTGTCCAGCCGGGTACAACTAGGCAGCTGGGGATTGGAATCCACAGTGAAGGGTGCCCAAGCTTTCTGGGCACCCCCACTGCGAATTGCAGTCCGCAGCCACCCCAGAAAATGGCGCTTTCATAGAAGTGTAACGGGGGCAGGGGGCGCCTCAGGGGGTGTAGTCGGGTCCCCTCGCCTTGTGGGCCGCAGGCTGACACCCGGCCCGGCCGTCTCTAGTAAGACAGGGGTGTTGTTTGTGGGGCAGAGTGTGGGTGGCAGGGATGCGTTCGTGCCGGTACCTGAGTTCTCCGTTACGCCGTTTTCCCTCGGCTCGCCAGCCCCTTCATCAGTTACAGAAAAGAGCCACTGACAGGCAGCTGGTAAACTAAGAAACATTTTATTGAACGAGGCTTCCATTTTCTGTTACACTTCTCAGCAGCAAGTTACTTCAGTACTTCACTTTAACGTTACAGATTACGTTCCTTCCTGACGGTTTCCCCTTTTTGCTGACGGTCACTCTCCTTCACCTGCAGGGGACACTTGTTAACCCCCTAGTAGCTGTACTCTGAACCCTGAATTACTGCAGGGCAGATCTAGCACACACTACCGGTTCCGGATGAGTTCCCACTCCTCTTTACACCTTTCAGCATCAAGTCACATCGGTTTACAGGTTACACTTCTTGCTGACGGTTTCCTCTTTCCCCGGTAACTTTCCCTCGCCTGCAGGGGACATGTGTTAACCCTCTAGTAGCTGCACACTGAACCCGGATCTATAGGGCAGATCTAGCACAGACTACCGGCTCCGGATAAGTTCTCACCTCTCCACTTCTTTGCCGGGGAACTAGTTCTCTTGCTTTCTACGGCGTTCCCGTGTACCTCCACTTCTTTGTCTGCGCACTCACTCTGGCTGCCTGCCACTTTTTACTCACACACTCTGCCCCGTCACCTCAGACTTCTCTCTCTTCTCCAGTCACATCTCACTGCCCTCTGCACACTGCTCTGCCTTCAGAGACCTCCCTTCCTTCCCTGCCACTGTTACCAGGGGAACCACTGCTCTACACTGGCACCTAGTGGGGAAACTGTTTAATCACTACAACAACAGGTAACATTTTACCATTAACATTTAACATTTGCCACCATACTATGTGGCGTCTTCAGGGGGGGGAAAACCGCTCCTTCACTACCAGGGGTCCGACTACCCCTTACATTCCTCCCCTCTTTAACCTCAGCCTCCTGGCGAGGTTCGTACCTGCAAAACAACACATGTAGGAAAACACAATACTTAAAACACACAGACTGGCACACAAGGTTGGTGCCCGGAGTCCCTCCAGGGAAGCTCCTGGTCTTAGTCGCACATCTGCCCGGAGGCCCTCCTCAGGCGCTCCCGGTCTTAGCTGACCTTCTGCCCGGAGGCTATTTCCAAGCGCTCCCGGTCTTTGGGTGGGCAGAAAACAACAAGACAACAAGATTCCTTCTTAACAGTCACGGAAGGAGTCCACGCACAGTTCTGCATTAAGCTCCTCCCGGGTTCAGTACTTTTAACGTTACTTTAACTGGAAACATTCACTGGCTTTCAACAGTACTGGTTTTCAACGGCAAACAAATCACTCTCTTCCGGACGATTACCTCTGGTTCTGGGATATCTTGCCAGTACGGGGCCTTAACTCCTGAGGGGGGCAGAGGGCCTACCTTAACAGACGCGGGCGCCTCCGGAATCTGTACGGATGCTCCTGGTGGCCCACTCCCCAGAGTCAGCCGGGACTTGTAGGTGGCCCAGACTTCCGTCGTCGTTTCCACGGTAACGGCATCCCATGAGGTAAAAAACGTGACCTTTGCTGGTTTCTCCGAGACTCCAGTCACGGCCGGTATCATGCTTGCCGGCAACGTGATGGTGGGTAACTCTCCCACCGAGCTCTCCATCGGACGTTCTCTTCTGCATCCTACGGGCACCAGCGCGCCCGCTACGGCTTGCTTGTCTGTCCTGGCCTCCATTCTGTTTAGCGCAGGTAACTGGAACTGTTGCTTCTGCTGCTGGGATTGCAATGGCGCCGGGGAGGGTGGAGGCGGTTCTTCTTTTCCCGCTTTAGCACACACTCCGCCCCCGGCTTCACCCACCAGGTCTGCATAGCGTTGATGACGCCTTTTCTTTCTTGCGGCGCCGCCCACGTCTCTAGACCTCTGCAGCTTCTTGGGGCAGGTACCTCCCCTCTTTGGGCGGTGCACTCTGGGCTTCTTCCTCCCAGGCCAGCCCAGTGTTTTTCATTTGGCGCCAACTTTTCGCGCCTCTGCTGAGTCCATGAGGACGGCCGCCATCTTGCCGCCATCTTGTGGCCTGTTCAGTACATCAGGCACCACTTGGTCTCTGCTCGGGGTTTCTCTTCTGCGGGCTTGATCCTGCCGACTACGCCAAAATGTAACGGGGGCAGGGGACGCCTCAGGGGGTGTAGTCGAGTCCCCTCGCCTTGTGGGCCGCAGGCTGACCCCCGGCCTGGCCGTCTCTAGTAAGACAGGGGTGTTGTTTGTGGGGCAGAGTGTGGGTGGCAGGGATGCGTTCGTGCCGGTACCTGAGTTCTCCGTTATGCCGTTTTCCCTCGGCTCGCCAGCCCCTTCATCACTTACAGAAAAGAGCCACTGACAGGCAGCTGGTAAACTAAGAAACATTTTATTGAACGAGGCTTCCATTTTCTGTTACACTTCTCAGCAGCAAGTTACTTCAGTACTTCACTTTAACGTTACAGATTACGTTCCTTCCTGACGGTTTCCCCTTTTTGCTGACGGTCACTCTCCTTCACCTGCAGGGGACACTTGTTAACCCCCTAGTAGCTGTACTCTGAACCCTGAATTACTGCAGGGCAGATCTAGCACACACTACCGGTTCCGGATGAGTTCCCACTCCTCTTTACACCTTTCAGCATCAAGTCACATCGGTTTACAGGTTACACTTCTTGCTGACGGTTTCCTCTTTCCCCGGTAACTTTCCCTCGCCTGCAGGGGACATGCGTTAACCCTCTAGTAGCTGCACACTGAACCCGGATCTATAGGGCAGATCTAGCACAGACTACCGGCTCCGGATAAGTTCTCACCTCTCCACTTCTTTGCCGGGGAACTAGTTCTCTTGCTTTCTACGGGCGTTCCCGTGTACCTCCACTTCTTTGTCTGCGCACTCACTCTGGCTGCCTGCCACTTTTTACTCACACACTCTGCCCCGTCACCTCAGACTTCTCTCTCTTCTCCAGTCACATCTCACTGCCCTCTGCACACTGCTCTGCCTTCAGAGACTTCCCTTCCTTCCCTGCCACTGTTACCAGGGGAACCACTGCTCTACACTGGCACCTAGTGGGGAAACTGTTTAATCACTACAACAACAGGTAACATTTTACCATTAACATTTAACATTTGCCACCATACTATGTGGCGTCTTCAGGGGGGGGGAAACCGCTCCTTCACTACCAGGGGTCCGACTACCCCTTACAGAAGCGCCATCTTCTGGCGCTGTATCCAACTCTTCCAGCTGCCCTGAAGCCGGGTGGCTAGCCGGGTAATAATGGAGTTAGGGCTAGCTGTATATTATCAGCTAGCCCTAAGCCCGAAATTCATGGTGTCACGCCAATATTAGACATGGCCACCATGAATTTCTAGTAATGATAAAAAAAAAAAAAAAACACAACACACAAAAAAATATTATTATTAGAAATAAAACACAACACAATTAGTGACTCCATCTTTATTGAAATAAACCCCCCTCCGCAGTAATCCTGGGTTAGGGTCCCGCGCCGTCCAATCCGGATCCAATATCATCTGATCGGTTTGCTGGAATTCAAAGCGATCAGATGATGTGTCAGGATCAAGTGCCTGAATCCCATCACACATCAGCTGATTGTATAAAAGCCGATTATACAATCAGCAGATGCATCAGTGCAAAAAAAAATAAATAAATACATACTCACTTATGTGCTGATTACCGGCAGCTCCTGGAGCGATCGGATGAGAGTCTGATCCTGGCCCATCACTGCAGGAGCTGCCGGTAATCAGCTGATGAAGTCCCCTGACGGCAGGATCAACTGATAGCCGGCCGGGCGCGAAAAAGCCGGCGAGACTACGAGAATCGATCAGCTGATGCATCAGGTGACTGCATCAGGTGATCCACCGCCAGGTCCTGCAAGCTTCGTGCGTGCCCCGGGGAGACTGCACACAGCCAGAGCGGCGGTACCGGGACAGGGGCTGGTAGCAGGCATGGCACCCGGACCCTGCAGACAGGTGAGTATGACATACACACACACATACACATTCACTCACACACTGTATATATACACACACACACTGTATATACACACACACTGTATATACACATACACTGTATATACGCACACACACACACATACACTGTATATACGCTCACACACACTTTCTTCCCCTGGCTGTGTAGAGCTGCTGCTGTCTGTGTGATTTCTCTGAGTGCACATCCACTGGGAAGAGGCAGGGAGGAGGGTTTGGGTGGGAGCAGAGTGGGTGTATTAGACACAATGGGTGTGTTAGATAAGCCAGACACCGCCCTAGAGCCACAAAGAATTCTGGGACTTGTAGGAACTGAACACAGGAAGTCAGAGGAGAGATTAACCCCATCAGAGCTGGAGCCAGCAATGACCATGTGCTGCTAGTGCACAATGAAAGGTAATTTTGCTGAAAAAAACATAATAGATGTGTTGAGGGGCACATATTAGCAAGATTTATCAGAAAAAAAAAAAATCAGTTTTGGTAACTGGACAACTTCTTTAATGTTTTTCATTCTTGTCTCTGCTGCCATCTACTGGTCAGACCTTTCCGCTCCTCTGTTTCTTTTCGTCCAGCCCATGGGAGTGTCTGCTGCTCCTCTTACATCACTTCCTGACATATTCAGTTCACAGCCAGAGATTGTGAGAATCACATCCCTTATTTGAGCTGCTAGAAGCAAAGTCTTCTGACCTTAGTGGCTCCAGAAACAACCATCACAAGAGAACCACAATGCCAGGTACTTGGACCGCTGTACTCCTGCATGTACTTAACCTTTGGAGAAAATAGATAACCATTGTTTAATCTCAGCATGTGCATATTTAACTCCGGAGCGCTCTAGTCATGTCTGCCTCACCTATAGGAAAAACGAAGGTAAGATTCTCACGCCATTCCATAACTACGCGCCTTCAATCGCCTTTAAGTGGGGACAGAACAGGTAGAGTTTACAAAAAAGCTGTATAAATACCCAAGTGAGTCCAACTAGAGATGAGCAGAACTGAGGTTCGACTCTTCCATGATGACAGCACATAGCTGGTGGATGTTAGGGACCTTGCGCACACAGATACTCAAAAGGGTTTAGGTCTGGAGACATGCTTGGCCAGCCGAGCACCTTAACCTTTAGTTTCTTTAAGAAAAAGTGGTCGCCTAGGTTGTGTGGGGATGTTATCAATATCATGTTGGCATATGAAGAGAGGGGATCATGTTCTGCTTCAGTATGCTACAGTACATGTTGGTTTTCATGGTTCCCTCAATGAACTGTAGCTCCCAGCAGCACTCATGCAGCCCCAAACCATGGCACTCCCAACACCATGCTTGACTGTAGGCAAGACACACTTGTCTTTATACTGCTGACCAGGTGGCCGCCACACACACTTAACACCATCTGAACCAAATAGGTTTGGCCTCATCAGACCACAGGATCACCAGTAGTCCATGCCCTTAGTCTGCTTGTGACTCGCCCACCCCAGGGCTATGGGACACTCGGTGCCGGGCCGGACTAGTCCGGTGGTAGTCAGTGGTGGCTGGGCCCGGCTCCGTGGCCCTGGTGGGTGTCAGTAGAATAAGTGGCTTAAGTTAAAGTTTGTGTTCGTGACGCCACCTGTGGTATGCGGCTAATAAGCCGCCGCTGCTGTGTGAGGCCTCCGGGATGATATTATGGCAGCAATGGTAGTACTGCTCCCCACAGGTGGAGCAATGCCCGGGGCACAGTTGGTGCTTGTAAATGTCTATGCAGATGAAATAACTGAGGCAACTTCAGAGGTGCAGTTCAAGTTCTTTTACTCACAGTTCTTGTCAGGGCAGGCAGAACCCTTGGACTGCTGGGACCGCTGTCAGGGACCTCCGTCTTCTGGGTGATTCAGAGTGTGAAATCCGGTACCCTCTCTCTTAGTGTCTCTTTCTCTGCTGTCTTCACTAGCCTTGCCTTTGTTAAGATGGACTTGGCTTGGCCTCCATTACAGCCTCCAGGCTGGGGGGTCACCTGTCGGCTGATTACCCCTTTTCTGAAGGGCTGCTCTGGGTTCTGGCCCTGGGAGCTTACAACGTCCCTGGGCCTCGGTTTTTACTGTTTGGAGATTGTCTTTTCACTCCTCCAGTCTCTAGGGACCGTCCCCTGTCGCAGCTAATCACTCCACCGATGTCACTGTGGACCAGGCCACCGCAGCCTGCAGCTACTCGTAGCGCCTCTGGGCCCTCGGCTTCGGTACCCAACAAGGACAGCTCGTGGTACCTACAGGACTACCCGCGGCCCTGCGACCCTTTCTTTCCTTCTCTTCTTTCTCCTCCTTGCCTGCCTCAGCAGGCCTCCTCCTCCCTCCTTTCTCTCGTTCTTCTCCTCCAACTACATGCTGCTTCTCTCACTCCCTGAGGTAAACTGAAACTAACTTGACCTTCCTTTCTCTATCTGCTCTCTGGTGGCTCCTCCCACCTCCCCAGTTGCTAAGCTACCACCCTATGGGAGCAGGGATGGGTCTTACAGCCCCTCTCAGCATGCAGCATGGGAGGGTTGCCTGCCACTTTCCCTGGTCCTGTGTGTCCCTAGCAATGGGTGTAGTGTGGATTTACCAGGGGACCGGAGTTCACTCTCTTCCTCTCCCAGAATGGGGCATCACACCGCTGATGGGGTGCAATGACCTGTGGCGACGGAAGCCTCAGGGGCGCCACACTCCCCCACAGCAAATCCCAGCACATCCTCGGGCTGAAAAACAACAAAAACATGTGGAAAAATTGCAAAATTTTTGTTATGCAAAACATAAAACAATAAAACATTTCTTCCCTTTATGGGAGGCACATATCATGAACGTTGCGAACTTCTTATAAAGAAAACTCTAAGTGTGCACTTCCAGTCCATTGCACGGTTTGGCAAATCCCCCATAATTCTGGTAGGGGGCACAACAGGTGCAACTAATTACATTTTTGGCTACAACAAGTCCAGTAGCCCGGCAGTTCGTTTCTTTCAATCAAACAAAATGACACAATCAACCAGCCATTAAGTCCAATGGCCTGGTTACATAGGACACATAAACAACATACCAGCCACTAAGTCCAGTGGCCTGGTATGACATGCCACATACACTTCCACCGGGGCCCACATTCCAGTTCAGTGGCCCGGTAGCACATAACATGGGGGTGACGTCTTCAAAAAGAATCAGGGGCAGTACAGTAGGAAAGGGTGTCATCTTCGAAAAGAATGAGGGGCAAACAGGGGCTATTTACAGTTCAGCAGCTCTACATCTTTACTCTTCATTGCAGGGGTCCTTCTTTGGCAGGGCCCTGGGCAGCATGTAGGCCATGGAGATCCTGGTCTGCGTTTCTTGCGTGGCTGTCACAGGACCTCTGCTCAGTTCTGTGACCTGGGTCTGCCTTGAGGTAGTGCTGCGGCCGCTGCTGACAGGAGAGACGCCGCACGCTGGCATAGTGCGGCGCCACTCCGGTTCTTCTGAGGCCGTCTCCTCCCGGGCCTCCCGCTCCTGCTGGTACTCCTGCACCAATCTCCGGCAGGTCAGCTCGTTTGCCAGTGCGGTTTCCTTGGGGCGCAGGGGCTTTTGCAGTCCCCTACTCTCTATGGGCGCTGCGTCCCAGTGCACTCCCGGGGATGTCGCTCCCAGGAGACTCACAGGGGGACTCGGTAGGGGGCCCACTAGCTGGTCGGGGTCCACCCCTCCCCAGGCTCCGTCTGCGGGGGTTTCGGGCAGGCCTCCGGTGCCCCACCGAGCATTTGCGGGGCTGGCGGGGAAGGCCTGCGGGACAGTGGAGGGACAGGGCGGTGGCGCTTGGTGGGTCAGTGGGTCCGGACGGGTCGGGGCTTCACATTGCTCACCCGGTCGCTGCTCCGCGGCCTCCATCCTGTGGCCCACACTCTCCGGCACCATCGGTGTTTCACTCCGCCGGTCCACCTCTGCTTGCAGGTTACGCAGTCTCCGAGCCAGGATTCGCATTTCCTCCCGGAGCAGGTCCAGCTCGGGATCCATCTTCCCGGTCCCAGGTGTACACTCCTGCAGCCTCTCTGCCATGCTGCCGACCTGGGGAACGCTTGCTGGATTACTGCTCGGGTGCTCGACCACGCCACTCGGCTTCTCCCTTTCCCTTCTCGGCGGCGGGGCCGGAGGCTGCACTTGCATCTGGCGCCAGACTGGCGCCCAGCCCACCACGACCGGCACCGCTCCACTTAGTATCAGGTACATTTTCTTGTTCTTTATCTGTTGGTCGGGCGTTTAAGCTTTTTCTGCCAGCCGGCCAGCTTATTTGGTCGCCGCTTCCTTTTCTTCCGCTTTCTATGGCGGGCACCGCTTCGCGCGCTTTTCTTGGACAAGGGGGCGGGGCTTCTCTTCGCGCCCTTTCTTCTTGCACGCCCCCCTTCTTCCCGCTTTCAGCAGCGCTAATGGCGGCGGTTTCTCGGCAAAGTACACAGTTCTTCAGGCGCACAGTACCCGGTGTGACCGGGCACGAAATCCTGTTCGTGACGCCAAAAGTTGACTCGCCCACCCCAGGGCTATGGGACACTCGGTGCCGGGCCGGACTAGTCCGGTGGTAGTCAGTGGTGGCTGGGCCCGGCTCCGTGGCCCTGGTGGGTGTCAGTAGAATAAGTGGCTTAAGTTAAAGTTTGTGTTCGTGACGCCACCTGTGGTATGCGGCTAATAAGCCGCCGCTGCTGTGTGAGGCCTCCGGGATGATATTATGGCAGCAATGGTAGTACTGCTCCCCACAGGTGGAGCAATGCCCGGGGCACAGTTGGTGCTTGTAAATGTCTATGCAGATGAAATAACTGAGGCAACTTCAGAGGTGCAGTTCAAGTTCTTTTACTCACAGTTCTTGTCAGGGCAGGCAGAACCCTTGGACTGCTGGGACCGCTGTCAGGGACCTCCGTCTTCTGGGTGATTCAGAGTGTGAAATCCGGTACCCTCTCTCTTAGTGTCTCTTTCTCTGCTGTCTTCACTAGCCTTGCCTTTGTTAAGATGGACTTGGCTTGGCCTCCATTACAGCCTCCAGGCTGGGGGGTCACCTGTCGGCTGATTACCCCTTTTCTGAAGGGCTGCTCTGGGTTCTGGCCCTGGGAGCTTACAACGTCCCTGGGCCTCGGTTTTTACTGTTTGGAGATTGTCTTTTCACTCCTCCAGTCTCTAGGGACCGTCCCCTGTCGCAGCTAATCACTCCACCGATGTCACTGTGGACCAGGCCACCGCAGCCTGCAGCTACTCGTAGCGCCTCTGGGCCCTCGGCTTCGGTACCCAACAAGGACAGCTCGTGGTACCTACAGGACTACCCGCGGCCCTGCGACCCTTTCTTTCCTTCTCTTCTTTCTCCTCCTTGCCTGCCTCAGCAGGCCTCCTCCTCCCTCCTTTCTCTCGTTCTTCTCCTCCAACTACATGCTGCTTCTCTCACTCCCTGAGGTAAACTGAAACTAACTTGACCTTCCTTTCTCTATCTGCTCTCTGGTGGCTCCTCCCACCTCCCCAGTTGCTAAGCTACCACCCTATGGGAGCAGGGATGGGTCTTACAGCCCCTCTCAGCATGCAGCATGGGAGGGTTGCCTGCCACTTTCCCTGGTCCTGTGTGTCCCTAGCAATGGGTGTAGTGTGGATTTACCAGGGGACCGGAGTTCACTCTCTTCCTCTCCCAGAATGGGGCATCACACCGCTGATGGGGTGCAATGACCTGTGGCGACGGAAGCCTCAGGGGCGCCACACTTGTCTTCAACAAACTGTTTTCAGACTCTCTTGTGCATCATCTTTAGAACTATCTTCCTTCTGGGTCGACAGTCATGCAGTCCAATTTGATGCAGTGTGCGACGTATGATCTGAGCACTGACAGGCTCACCCCCACCCCTTTACCTCTGCAGCAATGCTAGCAGTACTCATACGTTTATTTTGAAAAGTCAACCTCTGGATAAGACACTGAGCAAATGCAATCAACTTCTTTGGTCGACAATGGCAAAACCTGTTCTGAGTGGAACCTGTCTTGTTAAACCACAGTATGGTCTTGATCATTGTGCTGCAGCTCAGTCTCAGGGTGTTGGCAATCTTCTTATAGCCTAGGTCATCTTTATGTAAAGCAACGATTCTTTTTTTTCAGACCCTCAGAAAATTATTGCCCATGAGGTGCCATGTTTAACTTCCAATGACCAATATGAGAGAGAGTGTGAGTGATAACACAAAATTTAACACACCTGCTCCACATTCATACCTGAGCCCTTATAACACTCATGAGTCAGGGGAGGGAAAAAATATACTGTATATTGGGAACACCAAATTTACACTGTTATACAAGCTGTACATTGACTACTTTACATTGTATCTAAGTGTCATTGTTGTCCCATGAAAAGATATAATAAAATATTTATAAAAATGTGAGGTGTTTATTCACCTTTAGGATATACTGTATGTGTGCATCTATATATGTATATGACTACATATATACCGTATATGCCGGCGTATAAGACGACTGGGCGTATAAGACGACCCCCAACTTCTGCCCTAAAAATATAGAATTTGGGATATACTCACTGTATAAGACTACCCCCGTTCAGTATGCTTCAGTATGCTAAGAGCAGGGGGCCGCACTGTGTGAGGAGGTGTTTTTTTTACTGTCCAGTATAACCAATAGGATTAGTGCAGGGGCCAGCATGTAAGCTCTTCATTAATGTCCCTGCATGGATGCGAGGGGAATCTGGCGTTACTGCACTAATCCTATTGGTTATACTGGACAGTGAAAAAAAAAACACCTCCTCACACAGTGCGGCCCCCTGCTATATATACGCTATATATCCGCTGTATATATACCAGTATATATGCTGTATGATATACCAGTACGGGGCCGGGCTGTGTATCGCGTTTCCATAACGACGAGGCAGGAACTTCCCTGCTAGAGCGCTGACGTCAAGGCAGAGCTGCTTGCCTCTGATTGGCCAGCGCTCTGCCATTCAGCAGCGGTGACAGGAAGTTCCTCCCTCGTCGCTATGGAGGCAGAATCCAAGCGTGGAACGGAGTGGAGCGGCGCACTACAGCACCCAGGTATATATCCGGCGTATAAGACGACCCCCCACTGTAGCCATTATTTTAAGGGGGTAAAAAGTCGTCTTATACGCCAGTATATACGGTATCTGTATGTATATTTATGAGTGTATGAGTTTGTGTGTATGTGTGTGCGTCTGTGTATATATATGTATGCTTTGCTTGATTTGAACAGTAACTTGATAGGGAAGACTACATATCTTGACGGTTTGTCCCATAGCTCACATTTATCACCTAATCACAGGGTAGATGATAAATGTTTGACCACTTGGGGTACACTTGCCTGAACTCTCATTTTCATTTGAGGAAAGGTAAAATGGGAGACTATAGAGTACTTTACACGCTGCGATATCGTTAACAATTAATGGTCAGGGTCACGGTGTTTGTGACGCACATCCGGCGCCGTTAGCGACATCGCAGCATGTGACACGTAGGAGCGATCTTAAACAATGGCAAAAGAGACAAAAATTGTTGGTTTTGGAGAGGTCGTCCTAAAACCAAAAATCGTTGTCTCGTACGTAGCGATGTTGTTCGTCGTTCCAGCGGCATCACACATCGCTATGTGTGAGACCGCAAGAGCGACGAACATCTCCTTACCTGCCTCCACCGGCAATGCGGAAGGAAAGAGGTGGGTGGGATGTTACGTCCCTCTCATCTCCGCCCCTCCGCTTCTATTGGCCGGCCACTTAGTGACGTTGTAGTGACGTTGCTATGACGCCGAACGCACCTCCCCCTTGAAGGAGGCATTGTTCGGCGGTCACAGTGACGTCGCTGACAAGGTATGTGCGTTGACGCTGCCGTAGCGATAATGTTCGCTACAGCAGCGATCACCCCAAATCGCACGAACGACGGGGGCGGGTGCTGTAGCGCTCAACATCGCTAGCAATCGCTAGCGATGTTGCAGCGTGTAAAGTACCCTTATGTCAGGCAGGATGCCGTAACTGTTTGAAAGGGGTGCAACCTGGTGTAAGCTTGGGTTGATTAAGTAATTTATTATTTAAAAAAAAACAAAAACATTCTAATTAATTAGGTATTCAAATTAAGAAATAAAATATATTCATAGTGTAAGACCATTTTTACAGGTGGTTTGTATGATTTGGTTGTTGGAAGTGGAAGGGAGGGAACCATTTACCTCATCTGCCTCGGGCACCAAAATACCTTGTCTCAGCCCTGATACACAGTGTCAGTATGGGTGCTCTTTCATTCTTCTCTCCTATCTAAAGGACCTACTCGCTGCACACAGAATTATACAGCTTTTCGCTTCAACTATCCTGTGGCAACCTAGACACCCTGGCCCTGATTCATCAAGACTAATGTTTTGCACACCAATCATGATGAAGGGTTCATTGGAGTAAGATATGCCAAATTCCTTAATAGTAGTGTTCCTCTTAATGAATTTGGCATATCTTTCAGCTGCTGTCCATATATATAATATAATGAATTTTTGGCCAAAGAGGGCCATGCCCCTTACTGGCAAAGCTCCACCCATTAATTTAAACTGGGCAGAGCTGACCAGCACTGGAGTAAAACTGCCAAAAATGTTTGAGAAACTATGAGTTGCACAAACAGTTTTGCACAACAGTTTTACGTCAGAATTCTGGCAAAAATTTCTGATTCTGGCATAGATTTTTAACTCAGCAATTATCATTGGACTTAGGTACCATGTTTCACCAAAAAATAAGCCCTCCCCAGAAAATAAGCCCTAGTCGCTGTTCAATAATGAAGTGTCCATGCAGCTAAAAAAATTAAAGAATACTATAGGACACTTCATTGTAAAAAGCAGACACCCCCCAAAAGAGAGAAAAAAAGAAAACAGAAGACCCTGCAATCACACTCACCAGACGACTAACCGGAGGACCTGCAGTGGAATGCACACATCAGATCGCACACACACATCAGAGCACACACACAATCACACATCAGATCACACACAGACTCACCACATCTGGTGATACTGATTGTTTCTGGCTGGCAGGGGAACCTGGGACGCAGTGCAATGGAGCGCAATGACCTGCGGTGGAATGCATGGAGGACCTGCAGTGGAAAATAAGTCCTACCTTAAAAGTAAGCCCTAGCAGGAATTTTCAGTCTTAAATATAAGCCCTACCCCAAAAATAAGCCCTAGTGGGAGGATGTGCAGTGGAACGTATCAAGAATAGAGATGAGCAAACCGGTCCCGGTTCGGCTCGAGGTCGGCTCGCCAAACGGAGGTCCCGTTCGAGTTCGGTTCGTCGAACGTTCGACGAACCAAACTCGAACCAATAGGCTATAATGGGAGGCAATCACAAACACATAAAAATGCATTATAAATGTACACATACAGTTAATAAACATTGCCATAACACTTACCGGTCCTCGCGATCCCTTCTGCACCGCTATTTCATCCGATGATCGCTTAATCCTCCCAGTGACCTGCACTGCCAGCAGAGATGCAGGACCTATCGTGACATCAAAATAGCCATGTGACCAGTCACGTGGCTATTATCTCATTGGCTACAGACTGGTCACATGACTATGACGCGTCATGTAGGACCTGCGAGTGCATCTCTCCGGTACACGGTGCACATATGTGTATCGCCGTGTACCGGCGACATGCTCTAGCACATGGTCGACTCCCCGTTCCGTTAGGGACCGGCTGACACAGCTGGTCATTAACGGAGATCACCGTTGCCATAGCAACACAGTTAGCGGTGACGTCACCGCTAACCGCGGCTCCGAGAGCACCGTTGCTATGGTAACGCGTCTGTCAGCGTTACCGCTGTTACCGCTGACAGCCAGCACTGATCACTCACGGAGTGAAGGCTGCACGCTGCTTCCCGATTGTAGTGAGGATTGTAGTGAGGATGAGGTTCCCCAGCCCATGATGGGCTGGTGCACCTCATCCTCATTCCTCACTACAATCGTCACTACTACTACACTAGTGACGATTGTAGTGAGGATGAGATGCCCCAGCCCATGATGGGCTGGGGAACCTCATCCTCACTACAATCGTCACTACTACTACACTAGAAAGAAAGAAGACAGAAGAGCAGGATCGTGGAGGGCTGACAGGGGGTAATAAAGATGGAGTCTCTAATGTGTCTGTGTATTTATTTCTATTAAAGTATTTTTTTCCTGTGTGGTGTTTTTTTTAACCCTTTATTGGAGATTCTTAATGGCCGGGTCAAACGTGCCTGACATTAAGAATCTCTGGCTTAATACTGGCTAGTAAAACAAAGCCAGTATTAACTCATGATTACCCAACAAGCCACCTGGCTCCAGGGCTGTTGGAAGAGTTGGATACAGCGCCAGATGATGGCGCTTCTATGAGAGCGCCATTTTCTGGGACGGCTGCGGACTGAAATCCGCAGCAGAGGCGCCCAGAAACCTCGGGCTAAACTGTGATGCGGATTCCAATCCCCAGCTGCCTAGTTGTACCCGGCTGGACACAAAAATGGGGCGAAGCCCACGTCATTTGTTTTTTAATTATTTCATGAAATAAGTGAAATAATTAAAAAAAAACGGGCTTCCCTATATTTTTGGTTCCCAGCCGGGTACAAATAGGCAACTGGGGGTTGGAGGCAGCCCGTGGCTGCCTGCTGTACCTGGCTAGCATACAAAAATATGGCGAAGCCCACGTCATTTTTTTGGTGGGCAAAAAAATTCTGCATACAGTCCTGGATGGAGTATGCTGAGCCTTGTAGTTCTGAAGCTGCTGTCTGCTCTTCTCCATACAGACAGACAGCAGCTGCAGAACTACAAGGCTCAGCATACTCCATCCAGGACTGTATGCAGAAGTTTTTTGCCCCCTGAAAAAATTATGTGGGCTTCGCCATATTTTTGTATGCTAGGCAGGTACGGCTGCCCCCAACCCCCAGTTGCCTATTTGTACCCGGCTGGGAACCAAAATCAAAGGGAAGCCCTTTTTTTATTATTTCATGAATTTCATGAAATAATTAGAAAACAAATGACGTAGGCTTCGCCCCATTTTTGTGTCCAGCCAGGTACAACTAGGCATCTGGGGATTGGAATCCGCAGCACAGGTTGGCCTGAGCTTTCTGGGCCCCACTGCTGCGAATTGCAGTCTGCAGCCGCCTCAGAAAATGGCATTTTCATAGAAGCGCCATCTTCTGGCGCTGTATCCAACTCTTCCAGCACCTGCCTGCTATACCTGGCTAGCATACAAAAATATGGCGAAGCTCACGTCCTTTTTTTTGTAGTTTTTTGGCAAAAAAAATAAAAAATGCTTCCCTGGATTTTCCATTGCCAGTGAAGGTAACACCAAGCAGTGGGGGTTAGCAGCCAGTAGCTGCTTGGATTACCCTTAGCTAGCAATACAAAAAATGCAGCGGGAGCCCATATATATTTTTTTTAATTATTTATTTAAATAACTAAAAATAAAATGGGCTTCCCTGTATTTTGATTGCTGGACATCACAGTGCTGTAAAAATAAATCTTTAAAAAAATGACGTAGCGCTCCGCGGTATTTTTGATTCTCAGCGCAGATAAAGCAGACAGCTATGGGTTGCCACCCCCATCTGCCTGCCGTTACCTTGGTTGGCAATCAAAATACAGGGAAGCCCATTAATTTTTTCTATTTAAAAAATAGTTAAAAAAAAAATGACGTTGGGTCCACCCATTTTTGATAGCCAGCTAGGGTAAAGCAGACGGCTGTAGCCTGAAAACCACAGCTGGCAGCTTTACCGTGGTTGGGGATCCAATGTGGAGGTCCCCTCAGGCTCTTTTTTATAATTATTTTATAAATATTAATAATTACACAATAAAAGTAGGGTCCCCCCCAAATTGGATCACCAGCCAAGGTAAAGCGGACAGCTGTGGTCTGGTATTCTCAGGGTGGGAAGGTCCATAGTTATTGGGCCTTCACAGCCTAAAAATAGCAGGCCGCAGGCACCCCAGACGTGGCGCATCCACTAGATGCGCCAATCCTGGCGCTTCACCCCAGCTCATCCCGTGCCCTGGTGAAGTGGCAAACGGGGTAATAAATCGGGTTGATACTAGCTGTAAAGTAACCTGAGATCAAGCCCAGCAGTTTGTGATGTCATGGCGTCTATTAGATACTCAACATCATAAACTGTCAGTACTAACAAAAAAAAAAAAAAAATCGACAAAAGAAATTTATTTGAAAAAACAGTCCCCAAAACATTTCCTCTTTCACCAATTTATTGTAAGAAAAAAAATAAAGGGGTCCCACGACGACTCTGGACCGTCTAGAATATGGGGGGGAGACACTCAGCGAACGTATCCCCCATTTTCTAGGAGTGCGGACCCTTCATGTGAGGAGTGTGGGTGCAATGAATCTGCACTCACTCTTCTCGGGTCCACAGCAGCAGAGTCCATGTCGTAATGGTTGCTACCAAAGCTGCAATGCCCTGCTCATGAGGTAAGGGCATGCCTAATCAGGAGAACTACTGTAGAGGAAGCTCTGCTCACTGGTATATAGATGCTCAGAGGTAATAATAGATAAAATTAGTGAGTAACCTCGGCACTCTAAATCTCCCAGACTAAGTCAGTAAGTCACAACGGATAGTAATGCAAAATCACTCTTTATTGGTCCGTATTAAGAAAAAATTTTTTTTCATAAGCATATATGTTTTTGTCCAAAACAAGTTACAAATGCCGTTTCGGCCTGAGCCTTCGTCAGATTGGACTTATCTGCATGTAATTATGAAAAATGACAATAATCAGTATCACATAAGAGTGAGAGAACAATAACATAAACTCGAACAATGTAGAGGTACAATTGGGATGCAGCAAAAAAATTGCAACACAGCAAGAAATGAAACACATGATACAAATGTTATAATACAGTACAAGGACAATATAGTAATGACAAATATGGGGTCAGAGTAGACTTAGACAGCTCTGGTACGAAAGAGATGTCAATCATAAAGTAACATGTGCAGTAGGTGTAGAGCTACAGTATGCATGGCAGAGCTAATGGGTAGACCGACCATAGAAAAAGAATGGAGAAAAAGTGGAGAAAAAAGTGGAGAAAAAGTGGAGAAAAAGTGGAGAAAAAGTGGAGAAAAAAATGGAGAAAAAGTGGAGAAACAGTGGAGAAAAAGTGGAGAATAAGTGGAGAAAAAGTGGAGAAAAAGTGGAGAAAAAGTGGAGAAAAAGTGGAGAAAAAGTGGAGAAAAAGTGGAGAAAAAGTGGAGAAAAAGTGGAGAAAAAGTGGAGAAAAAAATGGAGAAAAAGTGGAGAAAAAGTGGAGAAAAAGTGGAGAAAAAGTGGAGAAAAAATAGAGAAAAAAATGTAGAAGTGGAGAAAAAATGTAGAAAAAGTGGAGAAAAAATGGAGAAAAAGTGGAGCACCCTTTGGTGCCTTTCATGTGGCACTAAGGGGTGCTTAGCTTTGTATTTAGCCAAAAAAATGAAAAAAAAAATGACGTAGGGTTCCCCCTATTTTTGTAGCCAGCTAGGGTAAAGCAGATGGCTGCAGCCTGCAGACCACAGCTGGCAACCTCACCTTGGCTGGTAATCCAAAACTGAGGGCACCCCACGCTGTTATTTTAAATTAAATAAATAATTTAAAAAAAAACACGTAGGGGTCCCCCAAAAT
Source organism: Anomaloglossus baeobatrachus (assembly GCF_048569485.1). Taxonomy (NCBI): domain Eukaryota; kingdom Metazoa; phylum Chordata; class Amphibia; order Anura; family Aromobatidae; genus Anomaloglossus; species Anomaloglossus baeobatrachus. Next base: position 368,973,840 of record NC_134357.1, read on the forward strand.
TGGATCACCAGCCAAGGTAAAGCAGACAGCTGGGACCTGATATTCTCAAACTAGGGAGGTCCATGGTTATTGGACTCTCCCCAGCCTAAAAATAGCAGGCCGCAGCCGCCCCAGAAGTGGCGCATCCATTAGATGCGCCAATCCTGGTGCTTCGCCCCAGCTCATCCCGCGCCCTGGTGCGGTGGCAAACGGGGTAATATATGGGGTTAATACCAGATGTGTAATGTCACCTGGCATCAAGCCCTGGGGTTGGTGAGGTCAGGCTTCTATCAGATACCCGACATCACCAACCCAGTCAGTAATAAAAAAAAATAGACAACAAACACATTTTTATTTGAAAAAACACTCCCCAATACATTCCCTCTTTAACCAATTTATTAGAATGAAAAACAAATCCAGGTCTGGTGTAATCCAAGGGGTTGCCATGACGATCCACACTGTCCCAGTCAATGAAGAGCAGGATGTTCCCCATTGGCTGGGAGAGCAGTGCAGTGACCTGAGCTAACATCAATGGGTCAGCCCAGGTCACTGCAGGGCATGACAAGTGCTTCTGTCAGCGAGGTACATTACCTGCGCTGATCTCCAGCACACTGACAGCCCCTGTCACTGAGTTCAATGACCGGCGCCTTCACACCAAGTATCACGAGAGGCCCGTGACGTCACTGCTAGTCAGTCTCGGGTCGGAAGCGAGAGGTGATGTGACAAGCGGCGGCCATGGAGGACAGTGACAGCGCTGAGGTCGGGATGGCGGGACTTCATCACCGCAGGTAAGCCGAGGGGGGGGGGGGGTTGGGGGTGTGTGTGTGTGTGTGTGTGTGTACATGCCGCGGGCAGGATGGGGCGGAGCGAGCTGAGCGGGGAAGTGTGGGCTTCCTGCACGTAACTAAGATAAACATCGGGTTACTAACCAAAGCGCTTTGCTTGGATACCCGATGTTTATCTTGGTTACCAGCTTGTGGCAGGCTGCCAGCGATGGCTCCTGCACACTGTAGCTGTAAAAAGCCCTGCTTTTTGCTGCTAGAACCGTTCTCGAACGTATCTAGAACTATCGAGCTTTTGCAAAAAGCTCGAGTTCTAGTTCGATCTCGAACAGCCCCCAAAATCACTCGAGCCTAGAACTGGAGAACCTCGAACCGCGCTCAACTCTAATCAAGAACCTGTGATGGAATACACAACCACACACATCAGATCACACACCTACACATATCATATCGCAAACACACACACACATCAGAACACACACACACTCACTACATCCAGTAATACTGATTTCTTCTTCTACACAATCACAACATCAGGGGATACCTATTGCTTCCGACTGGCATGGGAACCTGGGATGCAGTGCAGTGGAGCATGAGGACCTGCAGTGGAAAGCATGGAGGGCCTGCGGTTGAACGCATCGATGTGCTCCACCTCAAGTCCTCTATGTGTTTCACTGCAGGTCCTCACACTCCACTGCACTGCATCCCAGGTTCTCCTACGAGTCGGAAGCAATAGGTACTGTATACCCTGATGTTGTGTGTGTGTATGCGATCTGATGTGTAATTGTGTGTGAGATCTGATGCGTCTGTATGAGTGTTTGGGTGTGCGATCTGATGTGTGTGAGTGTCGGCCAGAAGCAGTTGAGGACCTCTGCAGTGCATTCCTGCTGGGAGCAACCACAGAAGATTTAAAGAGGACCTGGGGGTGATGCAGACATCCAAGGTCTGGTAGGTATGATTCTCCGGGGGGGGGACGGGGGTCTGCTTTTTGGGAGATAAACTTTTCCCTCAACCATGTTTCCCCGACAATAAGTCCAAGCGCATTTCTCGGGGCAAAAGATGTCTTATTTTCGGGTAAACATGGTTTACTATAAAAAATTATAGTACTTATACAAAACAGACATTTATATATATATATATATATATATATATATATATATATATTATATATAAAACTTTTATTGGTATCAATGTGCACGTGTCAACTAATTCATGAATGGTCATGTTTGTGATTTTGTACCTAAAAAAATCTTTGAGGCCCTGATTTTTGTAAGGAAACATTTTTTTGTTAGATTTTGGATCAAGGTTAGGCTCCCCTGCTCTATTCACTTGGGTCAATTCATTCTTGACAGTATCAAAAATTGCCTATTCACATGAATATTGGTGGATATTGTTAAATGGAGAGATGTCTTGTGATTGAGTCTTCACTGTCTTATGACGTACAAAATGTGTGTCAGGAAAAGCCAGCTGTTGCAGTGTAAAGGCTTTCTATAAATGATACCAGTTTAACATACCCTGAAGGTGGAGTATAAGTGTGCCGCCCCCACGTCAGTAGCAGCCGGGCTGCTCGGATCCGGATCCGCAGTGGCTCGAGGGATTTCCGGACCCAGGGGTCGTTCGGACACTCAAATAAAAAGGTGACGTATATGTATGGGATTGCTGCAAGTACTTCGTGACGCCACCCACGGTGTGTGTTGAGATGTAGCACCACCGCTGCAGTTGGGGAGCACCCGGGGGCAATGGGATGGCAGATTGATGTTAACCCCTCCGTGGGTAGGGATGGTCGCATCGGCGCTCAGTGTCCAAAACACGGGGAATGATGTAACCCGGAGGTGGCGAGCCGGGCCGCACCGAGAAGTGTTGTTGTACTCACTGTGGTATAATTGCACACAAGTCCGTTAGTAAACCAAGGTGTTAGTGTCCGGCTGCCGCGTCCGGGTGTACTCGGGTCCCACACCCAGGCTGGTGTACCGATGTCCCTTCCTCCGGCACTCTGTCATTTTCTTGTGTTGATTTGACCCGTGTGGAACGGGAGAAATCCGCTCCCAGTGTTTTGTGTACCTGAGGAGCCGTTGCCCACGAACACTGACCCTTGGGATTTCAGTGGGTGAATTCGGATACCCTATCCCCCGCGGTGGGCTGCCGGTCGCTCTATCTGGGCTGAACTTCTGGAGCTAGGCCTGAAACCTGCTCCCGGCCTGGTGAATTAGAGAAGGGGCTTGCAACCTTCTTCTAACTAGGGTCCAGGTACCCCACCTGTGCATGGACCGGATCTCCGCTGTTTGTACCGGCGGGCTCCAACCCTGTCCCGGTCCACTCTGGATCTCCCGCGACCGTAATCCCGTCGCCTTTGAACACGGTCCACTGCTTGCCACCTAGCCAGTAGACCAGGGCCAATACCCTGTCTACCCTCACTAGGCTCAGCTTTCCCCCTGACAGTCTGTCACTGCCACACCTTTCCACTTCAAACTCAAACCTGATCTGACTTGTTCCCGCCCCCGAATCCTCAAGACCCCTAGGTGGGCACTCCCAATCCGACTGGTCCTGCCCACTGATGTGTTCTTCTTATCCTGGGGGGTGGCTAGAATTTTGTGGCTGATGGAACCCTTGTGTGGGAAGGTGTTATGTGGGGTGCAGTTTACCTCTGTGTCCACCTGGCGGCGCCAGGGCGACACATTAGGCTTCCACTCAGTAACCTATTTTATCCAATGTATAGGAAATTAATAAATATTCAGTTAAGAGACAGCTTCCAAGCACATCATAAAATGCAATATCAAAAAAATTCTACTGGTATACATAAAGACGTAAAACTGCACCGTGACCCTTTATAGATTTATTACCCCAAATCCTCACTGCTGATAACCACAGGGGAACACTATTCTCCTTAAGGAGACTTTGCAAGCCAGTCTGGCTGCCAGGTAAGGGGACTTATAGCTGCCACGCCCCTCTAAGAAATATTCAAATTGTCTCTCCAGTAAAGGAGACAAACTCTAGCACAGAGCCACCTATTGGAAGTAGCGATCCTAAAAGTCACAAGTGGATTTTCAACAATCCTTTGCAATATGACTCAGGATCCTGAGTCATATTGCAAAGGATTGTTGAAAATCCACTTGTGACTTTTAGGATCGCTACTTCCAATAGGTGGCGCTGTGCTAGAGTTTGTCTCCTTTACTGGAGAGACAATTTGCTAATAACCACTGTTTTAACCCGCCATTAGTTGATTTAGGCTTTAGTACTTTTTGCACACAACTAAACGTTACTTTGACACACATAGATGACAGCATCAGATTATAACTATTAGCCTCTTGTTTGTCTCAACAAGTAAAAGCTTTTGTGTCAAGCAACGAGCAAAGGGTCAAGAGACACGGTGACACAAAAACGTCATTTTACAATTGGCAGTCAGTGTGTGAGTGGGTGGAAGCCCATTATAGTGTAGATTACTTTCCACTGACTCCTTATCTAGAGAAAACTTGAGAGATTTTATGATAGAAATTAACTGACATCATATAAAGATGTTTCAGAAGAGTAATAGGTTATTTTTTTTCTTGACATTATGTTATCAGTGAATATTCTTCATATTTTAACTTTTTAACATTTATGAGACTTCGGGTCATGAATGATTATCAGGGACGAGTGTTCCTAGAAAGGTTTGTTTCCCAATAATCAGACAGTTGGAACAAGCTGTTAGTGTCAATCACTCAAAAAATGAGCAAAATATATATATATTTTTTTCAGGTGAAACGATGTATAAGTCTGCCTATAAAACATCGATCTCTGCAGCCCATTGTTGTGTGTAAAGAGAAAGAGACCTGCCGAGAACAGTGATGTAGTGCCCAGGGAATGGGGTACTCGGTCCCGAGCAGAATATACCGTTAGGGATGTCACTTTGGTGGCCGTTGCCCAGTTCCGTGCCCTGGGCCCCTTTTTGTAAGGGGGGAATTATTTACAGGGGAGAATAGCGTTAGTCATGTGACGCCACCTGCGGGTTGCGGTTAAGGGTGGAGAACCGCCGCTGCTAAATGTGGGTACTTTCAGAGCTGGTGGTGATTGCAGCAATGGTGTTAGGCCCTCCGCAGGTAGGGCCGTGCCTGGGAGATTATCAGGGGCAATAACGGAGACCACAACAGGTTGTTTTTAACAGTCTCTACTCACTCAGGCCCTTGTATTACTGGTTCAGGTCCTTTGGAGTATCAGTGCCAATGTAATGACCCAGGTTGCTCTGTCCCGGCACTCTCTGTTGGTTGGGTCACCGTAGTGTGGAGCGTTTGGGGGCCCCGACTGTCCTTTTTGAGGTACACTCTCCTTCTCCGTACGGTGGGCAGTGCAGACCCTGTGGGGAGGTAAGTGTCCGAACCCCGATCCTAGTTTACTGCTGATGTCCCCGAATTATTTGGTTCGGTGAAGTCCATGAAGGTGTCCTCACCGGGCAGGTATTTATCAAGCCGTGTAGAGCTGGTGCTTGATCTAGGGCCCTGTGCCCCGTGCATGCTCCGGTCCCAGCGGTTATCTCCGGTACCCGACCTGGCGACCTCTCTCCTATGCCCCCGGGTCACCGCTGCACGGACCCAGCTCAGGCATGGGCATGTCCGCACACCTCTCCTGTGTGCTACACACTCCACTCTCCACTGACTGACTGAATGCTGACCCCTCCCACCAGGCTGGCTAATCCCAGGGACTCGTTCCTTTCCATGGCGACCATCCCCTTACATGGTTAACCCTCTATGCCCGGTGTGGAGTGGAGAACTTAGGATTTTTGTTGTGCTTTGGTGGTAACGACACTAATATGCCAGGTCCCAGGGGGTAGGTCCTGCATCCCCTAGAGGATGCAGTTCCCTTTAGTGCCCTAAGTGTCTCAGGGGCGCTACAGTGACAGTCTATGTGCACTGAAAAATCTATTGACCATCATTCTATGTCTAACGGAAGCACAGTCAGCCTATCAAAGCAGGCTTTTAAATGACTACTGTTCGGCTACCATGTAACCAATCAGTGGACATTTAAACCTGATGATCAGCCAGTCTCATCAAGTTCTTAGAGTAGATTGTCAGTATAAAGACAGTTTGTTAACACAAGTAGGCATAAAATGCACAACCACTTGGTTAAAAGAGTAAAGCTGGTGTCACACTAAGCGACAGCGACAACGACGTCGCTGTTACGTCACCATTTTCGGTGACGTAACAGCGACCTTGTAAGTCGCTGTTATGATCGCTGCTTAGCTGTCAAACACAGCAGAAGCAGCGATCATAACGTCGCTGTGCTACATGTGCAGAGAGCAGGGAGCCGCGCTTAGCGCTGGCTCCTTGCCCTCCTACAGTACACATCGGGTTAATTAACCCGATGTGTGCTGCAGCTACATGTCACAGTGCAGAGAGCAAGGAGCCGCGCGCACTGCTTAGCGCTGGCTCCTTGCTTTCCTTGCTACAGTATACATCGGGTTAATTACCCGATGCATACTGCAGCCACATGTCACAGTGCAGGAGCCGGCGCTGGCAGCAAGAGCGGAGGCTGGTAACCAGCGTAAACATCGGGTAACTAGGGAAAGGTCTTCCCTTGGTTACCTGATGTTTACGCTGGTTACAGCTTACCGCAGCTGCCAGTGCCGGCTCCTGATCGCTTCATTTCGTCGCTCTCTCGCTGTCACACACAGCGATGTGTGTGTCACAGCGGGAGAGTGACGACCAAAAAATGAAGCTGGACATTCAGCAACGACCGGCGACCTCACAGCAGGGGCCAGGTCGTTGCTGGATGTCACACACAGCGACAGCGACGGGACGTCGCTGCAACGTCACAGAAAATGGTGACGTAGCAGCGACGTCGTTGTCGTCGTCGTTATGTGTGACACCAGCTTAACATACAAAAGATAAAGTCATGGATTGATAAGAGAGGAAGGCAATCATTATGGTAAGTTTTATTCAGATGGATATAGACAAAGTTAATTGTCTATTGGGTTGAAATGGCAGGTCTTAGTTGAAATGCCCATCTTCAAAGTAAAAAAGGAGGAGAAGATCTGTAGAACAAGATGTTTCTATTAGTAAAATATTTAATATGATGATCTAGGTCAGTGAAGGGGTCAATGATTGCTCCAAGGAGTTCGATCTTGGAGTAAGGGTCTGCAAATTAGGGCACTAGTCAATTACCCAGTTTGCCTAAACTTAAAACCAGTCCCATAACAAAGATTAAATGGACCTTTATTATAGTGCCAGGCATTACCCCTTAGGACAGATGGGCATAGTAGTTTTTTTTTCTGCTTCCAAACCCTCACTATGACCTTTGGCCAATTCCCCCCTCTCTTGTTTGCTTGTGATAGAGTTCATATAGAGAGGAGAGTCCTACCAAGATTTCTGCAAATCAGTGGAATTTTATGGCAGAAGAAGCTACTTGTTTGATTGATTGCCTCAATTCAAGAACATACTGTCTATACAGTTTTTAGATCTGTATTACAACTTCTTGGATAGTACCACAGTTCTAACCCTTTTCTATGTTTCTGGCCATATTATCCAACGTTAAAGGGAACCTGTCAGGTCCTCTATGCCCTCCAACCAGTGGTGTAACTTGAAGCTCATGGGCCCCAATGCAAAAGCTCCAATGGGATCCCCAATTTTTTAAATCTTTATTTGCATTAATCTTTTTCTATACGTCAAACTGACTTTTAGAGCCCCTTAACAGGGCCCAGGTGCGATTGCAACCTCTGCACATATTTTAGCTACGCCTCTGCCTCCAATCCAGCATCATTCACATCTGTATGATAAAATTTTCTGCCTAACCAGCTCTGTCTAATGTTATTGACTTAAATAAATGTGCAAAAAAAAAATGGATTTATGAAATCCACTGTGCCTATGCTATTTAGGTTTGTGACTAGTCTACAGGACATTGGGCTGGATAACATGATTTCCACTATCCAGCATCATTGCCAGCTACTGGAAAGCTTGTGCATGGCTTTGTTCACTCACATTGAACCTCTGAAGCCGGGTGTGCGCATCCTGGCTTTAGCGAGCCGCACTGCGCATGATTGGAAGAACAGCTTCTGCACTTCTGATTATACGCAGTGCGCCTCTCTGAAGCCGCAATGCGTACACCCGGCTTCAGAGGTTCAATGTGAGCAAACAAAGCCATGACCATGAGCGAGATTTCCTGGAGCTGGCGGTGATGCCGACTCGTAGAAATCCTATTATCACATTCACAGGAGTATGATAACATAGAAAGAGGGTTGACTAGACTGGGGGAACTAATGTCCTGTCAACTAGTCACAGGTCTAATTAGAATAGGAACAGCAGAGTTTATAAACATTGATTCTAGAGAATACCATTACACAGGGCTGGTTAGGAAGGCAATTTTATCATACAGATGTGAATGGTGCTGGATTGGAGGGCATAGAGGACCTGAGGACCTAGTTTAGAATTCTAACTAGCTATAGTAAGTTGTAAATGTCGTCATGCAAAAATTTGGCAGGGTTGGATTCCTGGCGACTGTTGGATTACGATTATCATAACCTTATTGTTACGTCGCCGCCAGAGTCTGCTCCAGCGACTTCTGCTCCGATCGCCAGGTGACGCCGTGTTCCTGCCGTGGATGGTGCTGGTGATGAGAGAGGAGTCGATGCCAGCAGCACCGGTGGGCGCAGGCTCCGATCATCCACTGCGCTGAGTTATCTTGGGATCTGCAGTACCGCTGGCTGACTGTGGGTGGCGGGTGTCTCCCAGCTGAAGTACCATCATTCAGCCTACAGCTAATGGGAAGACACCACACCCTTCTTATTCCCCCCTCCTGTCTGCTGGCCTCTGCCAGAGATAGTTCTGATTCTGGCTCATGTGCTGTTTGTTTTGTGATTCCTGTGCGCTGACTTGCTTGTTGTTGACTACCCTTCTGCCTGCTGTTTTGTACCTCGCTACCCGACCCGGATCTGACCACTGCTACGTTTTCTGTTTACGCCTTTGCCTGCCGATTCTGTCCCTGTTCTGCTGTTCCTGGTTTGACCCTGCCTGACGACTACTCTCATCGGACTGCAGCCTTCCACGGGTAGAGATCTCCAGGGCCTTGTGTAATTCCAAATCCCCGTATAGGGGTTAAAGGGTTTCAGGGTTCTGGGGTCCTGCATGGTGAGGGGCTACCCTTTAGTCTGTCCATTACATCCTACCCGAGTCTGTTTATCCAGGCAGGTGTTACATTTATCCACTATCCACACTATTATTAGTTGGGATTTATTAGCATGACATTGCATTCTTACGTAGCACAGCTACAATTTGCAGTGTAACCCCAGTTGTCATTTGGATTTCTGGATCTATGAAGCTCATATATAACCATAAGGCTTTGTTCACTCTGCGCAGAAATCTCTGCAACTGAAAATCCATCGGAATGACGTGCATGGATTTTTACCAGCCCTAGTTAAACATACGGCAAAGTCATAGAAATTTGTGCAACAAAATCCACTACAGATGAACATAGCCTACTGGGTTAATATAGAATACAATGCCGTTCCTAACTCCTGAGGCCATTGTTAAAAGGATTACACAGAAATTCATTAAATTAATTAATGAGTGATAATGAAGGCTGTTTTTTAATAGAGGCAGATATGTAATTGACTTTACGCTATTAATTCTCTACCAGCCCTGTTAGTGACAGTCTTAATAGTGACTTAAATAATAGATATGAGCAGAATGTCTATGGAGTTACTTAACTTTTGAGAAAAGCATCGGCCCCGAAGTTTACACATCACTTAATTTCTAACCTTTCCTGACGAACACAACCTGCGGAAAAGAGGATAGGAAAGAATAGACTAAAAGTGTATAAAGTATATGCCGCTAGTGAAAACTTTCCATTTAGAGCACAGCAAAGCATTGAAGGAAATGCATTTCTTTAATACACTGTTAATGACAAAAGTTTTCCCAAGTTGTGGATTTATTAAATTTTTAGCACCAGAGCAGCCATTGAGAGCCCATCAGCATTACTAGTGGATAATAAATTTTACACAGCAGTGCTGAATTGCATTTAGCAATGGGAAACAGATGAACCTGATTAGCTGCAGGGTGACCTTAATGCCACCACATTGTAAAAAAAAATCTAACCAATATTAATATGCCAAACGAAAACTAAGTGAGCCATCCATTATTTAAATGGTGGCCCAGATATGCTGGAAATGAAATCTTGCTATTTGCCTTAGTTGCTAATGTAGAAAATACAGAAAAAGGATTTTAGGAGTAAAATGGAGTTATCTTTACCTCTTACAAATTTATTAATGTTATCAGTTTGGGAAATGCTTAGATGTGAGTTAAAGCCCCTACCAAATAAGATAAAAGTTGGCCAAGCTCCACTATATAATGTGTATTAGGGCCTTCCATGCATCCAGCATTGGACTGGCTACCGGAGGAATCTCCAGTTATGCCAGGCCTGGATTCAGTTACCTGCATTGCACTCTGGAGCTCTCATCTGCAACCTGGACGGATCTCAGAGTTTGCAGGACTGAACCGCGAGCACCGAGTGATTGATTCCCCGACGCTTGCGGTTCAGTTCATGACAGCTGCGGACAGTCCAGGCTGATCTCCGGAGTTCAGGTGAGAGCACCGAAGATCAGCTCGGCATGTCTGCAGCTGTCATGAACTGAACCCCAATCGCCAGGGAATCAATTTTGGATGTTTGATTTCAGACTGCTAATATTTTTGCTCTGCAAGAGATAAGTCTTTGTCAGGAGCGTCCCATCTCTTGTAGAGATCACAGGAGTACTTACCTCTGTGCATAAGAGAGTTAGATCACTGCCAGCTGAATGACTGCTATCTAATTTGTATGAGGGGCTTTAGAATGGGCAAAGATATCATAATTACCAAGACAGGACTGGCAGATGGGCAACCACTAAAATGCTCAGGTGCTTGGTCCTCAAGTCGAGCAGGTCAGACACTGAAAGGGATCAACTCAAGTAATGAGTATAATGGAACTCAATGATTGGGCAGTTGAGACTCTGCCCGAAGAAGGGAGGGTTTTTATTTCTTTTGACATACTACATCCAAAAATGTTTTTAACCCAAATGAGAGCAATTCAGACTGCGAATGGCTCTCACTGCGGTGCCAGCACACATCATGACGTAAAGCATGCCTGTGTGTTGTGATCGTTGTTTCATGGATGAAACTTTTGAGCACCCCCTTGACACTTGCCTGAGTACTGCAAGTACCCAAGCTCCCCTATGATCTATCGAGTACCGAATAGTGGTGAGCTTGCTCGCTCAACATTATCTCTTACAACTAGACAGGTCAGAGTGATACATGAGCTCCTGATTTGATTGATTTATATGAAATCAAGATATTTTAGCCCTGAAGCTTATCTTGCAGCTGACTCAAAGATCTTTTGATGATGAAAATAGAACATGGCCGGATTGTCCAACTCACCAAAATGAAAAATGAGTGAAATAGGTATTGTCTGGTAGATTTCAAAGATGATTTAACAAGGATGATGTCTTGCCCCTGCAGATGTTATTAGCCAGGGCTTACTGTAGATTCTGCACCAAGGCTCAGGCTCAAAAACTATCCTCAAATATAAACCTACTATTTTGGCTCTAAGCCAGTGGTCCTTTGTATCAGGCAATTACTTCTGTTGGAGTCATATGCAACAATTAAACAAGAACTAGAAAAATGACTGCATAGTATATAATATTAATAGACTTTATTAATGACATTTAGCTATACTGTACATGATAAAAGTATTAAACAAGTGAACGTCTACACACGTGACAAAGAGGATAAAAAAGAAGATGGGAGTAATATATCTAGGATCAATAATTGATGTTATATTTATATAAAAGAATGGATATAGGAGTTTCTGAATTAAAGAAAATGATGTGGTACAGATCACAGTGATGTTCAATTAACACCTTAATCACTCAATATGCAAACATGCAAGTAAAGACAATATCACCAAAGATTGCCTTGAGAAAAACCTCATGTTTCAGCCATATTTAGGTAGAAAAAGATGTAATAAAAAGCTTAAAAGATCACAATAATTAATTTAATGTGTAAAAACGAAAGTGAAATGAGGTGAGAATGAGTGAAAACCTTCAGGTAATGTACAATATATCATATATGAAATAATTAATCTCTGGTTAATGTAAAAAGTACCACGACCCATTGTAAATGATAAATAAGTAACATCACATGATGTAATAACTTAGTGCCCGACGTGTGTTTCACCATGGTTTCTTCCAAGGAGCAATATTCTCCACTATTAAAAGCTAAGCTCTATGTAAGAGAAAAAATTGCCTCACATAAATGGTTGGTTTATAAAACCAATTTCCAATATCACATGAGGGATTGCTTAGATAGGGGATGAGGGTCCGAAAACAGAAATGCCTGTTTATTAACTAGAGTAGAGCATGGCAACAAAGAGTGGCTTTGACTCTGAAGAACCTGGCATTGGATATGGCTCAGATTTGTCATTAATTACAGACAGAACTGAGTGAATTCATCAAGGAATAATGCCACAGGAAACAGTGAAGGGCAGGAGGTCCTGTTTAGGGTGCCTGTTTAAAAAGTCGAATTGTCCAAACCAAACAACTGCATTTTTGAAGCCTTATTTTTTTGTAGCTAGGAAAATATGTTAAAATTTGTTTTCACAAGACCAGCAACATCACCTCTCAGGCTTTTAGTACTGCAGATTGCCCTTTCCAAACACATTATGCTTGAATAATAATAACTACATGGCATTATCATCCGCATTCACTGTTAATCAAGGATGTTGTGGGAAGTCACTGCTTTACTGTCACAATCTAAAAGAAAATAACAGCAAATGCATTTTTAGATTTTTGCTAGATTGCGATACCTGACAAAATGAAGACTCAAAACACAATGTCAGGCACAGTATTGCTGTACAATGTTCAAGAAAATGTTTTTGATGTGCTAAAAGGTTTGTGAAAGAATCAGCCTTCATAGGTCCTTTTTCTTGGCGTATACCAGACCACAAAACCATCCTTCTATAGTACAACTAATCGTGCTGTCCCCATCTTCTCCAATTTGTCCTTGGGGAATACAATGTTTAGTACTAAGTCTGTCTAACCATGATACAGAAGACAAATTGCTAAAATGGATGTCCACGTTATTATTATTATCAGAATTTTTTTTAAAACAGTATTCATAAGCCTGTAGACTGTGAGCCCTCATGAGCAGAGTCCTCTCTCCTCCTATACCAGTCTGTGTCTTGTATTGTTTATGATTATGGTACTTGCTTTTATTATATATACCCCTTTTCACATGTAAAGCGCCATTGAATAAATGGCGCCATGATAATAATAAATAATATTAATTTATTAATTATAAAGTAAATAGTTCTTATTATTGTAGGTTTGTAGCTGGTAGATGAACAACTGATTTGAATACATTTTTGGATCCCTTGTAAAGAAGTAGAGAAGTGGAGAATCTAAGCCATGTTGAATTCATCCATACAAGAGTCAACTGTCAGCCTAGAGTTATCTCTCCAAAATCCCACCAAACACATGAATGCTTAGGTTGATAAAGCATTCTTGATTAATCAGCAAGATAAGGGCAGAAAACAATTACCACTCTTCTCAGGCAGCAGTGTCTCCACTGAAGACAAAAGCAACAGCCGTTGTTATTCCATATTCTATACTGGCACTATCAGGCTGATTCTATACATACCTGTAGTGGTCAGCTCGGATGTTTAGAGTTTAAAATCCAAGAAAGTAAAGTTTAAAAAAATCGTCAGCTTCTTGAGTGACAGTTGCAATGGAGCAAATAATATATTCATAGTTATCCCATCCTCCTGTTAGAATTAGCATAAGCATTATACAAATGATTCACTTTGTTGCAGGACCTGTGTGAGGCCATACCCATGTGACCTGGTATGCAGCTTCCTTGGCTGAGGCCCCGCCCCTTCTGGTCACATGGGTATGACCCCACACAGGTCCTGCAAAAGAAGTGAATCATATGTATAATACTTATGCTAATTCTAACAGAGGGAGGGGATAACTATGAATTCCCCCCCAGATATTATCTGATCCTCAGCTGCTGTCACTCAACAATCAGCTAGTTTTATAAACTTTACCTTTCTGGATTTCAAACCCTAAACATCTGAGCTGGCCACTAAAGGTATGTATAGAATCAGCCTGATAGTGCCAGTATAGCACTAGCTTTAGCTCATATACGAAAATCCTGGTTATTGGTGCACTTTAAGGTCTTGTGAACACCACATAATGTAGAGGCTTATCACACCACTTATGAATGTCTGTGGGATTCCATTGTATCTCTTTATGCTTCTATATTCTTCTGATTTCATGTTGAGGAGTCCTAATGAAGAATCCAACCAAAATATTATTGGATATTCCTTCAAATACTATATAATAATGATATTACTTCCGAGAAGCATTTCTTGTAGAGGAGTATCTCCAGAAGCATTCTCCATGTGCTTGAGGCCTAATGCTGTAAAACAGAATACAGAGAATGGATGAAGATATATTATGATGAAAATTAGATATAAGCCGCTGATGCCATATGTACAATTATCCAAACATTTCATGCTTTACTACCTCGATCATGGCAGTGAAAATGAGACTTTATATTTCCACGCCACCTCAGATATCAGGGTAATTGTGAGAACCGTGCCATTAGCTTATCAGTTTGAACAGAGGTTGTCTAACTGACAACCATGGTAATACTATTATAATGATATATGTATTTAGTATACACATTTTACCCTAACTATAGAGCCTTCCTAATATATGCGTTTGTGCTTTTCAATTATTTTCGATTTATAACCTGCCATTTCTTTTGGGCCATCCTATCTTGATGCTGGGAGGTAAAAATGTTAAAGTGGATTATTGTTTTAAAGAAGATTAAAGACTGAGTGAAATAATCAGGGCTATAAAATCCATTACAAGGTGGAAGATACCTTGCAGCTTGTCACTATGTGTCCCGCAGCCTAAAGCTCCTTATTAAACACACAGGATTCTATATACTATTTTTCTACATGATTCATTGCCTCCCATATTATCTCTCAAATCATTTGTTGCCTTTCAGCTCTTGACAAACTGCCTTAATAATCACATGCTAAAGGTTTATGCCTGGGGGCTGCAAAACAACTTCTGCAGATCAGCCAGATGGGAAGTCCCTAGCAGTTGTATTTTTCATCCTACGGCCTCATGAATGCTGAAGGGTGCTGGAAACGTGTTGCTCAGCCGGGTATTACAACTCTTTATCTTCTTAGCAATACAGATGAGATGCAAACTACTTGGCAGCCCCTAACCAAAAGTCTGCAGTAACGCATTTCTGTTTTCTTTATAATACTCCCTATAAATTGTACAGTAATAAAACCAAGAGCTAAACTTATAAGATCTCTGCTATTATTCACGACCCATTATTTATGTAAAGCCTAAATATTCTGCCGCAGTACAGAGCCCCTCTCCCTGCCTGCTTCCACCTAATTTCTCTAGTACAAACATACCTAGTTTAGTCTCACACCTTAATAACATAATAGTATTTTAGGGGCTGTATTACAACTGCAACACACACATCATTTTATTAAGACAACATGGCTGAATTAATAAATGGGTTGGGGTTTTTTTATGAATGGCGAGAAAAATACAGTCATGGCCAGCAATTTACAAACTGACATGAATGTTGTTTTTTGCAAAATTTGCTGCTTCCGTTTTTATAAAGAGCAACTTGGTAGCTTTATAAGGCGCTAGTACTTGAAATCATTGTCTTCTTCTGCTAACTATGGTTACCTCCAAGAAAACATGTGGCAAGGACATTGCAGCTTGGAAGAATGCCCTGAAATGTCTTTGGGATCAGCTCAACACCATTGCAGAGCTTGCTCAGGAATGGCAGCGAGCATGTGCAAGTGCATCTGTACACACAGTGAAGTGAAGACATTTGGAGGTTGTCCTGGATTTAAGAAGGGCTACAACAAAGATATTTCTCTCCAAGAAAACAACAGTGACAGACTGACATTATGCAGGAAATACAGATATTGAACTGCAAAGGACTGGGGTAATGATATTTTAGCTGATGAAGGCCCCTTCAGACTGTTTTGTGAAGCTGGAATTAATATTGTCAGGAGAAGAAAAAGTGATATTTACCATGGGTCCTGTTTCAAACCATCATGAGACCATTCATGTGTGAGGTTGCTTTTCGTCAAAGGGAGTGGGCTCACTCACAATTGTGGTTAACACTGCCATGAATAAGGAATGGTATATAAATATCATCCAAGAGCAACTTCTACCAATGATTAAAGAGCAATTTGGTGATGAACAATGCTTTTCCAGAAAGCAGATGGACAAACAAAAAACACAGAAACTGTGACAAACTTCAAGCACTGATTACCCAACAATTGGTTGTCATCAGCCAGGATTTGGCCCAGAAACTGATGTCCAGCATGCCAGGTTGAATTGCAGAAATCTTGTAAATTAGGGTAAACACTGTATACGAGTTTTTACATAAACTTTATGTATTCATCAATAAGAGTTTAAAAACTTCTGAATAGATTCTAATTGTACTTTAGTAACCATAGAAACATCTGACTAAAAGACCTAAAAACACTAAAGTAGTAAACTTTGTTAAAACCAAAACTTCCGTCACTGTTAACCCCTTCACGACCATGGACGGATATATCCGTCATGGATCGTGTCCCGGTAAGCCCCGCCCCCTGCCGCGGGCAGGCGGCGTGGATCGGCACACATATCAGCTGTTTTCAACAGCTGACATGTGTGCCTACATGTTCCGAGTGGAATCGCATTCCACCCGGAACATTAACCCCTTAGATCTCGCTGCCAAAGTCTGGCAGCGAGATCTATATGCGCGCGGCCATCTTTTTTTCTTACCGCCGCCCCCTCCGGACGTCACGTGAGTGATCACGTGACGTTCGGTGGTTGCCATCGTAGCACAGGGTCATGTGATGACGCCTGGTGCTACGAAGTTTCACTTTCATTCTTCCTCGGCACGGAGCAGAGGAAGAAAGAAAGTGACTATTTCTGCTGTTTACAGCGGTATAGCTGTAATCAGCAGATAGCGATCAGCAATCGGATTGCTGATTGCTATAGCCCCCTAGGGGGACTAGTAAAATAAAATAAAAAAAGTAAAAAAAAAGTTTTAAAAAATTAAAAAAAAACAAAAAACCTAAAAGTTCAAATCACCCCCCTTTCCCCCCATTGAAAATTAAAGGGTTAAAAAATAAATAAATATACACATATTTGGTATCGCCGCGTTCAGAAATGCCCGATCTATCAAAATATAAAATCAATTAATCTGATTGGTAAACGGCGTAGTGGCAAAAAAATTCCAAACGCCAAAATTACGTTTTTTGGTCGCCGCAAGTTTTACGCAAAATGTAATAACAGGCGATCAAAACGTAGCAACTGCGCAAAAATGCTACCATTAGAAACATCAGCTCGAGACGCAAAAAATAAGCCGTCACTGAGCCATAGATCCCAAAAAATAAGAACGCTACGTGTTTCGGAAAATGGCGCAAAACGTGCGCCACTTTTATTGGACAAACTTGTGAATTTTTTTTAACCCCTTAGTTACAAGTAAACCTATACATGTTTGGTGTCTACAAACTCGCACCGACCTCAGGTATCATACCCACACATCAGTTTTACCATATAGTGAACACCGTGAATAAAACATCCCAAAAACTATTGTGCCATCACACTTTTTTTGCAATTTTTCCACACTTGGAATTTTTTTGCTGCTTTCCAGTACACCATATGGTAAAACTTATGGTTTCATTTAAAAGTACAACTTGTCCCGCAAAAAACAAGCCCTCATATGGCAAGATTGACGGAAAAATAAAAAAGTTACGGCTCTCGGAAGAAGGGGAGCAAAAAACAAAAACGCAAAAACGGAAAGTGCCCCGGGGCTGAAGGGGTTAAAACTTTTGGCTATGAGACTGTATGCGTTTATTCTGAATATATGTGTTTATTTTGTTTGATTGGCTTGTAATTAAAGCAATTCCCCCATATCAATCCACTATAAAAATTACTTTCATTACGAGCATTTTTTTCTAATAAAAAACTGGGAAAATCAAATTAGATTCTGTTGTTCTGCAAGATACAGTCTGATGTCTGCTAACAGATAGGACAGGTTTATGCTCTTATTATTGAATTGCTAAATATGAAATTTTGCCAAATGGTGCAACACATTATAATACACAATAGTTCCTTACTAAAAGTAATATTTTACTGCTAAATGAAAAAAAAAATATTCTTTTTTGAATGCTATGTCTTGGATATAGCATGCTGAACCTTAAGGTGGCTTTACATGCTACGAAATCGCTAAAGCGATCTCGTTGGGGTCACGGATTTTGTGACGCACATCCGTCCGCGTTAGCGATGTCGTTGCGTGTGACACCTATTAGCGATTTAGAATCGTTGCAAAAACGTTCAAAATCGCTAATCGGTGAAATTCCTCGCAATCTTAATTTTCGTTGCTGCTGCAGTAACGATGTAGTTCGTCGTTCCTGCGGCAGCACACATCGCTACGTGTGACACCGCAGGAACGAGGAACCTCTCCTTACCTGCGTCCTGCCAGCAATGAGGAAGGAAGGAGGTGGGCTGGATGCTCATCCCGCTCATCTCTGCCCCTCCAATTTGATTGGGCGCCCGCTTAGTGACGTCGCTGTGACGCCGAACGAACCGCCCCCTTAGAAAGGAGGCGGTTTGCCGGTCACAGCGACGTCGCTAGGCAGGTAAGTCAGTGTGACTTTTCCTAGCGATGTTGTGCGCCACGGGTAGCGATTTGCCCGTGTTGCACAACCGATGGGGGCGGGTACGCACGGTAACGATATCGCAGTGTGTAAAGCGGCCCTTAGTCCTAAGGGCTAATATTAGTAAAAAGATGAATATAACTTCAGTTTTGAAACTTTTAGAGCCCTTAAAGGGTTAACTTAACATCCTCTACAGTGAAAGGAGATTCATGGGTGTTTAAAGGAATACTTTGGAGAGATAAAACATTTTTCTAGAGTTCCTGCCTTCAGAATTATAAAGATGAGATTCTCAATGCAGTGCATATATCCTCATAATACCTGTATTTCAGTGTGACACTGGAGCTGCCAATTGTGCTCCCTTCCCTTCTGCGATGTTATATCGCACATCAGGGGGCATGGCCTGCTCCATGCTATTTGTAACAGTCAATCCTCCTGAAAATAGCCGCCTCTCTGCCACACACATGTGGCGCCCCTGAGGCTTCAGTCGCCACAGGGTATTGCATCTCCTTTAAGATGTAGTACTCATCCCGGGTAAGGAGAGAGAGTTTAATCGCTGGTGTTTCTCACATTCACAAACCACAACCAGTTAGGTGCTTTTGGGGGTGGCCTGGGGTAGACATGGGGTGGCTATCACGAAGCATGGGACTTTCCCGGTCATTGGGACAACCACCTGGGGGGCGGGCACCACTTGGGGAAAAGGGAAGGAGCATTTTCACACATAGCCAGTTAGTCCCGGGCACAGCTTGGGGTAAGACACACACCTGGGACCTCGGTCCAATCTTCTTTTACCTCACACTTCTGGGAGTGCCATAAGACCTGCGGCTTGGAGCAGATAGCTCGGTCCGGGTTCTCTATAGCTACACTGGATTCCAGGGTCTGCTGAGAGTGCAGGAAACACCCGCAGCCCGTTCCATATTCCACCTACACCGGGATTGGAGGGACTCCGACCAGAAAGGACTCACTTTGGGAACACTGGCGGTGACCTCGAATTGCTCGAGATCGACTGAGGCCCATCATGGCGGTAACCGACATTTCCCGGGTAAAACTAGGACTGTGAGTAAAGAGACCTTTGAACCCGCAGAGAGTGTGTCCACCTGTCAGTGCCGGCGCAGGTGCCCCGCGCTTAGGCGCCCGCCATTACTACTCCAATCATCATCCTCCCTGGGGCCTGCTCCACCTGTGGGGAGCAGAAACATCCTAGCTGCTACTATCATCTGCCCCGGAGGACAGCAACAGCAGCGGCGGCTATTCCCTGGCCGCATACCGCAGGTGACATCACGAAACAAATCCTCCACCATCATCACCTCCAACCCTTCTTAAGATTCTGAGATCATCTGTAGTGATGGGCAAACCCCCCGATGTTCATGTAGGGGAGACTCGCCCGAATGTTTTGTAAAGTTTGAGTTCGTGTTCTGAGATAATGCGAACTTGCGTCCGAACCCCTAACTTGGACTTTACAGCTATGTGATGGGGTGGGGGGGTCTGTAAAATAAAGAATATAGTTAATAATAAACATTGTCATTATACTAACTGCTTCCACGATGCGTCCTGCAGACCCGCTCATCTGCTATCTCCTGGCCTCTTCTGCTTCCGGGTCCGATCATTAACTTCTGGGGGTATTCACTGCGCTGCTCATCACTCGGCAGTCTTCGGCTGTTTTCGCAGTGATGTCAGGGCTCACCCGAGTCCATGGCTTAGCCTTGATTTGAACTTTGACTGTCACTGTCAGCCTGCTTCTCGCTCTGTAACGTGTTTCCCAGGAAAACGCGTGTTTGGGACTGTGTGCACGAACACTATGTGTTCGGTACTGACCCTGAACTTTACAATTCGGGTTCGCCCATCACTAATCATCTGTCCAAAGAAGAATCGTGAAGCCAACGTACACATCTACTGTTCATAAGAGAACCTACATTACTCTGTCAGATCTGCTGCACAACAGACAGCGATGACACAAGATGAACCCTATTTACTTATAATGGCTTACATCAGGTTGAGATGTCTGTTTTGATGGGAAGTCTGGAAGTAGAAGGTGTCTGTTTTGACAAGAAAAATAATGCTGCATACAATGATATTTTTCATGTCAAATATCAAGGATTCTTTGATGGAGGCTTTAAAGTCTCTGCTGCAGATTTTAATATAACCTTAGATATACTTTGATTACTATAGGTATTATATTATAGTTTGATTTTACTGATTCATAAAAAAAAAATCATAAAATTTACATCTCTCTCTACATATGAAATTAGATAAGGTTTGACACAGAATTTGTATAAAAAAGTTTGCATTCACCTGCCTGAGACCAGAGGCATATGGAGGTATGGAGGTAAGAGGCCCTAGTACTGCCGGCTCCCTACAAGCTAGTGATATGACAGTATGCATAAGTCCTTAAAGGTAATGTGAGGATTATGATGATGTTACGGGGGGACCGGCAGATTAGGACCAGGGGGTATATATCCCAATCGCCAGTCGGGGCCCACCGTGCTCCAGATGGTAATGGAGCTGCTGGCACCCTGTGGGTTAGGGTTGAGTTATCTCAGAGCTGGATGGCTCTGAGATAACTCAAGGAACCGGTCACATGTGTAGGGACACGTCAGACCGGACGACAACCCAGTTAGAGTTTCGGTGGAGCGGACGCTACTCCGACCACATGTGTAACAACACATCAGGCCGGATGGTAACCAGTTAGCGTTGACCGAGAAGACCGCTGCGACAGCGCCCTGTCGGCCACGTGTGTAAGACACGTCAGGCTGAGCGGTCCTCCGATTAGCGTTTCTGGCCACCACTTGACTGGCCACGTGTGTAAAGGACACGTCAGACCAGGTAGTCACACCAGTAGCATTTGACTGGGAAGCCGAGGAGGATAATAGGGTTCACACACCCAATCCAGGAACACCCTGTTAACTTCACAGGGGTTCTGGGGTGCGCTGTCCGTGCGCGTAGAGGGCACAACCGGACAGGTGGCGCAGCAGGTACACTGTCCGTGTGCGTAGAGGGCACTCTCGGACAGGTGACGCAACAGGTATTCTGTCCGTGTGCGTCGGAGGCACAACTGAACAGGTGACGCAGCAGCCGCAGCCCAGTTAACGCCACTGGACTGCTCTAGCACAACAGGAACGGTAGCAAGGAAGCACGGCGCCTGACCCTCATGTGCTGAGCCACGAATCTTGGCATGACAGGCACCGTTCGCCTAGCCCTATCTACCGCTTCCAACAAGGCTTATGCCACCAAGAACTCTAAATGAAGACTGCGCACCTCCATGTTGTCTCCAGCCCCTTTTATAACCTGGGTCCGCCCCAAACCCAGGGTGGAACCACCAAGGTCCAATAGCAGAGTGCCATGTCATCAGTGACGTCACATGCGACCTATCCGGAACCGCCATGTCATTGATGACCTCATGGCAGCCACGCCCCAGACACTTCACCAGTCATCGTCTGACGACCAATGGTGAGGTGCCAGATCATAGGGGCGGGCCTCTGCGAGCCAGTCCGGAGTTGCCACGTCATCAGGACACCTGACACCCTCTGCCCTATCAGGGCCTGCCACCTCACGGACATGCTCAGTGAGGTCCTTACCGGACCTAGCCTCTGATGCACTAAGTGCCTGAGCATGCTCAGTAGCCTGAGCAACAGGCTCAGAAAGCAGACTATTAGTTTGAGCACGCTCAGTAGGCACATCCCAGAACTTAGACACAGCACGAAGTCCAAGTACCTGTGCAAAGAGGCTGTTAGGGTTAATTGTTGGAGCATGCTCAGTAACCTGAACTGAGGACTTAGTCTCAGACATAACACAATCAGGCTGAGCATGCTCACTAGGCAAAACACCGGGCTTAGACTCTGGCTGGGGTAAATCGGCACACGCATGCGCACTAGCCGCCTCTCCACACTTAGACGTGGTGGAAGGAGCAGCCAACTGGACGACCCGAGGCATGGCCAAGAACGGCAGCCGGCGCCTGGGCGCAATAGGAACTGCAGCAGGCTGCTTGTGGCTATGGCGGCGCCGGTTCGTAACAGATGAGGAATATCCTGAGAAATATTATGAGGATTATGACAGTCAAAAGTCAGTCAGCTATCACTGTTCATTCACCTACCCCCCCTGCCCTGCAGCAAAGAATCCCCCAAGATCACTCACCAACTGGCCAAGGTGACAAAATTCCATTAAGTCCAAGGAAGCCAGCAAGTCCCCCCTGCCGAGTTGAGTGTCAGCTCCGGATGTAGGCAGGCATTTACACGTTTTACGACCGATCTTCAAAGACAGTCTCCAGACTTCAAGGTGTCACTGCCTATGTTCAAATATTTTCGCTAAATTGTGAGATGTGCATAGCCGTCAATAATTAATAACTAGTTGTAGGAAGCCTACAGACAGATCTTTCCTATCTATGGATAGATAAGATCCTGATGGGAAACATAATGGTCATATCTTCCGTGTGAGACACTAAGGGGCGGAGATATGAGGAAAACTGAAAATCCATATCTATCTGGAAGCTAAAAGGCACACCCATGTCCAGCCCAGTCTAAGGTCATCAGGTGGAAGCGGACATCGAATGTGCATAGATTCAAAACATCAGTGCAGATATCTTGTGGGTGTTCTTCTCTGAGAGGTCACATGTGAGTTACATGTGAGGAGTCCCAGGTGCTCATGGCTCCACAGCGCCTCCCCTCTGCAAGCCAACACCAGGCCTATTTACAAAGCAATAGGGTAACTGCTCCATCTGTGTATTTGTTTGCAACCATATCTTATCTGTAACTACTTCTGACATAATATCTGTAAATTCCATCTTGTATATAATGTATTATCTAGTGTGCCTTTAATAACACTCTACCAGGGCTAGTTTCTGGCCCAATATAGTCCTGTTAACGGACCAGGCTTATATCTAACATGGAACTGGTGGCAGTTTACGGCACTGTCCCAGACTGGCAGAATTCTGTTCAACTGGGGCTAGTGGACAGTTACTGTTGGCCATTCGGGGTTCTGGGAAAACAGTGCTGCACCAGAGGTTGCGCAGCCTGCTCTGTTCCCCCTCCCTGTGCCACCCTGTGCCCGTGGGAACAGGAGAAGTCAGTGCCACATTGTGCCAAGTGGACCTTACGCACCCTTTGTGGGCACAGAACGTCACGTGTTGGCGGAAGTGACAAGGTCGTCTTGCGTGGCTCCAAGATATTAGAGATGTCAGGGTGGGGCTGTGAGGTGCCGTTTTGTCACAGATTGATAGCTTCATGACCGAGCGGAGGGATGTCCAAGTGACCCCCCTGGCCCAGTTTGTGACAGGTAAGATAAGATTTTTATACACCTATGCAACGTACACTCACTGCATATGGAAAGCGTGCTCCATCAGCCCATTTTACCTATACCCTTACATTTAAAGAGACAGCACAAAGTCTCATACATGCTCAAATTCTGACAATAGTAAAATGAATAAGAAAAATGATGGCTAATACAGTAGATGCCATTTTCTTATCCATAACTGCTTTGGCTTGAAATACTGTACAGACATATCAGCTAAGAAATTATTTATCAGGGAGACGTCCTAATGAATAATTTCAGTGGGGATCTCCAGTTTTTGCTGAAGGTCCTCTTTGATATCAGTTCTATCAATATATCTGCATAGAGCTATGTTGGTTGCAATCGTTCATTAGGGATTTCATTTATGCTTCACTACTGCTATTCTCTTTTTTTCTAAAAGGTTTTCTATACCTTTTATCCACTTCCAAAAATATGAAAGTTTCAGAGAGATAAAAAGAAAGGTTTTCAAACACTGAAATGTTAGAATTACGAAGCATATACAAATTTCTGACAAAGACAGAAATATATTTGAACAAATGACCGTGATAAAACATTTATTGACATTCAATATGTCAAGTTTTTTTCATAAATAAATACTATTCAATAATTGAGCAGATTGTAAATGGGACAAACCTACTAAGCAAAGTAACTAAATTAATCAAATAAATGGATATGACAGATTGGTTAACCCCTTTACAACTTTTGATGTATATGTACATTAAAAGTCGTATTTCTGTCTTTGATGAGGCCTCGCACGCCGAGTCTGCATCATTCCCTGCACATGACGGCTGATTTAATCAGCCGTCATGTGCCTGTAACAGCCAGATCGTACATCCACTCGTGGCTGTTAAGCCATCCCAGTCTTGTGCAATTCTACAATTTTGTCCCTGGTGTTCTTAGACAGCTCTTTGGTCTTTGTCATGGTGGAGAGGTTGGAGTATGGTTGATTGAGTGCATGGACAGGTGTCTTTTATACAGGTAACAGTTCAAATAGGTGCAATTAATACATGTAATGAGTGCAGAGTAGGAGGAATTCTTAAAAAAAAAATAACAGGTCTCTGAGAGACAGAATTCTTGCTGGTTGGTAGGTGATCAAGTACTGGGGATGGTAAAACAAGGTCATAGGAAGCCGTTGGCAGCACGAGTGGGTCAATGTTGAGGGCCCTGGGCCCGGGGAGGAAGGGGTGTACTGGCAGAGTGAGGCAGGCAGCCATAATCTCCTGGTGACGGACTGCAGGAAAATGGCGACGGAAGTGGTGCATTTGCCTATTGAGATCTTGGCTTTCAAACAGTGCAGATTGATTAATAAAACTAAAAACCAATTGAGGAATGACTGTATTATAATATACAGTGCAACTCAATAGTTTGGACACACTTGTGCATGAAATGGTTTTCATTTTTCTTATTGGAATGTGCACACTGCAGATTCAGACTGAAGGAAGCAAAATCACAAGGGGACACATGGAATCATGGAGTAAAGAGAGATGTGTGAAACGGATGAGAATGTGTATTAAAGTTTAGATCACAAGCTTGGCATTCTCTCAAGTATTTTTTGGGGTAGTCACCTGGAATGTCATTACAACAATCTTGAAGGTGTTCCCAGAGGTGCTAAGGACTTGTTGGTTGAGGTGCGGGTTGGGTGATTGTGGTGGTCTTGTCATTGGATACAACACTTTGTTCCTCTCCTTCTTGGTCATATTATTGACCAGAATTCCCCAACTCCAGCCTGCAAGGCCCACCAACAGTGCATGTTTTCATAATTTTCTTAGCAATGCACATGTGTTGGATTCATTGCCTGGGCAGATGATTAAATTATCACCTGTGGAATACTAAGGAAATCCTGAAAACATGCTCTGTTGTTGGGCCTTGAGGACTGGAGTTGGGGAACTCTGATATAGACCTTAAATAACCTGAAGGTGCTTTTTAAATAATTGTACTGCTGTAATGCAAAGCATGGCCCCACTAAGTACAAATCAGATGTGATCGTATTTCATTGCAGAATGCTGGGGCAACTATGCTGGCTAAGTGTGCCTTCGATTTTAATAAATCACTAGCGGTGTCACTAGCAAAGCACCCCCACACATCTCCAACTCCATGCTTCACAGTGGACACTACACATGTAGAAACCGTCTGCTCATCATTTCTGCATATCACAAAGTCATGGTGGTTGGTACCAAAAATCTCTAGATTTGACTCATCATACCACAGTACAGATTTTCAGATCTAATATCCAGTCCTTGTGTTGCTTGGCCCAAACAAGTGTCTTTTCCTTATTTGTGGTCCTTATTAGTGACTTTTTTTGCAGCAACTCAACCACAAAGGCCTTCTTGAAGTCTCCTGTAGGCGATTGATGCCTAGATATGCCTGTTTGTAATGGTGTTTATGGAGAGCAGGGGACAGTGGCTCCTAGACTGGGTCTCAAGCTAGGGGACCCTAGCTATCCCAAATACCAGAGTTACGTCTGATGGTGAGGAAATCTGGGTCGCCTTCCTTGTCCTGATCTTATAACCCTCCCCCCAACCCTGAGAAGGGCCACGGCAGGAGTGATAATGCCAACAGAAATTGACAAACAGGGGAAATGAAATAGGCACACACAGGTATAAGACAAAAAGAGTTTAAAAGGAAAATAAGAACAGGGAGGAAACAACAAGACAACAGGAGAACTCCACAACAACTCCAAGCACAAAGTAATAGAATCATCAGCAGGACTGGGATACAACAAAAGCTATAGTTAGCATGGGAAGACAGGAACCACCATCTTAAAAAGGCGGGAAGTGACTTTGAAAGCTCTCCCACAACATGTGATCCAAGAGGTAACCAGAAAGCTAGCAAAAATTAACTCCTGCAAACCTGATCACTAATCAAATACAGCTGGTCGACACCCGAGCCGGTCTGTGAAACGCAGAAGCACCAAAGGAGGCACAGTGTGGGAGTGTCAGATGCCACCATAACACGCAGCGAGTTTAGAGCCAAACACCATGTGACACCTGTTGCTTGGTATTTGTGTATAATTTATGAGGACTTTTGGCTGAAAGGTGGTTAGTTTGTGATTTCTGAGGGTAGTTGATGGACTTATTCTCTTTAGCAGAAGTAATTCCTGGTCTTACTTTCGCAGAGCAGACCAGATGCATCATAGTGATTGATCGTGATTGTTTTCATGACTGACTGCATGAGAGGATACCTACAAGTTCTAGCAATTTAGTGGATTGATGGACCTTCATGTCTTAAAGTATTGCATACCTCTTCATTGTAAGCAATTACAGGTGACTATCTGATTAATCTGTTTGAGAGAATGTCAAAGGGATGTAATTCCATCATAAGAGTACTTTGTGGTTTCTAAAGTTTAGCATATTCTAATTTGTTTCACATGTGTTCCTTTATTCCTTGTTTCCATATGTTTATTTTGTGGTTTTCTGCCTTCAGTCTGAATCTACAATTTGCACATTCTAAAAAGAATAAGGAAACCCATTGCATGAATAGGTGCATGAACTTTGGACCGGAACAAGCAAGATCTACCTGAATGATTTCCATAATAGGGCACACAATCACTAGAAGTAGATGTTTCTCAAAAACAGTGGACATGTGGGCATTCTGAGAGTTAATGAAAAGAACAGGAGGGGTTGCTATAACAAGCATATAACAGCAATATCTTGACTGAAGCATTTTTTACAAATGGTTTGAACAAAAAAAAACATTTTCTGTGATCTAACAGAGCACAATAATACATATCATTGGACAACCCCTTTTAACTTACCTTTACCATAATTGTAAGCTGGTAACCAGTGAGTTAAGTTGGAAAGATAAAGCCACTTAATGCAAGTTGACCAAGCAAAAATGAGGGTTGAGGGAAATGTGTTGGTTTAATGGTAAAGACATTAGGACATACTAATGGGTTCTGTTTTGTGCTGTGGATTCTGGAGCCAGTTGTAATGCTCTGTACAACAAGGGCAACTGATTGTCATTGTCTACTGAAACCATTGTAAATGGCCGGCTTGTTCTACAACTTCGGATGCAAATGCAGAGGTTGACTTCTTGCGGTTTGGTGGCAAATTTCTTTCAGGAATGTAAACCACAGCATTGCTGCAGAGCCAGTATCACATCTCTGGCCTTTGCCTAGGGCTGATGTCATTATATCTGCCCAGATGATGTGTTCCATCAAACAGTCATCCATTGTTCTCCGTCTGTCTTGGCAGAGTCCCATCTGTACAGAAGCCAAGTCTTTCAGCATTTCTTCTGTTTCCATTAACTTTTCCAATGCTCTTGCATCTGACATTGGACCCCTCGGCTTAAATTTATTTTAACAACTTCAATGCTGAAAATTGTACAACGGATTATTTGGGAGTAAACTGTAATCTGCTGCTTGTATTGTGTTGAGATGAGGCTCTTATTGTCTTTGCTAGGATGTAGTTAGGTTTACATAGATGAGGCAGAAGATACAAGCAGTGACTAGGACCTAAGTCTAATGACACTTAAGAGTGTGCTATTCTCAATTCCTTAAAGGGAACCTAATAGCAGGATCAACACCTATCATCTAATTATATGGATGTAAACGTCGTTTAGAGGTGAATATAGAAAACGCCATTATGTGGGACAAATTTAGATTATGTACATCAATGGACGAAAGTGTTGGCACTCTTGAAGTTATTCCAGAAAATGAAGTATTTTTCCCACAAAATCAATTCAATTCCACGTATTTTGTTATACATGTTTATTTCCTTTTGTGTGTATTGGAACAATACAAAAAAATTAAATAAGGCAAATTAGACAGAATTTCAAACAAAAACCACAAAAATGGGCGAAACAAAATTGTTGGTACTTTTCCAAAATTATGGCTAAACAACTTTGTTTCACGAATATCATACTTGTGCAAACTTACCTGTGGCAAGTGACAGGTGTGGGCAATATGAAAATCACATATGAAACCAGATAGAAAGGGGACAAGTTGACTCAATCTGTGCATTGTGTGTCTGTAAGTGCCACACTAAGCATAGAGACCAGAAAGAGGACCAGAGAATTATGAGGACTTGAGAACCAAAATTGTTCAAAAATATCCACAATCTCAAGATTACAAATCCATCTTCAGAGATTTTGATGTTCCTTTGTCCACAGTGCACAACATAATTAAGAGGTTTACAACTCATGGCAGTGTAGCTAATGTCCCTGGACTTGGACGACAGAGAAAAAATGATGAAAGGTTGCAACGCAGAGTCATCCAGATGGTGGATAAGCAGCCCCAATCAAGTTCCAAAAAAATGAAGCTGTCCTGCAGGCTCAGGATGCATCAGTGTGACATTTGAATGAAATTAAATGCTATGGCAGGAGACCCAGAAGGACCCCACTGCTGACAGAGAGATATTAAAAAGCTAGACTGCAGTTTGCCAAAATTCCTCTGTAAAGTATCATGTGGACAGGTGAGTCCAAGCTAGAGATTTTTTGGTATAGTACATCATTCTACTGTTTACCGAAAACTGAATGAGGCAAACAAAGAGAAGAACACAGTACCAACGGTCAAATATGGTGGAGAAGGAGATCCAAAGATGTTTTGTGGGGGTTTTTTTTGCTGCCTCTGGCACTGGGTGCTTTGACTGTGTGCAAAACACCATGAAATCTGAAGATTACCAAAGGATTTTGAGTTGCAATGTAGTGCCAAGTGTCAGAAAGCTAAGTTTGCTTCCTTTGTCATGGGTCTTCCAGCAGGACAATGAACCTCAACATATTTCAAGAAGTACCCAGAAATGGATGAAAACAAAGTGCTGGAGAATTCTGAAATGAACAGTAATGAGTACAAATATAAATCCCATTGATCTTCTGTGGAGAGCTCTTAAAAGGGAACCTGTCAGGTGCCATATGCCATCTAACCAAGCAGCAGGTACATGTGTGGGCCAAAAATCCCTGCCTAACCATCCCTGTCTAATAATATTGTGTAAAAGCAATGCTGAAAAAAAGGATTTATAAGTTACATTATCCCTATGATAATTAGGGCTGTGACTAGTCTTGTTGTTTTGTCCCCAAGTAGTCTGCCCTCTTTCCGTGGTATTACGCCCCTGTGGGTGTGATAACATGATTTCCATGAGCAGACGTCACTGCCATCTCATGGAAATCTCGCGCATGCTTGGCCTCTGTATCTGGGTATTTGCTTCCCGGCTTCAGAGGCACAGTATGCATGGTGGGAAGTGCAGGAGACTTCGAATCATGTGCAGTGCTCTTGTGAAGCCAACAAGTGTACACCCAGTTACAGAGGCCAAGCGGCATTTCGTTTCAGGGAAAGAGACAGCAGTGTTAGGTGAAAGTATATAGTGCAGAATTTTTTGCCCCACTTCTGCATCTCTTGGCAGGAAAAACGCAGAGGAAAAAAACACATTTTTTCCTTGTTTTTGATGCGTTTTAGCGGTGCATCTTGGTACAGATTTTTCCCATTCATTATTATGGGTGAAATCTGCAGTAAAAAGGCTGAAAGACTTAACATGCTGCAGATTTAAATACTCAGTGTGTGCATGAGACTTCAGAATTCACAGCACTGAAGAATGCATCAAAAGCGAGACAAATCTGCAATGTGTGCACACAGCCTTAGAGTTATTGTGCTTTACAGTGGCGGCAGCAAATGAAGATGTGGTCACCTCTCAATTCACTTTACTAAAAAGAGAATTTCATCAGGGAATGGCAATGACAGTACCTGTGGTAAGTGACCGCAGTGCCGCACACTGGTGATGTCCTGTTTCAGGAGGGGTTATAGAAGCTGTAACGAAGTGAGTACAGTACCAGTGTCCTGTGATTATCCATTTTAGACTGCTCTTAAATAATCCATTCCATCACTGGAAGTAAAGTAAAAATATAAATATAGGAAATAGAAGGGTAAGGAGAAGTTTAGGGAATTAATTAATAAAGCTAGGGTTTAAAGATACTACAAATATAAAAAAACTGACCAGTACTATCAAGAATGAGACAAGTGTGAACACATGCAAGCTAATAAAAAGAATATAGTTGCAGTTTGAAATACTATAATATGTAACCATTGAATATATGAAATATGGAATTACATTATTGCTATAGAAACTATGTTAAATAATGAGGTATTTGCTCACAAATTGGCTAATTCATGAGAGCCTAATAGTCATCAACAGGGAGAACTAACCCCTTTGTGGGACCCTAACCTTATATGCCTCTCCCTGGGCTGTAAGCCTATAATTGTAAGAGCAGGAAGGATCCAGCTATAATGAAAAACATCCCAGCCTGATAGGCACAGTGCTTACTTCGAAGATAGTACACTACAAGTATGAAAAAACTGACCAGCTCCTCCAAGAATGAGAGAAGTGTGAACAGGTGCATAGTTTCTACAGCAGTAATGCAATTCCAATGTCATATATTCAGTGGTTACATATTATAGTCTTTCAGAATGCAGCTGCAGTGACAAGGAAAAGGTAGCAATGGTTTGAACTTTTGAGTTTCAGGCTCCACATCTCACCATCTACTACACCTTTGAGCATGAGACTACATTCATATTGCAAATAATAATCTTGGCTATCTCATACAAAAAATTGACTTGAAACTATTTAGCATATGATTAGTTATGCAGATTCTTGTCATGTCACTGCATTGTTACTGTTTTGCGCCTGGTGTTTGAAAAATCTTTTTCTTCCCGTGTACTATAAATTACAACCTGTTCCCATATTCCCTAATAGCTCAGTGTGTTACTAGGTTGATGCCCAAGCAAGTCTACCAGTCTTGCACCCCTACAGTCTATTCTAAACTACGCTGCTAATCCACCTGTCCCCCCGCTACTCCCCGACCTCTCCTCTCTGCAAATCCCTTCACTGGCTTCCCATTGCCCAGTGACTCCAGTTCAAAACACTAACCATGACATACAAAGCCACCCACAACCTGTCTCCTCCGTACATCTGTGACCTGTCTCCCGGTACTTACCTGCACGTAACCTTCGATCCTTACAAGATCTCCTTCTCTACTTCCCTCTCATCTCCTCTTCCGACCATCGCATCCAAGATTTCTCCCGTGCCTCCCCCTTCTCTGGAATGCTCTGCCACACCATATCAGACTCTCGCCTACCTTGACAAGCTTCAAAAGGAACGTGAAGACCCACCTCTTCCGACAAGCCTACAACCTGCCGTAACCCTCAGTCTAATATAGCGCCGCACAACCAGCTCTACCCTAACCTACTGTAACCTACCTGTTTTTGATTATACTTGTCTCTAGTATGTATACCCCTTTCACATGTAAAGCGCCATGGAATAGATAGCACTATAATAATAAATAATAATAATAATAATAAAGCAAAAGTCACTGGTTTGAATTGAGGAGCAGCCATGAGGAAGATTTCGCAAGAAAAGAGGAACGACATCATCTAGCTCATAAATAGTAGCCTCTCGGTCAAGACAATTGCCAAACTGCATCATGTGGATGCTATGATGATTGGAAGAATAAGAAATAAAGTCTGCCCATCCATTCAAAGGCCAAGAAGTGGACGTACAGATAAAATATCAAAGTCAACAAGTCTGCTCATCACAAGCTCAATCAGTTCTGGTACAATAAACACAGCAGTGGAGGTGACTCGTATGCTTCATAATAGTGAGAACACAGACCTCCATGCAAGTACCGTGCTACACATATTACACAGGTTTGGAATGGTGGCCCGAAAAAAGGTGAACAAGCCTCAACTTCACTATCATCAAGAAGCGTCAACTCGAGTTTGCAAATAGTTACGAAAAGTTGACAGTAGAAGATTGGAAATGGGTGATGTGCAGTGGTAGACTAGACTGTCATTGGTGAAAATAGATCTGGAAGAAACAAGGAAAAAAGAGACTAAAGGATCGAGAAATTGAAGGAACTGTCAAGTTCGGTGTAAGAAGCCTTATGATTTGGGGTTGTTTCACAGCCAAAGGTGTTGGATGAGTTATGTCGTATACTTGAGTACTATGGGTATGAAAAGGATGGCATAGTGTTCAAGCAGGACAATGATCTGAAGCATAAGTGAGATTGGAGAAGAAATGGTTCAGTGACACATAAGTAGAGGTGCAGGATTAGCCCCCAACACCCCCCAGACCTCAATCCAACCGAAAAGTTGAAGAAACAGTTGTATAGATAGCCATGTGAGTTGACCAGTATGTACCAACAGTTAGCACATGTAGAAGAGACCTGGGATCAGGTTTTGGTAGAAACATGCTTGATTCTGATTAAGAGGATGCCCAGAAGGATTCATACAGTATTGAAAGCCAAAAGTGGATTTACAAAATACTAACAAAATAACGAAAATTAAAATGTGAATAAGGAGCAAAACAGTAACAATACAGTGACATGACAAGAATTTGAATAACTAATCATGTGCGAAATAGTTGCAAATCAAATTTATGTATGAGATAGCTAAGATAATTGTCTATAAAATGAAAAGAGTCTCAAACTCAAAGCTTTAGTGGGAGGCGAGATATGGAGAATGAAATTCAAAACATCGTTACCCTTTTGCTTGTCACTATATATTTCTTTTGTTAGATTGAATGGTTGTTTTAGTTTGCACCTGTTCACACTTGTCTCATTTTTGGAGGTGCTGGTCAGTTTTTTGATATTTGTAGTACACTTTCTTCATCAGCATGGAGAGATTTTCATTATAGCTGGATGTTTCCTACCCTTAAAATTGTAGGTTTCACGGCGAGTACAGATGGCACAGGGGTTTCTGAGCTGACAATAAGGCTGGGGACCCTGTGCTGTCACTTATCCAGACGGTAAACCTGAAGGTGGTCAGGGTCGAGCCACCAGCGTGTCCCTGTCCCCTGTCAGGCCCTGACCTAATTCCCCACCACCCCCCAACCCAGGGCTGGGCAGGACAACAAGTATAACACCACCCACAAGACGAAGACGATAAACTAAAACTCATTCACACCAGAAATATCCACAGAGGAGAGACAAAAAGACACTGGATGGAATAAACCAAAAGGAAAGGAGTAAGTCACATAAGGGAGCTATCACGCAGCGCAGACAACAAATCGCTGATCACCAAAAGGAGGATCACCACGGACAGCGGGATATCGTAACTGTTAGCAGAAACTATCTTCAGCAGTCTCCTACTACACACCCCAGCCTTAAATAGAAGGAGAGTAGCTGTGGTAGGAAATTAGCAACCTGGCTCTCAGTAAGCTGCTCCATCAAGGATTAACCCCTGCACGGCTGGGAGCAGTGAAACAACTGAGCCGACTCCCAGCCGAACTGAGCACTAAGAGAGACCAGGTTGCCTGTCGGACACTGCACTGTGAAAAGAGGCCGACGCAGTAGACGTAATCCGCGTGTACGAATACGGATGGCGCATGACAGTAGGCTTACAGCCCGGGTGAGGCGTATAAGGTTAGGGTCCCAACAAAAGCTTTTAGGCTCTCATGAATTGGCCGATTTGTGCACCAAGTACCTCATTTTTTAACATAGCTTCTATAGCAGTAAGGCAATTCCAATTTCATATATTTAATTGTACATGATATTATAGCGTTTCAGAATGCAGCTATATTCTTTTTGTTACAAATTAAAGATAGATATCTATAACGGGTTTTATAGGTATCGGACTACCTCTTTAATTTGTTCCTCCATAAAGTCATAAAAAATCTCTGAGGGACATTGCATTTTCTTTTTATTGCACAGTTTTTCACATGAACTTGGGCATTTATAGATGCACATTTATACAAAAAAAGGCCCCCTGCAGTAAAACATATCACTGCCAGAGCCGATCTGGTACTAAGACCCAGCAGCTCTGTATTGCCTGGGAGACATATGATCGCTGCACCCAAGAAAAGCATCAGCATTGCCAGAATTCTAGACTTGCTTCTCCTGTATTGCAGAAAAGTTAGAGCAGCGATGTCTAAAGATGTTGCTGCAGATCTAGGACCCACACATCCCGCCATTAAAAAGCATTAGGAGACCAGGAAAAATAAAATAACCAGCACAGAATTGTAAATATGAAAAAAATCTCCAGCACTCAAAGGGACAAGAAACCATAAGTAATGCAAACTGTTGTATTGATTATCTGCAAAGGGACAGAACACCACAACCATAGCAAAGCCAACGTTTCGGCCTATGACAGCCTTTATCAAGGTTTTGCCTGAATAAGATGTGACGCCCTGGCCTATCAGGTCGTCACAAGGGTGCTGTACAATCTGCCCTTCTGCATGGTACCTGCTCCTCCTTGGTTACGGATCCTGTCCCTTTGGTGTTGCTAAGAACAGATATACACAAATCCTGAGGAACACTCTGCGCCACACCCACCAGACACCCATTGGGCAGCCTGAAGGGAATAGGGCCGCCCAGATGGAGGGATGGTAGAAGGAGGGCCGGAAGTGTCAGTTGAGTAAAAGAGTTCGAGCGCAGCAGTGACAGTGAAAGGTCACACAGTGGAGCTGGGCTCCTGTACCCTTCCCAGGTGCAAGACGTTGGCCTGGCCTGGAAGAGCTGGAACCCCAGTCGCAGGGGGTAGTGGCAAGGGGCACGGTACTGCTGGTATTAACCCCTTATTACCCAGTGTGCCACTCAGCACCAGGGCTGCTGGAGAATTGGATACAGCGCCAGAAGATGGCGCTTCTATCAAAGCGCCATTTTCTTTGGGGGCTGCGGACTGCAATTCACAGCGGGGGCAGGGGGGTCAGAAAGCTTGGGCCACCCTGCACTGTGGATTCCAATCCTCAGCTGCCTAGTTCTACCTGGCTGGACACAAAAATTGAGCGAATCCCACATCATGAAATTCATGAAATAATTAAAAAAAGGGGTTCCCTATATTTTTGGTTCAGCCGGGTACAAATAGGCAGCTGGGGTTTTGGGGCAGCCCATACCTGCCTGCTGTACCTGGCTCATTTTTTTTTTAGTTTTTGGGCAAAAAACTTAAAAAAAAAGGGCTTCCCTGGATTTTCCATTGCCAGTGAAGGTAACACCAAGCAGTAGGGGTTAACAGCCAATAACTGCTTGGGTTACCCTTACAAATCAGAGTGAAGAGGGGGTTAATGCCGCGCATCAGCTAAAATGAAGATGTAGCACGTTGATGTTATAAACGTATTCTTTTATTCCATCGGTCTACGCGTTTCGAGGATACACCTCTTCTTCAGGACCAGTGCATCAACATAGTACTATGTTGATGCACTGGTCCTGAAGAAGAGGTGTATCCTCGAAACGCGTAGACCGATGGAATAAAAGAATACGTTTATAACATCAACGTGCTACATCTTCATTTTG
This sequence comes from Anomaloglossus baeobatrachus, assembly GCF_048569485.1. NCBI lineage: Eukaryota > Metazoa > Chordata > Amphibia > Anura > Aromobatidae > Anomaloglossus > Anomaloglossus baeobatrachus. The sequence goes on from NC_134357.1 coordinate 369,009,782, forward strand.
GCTGATGCGCGGCATTAACCCCCTCTTCACTCTGATTTGTATGCACATCCTTGTGGGGCTGCAGCAGACGCCTTCATCCTATGCTCTATCAGTGGTTGTGACTATCTCACAACCTTTTTAGGTGAGTGTATTTTTCCTGATCTACCTCACTGATCTGTTGGTATTACACTATCAGCGCTCCTTATTTTTCAGTTTATGGGTTACCCTTAGCAATAGAAAATGCAGCGGGAGCCCACGCATTTTTTTTTTACCCCTAACCCTATGTGTTTGGGGTTTTTGTTTTTGCTTTTTTAATTTTTAATGAATTTAAAAAAAAATAAAAAATAGACATGGGCTTCGCTCATCGAGCATCTGAGCATTTTACTGCTCACTCATCCCTACTCCTGACCACACAGCCAGCAGAACAAGTAATCAGATCAGCTGACTCCAGTGTCGGCCGATTACTTGTTCTGTGTCTCCCTGCATCCATCGCAGTGTGTGCGGGCTGTGAGGTCAGCTGAGTTTCGCTGGCACTAGTCAGCTGATCTGAACTCAGTTGAACTCCAGCCCGCACATTCTGTGATGGATGCAGGGGGACACAGAACAAGTAATTGGCCGGCACTGGAGTCAGCTGATCTGAACTCAGCTGACCTCCTGATCACACAGCCCGCACACGTTCACATGTGATCGGCAGCAGGCAATGACTGCTGTTAACCTGCATCTTTCGCAGCATGTGCGGGCTGTGAGATCAGGAGTTCAGCTGACTCCCAATCAGCTAACTCCAGTGCCGGATGATAAATTCTGTGTCCCGCTGCATCCATCACAAGTAGAAGTAGAAGGAGCTGGTAAAATAGCAATTGCGGTTGCATGCGTTGCACATTCAATCCACAGGACCCGGTCATATGTGGTATGCGTTTTTTTGCCTACAGGCAAAAAACCGCTGATGTGAAAGCTGCCTAAGGCTAACATGAAAGGTTTTGTGAATTTTGTGAACCATACAGAATGCCTCCTGTAACATGAATGTCACAATGGATTTTAATCCATTTGGTTGTGAGAGTGATTTGCATACAATTCCATCGAACTGTGAATATGTATATTTTTTTCCTCCTCCATATATCATTATGCTCCATTACCACACTAATTATCTTTTTCCTTCCTCTACAGTTTTCTATATGTGCCCCATTACTGAACTAATTATCCTTTTTCCTTCCTCTACAGATTTCCTGAACGCCCCACCTTTGCTCAGAGCCTGCCTGCGTGCCCTCTCCTTGCGTTTCTGTACCTCCCAGCACCAGGTAGCGTCCTCCCCTCTCCTATACCCTCCATTGTCCTTACAGTGTAAGCCTCCTTTCCTTTGATTCACGCCCCCTCCTCTCATTCCCCCGAGAGAGACATTACAGCCTTTGTTTACCTCTCAGATATGCGCAGCTCTAGCTCAGGCCGGTGACATCACATGTATGCGCATTACGCACTATGCCATGTGCGTCACCATTAAAATCACTCGCGCATGCGCAGTCCACTCCATACTGTGAACCTGGAAGTAGCGCTGCTCATCATAAAAGGCGGTGATACTGCTCTTTCCCACCGCTACCCGCTACTGCCACCAATGACTTGGGACCCTGTCCCCATCCTACTTGACTACTGAGGTATTCCTTCAGACACATGTCTGCTCACTGCTATGTTTACCACCACTGGTCAGCTACTATATTAAGACCTCTGCTCATCTCTTTCCACAGGCGCTTTTTCCACTCTATCTACCTTTTCCTCTGACCCTGCATCGATATGGTATGTTACTGTTATACATGAATGGTCATAATTTTCTCCATGTAACTGTTGTATCTTGCCTCTCGGTACTGTTTGCATTCATACATACTGCATATGGCTCCTCCTCCTATGTGTTTGACCTCTTTGCAGCCTTTTCTAGTGAATTGTGTCCTGCCATAATGTGGCATCTCTCGCCAAAATGTGCTTATGTATTTTTCCTCTTGCCATTTTTAGCAAAGTTACTGCGACCACAGACACTTCGCCTAAGATTTGGTCTTGAGAGATCCAACTCGTCTATTCTCCGCCAACCTTTTGATACGTATGTGTATCTTTCTTACGATCTTTACTTGCATATTTGTACATTGTTGTATATATTTCACATATCGGTGTGTAAATATTTTTCTTTGTTCTCTTATTCAGGCAAAAACTTGATAAAGGCTGTGATAGGTCGAAATGTTGGCTTTGCTATGGTCGTGGTGTTCTGTCCCTTTGCAGATAGTCAATAAAACACTGTTTGCATTACTTATGGTTTCTTGTCCCTTTGAGTGCTGGAGATTTTTTTCCTATTTATATGGTCCTTTTCTCCTTAGCACCCCCTTATTAGCAGTTGAGCCTATCGTTATTATAGCACAGAATTGTAAACCTATTTTGCTTACACAAATAAAAAGTGTTTTTTTTCCAAGGTTGAACTTTAAGAAGTAACAAAATAACATTTTTTTGGGCTGCACCTTGTCTGCCAATAACACTTTACACAAAGTACATGACCGGATGGATCACATGGGAGGGCATTAATGTTTAAAAATGACCAACTTGCGTATTTTTTCACAGGATCCTGTGCAGATGTCATTAGCATATTTTTCACATTACCTGAGAAGAGCACAGATATATTATTTATGAACTTGTGAGAGAGAACTGCAGTAATCGTCTCAGCTGAGTCTGAACAGAGGTGAAAAACAATCAGTAGTGAAGGATCATGACCTACACAATTCACAGAATTATTTTCTTTCTCTTATTCTAAGAAGGAAGGTCGAAAGAAAGCAGCTTTATGTGACATAAGGAACAGGTGGCTTTTACTGGAAAGAAATGTGCCTCTAATGCTTTGGCCCTCAGGAGATCTGGATGAAGGACTAGTTCTATCTTCTCACAATATGACTGTGCTCATGGTCTTACTGGAATATTGACCATCTTTAGGGACACTATTGTAAAGATGAAGAGATTTCAGAAGTTTCTCAGGTTTTCCCTACAGAGAATCAGTAAAGCAATGAGACTGTTCACACAAAATCTCACTTGGTTAGCCAGAACCCTACTGAGTACTGATATGGTCCAGAAATAATTAAATAGGCCAGTTCATAGATTTCTCTAGATACCTCATCATAGTTAAGTCTTAGTATCCTGTCTGAAAGAATTTGAAAAGTTTCTTCTTCCCGAAGTAATACAGTATATTTTGTATGTTTATTTTTCCCAAGGAACAATTCTGGTTAGATCTCCCTGAAAGAAAGCAATTTGGTTTATTAAAACTCAGTTGGTCCAACTGAACTGTCCTCATTAACACAAGACTATTGGTCTAAAGGCCTCAGGCGGCCTTTGCACGTTGCGACATCGCAAGCCGATACTGCGATGTCGCACACGATAGTCCCCGCCCCCGTCACAGCAGCGATATCCTTGTGATAGCTGCCGTAGCGAACATTATCGCTATGCCAGCTTCACATGGACTCACCTGTCCTGCGACCATCGCTCTGGCCGGCGACCCGCCTCCTTATTAAGGGGGCGGGTCGTGCGGCGTCACTGCGACGTCACACGGCAGGCGGCCAATAGGAGCAGAGGGGCGGAGATGAGCGGGATGTAAACTTCCCGCCCACCTCCTTCCTTCCGCATATCCTACGGAAGCCGCGGTGATGCCGGTAGGAGATGTTCCTCGCTCCTGCGACTTCACACACAGCAATGTGTGCTGCCGCAGGAGCGAGGAACAACATCGGACCGTCGCGTCAGCGTAATTATGGATTACGCCGACGCTGCACCGATGATACGATTACGACGCTTTTGCGCTTGTTAATCGTATCATCGAGCCTTTACACACTACGATGTCGCATGCGATGCCGGAAGTACGTCATTTTAAATTTGACCCCACCGACATCGCACCTGCGATGTCGTAGTGTGCAAAGCCCGCCTCAGTATACAAGTGCATCTCAATAAATTAGAATATCCTCAAAAAGTTAATTTATTTCAGTAATTCAATATAAAAAGGGAAAAGCATATATTATATGTTATTACAGGGTGATCTATTTCAAGTGTTTATTTCTGTTAATGTTGATGATTATAGCTTACTGCCAATGAAAGCCCAAAAGTCATTATCTCGGAAAATTAGAATAATTACCATAAAACACCTGCAAAGGCTTCCTAAGTGTTTAAAATGATCCCTTAGTCTGGTTCATTAGGGTACAAAATCATGGGGTAGACTGCTGACTTGACAGATGTCAGATGAAGATAGTCAATGACACACTCCACAAGGAGGGTAAGCCACAAAAGGTCATTGCTAATGAAGCTGGATGTTCACAGACTGCTTTATCCAAGCATATTAAGAGAAAGTTGAGTTGAAGGAAAAAATGTGATACAAAAAGGTGCACAAGCAACTGAGATAACCACAGCCTTAATAGGATTGTTAAGAAAAGACCATTCAAAAATTTGGGTGAGATTCACAAGGAGTGGACTGCTGCTGGAGTCAGTATGTCAGAAAGCCACCATGCATAGATGTACCCAGGACATGGGCTACAACTGTCGCATTCCTTGTGTCAAGCCACTTATGACCAATAGACAACGCCAAAAGAGTCTTACGTGGGCCAAGGAGAAAAAAAACTGGACTGTTGCTCAGTGGTCCACGGTGTTGTTTTCAGATTAAAGTAACGTTCACATTTTATTTGGAAATCAAGGTCCCAGAGTCTGGAGGAAGAGTGGAGAGGCACACAATTCAAGGGTCTTGAGGTCTAGTGTGAAGTTTCCACAATCACTGATGGTTTGGGGAGCCATGTGATGTGCTGGCGTAGGTCCATTGTGTTTTGTCAAGACCAGCCATCTACCAGGAGGTTTTAGAGCACTTCATGCTTCCCTCTGCCAACAAGCTTTTTGGAGATGGAAATTTCATTTTCCAGCAGGACTTGGCACCTTGTTACGGAGTTGGATTCTACTAGCGCACCCATTCCCACAGAAGTGCTTTGTTCTTATATACTATTGTTGGCGCCTGTCCACACTGGCAAAAGTACCAATAACTGTTTTAAATAGAGAATCTATGGGGTATTGTCAAGAGGAAGATGAGAGACACCAGACCCAACACTGCAGATGAGCTGAAGGCTGCTATCAAAGCAACCTGGGCTTCCGTAACACCTCAGTAGTGCCACCGGCTGATCGCCTCCAGTATTGTTTGCCAACAGCAAAATCTGCCGTCTTTCCCATGCACAGGATCTCTCTTGTCCAAACCCTCCTGTGTTCTCTATGAGAGATAAGGGAAAGCAAAGTGATTGGCAGCCCAAAATTGGATACGCCCGATCGTTACCTGCACTAACAATCAGTTGACCAGAGTCCCCATAGAAATTAGAATGTGGTCTGAACCCGTCAATATCATGGATCAGTTTACATTATGCTATCTGCAGCATTAAATATTAACCCCTTCACGACCTTTGACGGATCTAGCCGTCATGGTGCCCTGGTACTTAAAGACCCATGACGGCTAGATCCGTCATGGCGGAATCGCGGCACCAGAGCACCGGGCACCGCGATCGGTTTTAAAAAACTGTAGATTCGGGAAGGAGAGGACTTGTACCTGACCTCAGGAGGGGTGGTGTCTCCTTCCCGGACCTACGGAGGCTGTGATTGGCTGAACGGCGTTCGTCAGCCAATCACAGCCAGTGTTATGTTTCAGCCATTGAAAATGGCTGAAGCATTGAAATCCAGCTATGTCAGTGCAGCTGCAGCACTGGCCATTGGCTGGAGCTCAGTGAGCTTTACTGCACCCGCCCCCAGCTCTGATTGGAGAGATCGGCCTTGTGACCGATTTCTCCAAGCAGCACCGTGTCTCTGGAACCGGGTGAGCTTGCTGTAGGAGATCGCTCTCCTTAGCTTCTCCCTCCGTGGAATCTGAGGAGAGCGATCCCTGCAGGCGCCCATCTGTGAGTCACAGCCCCCGATCCACCGCTGCCCTGCTCCATGTGCTTCGCCCCCTGCTCTCCCACTGCGCCCCTGCATGTGACGCCGCTACTCAGCAGTAAGAGCAAGCGGCGTCAGATGCAGGGGGTGGCGCAGCAGGAGGAGAGCGTCACGGCGGCCGCTGCACTCTCCCCATCAGCCGCTCCACCGCCCCAGCATCTGCCGTCCCCTCTCCCCATCAGTCACTGCTGTCGCCCCATCTGCTGCTCCACCGCCCCAGCATCTGCCGTCCCCTCTCCCCATCAGTCACTGCTGTCGCCCCATCTGCTGCTCCACCGCCCAGCATCTGCCGTCCCCTCTCCCCATCAGTCACTGCTGTCGCCCCATCTGCTGCTCCACCGCCCCAGCATCTGCCATCCCCTCTCCCCATCAGTCACTGCTGTCGCCCCATCTGCTGCTCCACCGCCCAGCATCTGCCGCTCCCCTCTCCCCATCAGTCACTGCTCTCGCCCCATCTGCTGCTCCACCGCCCAGCATCTGCCGTCCCCTCTCCCCATCAGTCACTGCTGTCGCCCCATCTGCTGCTCCACCGCCCCAGCATCTGCCGTCCCCTCTCCCCATCAGTCACTGCTGTCGCCCCATCTGCTGCTCCACCGCCCAGCATCTGCCGTCCCCTCTCCCCATCAGTCACTGCTGTCGCCCCATCTGCTGCTCCACCGCCCAGCATCTGCCGTCCCCTCTCCCCATCAGTCACTGCTGTCGCCCCATCTGCTGCTCACCGCCCAGCATCTGCCGTCCCCTCTCCCCATCAGTCACTGCTGTCGCCCCATCTGCTGCTCCACCGCCCCAGCATCTGCCGTCCCCTCTCCCCATCAGTCACTGCTGTCGCCCCATCTGCTGCTCCACCGCCCAGCATCTGCCGTCCCCTCTCCTCATCAGTCACTGCTGTCGCCCCATCTGCTGCTCACCGCCCAACATCTGCCGTCCCCTCTCCCCATCAGTCACTGCTGTCGCCCCATCTGCTGCTCCACCGCCCCAGCATCTGCCGCTCCCCTCTCCCCATCAGTCACTGCTCTCGCCCCATCTGCTGCTCCACCGCCCCAGCATCTGCCACTCGCCTCTCCCCATCAGTCACTGCTCTCGCCCCATCTGCCGCTCCACCGCCCAGCATCTGCCGCTCCCCTCTCCCCATCAGTCACTGCTCTCTCCCCATCTGCCGCTCCACCGCCCCAGCATCTGCCGCTCCCCTCTCCCCATCAGTCACTGCTCTCTCCCCATCTGCCGCTCCACCGCCCCAGCATCTGCCGCTCCACCGCCCCTGCATCAGCCACCTCACTCCCCCATCAGCCTCTGCGCCCCTGCATCTGCCACCTCATTCCCCAATCAGCCTCTGCGCCCTTGCATCTGCCACCTCACTCCCCCATCAGCCTCTGCCCCCTCCCTTATCTGCTGCCTGCTCTCTCTCATCCCCTTAATCCTCTGCCCCCTCTTCCCCCCTCCCGGATCTGCTGCAATCCTGCTGCTTAGATCCATTCTGTAAGGTAGCTATCCCCAATCTCACCTCCCACTCCCCTTCCACCCTTCCCCTCGCCCCCCCTTCCTCCGCCACTCCTGCATCCGTTGTGCCCGCACCCATCCTCAACCGCTCCTCCATCCGCCACGCCCTCCCATCCTCCGACGTGCCCCCTCACCAATCCTCCGCCGTGGCCCCTCACCCATCCTCCGCCGCTCCTGCATCCGTTGCGCCCTCTTCTATCCTCCATCCATCTTTTTTCCATCCCACCTAGTCCCCCCCCCTTTTTGCAGTACATCCGTGCGTTCGTCCTAATTTTTTTTTCTGTAAACTAAGAAAGAAATACAAATAAACTTAGTTTAGGGCCAGTAAAATTATACTGTAGTAATCATCAACTACAGTATTTTTTACTGAATATTGTAAGGGTCAGCCCAGTGCCACACATGAGAGCGATGCTCGAGTCTCACACCGCATCATCCGGCACGGTCGCTCTCTTCCAGACAGGAGTGTGCGGCTGTGCCGCGTGATGTGTTACGAGATTCGTGCATTGCTCTCACGTGTGGCACTTGCCTTAGTGTCAGTTGCAGGTGCATATATATTTTTTTTTTTACTGCCGTCTCTATTTTTTATTATGCCAAACTAATATTTCTTTGTATTGGGGGGGGGGGGGTCTAGTTTCCAACATGGGGTCACATGTGGGGGAGCTCCACTGTTTGGGCATATCAGGGGGATCTCCAAACGCGACATGGTGCGGCTAACGATTCCAGCTAATTTTCCATTTAAAAAGTCAAATGACGCTCCTTCCCTCTGGAGTTCTGCCGTGCGCCCAAACAGTGTTTTTCTGCCACATATGAGGTATCAGCGTACTCAGAACAAATTGCCCAACAAATTTTGCAGTCCACTTTATCCTGTTACCCCTGTACAAATTAAAAAATGGAGCCTAAAATAACATTTTGTGGAAAAAAAAAAGTACTTTTTTGTTTTTATGCCTCAATGTATGAAGCACGTGAGGGTTCAAAGTGCTCATTACCCATGTAGATTTATGCCATGGGGGTTTAGTTTCCAAAATGAGGTCACTTGTGGGGGAGCTCCATTGTTTAGGCACCTCAGGGGGTCTCCAAACGCAACATGGCGTACGCTAATAATTCCAACCAATTTTGCTGTGAAATGGCGCTCCTTCTCTTCTGAGCCCCGCTGTGTGCCCAGACAATTACTTTCCACCACATATGAGGTACCTGTGTACTCAGGAGAAATTGCACAATACATTGTATGGTGCATTTTTTCCTGATACCCTTGTGGAAAAAAAAGCTACCTGGTTGAAATAACAATTTCATGGTAAAAAAAAAATATATATATTTTCACGGCTGAACGTTCTTAACTTTTGTGAAGCCTCCAGGGGTTCAAAGTGTTCAGTAAACATCTAGATAAATTCAATGAGGGGTCTAGTTTCCAAAATGGGGTCACTTGTGGGGGAGCTCCATTGTTTAGGCACCTCAGGGGGTCTCCAAACACAACATGGCATCCACTAACGATTCCAGACAATTTTGCGTTTGAAAAGTCAATTGTCGCACCTTGCCTTCCGAGCCCTGCTGTGCGCCCAAACATTTGATTTCCATCACATATGAGGTATCTGTGTACTCAGGAGAAAATGCACAATACATTTTATGTTGCAATTTTTCCTGATACCCTTGTGAAAAAAAAAGCTACCTGGTTGAAGTAACAATTTCGTGGTAATTTTTTTTTTTTTTTATTTTCATTGCTCAAAGTTATTAACTTTTGTGAAGCCCCCAGAGGTTCAAAGTGCTCAATAAACATCTAGATAAATTCCATGAGGGGTCTAGTTTCCAAAATGGGGTCACTTGTGGGGGAGCTCCATTGTTTAGGAACCTCAGGGGGTCTCCAAACGCAACATCACATCTGCTAATTATTCCAGACAATTTTGCTTTCAAAAATTCAAATGATGCTCCTTCTCTTCCGAGCCTTGCCGTGCGCCAAAACAATTGATTTCCCCCACATATGAGATATCGGTGTACTCAGGAGAAATTGCACAATTAATTTTATGGTGCATTTTTCCTGATACCCTTGTGAAAATGCTAAATTTTATGGCTAAAGTAACATTTTTGTGTAAAAAAGTAAAATTTTCATTTTTTCCTTCCACATTGCTTTGGTTGCTGTAAAGCTCCTAAAGGGTTAATAAACTTCTTAGATGTGGTTTTGAGCAGTGTGAGGAGTGCAGATTTTAGAATGGGGTCACTTTTGGGTATTTTCTGTCACCTCGGCCTCTCAAAGTCACTCCAAATGTGATGTGGTACCTAAAATATTTTTTTTGTAAATTTTGTTGGAAAAATGAAAAATTGCTGATGAACTTTGACCCCTTCTAACTTCCTAACGGAAAAAAATTTTGTTTCGAAAATTGCGCTGGTGTAAAGTAGACAAGTGGGAAATGTTACGTAGTAACTATTTTGTGTGACATATCTCACAGATTTATGGGCATAAAATTTCAAATTTTGAAAATTGCGAAATTTTCAAAATGTTCGCCAAATTTCCAAACTTTTCACACATAAACGCAAAAAATATCGGCCTAAATTTACCATTGACATGAAGTACAATATGTCACGAAAAAACAATCTCAGAATCGCCAGGATCCGTTGAAGCGTTCCAGAGTTATAACCTGTCAAAGTGACACTGGTCAGAATTGCAAAAAATGGCCGGGTCTTTAAGGTGAAAACAGGCTGGGGGCTGAAGGGGTTAAACAACTGCAGATTGGTACATATTTGATCATCAGATGTCATTTAATAGCCTCTTTAGACAGGCAGACCAGATAATAATATGGGCACAGAGTGATCAATAATACATAGTTCAGTATGTATAGGCTGGCATTAATCTCAGCAGCACAGGTCTTGTTTGCACAGGATGATGTGAGGTCAAGAATGATGATCTTTTGGGCAAATCAAAACATTGTTTCACCCGACAAGTGATCAACTTGTTCCCAATGATAGTGCAGTATAAATGCACCTTTGCATTGGTAACCAATCTGACAGAAATTGGTTGAATGGGAAATTTCTTTTCTAAAGGGGGCTTTACACGCTGCGACATCGCTAATGCGGAGTCGTTGGGGTCACGGAATTTGTGACGCACATCCGGCCGCATTAGCGATGTTGCTGCGTGTGACACCGATGAGCGATTTTGCATCATTGCAAAAACGTGCAAAATCGCTCATCGGTGACATGGGGGTCCATTCTCGATTATCGTTACTGCAGCAGTAACGATGTAGTTCGTCGCTCCTGCGGCAGCACACATCGGTATTTGTGATGCCACAGGAACGAGGAAGCTCTCCTTACCTGCCTCCCGGCCGCTATGCGGAAGGAAGGAGGTGGGCGGGATGTTATGTCCCGCTCATCTCCGCCCCTCCGCTGCTATTGGGCGGCCGCTCCGTGACGTCGCTGTGACGCCGCACGGACCGCCCCCTTAGAAAGGAGGCGGTTCGCCGGTCACAGCGACGTCACCGGGCAGGTAAGTATGTGTGACGGGTCTGGGCGATGTTGTGCGGCACGGGCAGCGATTTGCCCGTGTCGCGCCACAGATGGGGGCGGGTACCCACACTAGCGATATCGGGACCGATATCGCAGTGTGTAAAGTAGCCTTAACTCTTTTCCCTATAACCAGTTTCATATTTGATTGTTTTACAATTGACACACCTTCAATACAGTGGGTGCAGCAACATGATGGCCACAGACCCTGAAAAATCCTCACCTTTCTGTTTCCATAAACATTGTATTTTTTTAAAGGTATGAGTCTTAAACATACAAATGTGTACTATAGAACAAATAACTGGGTACTTGGCTAAATGTAAAAGTCTAAGGGGACAATTTATCAAAGTGTTTCCACCAGAAAACATGCACAAAACACTTTGAAAGTCCCCAAATTTTTGCACAACTCCCAAACTGTTGTGAATTTTTGCATTTCTATCTCCAGCTTGAAGCAGCTTCGCCAAAATGGGAGGAACTGGGGAGGAGCCGGGGCAGGAAAGGGTGTAGCTATGCTTACGCGTCAAATTTATTAAAATGTTTCTCCAGGTCTAGACTAATAAGATGCACTAAACTCATGAAGTGTCGTGCGCCTGTTAATGAATTTGGCACATTGTATTCTTAAAACTAGCCTTAATGAATCGAGCCTAAAATGTTGCCTTAGCCCCACAGTGTAAGTAACCCCCAGTTGTCTGAATTATTGTGGGGTATAGTACTCAGGCTTCTATAGGTGTTCATGGAATAGCCAGTCTATATGTCATATATATTTACGTTAGGAAACCTACTTCAAAAATGTTTTTGTAGTATTATGATATCTGTAAAGCGCTGTGGAATTAATGGCGCTGTAGAAGTGATTAAATAAAAAATAAAAATAGCAGAAAATAAAACATAAAAACTGATGAAAAAAAGCATGATAGAAATATAATTTAGTAAGATGCGGCAAGCAGAAAATGTAATTATCCAGGGACATAAGAACAATTTCATGGAAATTAAAAACATACAAGCGATAACAAAGGGATAACTGTGAAATTGTTAGCTTACCGATCCTCCTCAGCAGCAGATATGGGTATCAGTAAAATGTGGCTGTCAGTGGTAAAATGACCCATCTGCCAACAAAACAACAAACCCACATAATAGATCAATACTCTTCAGTATTATATAAATCTAATCCTTCTCTTCACATTTTGGCTCAAATCAACAGCGCTCGATAAAAACAATACTTACTCATCACAGTGGTAAAGACCTGTCTGGACAAAGAAGAAATTCTATCAAACCTACGAATAAACCTCCTGCTCCGCAGACAATACAGCCTGTAGATATCTGAAGTTGCAAGGGAAGAATAGAAATCTATCACGCTAGGGATTAAGAATCAGTCTTTCAGCTCTCATCGTAATCCTAAACTATAAAATATGATGCATGCAATGGAAACTAAACAAATGGCTTTACATTACAAGTGACTCTTTACCAGGGTCACAATGTGAAGCTCCAGGTTCTCAATACAAAATCTGTTATATGCAACTACCGTGTTTTTCCAAAAATAAGACCTCCCACAAAAATAAGCCCTAGCAGGAATTTTCACCATTTTTGGTGTAAGACTTAAATATATGCCCTACCCCAAAAATAAGCTTAAGTCGCGTTAGGGATGATCGAATACCCTAAGGGATGATCGAATACCGCAAATATTCGGCTTTGCGAATATTTTCTAAATAGGTCGCCGCTATTCGCGAATATTCGATGCGCCATGTAAGTCTATGAGAAACACGAATAACAACTCACACATCAGATCACACACCCACACATATCAGATCACACTCAGATCGCACACACAATAACACATCAGATTATATACACACAAACATCAGTTCACACGCACAATCACATAGATCGCACACAGACACACACTCATATTTAGACACACATCAGATCATAGACACATTCAGACATCAGATCGCACACACAAATTCACCACATCAGGCGATACTGATTGCTTCTGGACGGCAGAGAATCCTGGGATGCAGTGCAGTGAAATGTATAGAGGACCTGGGGTAGAACACATCGATCCTCCACGCATTCCACTGCACTGCGTCCCATCTTCCCCTGCTGGCAATCAATCGGAATAGTCAAATGTGGTGAGTGTGTATGTGTGATCCGATGTCTGATTGTGTGTGTGATCTGATGTGTGTGCAATCTGATATTTGTGTGTGTGTGCTTGTGCATGATCTGATGTGTGATTGTGTGTGTGATATAATATGTGTGTGTATGAGTATGAGTATGTGTCTGCGATCTGATGTGTGAGTGTGTCGGCCAGAAGCCAGGGAGGACTGCATGGAGCATAGCTGCTAGGAGTGCCTGCCGAAGATCGCAGGAGGACCTGGAAGCGATGCAGATGTCCAGAGTCTGGTAAGCATGATTTTCCTGGAAAATGGGGGTCAGTTTTCTTGGGAGGGTAAACTTACTCCCAAATGTGTTTCACCAGAAATAAGACCTACCCGAAAATAAGCCCTAGTGCATATTTTGGCGCAAAAAAAGTATAAGACAGTGTCTTATTTTTGGAAAAACACGGTATCATGATATATTTATAACACAGGTCTCACGTACATTTTAGGACACCAAGACCCACTGGTGGACACAGACAGATAAGGGCCCCTGTGCAAGAACAATATAAGAGCCCTTTGTAGTCAAAGAACTGATCATAATGCTCAATTCACATTTTTTTGGGGGGTAAAAATGGGCCCACTCCCCTTTTGAGCCCCTGTACGGCTACACAAGTTGCACCAATGATATGTCCACCGATGCCAAGACACTTTAAGAAGTTGTGCCATCATTTACAGTATCTGTCTTGGGTCGGACAACTGTTATTTTTCCACATCCATTGCAGGTAGATTGTAGTATTGTACAATCAAATTATTAGGTACCTATGTATTGCATTGTCCTCCAGCTTAGAACTAGCTTATATATGTATCTGACTATAAAAAGGCAACAAATCACCTCCAAACTCTATTCATCTGCCAATATATTGGTAATCTGAAGGTAAATAACAGTTTAATCATGTTTTGTTGGCTGTGTAACTGGAGGCATGGCTATAGGGAGAAAATGACATTTTATTCTCCCAGCAGCATCTCTTCCAGTAACACAATAGTAACACATTTTTGGAACTGACAGGTTCCCTTTAAGAGGAATGTCCCATTGGATCACTAGACATGAAATAATATGCAGTCTGAGATTATGGCTGGAGGAAAACCTTAGGGCTTATATTTACAAAAAGTATGTGTCCTAATAGACTATTTCCTGTATAACTGGCAAAAGAAATGAGACAGAAATGTTGGCATAGTGTAAACATTGTAATGTGATAACTCTGAATAGCTCATGATGTCACGCTGTTTCCGGACTGCACCCTAGCTAGGCATTTCATATGTTGTCCTCACATACCTGACATGCTCAGGCACAATTACATCTCTTAGTATTAATATGTGAACAGGTGCCCAGCGGGCAGTCCTTGTAAAGCCAGCACAATACCCTTCTCAGTTATTATATAAAGCTCTTTTTCACCGTGGTTTGACGGTGAAAAAGAGCGTGGGTGCAATCCTCTATATCTCCTGGCAGATGTGTTGTGTAGGACAGGTGCTGGAAAATGAATGTTCTTTTCTGGTCGACGCGCATGACAAACTGGTTCAAGTGGAAAACCCTTTTGTATTTCTTGCATCCTTCCAGCAGGATGATGATACTCATATTGTGCTGTAATAATCTTCCATTCATATTTGCTCTCTGCCTGAAGACACCAGCTGAGGAAGCTTTGCTATTTAGTCCCTGTAAAGGTGGATTGAAGCGCCTAAACTCCCTTTAGAAGTTGTAAAGTGTAAATACGCTTACAGATTTATTTATTTTTTTAATATATTGCTACCTGTAAATCCATAGGGGTTAAGGTCCAGAGACCCCCCACTGATTACTCAAACCACAGAGCAGAAATGCTCAGCTCCCGTATAAATGTGGGCAGAGTGGACTCCTAGGGCCCAATTCATTATTGCATTTGCTCATGTATTTTGTCGAGTTTTGAGCCTTTTTTTGTTTGTGCCATCTTTGAAGCCTATTTTCTATGTACTGTATTTCGTCTGGGTTTTTATTTTTGTTTCAGTGTGGCCAGATTTTTGGGTTTCCAGATATTTTAGCCTGATTCATCATTTGCAGGTTTTCAAAAAGTCACAAATTTTGCTGCAAATGTTCTCCCATTTTTGTGCCATTTTGCAAAATGTGGATTAAAATGTTGCAAAGCAAACCAAGAAAAAAGTGCAGACCATTTTTTACTTTGTGCACTGAACATCACAGGACATAAAAAGAAAAGTAACTTACAAAAAACTGCAAATGATGAATGACTTCCACCAATTACTCAAATCACAGGGCAAAAACTCTCAGCTCCTGTTTAAGGGTGGAGTCACATCTGCATATAAAATATATGTCCGTTGTTTCTCCTGAAGTGTCTTGGAGTGGGATGCAAGTGTCATTCCGTATGTCATGTGAGTGCTATACAAGTGGATTTTTTCCTGACACCTAGTCTCCGTGTGTCATCCATGTGCTTTCTGTGTGACGTCCATGTGACATGTTTTTAACATGGAGTTTTATACGCTGTCAATTATATGGGGTCCCCCTTATTTTTGTTAGCCAGCTAAGGTGAAGCAGACAGCTGCAGCCTGCAGACCACAGCTGGCAGCTTTATCTTGGCTGGTAATCCAAAACAAAGGGCACCCCACGCTGTTATTTTAAATTATTTATTTAAAGTTAAATAAATAATAAAAAAAAGTGGTGTCTTCACCAAATTGTATTACCAGCCAAGGTAAAGCAGACAGCTGTGGTCTGGTATTCTCAGACTGGGGAGTACCATGGTTATTGGACCTTCCCCAGCCTAAAAATAACAGGTCACAGCTGCACTAGAAGTGGCGCATCCATTAGATGCCCTGGTGAGGTCGTAAAGGGGTAATAAATGGCATTGATGTTAGCTGTGAATTGCTAACTGACATCAAGCCCTGGTATTAGTAATGGGTGTACATCTATCAGATACCCCCATTACTAATTCAGTCGTTGAACAAAGAAAAATAAATTTTATTTGGATAAACACCCCCCCCCGACTACAGCCCTCGTTCACTAATTTTATACAAATTTTTTACAAAAATGTCCAATGTAATCCGCAGCGACTAGCAAGGTCCCACGATGATTACTAAAATTGCACCTGAAAGACATCAAAGCAAAAAATTATTAAAGAAATAAAAACAAGAGACACCCTCATTCACCAATTTATTCCCAATCCCCAATCCGGGTTGGCGTACTCCAATAAAGGGGTCCCACGACGATCCATACTCACTGTCCCAGTCAATAAAGAACAGAATGTTCCCCATTGGCTGGGAGAGTAGTGCCTGCATGCACACCCTGCTGTGAGAAGCAGTGTGATGACCTGAGATAACCTCATGAGGTCAGCCCAGGTCACAGTAGGGGCTCACACAGCAGTGTGTGAGCAGTCGTGGGCGTTGTCATGAGGTTAGCTCAGTTCATTACCTGAGGCAATAAACTCCGCTGATCTTGTGACATCACCACTTGTCACTGAGTTCCATATTACCGCGGCGTTGAAACGCCAAGTATCGCAAGAGCCCGCAATGTCACAGTTCGTCACAGCCACGGGCCGCCCGCGATACTTGAAGCGAGACCAGTCATTGAACTCAGTGACAAGCGCTGACATCACTAGTTCAGCAGAGTTCATTGCCACAGGTAATAAACTGAGCTAACCTAATGACTGGCTACATTATCACTTTCATGTACAATAAATTTTATTATAAAAAGCATTTCAGAATGGTTATACTTTTATAAAACCAGCAGGGGACTGTATGTCTTGCTTGACACTAGGTCCTTGGTGGCTTCTTTCCGCCCAGCTCTCCATGAATTATAATTCTCATCTCATGGGCACACATAGGTAGAGACCTGTCAATTATACGGTAGGGGCCGTTAGAAGCCGCAGGGAACCAGCTTTAGATTAGTCATCTGAGGCTCATAATTACAGGCTATATCATCAAAGTAAGTCTCTTCTGAAACTCATATGTAGGAGGTGGTCACTAGAGTTGAGCGATGTTCGAGGTTCGCCAATTTCATGTTCAAGTGATTTTGGGGGTGCTCGAACTCAAGCTTTTTGCTAAAAGCTCGACAGTTCGAGTTAGGTTCGAGAACAGTTCGAGCACCAAAAACGTGGCTTTTCACAGTAAGGCTATGTGCACACGTTGCTATCTGCATGCGTCCTGCATCCCCAGCACAATCCCTCTCTCTTTCCTACTCACAGATCACGGGCGCTTCACTGCACGTCTGTCACAGATCTGCAGTGTCTTTTCCTCTTTAGAAAATGGCTGCTGCTTCATTAGTCAATCAGGTATTCCGTGCTTTCCCCACCCATCGGCGCCCATAATTGGTTGCAGTCAGACATGTCCCCAAGCTGAGTGACAGCTGTCTCACTATAATAATAAAAAAAAAAAAATGCGGTTCCCCAATATTTGATACCAGCCAGGATAAAGCCACATGGCTGGAGGCTGGTATTGTCAGGATGGAGAGCACCACGTTATCGGGAGCCCACTACCCTAACAATATCAGCATGCAGCCGCCCGGAATCGCCGCATCCATTAGATTCGACAGTCCTGGGACTCCACCCAGCTCATCCCGAATTGCCCTGGTGCGGTGGCAATCGGGGTAATAATGAGTTTAATCATGCCAGGCGTCTCCCCGAGACACCTTCTATGATTAAACTGAGAGTGAAAGTAAAGAAACACACACACAGCGAAAAATCCTTTATTTGGAATAAAAGACGAAAAACACTCTCATTTACCTCTTTATTAATCCCCAAATACCCCTCCAGGTCCGACATAATCCACACGACACTGTCAGCTCGGCTACATGAAGCTGCAGCAGCACCGTAGAACACGATCGCGCTGTATCAGCTCCACGTAGCAATGAAGTGAATCGCGCTGTCAGCAGAGACTTCAGCAAGCAGAAGTCAAGATTACCAAATCTGCCTATCTTTATTGTTAGAGGCAGTAGACTAGTGGATAGAGCGCTCACCATAACTTCAGGTGTTCCGGTCCCGGTAAAGATTTTAATTATTTTTTTTTATTTTTTATTTTTAATTTTAAATTCTAATTATATATTTATAATTATAATTTAATTTAATTATGCACTGAGGGGAGGAGCCAGACATCAGCTGTGAGCCGCGGGACACACCTCTCAAATTGGAGCAGTTCACGGAATGAGGCTGCATTGCTCTCTCCTCTCTCTCCTCTCTCTCTTCTCTCTTTCTCTCTCCCTCTTTCTCTCTCTCTCTCTTTCTCTATCTCCCAAGGAGAGGGAAGAAAGTGTTTCAGGGAGGACTGAGAAAGCATACTACAGACAAGGAGAGGGAAGAAAGTGTTTCAGGGAGAGCAGAGAAAACATACTATGGACAAGGAGAGGGAAGAAAGTGTTTCACGGAGGGCTGAAAAAGCATACTACAGACAAGGAGAGGGAAGAAAGTGTTTCAGGGAGAGCAGAGAAAATATACTATACACAGGGAGAGGTAAAAAAGTGTTTCAGGGAGGGCAGAGAAAATATACTATACACAAGGAGAGGTAAGAAAGTGTTTCAGGGAGGGCAGAGAAAACATACTATGGACACGGAGAGGGAAGAATGTGTTTCAGGGAGGGCAAAGAAAACATACTATGGACAAGGAGAGGGAAGAGAGTGTTTCAGGGAGGGCAGAGAAAATATACTATACACAAGGAGAGGTAAGAAAGTGTTTCAGGGAGGGCAGAGAAAACATACTATATTATAATATAATTATTATTTATTTATAATTATAATTTAATTTAATTATGCACTGAGGGGAGGAGCCGGACATCAGCTGTGAGCTGCGGGACAAACCTCTAAAATCGGAGCAGTTCACAGAATGAGGCTGCATTGCTCTCTCCTCTCTCCCTTCTCTCTCTTCTCTCGCTCTCTTTCTCTCTCTCCTCTCTCTTCTCTCTCTCTCTTTCTCTTCTCTCTCTCTCCTCTCTCTCCTCTCTCTTCTTTCTCTCTCTGTTCTCTCTCTCTCTTCTCTCTCTTCTTTCTCTCTCTCCTCTCTTTCTTCTCTCTCTCTCAGAACTGGCGATGATCAGCTGATGCGGTCACCTGACGGAATCAGCTGACACTATAAGTCGAGCAGTGAGGCCGGCTTTTTACCTCCCGGCCGGCTAAACTATCAGCTGATGCTGTCGGAGAGGAGTCAGCACTGAAGTGTGTAGGTTTTTTTTTGTATCAGCTGATTGTATAAAAGCTGTTTATATACTCAGCTGCTGTGTCATGTGATTCAGGCCCTTGAACCTGACACATCATCTGATCGCTTTGCCTTCCAGCAAACCGATCAGATGATATTGGATCTGGATTGGATGGCGTGGGACCCTTGACCCAGGATTACTGAGGAGGGGGGTTCTTTATTTCAATAAAGATGGAGTCACTAATTGTGTTGTGTTTTATTTCTAATAAAAATATTTTTCTGTGTGTTGTGTTTTTTTTATCTGTACTAGAAATTCATGGTGGCCATGTCTAATATTGGTGTGACACCATGAATTTCAGGCTTAGGGCCAGTTGATAATATACAGCTAGCCCTAACCCCATTATTACCCAGTGAGCCACCCGTCACTAGAGCAGCTGGAGGAGAGTTGGATACAGCGCCAGAAGATGGCGCTTCTATGAAAGCGCCATTTTCTGGGACGGCTGCGGACTGCAATTCGCAGCAGGGGTGCCCAGAAAGCTTGGGCACCCTGAGCTGCGGATTCCAATCCCTAGCTGCCTAGTTGTACCTGGCTGGACACAAAAATTGGGCGAAGCCCACGTCATTTTTTTTTTAATTATTTCATGAAATTCATGAAATAATTAAAAAAAAAAGAAAGGGCTTCCCTATATTTTTGGTTCCCAGCCGGGTACAAATAGGCAGCTGGGGGTTGGGGGCAGGCCGTAGCTGCCTGCTGTACCTGGCTAGCATACGAAAACATGGCGAAGCCTACGTAATTTTTTGGGGGGGGCAAAAAACGCCTGCATACAGTCCTGGATGGAGTATGCTGAGCTTTGTAGTTCTGCAGCTGCTGTCTGTCTGTATGAAGGAGAGCAGACAGCAGCTGCAGAACTACAAGGCTCAGCATACTCCATCCAGAACTGTATGCAGGAGTTTTTTGCCCACCAAAGAAAAGACGTACAGGTTAGCCAAGCTTTCTGGGCATCTCTGCTACAAATTGCAGTCAGCAGCCGCCCCAGAAAATGGTGCTTTCATAGAAGCGCCATCATCTGGCGCTGTATCCAACTCTTCCAGCTGCCCTGATGCCGGATGGCTTGCTGGGTAATTATGAGTTATTACTAGCTTTGTTTTACTAGCTAGTATTAAGTCAGAGATTTTTAATGTCAGGCAAGTTTGACCCGGCAATTGAGAATCTTAAATAAAGGGTTAAAAAAACACACCACACAGAGAAAAAATACTTTAATAGAAATACACAGACACATTAGAGACTCCATGTTTATTACTCCCTTTCATCCCTCCACGATCCTGGTCTTCTGTCTTCTTTCTCCTTCAACCCATGCAGCTCTGCTACATCAGACAGCACTGCATGGGGGAAGACGCTGCTGCTTCCCGTGCAGTCTATATCACTCAGTGAGTGAGCAGCAGCTGCGTGCTGTAAGCGGTGACGTCACCGGTGACAGGTGCGTTGCTATAGCAACGGTGATCTCCGTTATTGACCGGCTGTGGTAGCCGGTGAATAAGGGAACAGGGAAGCAGAGCGGGGAGCCGACCATGTGCCAGAGCATCTCGCCGGTAAACAGGGATGCACAAACGAGCACAGCGTACCGGAGAGATGCACTGACAGGACCTATCAATAACGTCTAGCCATGTGACCAGTCTGTAGCCAATGAGATAATAGACACATGACTGGTCACATGCTTTTTTGACGTCACGGAAGGTCCTATCATCAGTGCTGGTTACTAGGAGGACGCACCGATTATTGGAAGGAAAAGCGTCGGGAGACAGACTGCAGGACGCGTCACGGGGACAGGTAAGTGTTATGGCAATGTTTATTAACTGTATGTGTACATTTATAATGTGTTTTTATGTGTTTGTGTTTGCCTGCCATTGGTTTCAATGGGGCTCGAGAGGTTCGTCGAGCCGTTCGCCGAACCGAACTCGAACGCGGCCACCGTTCGACGAACCGAACCGAACTCGAGCCTCTAGAGGCTCGCTCATGTCTAGTGGTCACGTTTACTCCCACCCCCATAGAATTATGCTGTCCCACTCCAAAGAATGAGTTTTATTCTAAGTAGATTACCATTGTCGTAGAATATTATAATGTACTAGAAATAGGCCCGATGCTGTCATATTGGGAGTGCGGTGAAATGAACATCTGTCTTTGCTTAGTGGTACTGACAGGAGCAGTGTACATGTGTCACACTGTTTGCGCTTTCCAATATATCTGTTGTATGTCATCCCTTTGCATTTGTGTATTGTATGTGTTGTTGTCTTCCTTGTTGTGTGCTGTATTTTGGTATCTGGTGTTGTGTTTCTTGAGCTGTGTTCACTATGTGGTGTCTCCCCTGTGTGCTGTGTGTGTGTTTACACTATATGGTCTCTTGTAAGCTGTTGTGATTATAATTGGAGGTGTTATGACAGCATATACCTAGTTATTTGATAAAATTTACATTTTAATAATATACAGTATATTAAAAACCCAACTCAAAACAAAGCACACATAAAAAATTGTTCCACAAGGTGAGGGTTGCCACAATATCATCAACTTTCGTCTAAATTCTATGGGGTTACCAACAAAGCGAGGGAGAGGAGGGTTTATCCGTCAAGTATTTTAGACAATTAAACATAGTAAAGAGGGGGAGGGGTTTTTTTTTTCAATCTTTTTTACCCTGATGAAATCTGTTCCTACCTATCAATGGAGTACATCCTTATTTTATCGATGCCCCATTCCTCGGTCATACCATTTTGATCCCTGAAGGTTACAACACTGAAGGAGGCTATTATGCCATATTAGTAATCTCCTGATGAACGCCATCTATTACTGGGATGGAGAGAAACGCATCGAGATCTTTGATATGAATAAGTAGAATGTCTCAAAGCACCTTTCATTCAGAAGCGACAGATAAGTGATAATTTAATTTAACCCTTATATATTCCCCCATATTGAAAAGGAGATCCCTGTGAATGGTGATAGGGAACCTAGGGTATACATGGGTGAGCCCCTGAGGAATGGGGGGATCGTTAAAATAAGGATGTACTCCATTGCTAAGTAGGGGCAAGCGAATTAAGGGACAGTTTTAGTGAATAAAAATATGTGCAAACTGATACCTTATTTGAAGACATATACGTAGCTCCTATTAATTAAGGTGTGGATTAATCTTGTGTGTACATCCTATATCTGTATGTCTATAGATAGCTATATATATATATATATATATATATAAAAATTAGGCATTAGTGTGCATTGAGACAATTAGTGATGGGTTGTTTATAAATTATTTTCCTAAGAGTTCTATTAGACAAGAAAATTCAGGAAGGAATGCAAAGGTGAGGAAAAGGGAAAGCCGCCGAAAAATGGGAGCATTGATAAAATAAGGATGTACTCCATTGATAGGTAGGAACAGATTTCATCAGGGTAAAAAAGATTGAAAAAAAAACCTCCCCCCCTCTTCACTATGTTGAATTGTCTAAAATACTTGACGGATAAACCCTCCTCTTCCTCGCTTTGTTGGTGACCCCATAGAATTTCTACGAAATTTAATGATATTGTGGCAAGCCTCACCTTGTGGAACAATTTTTTATGTGTGTTTTGTTTTGAGTTGAATAACTAGGTATATGCTGTCATAACGTTGAATATTGAATACCCATCCCAAAAAAAATAATTCTTTTCAATATAATTGGAGGTGGTACATTGTTTTGTACAGTTTGATGTGCGTGTGATTGTCCGTTCCCAAGTGACTCCTGAGCGAGACGTCTATGTTTATATGCATTGCTGTTGTCCAAACGATGGCGTTTTTGCTCAGGAGTCTCATTAGCACGGCGTTGTTGTTGACTTAGTGCCCGAGCCTTATTGTTTTCATGTTGTTTTTTGCATTTTTTTGGAGGAGTCATGTTGGCACTGCTGCGGGAGTCCAGGAGCAGTGATATGCACTGAAATGTGCAGGCGGGTATGTTGGCCTGTTAGGAGAAGTGAGGAAGCTTTCTTGTGTGTAAAACCAGCACTTCAGTAAGTGGCACTGTTAGATTCCTGAGTGACCTTAGGCAACCTTAGTGATGTTTGCGGGCTAACTCAGGAACTCTCGCGGTACTCGCGATCTACAGTGAGACTTCATAAGTGAGAGCGGTGCCAGCAGTGAGGGTATCTGAGGTCGGGCTTCTATGATCACTTTCTCCCGGCCGTGTGACAGCGGACGGGGAGGCCCCTGGAGTGACCTTAGTTAACCTTAGTCATGGCAGCAGGCTGACTTGGGAACTCTAGTGGTACTCCCTCTCTTCAAGAGGTTGTAGCAGACCTGGAATATCCACAGATATTTTTTGGGGCTAATTGGATGTGTTAAAGGCTGTGTGTATTTTTATTGTAAATAAACATAATGTGTATGTATTTTTCCCTCTCTCTCTCGTCAGTTACGCCATGTTTCGTCAGTGTCGCCATGTCTCATCAGTGCCGCCATGTCTCGTCGCTCGCCGAGTCCCCAGATCCGGCCCACCGCTCGAGCCACCGAGCAGCAGCCGCAGCAGCGCCGGACCCGAGCGTTAGCGAGCGCGCCGGCGGCGTCCTCCCCACCCGCGACACATACACTTCTGCAATAATACAGGCAGTGTCTAAATTTGTGTTGCCCATGATGCAGGCAGCATGAATCAGATAAGTGGTTCCCTTTAATTAGCAGTTTCAGGAGTCTGATTTCAAAACCACTGTGATTTACAAACTCATCCCTCCCTGTGCTCACATCAAGTGGTTCAAAAAAACATGATCTTTCGTCTGCAGCTCGTGAATAGAAAAATTCTGGCTATGATGCCCCATGTGCAGAAAGCAGGTGTTATGGGAAAGCGTTTTCACAGCAAGCATGTTTCTTTGCCCTGCATTTGCATTTCTTTTCGTGAATTTGCAGCTTTCGGATTTCAGCAATATATTACTTGTACCACAGGAGACAGTGACTAATATTAAAATCATTAAAAGCACCTAGTGGGGATGCAGGTATTATTGTGACAGGTACTGAATAATATAATAACCATCACAATGAGTCCTGCTTTCACACAGTGGTTGTTAATTACTATGATGGAAGCTCCCGCCTTCAATTGGCAAGTGCAATACACTTCAGAAATCTCCAAGTTCCAAGTATTCAGCTATGCAAATTATTTAAATTGCATAGTATGATTTAATTCTGAATAATAATGTATATGTTTTAATAAAACAATCTTAATATATCATTGTAATATAAAGGTATTAGACAAATCCGATTATTAGTGTACGTCAGTATGATTTAGAAGAGTATGTAGTGTAAATTATCCATAGCCTGGTGGTCTGTTAATTCATCAAAAGTACCAAATAACAAATACTAATAAATGGAATGAATAAAAAATATTAGTTTGCACTGTTAGCTGGAGTGTTGGGTACTTGATGTACAACGACAGAATTTGTGGAAGACACATGGTGACTGTGCCCTGAGTCACCATCACAGTGGGAGCGCCTTTACCACCCACCTTTCCTTAACAGATTGGTACTTTAGATCCAGTTGTGGCATTAAGGGAACTACTTGCCTACTTGTCAATCAAATGTAAAGGAGACTTCACATCTCTATTGTGGTATTCACATGTGTATTGGCCCTGAAGCCATCAGGGTGCTACAAGGTTCTACATCCCCACCAGGATGCAGGGCCTTCCCCTTTAGGGACCCAGAACCCCAGTGCCGGTAAGACCAAAAACCGAGGTAATCCCAGTTTTCCACAACAATGCCCCATACAATGGTACCTAGCTAGGGTGGGACAATGGATGGCCGCCTAGAGGTGGAGCCACTACAGTCCACTAGTTAACCAGATGGGAGGGGCAGACTGTGGAGAGTAGTTAGTCGAGAGATGACGGTAAAGGGAGAAGGTGTAACTGAGCAACGTCTTGACTCGGGTTGACGGTAACCTAGTACCCAGGAGAGGTAGTTGCCGGTGGATTACGGTGGAGTACTCCCGGAACTACGCACCGACGGGGTACAAGAGCTTCAAGCCGACCTGTTAACACCTGCACAGCAAAGGGAACCAAAGAGAGAACCGGGGACAGGACCAGAGACTCCAACCCCACAGGGTTCACGTTACCGTCAGGCGGACAGAAGTGGACACACCACAGACTGAGGACCCCCAGTGTTCCATGCCACGGGAACCCACTTACCAGAGAGAGATGCAGGGGAAGAAGGTACCAGAGAAACCAGACTGGCACTGGGACAATGGGACCTAGATGCAAAACCAGCCAGCCTCGGGCAACCAGTAAACATCCAAGTGAGTAAACCAGTTGCACTGAATACCTGTCTGGACTCCTTCTTCCGATGCCCACCGCACCATACACCTGCTGGGGCAATACCGGAGGGACTACCATACTAGCTGCTAATACCATCAGCCTCAGTAGAGACACTTTGCAGCGGCGGCTCCCTACATATAGCCGCAGCACCGCAAGTGGCGTCACAAGTGAACATTATCATAATCTCCCATGTAAATATCCCCATTAAAAAAAGTGCCCAGGGCACGGAACTGGGTAATGGCCACCACTGTGACATTCCCAATAGAGACTCTGCCCAGAACCGAGTACCCCATATCCCTGGGTGCTACATACTGTATGTGTGGCCCTTTTTATTTATATAGATTGCCTCTGCTTGAATTTAAAACCAATACATTTTAGGAAACTAAAGATCAGCAAATAGCAGTTGACAATCCTATGCAACTGGACTGAGCTGGCAAGATGACCATGCATGTGTGGAACTTCAATGAAATCAAAGGGAGCTTCTGGTTTGGCTGTATCTAAAATATAGTGTATGAGATGAGTGTTATACACCTGTCCCAGATTTGCTCCCCTCACCCCTGTCTGCTGAACTCTGTGTGCTCTGTCGGGCATTGCAGATGGCCCGCCGTGCTCCCATGTGATTGTCTGTCTGGTCCTATATAAGGCTCCCCAAGATACACATCGGTGTCTTGGTATTAAGACTTTTAGTGTTCATGTGTCCTGTTCGTTGCAACCTCCATTTCTTTTACTGCCTGCCTCCCAGTCTTCTGTCTACCTGCATGCTCTAGTATTTCCACTATCCATTTCACACATGCCTCACCTGTGTGCTGCAATAACATGTGTGCCCATCCGGATATTGGATTTGGAGGATCCACCTCACCAGGTGAGCCGAAACAATAGGGTATTTGTCTCAGACGTTGGATGGGGCCTCTATTATCCTCAATCTAGCCCTCCTGATAAAACTTCCCTTAATAAATCTTTGGCAAGGAAGTTTGTTGCAAAAGTGGACGGTCATGTGAGCACAAGTATGCAATTTATATACGGTACATCTGGCCAAATTCCAACTAACGGGTCTGTCCTTGCTCAATTCATTTTCATTGAGTGAGGTCACGCATGTCTAGTTGGCACATGACCACATGTATATAAATAGCATATTTACGGTTTTGCGACCTCCCACACTCATCAGAGAATCCTGACAGCATGCAGTGCACACGCGGTGAGAATTCAGAAGTCTGCAGTCACATAGAGTAGCACAGAGTGACTGCAGACTCATGATAAGCTTTTATAAACACTTTTATTGCACCTAAAATTAATAAAAATATAATAATATAATAACACTTAACTTGTCAAATGGCACAACACTCTAATAACATAGCCATATATCATGTAAAGTTACAAGTTATTGATTGCTACAGCTGTACAGGATCAGAACCAATAACAGCACAAGAATACATCACTAGAACCACCAGCAGTACAGTAACACAGCGTCACAACCCTCATCAGTACATAAATAAATCACTAGAGCCACCAGCAGAACAGAAATTCATCATCAGAACCACGAACAGTACAGAAATTCATCATAAGAACCACCATCAGTAAAGAAATACATTCATATATCTCCCATCAGTGCAGAATCCCAGCATCAAAACTCGAGTCATGAGTAGAGGAATATATCACAAGAACCATCAGTGAGAGGGTGAGAGTATATTAGTAACCTTTATCCACTGTAAACTGCTGCAAAATGCTTATTTACTGTTCATTGTATGCATTTTTACTGACCAGCCACAAGAGGCTGCAGTTTTGCATCTGCATTCAACTGTTTGGTTACCATAACGCCATCTCAACAGACTTCTCCACTGGACTTTGAGGGCTAAGGCTACTTTCACACATCCGGCTTGAGCCCTGCGGCTCAATCCGGCTGTGCAAGCTATGCAACGGATGCGGTGAAAACACCGCATCCTTTGCATAAGTTTTTCCCATGCGGCCCGCCCGGTTTTTGCCGCTTGCGGCATGCTACTGAGCATGCGCAGTGGCAAAAACCGCATGCGGCGGCCGGATGCGGTATTTGCCGCATCGCGCCGCATCCGGCCGCCATAGGCATGCATTGAGAGATGCGCCGCATCGGCCGAATGCGGCGCGATGCGGTTTTTTTTTGCCGCACGAAAAAACGTGCCAGGCAACGTTCCATCCGGCCGCCGCATCGGCTAAATCTGCCGCATGCGGCAAAAACCGGATGGAACGCAAGGCCATGCGGCACAATGCGGCACTAATTAAAGTCTATGCAGGAAAATCGCAACCGGCAGCAAAAAAAACCGGTTGCGATTTTCCTGCAAAGTGCCGGATTGTGCCGCAGAAGAAAAACCGGAGGTGTGAAAGTACCCTTAGGAGGTGTGTGTGAATTCAGGAAAAGCGAGAGTTGTGTGTAACGGAAAGGAGCAGCCGCAGAAACACAAATTAATTGGGAGATTCATGTTAGCAAGGAGGGCTGCGACACGTGTGAGCAGAATCCTGTGCCTGACATTTACCATTATGAAGTTGCTGGCTATATTGGTTCACCATGAGAGAATCTCCAAGTCTCTTTTTATGGCAGCTGGACATCATACATCACAGTACCCGGGTACAGTAGGCTGGGCCCAGAACCGTATGCACGTTACACTTTATGTTTTGGTACCAAAACACCTAACTGTTCTGGTTAGGACTGCTATAGACACACACAGTAAGACTTGCTGGCTCTGCTGTGTCAGTTTGCAGTTACACTTAAAAATCTTAAAGGAACAGCGTCACACATTTGCGATGACTGTTGCTCTATAAGATTTCTAAGACTGTGTTGCTGAGCTGCGTGGTTTGCCTTCCCACTTTTACCATCTGCCTTCTCTGCGAGGCTTCAGCAATTAAGGGTATTCAGGGAGTTTATGTGATTTGTTTGTGTTTATGTGACGCCCCTGACCTTATCATGGTGTCACAGGGAACTGCACTCCTTTTTCCTTATGGTGCAGAACTCACCCTCCATGGTTTTGGAATCCTAACTATTGGTATTCCTTCCATCAGCATTCAAATCCTAGTCACACCTCACACCACACCCTGTCAGGCACACCAGTAGGTGGTCTAGATGGAAAAGGGCCACCTGGCCAGGGGTCAGGCAGGCAGGTGGGTGGGACATAGTCAGTTGAGTAGTAGCCCTCAGAGAGTGAGGAGCTGGGGGAGTTGTAGCTCCCTGGGAGACTTAGGCTAAGTTGCAGACGGTGGTCTGGGACCAGAGGAGTCGGAAACCTGGTCGCAGGGTATTGGAAAAAAGTGTCAGACTTAGTTTTGGAGAACGGTCGGCACTGGAAAATCTAGTAACCGGACTGGTATCAAGCATGGCGGGGTACTAGACACTAGATCAGGGAGTAGCTTCCCTCAACCTGATAATTAACCTGTGGAGGATAGTCTCTTTATGAACTTTCCCCAAGAGCTCAGAGATCGAAGTCACCAACAAAACGAGGAGGATAGGGCTTTCCAGTTCATGCGGAAATCCCAAGTGTCAGCCATCGAGAGCACAGCTCCTCTATTTAATTACATAGAGCGGGATCCCGACAGCTTCAGACCGAGGGGTCACTCAGAAACGTCTAAACACAAGTGCATGGAGGTAGGGCCCAGGACCATCAGCAATACCAAAGGGAACAGATTACCGTACGAGTTCCCCAGAGTGGCAGTGGCACCCAGAGACTTGGTTTACTCCTGTGCCAGAGTCTACTTAATGGTCGCACCAACATCCACATGGCCTGAGTGAGAACGCTGCTCCCCCCTGCGCCCTGCCTGCCGCATAGTCTGCACCATACTCCCTACACCTCCACTATCCAGAGTCCCGGGGCCTTCCCTACCCGTGGAGGGAACGTCATCTGGCTGCCCCACTCTATCTCCCCCGGGTACTCCCATTGGCAGCGGCGGTGCTCCCCTTACCGCGAACCATGGCATCTTCCCGACCAAAAGATCGCGAAACTGGAGCTCCGCCCCTCGTCCAGAGAGCATAGCCGGAAGCTAGAGAGCTGGCTGCCGAAAACCAAGGGGGCATAACGGAATATAACAACGGATGTGGTGCAGGGACGCCAGGACTCTGCCCATAAAGTTCCTGGAACCCGCAGAGGCAAATGGCGGCAGCAAGGGACTGGTCACCGGAGCGTGCTGCTCCCGGGACTGCGACCTGGATCGAGGAAGAAACTGAGCAGCTCTGAAGGAGGATGCGGACGCAGTTCTGCTACATACTGAACCACTGGAGGGAGGAAATGAGGAGCCTCACTGTGGCAGTGCGGGCCCGTGAGATGGAGGCCCCACGTGTGGAGCGGGTTAGCAACTACCCAGTCCCGGTTCACCCGGCTTACCCGGCCACGGAATCCGGTCTGCCCCCGGCCACCACGATCACCCAGCCACCCTCACCCTCGCCCTCGACGGATGCCGAGCTACTATCCCCAACACCAGCAACGGAACCTCTAGCCCCAGTGGCAAGCGAGCAGGCCAGATCTGGGGACTCGAGTGGCGCTCCTCGCCCGTGAGTGAGAGGGGGTAGTTTGGTTTGGGGATTTGGTCCGTGACGCCACCCACGGGTTGTGGTGAGGTTGGGCACCAACGCTGCTGGTGACGGGGATCCCGGGAGCGATGGCAGGGAGCAGCTGGGATGTTGTTTTCCCCCTCCGTGGGTAGGGGTTGGTGGTCCCGGGGACCGGTAAGATGACAGGGAGGCAGGGTTGGATGGGTGCTTGGACTGCACAGCGCAGTGCCAGACGGCACGGTAGTACTCACTCAGCCACAAAGGTACGCAAAGTCTCTGGTAAACCAAACGGCTGGATGGACGGGTCCCGCAGCCGGCTGCTGTGGCTTCTCTGGGACGGTTAGTGGTGGCTGCCTTTCCCTGCACCTTGTGTATGTTCGGTCCCGATGGATTCCCACCGGTAACCCGCTCCCCAGCGTGTGTATGTGCCGGAGGAGCCCTTTTGCCCACAGGCTCTGGCCCTTGGAACTCTAGCTGTGGCGGTAGCTGTATTTTCCTTTTGCTGGTCGGACGGTTGCCTTCAATCGGGTCTTGGCTGTTAGGAAACCCCTGGGGTTCCGGTCACTAACAGATTTGACCTCTAATGGCGACCCCAAACCTGGTCGGGGTCTGTAGGCCCTGCCTGTGTGTGCTGGCTTCACTTCGCAACCCGGTTAGGTACCGGCGGGCCACCGCCCATCCCCGGTCCTATGGTTCCGCGTTGACCTGCCTCTCCTGCAGACGGCCACCACCGTCTGCCAACCTTGCTCTTGGTGCCCGGGCCACACACCCGGACATGGTCAGTTTGCTCCTCTCCTACCACTTCCCTAACTGAACTCTACACCGCACTCACTGATCTGACTTCCTTTTCCACCTCCAGGACTGTGTACTCCTCAGTGGGTGGGGCCAACCGCCTGGCTCCACCCCACCTGGTGTGAACATCAGCCCCTGGAGGGAGGCAACAAGGATTTTGTGTCTGGCTGATGTGCCTGTCTCAGGGTGGGGGTGTATGTTGTAGTACCTGTGACGACCTGGCTAGTCCAGGGCGCCACAATTAGACAAAAATTGAGCTCTTTAGCCTAAACTCTACTCGTTGTGTTTGGAGGAAAAGTAATGCTGCCTATCACCCAAAGAACACCATCCTCACTGTCAAGAATGGAGAAGGAAACATTATGTTTTGGGGTGTTTCTCTGCTAAGGGCACAGGACTACTTCACTGCATCAATGGGACAATGGATGGTGCCATGTACCGTAAAATCCTGAGTGACAACCTCCTTCCCTCCACCAGGACATTAAAAATGAGTCCTGGCTGGGTCTTCCAGCTCAACAATGACCCAAAATATACAGCCAAAGCAACAAAGGATTGGCTCAAAAAGAAGCACATTAAAGTCACGGAGTGGCCTAGCCAGTCTCCAGACCTTAATCCCATAGAAAACTTATGGAGGGAGCTGAAGCTCCGAGTTGCTAAGCAACAGCCTCAAAAATTTAGAGATGATCTGCAAAGAGGAGTGGACCAAAATTCCTCCTGACATGTGTGCAAACCTCATCATCAACTACAAAAAACGTCTGACTGCGGTGCTTGCCAACAAGTCTTGTTTGCCAGAGGGATCCAGTAATATAAGTGATACATTGTTATACTCAGAATCTCTATGCCTACATCATGCTGCTGTCAGATGAGGTAGCACAAACCTGCTGATATATTTCCTTGAAAGGGAACCTGTCAGGTAATTTATGAGTTCTAACCCAGTAGCAGTGTGATGTGTGTCCTAGTAACCCCTTCCTACCCATCCCTAAGTTGTAATATTGTGTAATGTCCACATATAAAAATATGTTTTATTACTTATGTGTACCCTATGTAAATGAACAGAGGCTTTAGACCCACCTTCACAGTGAAAAGGATAAAGTGTGAATCACCACATCTTCTCACACATACGTCTGTCACAGAGTCCAAGTTCTTGAAAAATGGTCTTTTACTGGTAACTTCACGTAACTTTGACAGTATAGGGTCATTACGGGCACTTCTCTTAAATGTTACTGAGTCGCCCACCACAGCACTGCAGCAGGACACTGCGGGCACTTCTCTGTAGGGACCCTTCTGGCAACAGGTATGTCAGGTTCACTTTCATGGGAGTCGTGACTAGAGATGAGCGAACTGGCCGTGGTTCGGCTCGAGTTCGGTTTGTCGAATGGAGGTCTCGTTCGAGTTCAGTTCGCCGAACGTTCGACGAACCGAACTCGAACCAATAGGATATAATAGGAGGCAATCACAAACACATAAAAACGCATTATAAATGTACACATACAGTTAATAAACATTGCCATAACACTTACCGGTCCCCGCGATCCCTCTTGCACTCTGTCTCCTGCCGCTATTCCATCCGATGATCGCTGAATCCTCCCGGTGACCAGCAGTGCCAGCAGTGATGCAGGACCTATCGTGACATCAAAATAGCTATGTGACCAGTCACGTGGCTATTATCTCATTGGCCACAGACTGGTCACATGACTATGACGCGTCATGTAGGACCTGTCATTGCACTCTCCGGTACACGGTGCACATTTGTGTATCGCCGTGTACCGGCGTCATGCTCTAGCACACGGTCGACTCCCCATTCCGTTAGGGACCGGCTGACACAGCCGGTCATTAACGGAGATCACCGTTGCCATAGCAACGCAGTTAGCGGTGACGTCACCGCTAACCGCGGCTCCGGGAATCACATGATCGGAGCCCTGTTGCTATGGTAACGCGTCTGTCACCGCCAGCAGCACTGATCTCTCACGGAGTGAAGGCTGCACGCTGCTTCCCGTGCACCCGTGCACCCTTTATTTGAGATTCTTAATGGCCGGGTCAAACGTGCCTGACATTAAGAATCTCTGGCTTAATACTGGCTAGTAAAACAAAGCCAGTATTAACTCATGATTACCCAACAAGCCACCCGGCTCCAGGGCTGTTGGAAGAGTTGGATACAGCGCCAGATGATGGCGCTTCTATGAGAGCGCCATTTTCTGGGGCGGCTGCGGACTGCAATTCGCAGCAGAGGCGCCCAGAAACCTCGGGCTAACCTGTGCTGTGGATTCCAATCCCCAGCTGCCTAGTTGTACCTGGCTGGACACAAAAATGGGGCGAAGCCCACGTCATTTGTTTTTTAATTATTTCATGAAATAAGTGAAATAATTAAAAAAAACGGGCTTCCCTATATTTTTGGTTCCCAGCCGGGTACATATAGGCAACTGGGGGTTGGAGGCAGCCCGTGGCTGCCTGCTGTACCTGGCTAGCATACAAAAATATGGCGAAGCCCACGTCATTTTTTTGGTGGGCAAAAAACTTCTGCATACAATCCTGGATGGAGTATGCTGAGCCTTGTAGTTCTGCAGCTGCTGTTTGCTCTTCTCCATACAGACAGACAGCAGCTGCAGAACTACAAGGTTCAGCGTACTCCATCCAGGACTGTATGCAGAAGTTTTTTGCCCCCTGAAAAAATTATGTGGGCTTCGCCATATTTTTGTATGCTAGCCAGGTACAGCAGGCAGGTACGGCTGCCCCCAACCCCCAGTTGCCTATTTGTACCCGGCTGGGAACCAAAAATAAAGGGAAGCCCTTTTTTTATTATTTCATGAATTTCATGAAATAATTAGAAAACAAATGACGTAGGCTTCGCCCCATTTTTGTGTCCAGCCAGGTACAACTAGGCAGCTGGGGATTGGAATCTGCAGCACAGGTTGGCTTGAGCTTTCTGGGCCTCACTGCTGCGAATTGCAGTCTGCAGCCGCCTCAGAAAATGGCACTTTCATAGAAGCGCCATCTTCTGGCGCTGTATCCAACTCTTCCAGCACCTGCCTGCTATAACTGGCTAGCATACAAAAATATGGCGAAGCTCACGTCTTTTTTTTGTAGTTTTTTGGCAAAAAAAATAAAAAATGCTTCCCTGGATTTTTCATTGCCAGTGAAGGTAACACCAAGCAGTGGGGGTTAGCAGCCAGTAGCTGCTTGGATTACCCTTAGCTAGCAATACAAAAAATGCAGCGGGAGCCCATATATATTTTTTTTAATTATTTATTTATTTATTTAAATAACTAAAAACAAAATGGGCTTCCCTGTATTTTGATTGCTGGACATCTCAGTGCTGTAAAAATAAATCTTTAAAAAAAATGACGTAGCGCTCCGCGGTATTTTTGATTCTCAGCGCAGATAAAGCAGACAGCTATGGGTTGCCACCCCCATCTGCTGCCGTTACCTTGGTTGGCAATCAAAATACAGGGAAGCCCATTAATTTTTTCTATTTAAAAAATAGTTAAAAAAAAAATGACGTTGGGTCCCCCTATTTTTGATAGCCAGCTAGGGTAAAGCAGTCAGCTGTAGCCTGAAAACCACAGCTGGCAGCTTTACCGTGGTTGGGGATCCAATGTGGAGGTCCCCCCAGGCTCTTTTTTTATAATTATTTTATAAATATTAATAATTACACAAAAAAAGTAGGGTCCCCCCCAAATTGGATCACCAGCCAAGGTAAAGCGGACAGCTGTGGTCTGGTATTCTCAGGGTGGGAAGGTCCATAGTTACTGGGCCTTCACAGCCTAAAAATAGCAGGCCGCAGGCACCCCAGACGTGGCGCATCCACTAGATGCGCCAATCCTGGCGCTTCACCCCAGCTCATCCCGTGCCCTGGTGCAGTGGCAAACGGGGTAATAAATCGGGTTGATACTAGCTGTAAAGTCACCTGAGATCAAGCCCAGCAGTTTGTGATGTCATGGCATCTATTAGATACCCAACATCATAAACTGTCAGTACTAACAAAAAAAAAATCGACAAAAGAAATTTATTTGAAAAAACAGTCACCAAAACATTTCCTCTTTCACCAATTTATTGTAAGAAAAAAATAAAGGGGTCCAACGACGACTCTGGACCGTCTAGAATATGGGGGGGAGACCCTCAGGGAACGTATCCCCCATTTTCTAGGAGTGCAGACCCTTCATGTGAGGAGTGTGGGTGCAATGAATCTGCACTCACTCTCCCCGGGTCCATGTCGTAATGGTTGCTACCAAAGCTGCAATGCCCTGCTCATGAGGTAAGGGCATGCCTAATCAGGAGAACTATTCGGCATTTCCAAATATTGGTATTTGCTGATATTATTGCTATTCCACCTACTATATATTGGGGATAGGATCTTGGAGATGGAATACCCCTTTAAGTCCAGTTATCCAGCTCAATGAATACTTAACAACAGAGCTCGCTATTTAGATGTGTTTTCTTGTGGCGTATAACGGACTCTCATGTTTGGTAGTCGTTCAGCAGGGAAACTATAAAAGCAAATCCCTCCATTTGGAAATGTAGTATATAGCTCTCCTGATCAATTATGTTCCTTACCTCATCTACCTTACCACATTGCAGTAATAATAATAATTTATTCATTTATATAGCGTTATTTATTCCATAGCGCTGTATGTCTTTGGAGGAAACCGGAATACCCGGAGGAAACACACGCAAACACGGGGAGAACATAGAAACTCCTTGCAGATGGTGTCCTTGGTGAGAATTGAACCCAGGACCTCAGCGCTGCAAGACTGCAGTGCTAACCACTGAGCCACCGTGCCGCCCATTTAGCTTACAGATGCATAACCACCACTCACTGTGTCTGAACACAGGAAGCTGAGCTGACAGCCGCTCTGTGCATGCGGCAGCGTCTATTGTGAAGGAGAGGGCCGTGGGGGATCAACGCTGCACAGGTACCGTGGGACACCGGGGAACACCGGTGGGGTTATAGGGGGTGACCTGGCAGGGCCTGGGGAGGAGTTTTCTGTCGCATGTGTCATGGCACATGCGACAGAAATCAGAGGAGTAGGGTGAATGCGGCCGGCGCGCTGCTGTGCGCGCGGCCATCTTGGATTTCTGGCAGGGCATCAGGGGGGGTACTTTGGCGACACCGGGGGACCGGGGAGGAGATTTATCATGTTTGTTCATGCCAGATGGGAGATAAATAATTTTTTACCGGCGCTGTCATTTACTGTAACGTGATCATCGGTATACGGTGTATACCTGTGATCACGTGAGCGGGGACCGGAAAAACCGTTCTGAATCATGATCTCCAGGTTCTCAGCTAGCCCTGAAACCCCGGAGATTTTCTGACGCTGGGGGGCGTTATTCACTTATTTCTGCCTGCTGTTTATAAACAGCAGATCAGAATAAGGCTACATTCACACGACCGATCCATTTTTGTGGTCTGCAAAAAACAGTCAGTTTTTTTTCACGGGTGCATCCGTGTGGCATCCGTTTCCGTTTCGTAGACGGTCCGTATGTCATCTGTTTGTCATCCGTGTGCCTTCCGTTTTTTTCGTGTACTGCAAAAAAACTGAAGGAGGGAAAATACATAAATTTACCCAGGATCCTTAGCTTCAACTTACATGAGGCGGTCACATGTTCACTCCAGTGCCATTTTCTACTGCTTTTCACAGCGTAGAGCGCTCTGGTGATTTTCCTGTGCTTGTACACTTCATATCAGTCATTTCTGTCATTATAATGGCAGAAAGACACATAATGTCCCACTCTCCTGCATTTTGTAATTTTGCACCCTTTGGTGCCTTTTATGTGGCACTAAGGGGTGCTTAGCTTTGTATTTAGCCAAAAAAATGAAAAAAAAAATGACGTAGGGTTCCCCCTATTTTTGTAGCCAGCTAGGGTAAAGCAGACGGCTGCAGCCTGCAGACCACAGCTGGCAGCCTCACCTTGGCTGGTAATCCAAAACTGAGGGCACCCCACGCTGTTATTTTAAATTAAATAAATAATTAAAAAAAAATAACACATAGGGGTACCCCCAAAATTGGATCACCAGCCAAGGTAAAGCAGACAGCTGGGGTCTGATATTCTCAGACTAGGGAGGTCCATGGTTATTGGACTCTCCCCAGCCTAAAAATAGCAGGCTGCAGCCGCCCCAGAAGTGGCACATCCATTAGATGCGCCAATCCTGGTGCTTCGCCCCAGCTCATCCCGTGCCCTGGTGCGGTGGCAAACGGGGTAATATATGGGGTTAATACCAGATGTGTAATGTCACCTGGCACCAAGCCCTGGGGTTGGTGAGGACAGGCGTCTATCAGATACTCGACATCACCAACCCAGTCAGTAATAAAAAAAAATAGACGACAAACACATTTTTATTTGAAAAAAACACTCCCCAATACATTCCCTTTTTAACCAATTTATTAGAAAGAAAAACAAATCCAGGTCTGGTGTAATCCAAGGGGTTGCCAAGACGATCCACACTGTCCCAGTCAATGAAGAGCAGGATGTTCCCCATTGGCTGGGAGAGCAGTGCAATGACCTGAGCTAACATCAATGGGTCAGCCCAGGTCACTGCAGGGGATGACAAGTGCTGCTGTCAGCGAGGTACATTACCTGCGCTGATCTCCTGCACTGCTGACAGCACCTGTTACTGAGTTTAATGACCGCCGCCTTCACAGCCAAGTATCGCGAGAGGCCCGTGACGTCACCGCTAGTCAGTCTCGGGTCAGAAGCGAGAGAAGGTGATGTGACAAGCGGCGGCCATGGAGGACAGTGACAGCGCTGAGGTCGGGACTTCATCACCGCAGGTAAGCCGAGCGGGACCATGTGTGCAGAGTGCCAGGAGGACGTCAGTGTCGTGGACTGCATGGCTGGGGACATGTGTGTGTGTGTGTGTGTGTGTGTGAGTGTGTGTGTACATGCCGCGTGCAGGAGGGGGCGGAGTGAGCTGAGCGGGGAAGTGTGGGCTTCCTGCACGTAACTAGGATAAACATCAGGTTACTAACCAAAGCGCTTTGCTTGGATACCCGATGTTTATCTTGGCTACCAGCTTCTGGCAGGCTGCCAGCGATGGCTCCTGCACACTGTAGCTGTAAAAAGCCCTGCTTTTTGCTGCTAGAACCGTTCTCGAATGTATCTAGAACTATCGAGCTTTAGCAAAAAGCTCGAGTTCTAGTTCAATCTAGAACAGCCCCCAAAATCACTCGAGCCGCGAACTGGAGAACCTCAAACCGCAAACCGCGCTCAACTCTAGTCGTGACGCCACTCTCGGTTTTGCGGTCAGGGTAATGGGGGACCGCCACTGCAATTTAACGAGCGTCTGGGGCTGATGGTGTCTGCAGTCTGGTGGTATGGCCTTCCGAGAGTGAGGCTGGCCCCAGGGGCTCGGGTGTATGTGTGTGGAACAACAAGTCGCAGAAGAACTCAGTCTTACTCATAAATGTCTTTCAACTGTTTACTCACTTTCTGGTGGTAGTGTGAGGCAACCCGGGCGATGCTGAGATGAACCAGAGAGAACCAGGTATCCTTCCGGCTGGTATAGGAGTGACTGCTGACTCGCATTCCAGGTGTACCGCCCCGCTCGCAGTAGCCAAGCTGCTCGGATCCGGCCCTTCTGTGGGTGGCTCGAGGGTCTCCGGACCCGTGGGCCTCATGGTCACTTCAAATGAAAAGGGGTAGTGATGGGTTGGTGGATTTAGGACATACATGTACGGGCTGAGCCGTACGGAGTTCGTGACGCCACCCACGGTGTGTGGTGATATTAGACACCACCGCTGCAGTTACGGGGCACCCGGGGGAGATGTTGCGCAGCAAGTTGTTAACCCCTCCGTGGGCAGGGATGGTGGCCCTGGGACCCGTTGGGGAGGCTGGCGATGTAGGGAGATGGGCGACCGCAGGGTGCTGATGTACTCACTATTAGAAACACACACGAGTCTCTGGTAAACCAAGGTGATGGTGGTCGGTTCCCGCAGCCGGCCGCATTCGGGTTCCCCGACCCGGCTGGTGGTCTCTGTCTTTCTCCTGCACTTTGTAAGATGGTGGACTGCCTGTGCTTGCAACTTCAGGAGTCCGCTCCCGGCTTGTGGTCGCCTAAGGGCTCCTACCCTGGCACCTGTTCAACTTAGGTTCTCGCCTCTGCTGGAGCTGCACACAGCTCCAGCCCACACACCTCTCCAACTTGAACTCCGAACTGAACTAACTTTTCCCCGCCCCGGGCTGTCTAAAACTCCTAGGTGGGGGTCTTCCAACCTCCTGGTTCCGCCCCCTGGTGTGTCTATCAAGCCCATTGGGGGTGACTAGGGTTTTGTGGTTGGCTGTGTGCTACCTGTGAGGGAAAGGTGTAATGCGGGGCCCTATTTGTGACTACCTGGCCCGGCCAGGGCGTCACACTAGCACTTATTGTTTCGGTCAACCTCTGACTTAAAGTACCGTGGGATTTATCCAGGGAAGTCGCAGCTGCCTTTTCTCCCCTTTCTGACCCGTTTGCTGGCAGCGTGGACCAAGGTGGATAGCTTCAGGCTCAATTCTCCTTATGGGCCCCCTCGTTGCTGCTGATGC
The DNA here is from genome assembly GCF_048569485.1 of Anomaloglossus baeobatrachus. Lineage (NCBI taxonomy): Eukaryota > Metazoa > Chordata > Amphibia > Anura > Aromobatidae > Anomaloglossus > Anomaloglossus baeobatrachus. Next base: position 369,049,069 of record NC_134357.1, read on the forward strand.
TCGGGCTCTGTGTTGGTTGGTGTGGAACCTCTAGTCCCACCACCTGCAGGATTTTAGCAGACTACTAAATGGATGTCTGGCTCTAGGGACCTGTTCCCCGTGCGTGCTTTCATTACCAGGAGTCCTCGTACTCAACTCCTTACTGCTCTCTCTCTTCAGGTGTCTTTCAGACTGACTGGGTGGTAATGTACTCCCCCGCCAGCAGCCACTATACGTGCAGGGTCTGATTAGTGTTCCCGCTCTTCTGCGTCTACACTTCAGACTCGGCTGCTCCACTCCTACTCCTTCGACTGCCACTGCAACTCTCGTTTCCAGCCCCACCACCGCACCACTAGCTGAGATGTGGAGGCCACACCACCTTTTGAATCTGCCCATGGGTGCCCTCTAATGTGTGTATGTGACCTAGTTACAATGTGCCTGTGCGTACACACCCTACTCAACCTTTGGGATTACCTGTTTGTACTCACCCAGCATTGGTGCAGTACTCAGTGGTGCCTGACCATGTCAGGGGCGCCACATTACATCTTGGGAATAGCGCATTGTTATAATCCAATTTGATGCAGACTGCTCCTGTGGTTCTGGTACCTTCTCAGCCTTGTTTATTTGGCACACTTTCCCTTTCACATCGAGCTATGATCACATTCCACTCATGGGGATAATGTTTCCAAAAAACTGCTGGAATTACCAAAGGGGCAGGGTTCATTCACTTCTGCGTCTTTAGGCCATAGGCCTGAGCAATATTTGCTGGGATCCACCAGACTGTACCAGGGCGAGCCAGTTGCAACTCAGGAATCCTCTCAGGGAGTAGGGGACCGTGCACATGATGCCGGACAGGGACGAGTTGCTACAACCTGAGGATTGGAGACACCGTTCTTCCTTCATACTCTGGATTCCGTGGGGATGACTCTGAGGGTCTGGCCAAATTTGCAGTGGACCCACTTCTTGCTGCAACTCACTAGGGCAGCTTCTTCTCTCTAGACTCTGTAAAGCTACTTTCACACATCAGTTTTTTTGCATCAGGCACTATCCGGCTGGAAAACCTATGCGACGGAGGCAGCGAAAAAAATGGATCAGTTGCATAAGTTTTTCCATGCGGCCCGTCCGTTTTTTGACGGATACGGTATGATACTGAGCATGAACAGTTAAAAAAACTGCATCTGGACACCGGATGAGTTTTTTGCCGCAGGACGCTGCATCTGGCGTGCACAGGCTGGCATTGTAAATCACGCCGGATCCAGCACGATGCGGTTTTTCGCCGCAGACAAAAAACGCTTTAAGCAACGTTCCATGCGGACGCCACATCAGCTAAATATGCCGCATCTGGCAAACACCGGATGCAACGCAAGGCCATGTGGCACAATCCGGCGCTAATGCAAGTCTATCAGGAAAAAACGCATCCGGCAGCCAAAAAAAGGATGTGTTTTTTCTGCAAAGCGCTGGATTGTGCCTGATTGCAAAAAACTGATGTGTGAAAGCAGCTTTACTCTCCTACTCTAACATGGCTGCTGTTTCATTTTTTCCACTAAACTCCACCCAACTAGAGGGTGTCTACCTAGAACCTTTAGGAACCTAGGGAGCAGTCATGCCAAAACTGGCCAGTAGGTGGCCACAGAACACAATATTAGAGTTTAAAACACATATACAATGCATTAAACATATGTCAAAATCAACAAAGTTTTTGAGGGGAATACCGACCGCAGGTCATCCCCTTACATAGACACTTGTACAGGGTTATTGGAGTGCACAAAAATGATTACCTATCAACTGGATAGGAGACAATTGTTAGAACAGTGTGACTCACACTCCTACAAATGTGTCTCCTGTTTTCCCCAGGCACCAAGACTGGAGCCAAGAATTGAATGAAGATGTTGGTAACACAATCGTCCTGTCACTTTATAAAAAGTTCATTGTAAACTGAAAAAAACAGCTATGTACTAAAGGGGAGGACCAGGAGATAACAAGGACATAAGTTCACCATTGTGCAATTGGTGGGTCTCCTATCGGTGGGATTCACACCCATCTTATAATTATCACCTAATCAGTTAGGTGATTATTTTCCAACACTGAAATATTGCTGTAAAGGCCCAGTCACACTAAACAACTTACCAGCGATCCCAACAACGATACAACCTGATAGGGATCGCTGGTAAGTTGCTAGGAGGTCGCTGGTGAGATGTCACACTAAACGACGCTCCCGCGATCCCACCAGCAACCTGACCTGGCAGGGATCGCTGGAGCGTCGCTACACGTGGAAGCATGCTGCGCTTGGTAACTAAGGTAAATATCGGGTAACCAACCCGATATTTACCTTGGTTACCAACGCACACCGCTTAGCGCTGGCTCCCTGCACACCTAGCCACAGTACACATCGGGTTAATTAATAACAACTAAAAAATGGCCCAGGACATTCAGCAACAACCAAAGACCTCACAGCAGGGGCCAGGTTGTTGCTGGATGTCACACACAGCAACATCACTAGCAAGTTGTGCCTCAGCAGCGATGTTGCTTAGTGTGACGGTACCTTAAGACAAACCTGTCATCAGATTTATAATTCTCGAAAAACACAGGCAGCATAGGTCAGACAGTGGCTACATGACTGGAGCCAGGCATATTTTAATTTAAAATGCTGGAATATTGACTGACAAGTCTTTTAATGTGCACATAAGAATAAACCTGTCAGTCAAATGTATGAAGAAGAGTAGCCAGCCGTGGATATGCTTTGGGCTAGTCAACCTCAGACTAGTCAGTTGAGTTGGGTTTTCTGAGTATGTTTACTCTGAAGTTCCGCAGTATTTCATATGAAAACATATCTGGCTGCATTAATAATTTAAAGAAAATCTATCACCATATTTTTGCCACCTAATCTGAGAGCACCATAACATAGCGGCAGAAATCCTGATTCCAGCGGTGTTTCACATACTGGGATGATTAATGTACTTTTGATTAAAATCACTGTTTAATCATCAGGAGATTATCATTAGATGACTACTTGGCGTGCTGCCAGGTAGTCCAGCATATTCACGAGTTCTGTATAACTGCTAGATCTGTAACCGAGAAAACATTGATTTTATAAAAATGACAGCAAACAGATCAGTAAGTGACACATCGTTGGAATCAGGGTCTCTGTCTCTATATTATGCTACTCTCAGATGGGGGAGCAAAAACCTGGTGACAGATTCTGTTAGGGCCAGGTGGACGGGCAGACCCAGGAGGTGGATCCACTGGACCGAACTCCTTGATGATGGTAAGGGGTCCGGTAGCTGGAGCACTACAGGTAGCAGGGCAGTCCGTGCACAAGAGTATAATGGAGAAGTCCCTGGGACCACGGAGTCACTGATGGTAGTCCGGGTGACGGAGCTCAGGTTCGGAAGCCGAGATGATGTCAGGCGGAGTCCGGAACCGTTGGAGCGAGATGACGGGTCACCACAGGGATCAGAGATGGTACGGACTGTCAGGATGGCAGATAGGCAGCGTTCGGGGTGCGGGATTCGGCAGGACCGGATGGCGAGGCAGGATCGGCTCTAGAAGAGAGATACGTAAGTATGGCAAAGAGACACAAGGAGACCTGACTCCTAGCTTGGGAAACACGAAGATCAGGCCCCGCCCACTTGGACATCAAACCCCTTTATACCCTGTACCTGTGTGCTTCATTTCCTGTTAATGGACGCTGGCCCTTTAAGAAAGGGTCAATGACCGCGCGCGCGCCCTAATGCGCATGCGCGCGGCCCGGGTGCCAGAAGCCAGAGCAGGAAGCTGTGAGGAGGAAGCAGCAGAGCCGGGCTGGGGCTGAGACGCCGACGGGCGCCGGGAGCAGGGACCAGGGGGCCTGGGAAGCGCCGGCAATGGATGCTGGAGACCGGGGAGCGGCGGAGACCGGACTGAAGAACCGGGGAGCGAGGCAGGTGAGCCGGGGAGCAGCGCAGGGGACCCGGGGAGCGTGACAGTACCCCAGCCCCCACGCCCCCCTCCCCGCATCCGGGACAGGAAGGCACGGATCAGCGGAGTACCCACATTCTCCCGGGGCTCCCAGGACCTATCCTCAGGACCATACCCTGCCCAGTCCACCAGGAAGAACTGTCGACCCCATACGGTCTTCATGGCCACGATATCCCTTACCGCATAGATGTCGTCATCGGCAATAGGAGGAGGAGCCGAACTGGCAGCAGCGGAGAAGGGACCAAGGACAACCGGCTTGAGCAGGGAGATGTGGAAGGAGTTGGGTATCCTCATCGTGGCCGGGAGCTGTAGCTTGTAGGAGACCTCATTGATCTTGCTGAGGACTTTAAACGGCCCGATGTAGCGAGGACCCAGCTTGTAGGATGGTATCTTCAATTGGACGTACTTGGAAGCAAGCCAGACTAGATCTCCAGGAGAGAAACACGGAGGGTCCAGACGTCTCTTGTCTGCATGTCTCTTCATCCGCAGGGAAGCACGCCCAAGGGACGCCTTGACAGAGTCCCAAATGGTTGCAAAGTCACGGGCTACAGCATCAGCAGCAGGGACATCCGAAGAAGGAGATACAGGCAATGGGACGGAGGGCTGAGGTCCGTAAACGACATGAAAGGGAGAGCTGGAGGAGGACTCACTGACGTGGTGGTTATGGGAGAATTCAGCCCAAGGAAGAAGCGTGGACCAGTCGTTGTGATGGGCGTTGACGTAGTGTCGTAAGAAGGAAGTCAAGATTTGATTGACCCTTTCCACTTGGCCATTAGACTGAGGATGGTAGGCAGAAGAAAAGTCCAGAGTCACTCCCAGATGTTTGCAGAGAGCCCTCCAGAAGCGGGAGGTGAACTGAGTTCCTCTGTCGGACACGATGTGTGATGGAAAGCCATGCAAGCGGAAGATGTGATGTATATAGGCATCCGCGAGTTCCTGAGCAGAGGGCAGTCCAGCCATAGGGACGAAATGAGCCATTTTAGAGAACCGGTCCACCACGACCCATATGACTGTGTGTCCGGAGGACAATGGCAAGTCCGTAATAAAGTCCATTGCAATGTGTTGCCACGGAACTGAGGGTATAGGCAGAGGCAGAAGACGGCCATATGGCAGGTGTTTGGGCGTCTTGTTCCTGGCACAAGAGGAGCAGGCAGAGACAAAAGCAGCGACGTCCGTGCGAAGGGATGGCCACCAGTAATGACGTACAATCGCACTCCATGTTCTCTTTTGACCAGCATGACCGGCTGTTTTCGAGGCATGGCCCCAGTGTAACACTTTTTGCCTATCAGTCTCAGAGACATAGGTCTTCCCGGGCGGTACCTGGGCCAGGGTGACAGGGGCCACCGGAATGATTTTACTAGGACAGATGATGGGCTGGGATGTCTCCTCCTCCTGCTCCATGGGCATGAAAGACCTGGACAAGGTATCAGCGCGTACATTCTTGTCCGCGGGTCGGAAATGGAGCTGGAAATCGAACCTGGCAAAGACTAAAGACCACCTGGCTTGCCGTGGGTTCAGTCGCTGAGCGGACCGCAGGTATTCCAGGTTCTTGTGGTCCGTGTAAATGATTACGGGGTACACTGCTCCTTCCAGAAGGTAGCGCCATTCCTCCAGAGCCAGTTTTACTGCCAATAGCTCTCGGTCACCGATGGTGTAGTTGCGTTCAGGCGCTGAGAAGCTCTTGGAGAAGAAACCGCAAGTCACCATCTTCCCGGAGGAGGACTTCTGCATGAGCACTGCTCCGGCTCCCGAGGAGGAGGCATCCACCTCCAAGGTGAACTGGCGGTTTAACTCGGACGGTGGAGCACAGGAGAGGAGGCAAATGCCCGCTTCAGAGAGCCAAACGCGGCGTCGGCCGCAGGTGACCAGTCCTTTGGATTAGCCTCCTTCTTGGTCAAGGCGGAGAGAGGAGCGGTCAGAGCAGAGAAGTGAGGGATGAACTGGCGGTAGTAGTTGGCGAATCCCAGAAAGCGTTGGATTGCCTTCAGTCCAGAAGGAGGAGGCCAGTTGAGAATGGAGGAGACCTTCTTTGGATCCATCTGCAGTCCGGTATCGGAGATGATGTAACCCAGGAAGGGGAGAGAAGACTGCTCAAAGACACACTTCTCGTACTTGGCGTACAGATGATTCTCTCTCAGTCTTTGTAGAACCAGCTGCACGTTCTCTCTGTGGATCTGGAGATCCGGAGAGAAGACAAGGATATCATCCAGATACACCACCACACAGACGTAAAGAAGGTCCCGGAAAACGTCGTTCACCAATTCTTGAAAGACTGCTGGTGCGTTACACAGGCCGAAGGGCATCACGCAGTATTCATAGTGCCCATCGCGAGTATTGAACGCGGTCTTCCATTCGTCCCCAGAGCGGATGCGGACCAGGTTGTAGGCACCCCGAAGGTCCAATTTGGTGAACACACGAGCTCCTCTAAGCCGGTCAAACAATTCGGGGATGAGCGGCAGAGGGTACTTGTTTTTCACGGTGATTTGGTTCAATCCCCGGTAGTCTATACATGGGCGTAAGTCGCCTTCTTTCTTCTTAACGAAGAAGAAGCCTGCTCCAGCAGGAGAGGAGGATCTCCGAATGAATCCCCTGGCCAGGCTCTCTGTGATGTAAGTAGACATGGCCCTTGTTTCGGCTGGAGACAATGGATATATCCGTCCTCGAGGTGGTGTTGTTCCCGGGAGGAGGTCGATGGCACAATCGTACGGACGATGTGGCGGAAGTACCTCAGATTCCTTTTTGTCAAAGACATCCGCGAAGGACCAATAGGCCGAGGGCAGTCCCGGTAGGTTCTCTGGAACCGGAGGTCGTCGGATGGGCTGTATAGTCTTCAGAGAGTTCTCATGGCACGAAGAGCCCCATCGGGTGATTTCACCAGTGCCCCAGCTGACTGATGGTTCGTGTGTCCGTAACCAGGGAAGTCCCAGCAGGATTTGATGGGACATGTGTGGGAGGACGTAGAGAGCGATGTTCTCGGTGTGCAGGGCACCGATACGCAGTTCGACCGGCCTGGTGATCCAGGAGATGGTGTCAGAGAGGGGTCTCCCATCCACAGAGGCAATCACGAGGGGTTTGTCGAGTGGAGTAACAGGCACCTGGTACTTGTCCACCGTGGCCTGCTGGATGAAATTGCCTGCTGCCCCAGAATCGAGGTACGCCTCAGCCGTGAACCGCGTCTCTCCCGTTGTCACTTGCACAGTCCACGTAACCGGGTCTGAGAGAGTCCCAGCACCTAGGGTGGCCTCTCCTACCAACCCTAGGCTTTGGAGTTTCCCGACCTCTCTGGACAGGAGCGTAGCAGGTGTGTGCCCTCTCCGCAGTAGAAGCAGAGGCCCTTGGCGAGCCGCTCTGCTCGACGTTGTTCAGACTGCCGCACACGGTCGATCTGCATGGGCTCGTGGACGGAGACACCAGATGCCGTTGACTGTAGTACGGCGGGCTTCTGCGGAGGAGAGGAATGCCGTACCGGACGTCTCTCACGGGACACCTCTTTGGATCGCTCCTGAAAGCGAATGTCCACTCTAGTCGCTAGGGTAATCAGGGCATCCAGGGTGGACGGTACGTCACGACCAGCCAGCTCATCTTTAATTCGACCCGAGAGCCCTTCCCAGAAGGCGGCGGTTAGGGCCTCGTTGTTCCAGCCGAGTTCCGAAGCCAAGGTGCGAAAACGGATTGCGTATTGACCCACCGTCAGAGTCCCCTGACGTAACCGGAGAAGAGATGAAGCAGACGCGGAGGCGCGTCCGGGCTCGTCAAAGGTGCCACGGAATGCCTGCAGGAACTCCTGGATGTTCGTGGTCACAGGATCCTCCTTCTCCCACAAGGGGTTCATCCACGCCAGTGCCTCACCCTCTAGATGGGACATGATGAAGGCGACCTTTGCCTGGTCGGAGGCAAACAAATGCGGCAGCTGCGTGAAATGGAGGGAGCATTGGTTTATGAAACCCCTGCAGGTCTTGGGATCTCCGGCGTACCGGGGTGGTGAGGCCAAACGAAGTCTGGAAGCATCCGAAGAGGCTGCCACGGGGGCTGGAGCCGTGGATTGGCTAGTGGAAGCCCGAGATGCTGAAGATGTAATTGACGCTTGTAGCGTGTTCAGGCGGGCGTCCACCGAAGTCATGAAGTTCAGCATGCGGGTCTGGGTCTCACGCTGGCGTTGGAGTTCCTCCTGCAAGGCCGCTAGTGCTTCAGCGGGATCCATGGCCTAACAGTAAGTTAGGGCCAGGTGGACGGGCAGACCTAGGAGGTGGATCCACTGGACCGAACTCCTTGATGATGGTAAGGGGTCCGGTAGCTGGAGCACTACAGGTAGCAGGGCAGTCCGTGCACAAGAGTATAATGGAGAAGTCCCTGGGACCACGGAGTCACTGATGGTAGTCCGGGTGACGGAGCTCAGGTTCGGAAGCCGAGATGATGTCAGGCGGAGTCCGGAACCGTTGGAGCGAGATGACGGGTCACCACAGGGATCAGAGATGGTACGGACTGTCAGGATGGCAGATAGGCAGCGTTCGGGGTGCGGGATTCGGCAGGACCGGATGGCGAGGCAGGATCGGCTCTAGAAGAGAGATACGTAAGTATGGCAAAGAGACACAAGGAGACCTGACTCCTAGCTTGGGAAACACGAAGATCAGGCCCCGCCCACTTGGACATCAAACCCCTTTATACCCTGTACCTGTGTGCTTCATTTCCTGTTAATGGACGCTGGCCCTTTAAGAAAGGGTCAATGACCGCGCGCGCGCCCTAATGCGCATGCGCGCGGCCCGGGTGCCAGAAGCCAGAGCAGGAAGCTGTGAGGAGGAAGCAGCAGAGCCGGGCTGGGGCTGAGACGCCGACGGGCGCCGGGAGCGGGGACCAGGGGGCCTGGGAAGCGCCGGCAATGGATGCTGGAGAGCGGGGAGCGGCGGAGACCGGACTGAAGAACCGGGGAGCGAGGCAGGTGAGCCGGGGAGCAGCGCAGGGGACCCGGGGAGCGTGACAGATTCCCTTTAAAAAGCTGAAATAAATCTGTGAAGGAGGTCTAAGGAACTAGAATAAAAGTAAGAAAATATTATGGTCTTGTTTGAGTTCTATGATAATCATGTTAGGAAATATCTGTGGTATCTCCAGCCTCAAAGCAGATTTGTATCAATCCACATGCAGGGAAATGTAACTGCCAACAGTGCATTAAATGAAGTGTAAAACTCTGCTGTTCCCTGCTCAACGATATTTTATGTGCAGACAATTCTTAATTCATTATAAATTGCATATGAACACATGTTCCAATGCTTTATTTCATTTCATAGTAATACATTTGCATTCCCAGACTTTCCTTCCAAACAAATGTCTCATTCAGAGCCCAAGATTTATGACCTGATAAGTAGAACCTTGTAAATGACGGCGTCCAGATTGGGCGATTGTTAAAATGTTCAGGAAACGGTTGATGTGACATTAACAGGAGCCATAGGGATGAAAAATATATAGTGGTTACAGGAGTAAACCTGCACATTACATTCACATTTAATGCCCAATATGCGAGGCAAAGCAGCTTCAAATCGTTTGATTCCTTTACAGTCTGGACTGCGTTAATTAAGACACAAGTGGATTTAAAGAAATCTTGTCCCCTGAAAATACAGTCTAAGGGTATGTGCGCACGTTGCTTTTTACCTGCTTTTTACCTGCTTTTTTGCTGCTTGTTCTTCTGCGCTGTTTAATGCCAAAATGGATGTGTTCTTCTATTCAAGCAAAGTCTATGGGAATTTGGGTTTCTTGTTCACACTATGTTGTTCAAAATGCTGCCTTTTTGTGGCAGAACTTTGGTCAAAAACTCAGCTTTTCAAAGAAGCAACATGTCAATTGTTTTTGCCATTTGGGTTTTGCACTGCAAAGCTGAGTTTTTGACCAAAGTTCTGCCACAAAAAGGCAGCATTTTGAACAACATAGTGTGAACAAGAAACCCAAATTCCCATAGACTTTGCTTGAATAGAAGAACACATCCATTTTGGCATTAAACAGCGCAGAAGAAAAAGCAGCAAAAAAGCAGGTAAAAAGCAGGTAAAAAGCAACGTGCGCACATACCCTCAGGCCTGTTTCACACGTCAGTGATTCTGGTACGTTTGTGCTTTTTTTTAAACGTACCAGAATCACTGACATACGTAGACCCATTATAATGAATGGGTCTGCTCACACATCAGTGATTTTTCACTGCACGTGTCTCCGTGCGGCGTACCCGCGTGTGCGTGATTGCCGCTCGGAGACATGTCCATTTTTTTCTGGCATCACTGATGTTCCACGGACCACGCAGTGGTGTGGTCCGTGAAAGACGTGCCAGAAAAAAACGTGCTTTTAAAATAAAAAACATTTTAACTCACCCGGCGTCCAGCGATGTCCTCTGCAGCCCGTGCAGCTTGTTGCTTCTGAGCCGGCTCATTATTGTCGCGCATATTCATGATGCGCGACACAGCCGACCCGGAAGCAGCTGCTGCGGGGGTCAGCGCCGGCCGGATGCTGCACCGTGGGAGCGATCAGCACCATGGAGAGCGGGAGCGGGCACAGGTGAGTTGATTACTAAGTGCAATCATGGGCCACGGAGAACGGAGCCCGGATTGCACTTAGACAACCCACGTGTGCCGTGATTCACGGCACACGCAGGGACATGTGCGTGTTTTACACGCCAGTGAAAAATGTCAGTGTTTTTCACTGACGTGTGAAACGGGCCTAATCTGCAGGCAGCATTTTATAGAGCAGGGTGAGCGGAGCAGATGGATATATAGTTTTGAGACAAAAGGTTCAGTATAACCTGTATCTTAATTTAAACCTCTGCTAATGGATTTCACGCTTCTGGGGCGGATGTGGGCTGCTATTTTTAGGTTGGGAAGGGCCCAATAACCATGGGACTTCCCAGCCTGATAATACCAGTCCCCAGCCGTCTGCCTTAGCTTGACTGGTTATCAAAAACTGTTTCTAAAAAAATTATTTAAATAGATGGTGTGTGACACCTCTATTTTTGCTAAACAGCCAAGGTACAGCAGGCAGCTGAGGGCTACGGCATTTTTGTAATCTATCTATCTAGTTTTGCACATCTTTATTTCACTGTCATGCATTTTTTTCCAGTGCGTGTCACATAGCTGTCCCACGGATACCATCCATATGCTGTAGGTATTTTATCCATGCTGCCAGTAAAAAATGGGCATGGCTCCATGTGGCTCACATGGACACGTATGTGGTTCACACAGACATACACGTGGTTTACATGGACACATGGTCCATGTGAAAACTCAGAGGTGTGAAGACCCCCATTAATTTCAATTAGTAAGAGTGTCAACATGTCTCCAATACGTGTAAAACCAGACACCACATGTACTGGAGACACTGATGTGTGAAGGGGGCCTAACATGGTGCCTCCAGATTGGACTACATTTTCATGATAGGTTAAGGAAATATCTCTGCCCTTTCTAAATACACAGATAGAAAGATGGAATTCCATCATGCTTAAATTAAACTTTCTATTTACCTTTATATATCGCAAGGGGAGGTCTCTTTAAAATCTACAGCCTAATCCATACATCCGTGTTTCCCATGTTTTTTGCAGGCTGCAAAATAAAAAAAACAAACAATGGAGACGTCTGATTTTTATTGGACTAAAAAGACTGACTGCACTCCTCTACCTGACGTGTGAGCAGGTGCATAACTGAACATGACATAAAATACAAAAAGACAGTTTGCACTCTGATAATGCTAAAGTATGGAAACCATGAATGTGTGAACATGGACCTGCATTACTGGTAAGGAAAATCCTATATAGCAGGTTCCTACTTGCCCATACACAGGAGGTTTTTAACCTAGAGAGAGTCTTCAGCATAGCGTTAGGGATCCAGTTACGAGATATGCCGTGAAGGGGGAACTGGGCAGATATACAAATGGCCATTTATATATGCTAAATATCTCATTTTTCTCAGATTTTCCTTAGCAGTAATGCAGGTCCATGTTCACACATTCATGGTTTCCATGCTTTAGCATTATCGGAGTGCAAACTGTCTATTTGATTTTTATTGGAGTCGTGAATGATATTTTCACATTGAAATCTACTGGGCCAATTCATCATAGCTTTTACGCAAACCTGGAATGAATTGGACACATCCTACTCCAGGGAGCCCCTTCATTCAGACTGTTATGCAAGTCTTAATGAATACTTATACCTACCCTATGGGTCTGTGATAAACTCCAACAGCACACTGGTGGCATCCTAATGTCGTCCAATTTTCACTGACTGCTAGGATAAACTTGTGTATCAGGTATTTTTATTCTACAAGGAAAACTGATGAAACACTGAAGATAAAAATATAACTGATCCAACAATGATGAAGATCTTATTCACCACACTAATGAAACAGGATCAGGTTTTTTCTCAAATAGGAGAGAAAAAAATGGATGTCTGAATGAGGGTCTAAACTTACTGGATGCACCATCAGTGATATGTATATATTTACATATACATATATATACAGTACAGGCCAAAAGTTTGAACACACCTTCTCATTCAAAGAGTTTTCTTTATTTTCATGACTCTAAAAAATGTTGTAGATTCACATTGAAGGCATCAAAACTATGAATTATGTGGAATGAAATACTTAACAAAAAATTGTGAAACAACTGAAAATATGTCTCCTCCAGAATAAGACATCCCCTGAAAATAAGACTTAGTGCTTTTTTCAGGGTAAAAAAAAATGTAAGACAGTGTCTTATTTTTGGGGAAACAGGGTAGTATCACGGATGAAAATTGCCAATACAAGTCTATGAGTCCATGAAAATCACATACATCACACGGATAACATCAGTGTGCAATCTATGTGCTTAACAATGCAAAGGATAGGAAAAGCTTTGTAATTCATTAATTTATCCGTCAATGAAAAACAACGAAGACACACTGGTGGTAAAATCTGACACTGCGCAAATGTGGCGCCGTGGACTAGCCTGGTCGTCACAGTGACTACAACACAACACCCCCACACCGAGATAGGCACATCAGTCAGACACAAATCCTTGTTGTCTCCCTCCAGGGGCTGATGTCCACACCAGGTGGGGTGGAGCCAGGTGGTTGGCCCCACCCACTGAGGAGTTCACAGTCCTGGAGGCGGGAAAGGAAGTCAGTTAAGCTCGGGCAGAGCTCGAGTGAAGTTGGAGTTGAGAGCTGAGTAGGAGTCAGGAGAGCAGTAAAGTGGTAGTAGAGGAGCAAACTGACTGTGTCCGGGGACGTGGCCCGGGCACCGAGAGAAAGGTTGGCAGACGGTGGTGGCCATCTGCAGGAGAGGCAGATCGACGTGGAACCGTAGGACCGGGGACGGGCGGTGGCCCGCCGGTACCGAACCGGGGAGCGAAGTGAAGCCAACACAAACCGGCAGGGCCTGCGGACCCCGACCAGGCTTGGAGACGCTGTTAAACAGGTCAAATCCGTTAGTGACCGGAACCCCCGGGGTTTCCAAACAGCCAGGACCCGACTGAAGGCAACCGTCCAACCAGCAGAAAGGAAATACAGCTACCGCCACAGCTAGAGTTCCCAGGGCCAGAGCCTGCGGGCAAAAGGGCTCCTCCGGCGCATATCCATGCTGGGGAGCGTGGTACCGGTGGGAAGCCAGCGGGACCGAAGATACACAAAAGGTGCAGGGAAAGGCAGTCACCACCAACCGTCCGGGCGAAACCACAGCAGCCGGCTGCGAGACCCGTCCATCCAGCCGTTTGTTTTACCAGAGACTTCCATCCATTTGTGGCTGAGTGAGTACTACCGTTCCATCCGGCACCGCACTGCACAGTCCAAGCGCCCCCTGCACCTTGCCAACCCTGCCTCCCCGTAACCTCACCGGGCCCCGGGACCACCAACTCCTACCCACGGAGGGGGAAACAACATCCCAGCTGCTCCCTGCCATCGCTCCCAGGATCCCCGTCAACAGCAGCAGTGGTGTCCAACCTCACCACAACCCGTGGGTGGCGTCACAGACCAAATCCCCAAACCACCCCTTTCACTCATGGGCGAGGAACGCCGCTCGAGTCCTCGGATCCGGCCCACCGCTCGAGCCACCGAGCAGCCGCAGCAGCGCCGGACCCGAGCGTTAGCGAGAGCGCAGCAGCGACGGCGTCCTCCCCGTCCGCGACACAAACACTGATGATACTTGTGTGACGCCCTGGACAGTCAGGCAGGCAGACGGTAGTGGCCACCTGCAGGAGACCGGGAATATTACCGGTGGAACCGCAAGGGACCGGGACAGGGTAGTGGCCCGCCGGAATCGAACCGGAGAGCCAATTTATTTTCGAACCGGGCATGGAGGCTGAAGTCTTCTTCTCCCGGCGGGATATCTACCATCATCTTCCCCTGGGTCACCCGGATCGTGACCTGAAGGCCGGTGAGCTTGTCACATACACCCGCCACTGTTCGCCCTTGATGTAAGGAGGAGGGCGAGCCGTGGCGTTCCTAGGTGGCCCCAGTCCCCTCCCCCACCGTACAGCCCTGATGTGGAGCTGGAGGAGGCATACGAGGAAGGTGACCTTAAGTAAGGCAGCAGACTCCCGTTGTAAAAAAAGGACAGTCCCCGTTGGGACCAACAGTGTTTTGTGGTAGCCCGTTGGCTACTGAAGTGCCCGTCCCTGTTGGGACCCGATGTTGTCCCCTTTTTCCCCAAAGACAAGGTTGAGAACTAGCAAGCCACCCAATAACTATTGGGCTTGTAAACATTGCCCAACTGCCCTTCCCGCGACTGCCAGTCTCCGGAGAGGCTGGTTGGAGGAGGGACCCGCAGCAGAGCAGGCTGGGGTCCGGTCACCAACAGAACCGGTGACCATCCTCCGGGTCAGGGGTCCCCTTGGACGTGGGGCCTCTGAATGACTGCCGGGTGCGTAGCACCGTACCCGTTCCCGCTTGGGTAGCCTGGCCAGGTTCCTTTTTCCGGACTGGGGAAAAGGGGTGCTGCCCATTTCTTAGGGGCAGCATCAAGGTCTAGGTTGCTTGGGTGAGAAAGCGGAAGGACATGGACCCGTTCCCCGTATGTTTAATAAAAATGTCCCGTTTGCAACAGTTTAAGTAATGTGCCTCCCGTGAGGGAAGAAATGAAAAAATGCTTTTTGAATGTTTTTCACTGGTTTATTTCTCAGAAAAAAAAAATAAAATAAAAACCGGTGATGGACAGGTAGCCCGCGGATGTTCTGCATTAAACCAAGGGGGAATGTGACGCCCTAGACACCCAGGGGTCACAGGTCACTACACTCACCACATACACCCCCACCCTAGTAAGGTACCATCAGTCAACCAAAGACCTGATTGCCTCCCTCAGAGTCAGACAGGCACACCAGGTGGGCAGAGTCAGGCGGATAGACACGCCCTCCGAGGAGTCTGCTGGCCTGAGGCAGGAAAATACAAGCAGATAGAGTTTTGGAGTTTGGAGAGAGGAGTGAGAGGAGCGCAGTGCTGTAAGGGGCCTGGGTTGGAGCCTAGGACCCCTGATCAGTCAGGCAGGCAGATGGAAGTGGCCGCCTGCAGGAGACCGGGAATATGACCGGTGGAATCGTAAGGGACCGGGACAGGGTAGTGGCCCGCCGGGACCGAACCGGGGAGCCAACTGGATACCGGAGCACCAGGCAGGGTACTCAGACCCCGAACTAGGCTATAAGCCACCACCATAGTCAAATCAACTGATTGCGGTCTGGACCTCAGGGGTTCATTCCCACCTAAGTCCCGATTGAAGGCAACAGCCCAACCCGTCCGGATAGGAGCCACCGCCTAAGGCCAGAGATCCAAAGGGCCAGCATCTGCGGGCAAACGGGCTCTTATGACACTTACACGCCGAGGAGCGGACTACCAGTGCCCAGGCACAGTGGTCAAGATACATACACAGGTGCAGGAGAAAGGCGGATATTGCCAACCAGACTGGGAAGCTGCAGCCGGCTGCGGGCCCCGTTCATCACCCCGTTTGGTTTACCAGTGACTCTGTGTGGTTTAATCGTGAGTACACCAGTGCCCTCAGGCACCGCACCGCGCTGCACCACAACATTGCGCGATGCACCCCGGCCCTCGCCAACCGGGCCCCGGGACCAACATCCCCTTCCCATGGAGGGGTCAACACCTAGCTGCGCCATTACACCACTCCCGAGAGTCCCCGTACCTTGACTGCAGCGGTGGTGGCCACAATCACCACAACCCGTGAGTGGCGTCACGAACAATCATCCCAAAACCAAATACCCGCATCCCCCGCGCGTAGCGCCAACCTCCCTTGCAGAGCGACGTGACCCCCGGGTCCGTGAGAGGCTCGAGCCACCACCCGCAGCACACGAGCACGGATCCCAGCGGTACACTTGTATCATTTTTTTGCATATGTAATGACGCCTTAAAGGGGTTGTCTATCACTTTCTAATATTTACTTTATGCGGCCAAGAGAGAATATGGACAAGGGTCCAACAAGAATCTCCAGACTTACTAAATAGTGCATGTGACAATATTTGGATTTAGAATTTGCTCTTCACTTATATAAAAAGAATGAAATGATCTTAGTGTGTAACAATCTTTCAGCACATTCTTCTATTTTTGCTTCTGTAAAATGAGATAATCAAGATTAGATGGCATAAACAGAGATGGGACAATCAGCAAGGAAATAAACCATTTTTTATGAAAAGCAAATTTCATTTATTTCTGCATATGAAGATTAGATTTTATTGCCTGAAACATTTGTACACTTTTTATGTAAAATTTCATACTGACATTTGATTTAGTTTTCAATTATGAAGTTATGTTTTTATTCCTATTCTTGCTGTAGGTATGTTCTAATTAGTTTTAGATTTTACCTTTTGATACTTAGGTTGCAATCATTCCTGACCAAGTTTCATAAACAAGCCTTTGGTCTTAATTTTTTTTTTTTTTTTTTTAAAAGAAAAAGGGTGATGTAATTATTTGACATGTTATAAAACATGGAAACATCATTCTGTAAATTAAACATACAAAATGTGAACACTTTGCACATAAGGCAGTGCATAACTATATGGGGACTCAGAGGTTGGAGGAAGGCATTTAAGGAGTCTTTTGTTGGCTGACAACATTCAAATCTTTCTGCTCATTGAGAACTCATCATTGTAAGCACAGGAAGCAGGACTGTATTTACCACTAGGTACCGGAGGTCCAGTGCCTAGGGCGGCAGGTTGCGGGGGGCATTACCAGGGTCGCCATCAAATTTTATTTATTCAGAGGAATCTTCCCTCCCCCGGACTCTATATGAAAACCGGAGTCTTTGCGGGGGAGGGGGATTTGGGGGCAGTGAACCTGTGTTCATTTCTATTAGCATCTTTAAGACACTAATATAAATGAACCTCTGTGCACGCCTGCCCACACTTCCAGGTTCAGTGGAGCTCCAATCAGCTCCGTGACTCGACATGCGGGGGCGTGCTCTCGCTCATGAGGTCATAGTGTGACGCCCTGACAAAATCAGGTTGTCACAGAAAACTGCATTCCTTCTTCCAGATGCAGGATTCCCTCCTCCTTGGCCTTCCAACACAACCCCACACACAGGTACAAACACCAGCCACAAAAGTCTAGTCACCCCCCCCAAGGACAATAGGGACACACGGACTACCTGAGCTGACTAGGTGGCAGACGGCAGAGCAGGGCCACAGGCGACGGAGATCCGGTCGTGGGAGACCTTAAGTGGACTGGGGCAGTGTTGTAGCCTGCTGGTGCTGACAGCGGGAATCTGGTCCGGAGGCCGTGCACAGTCGGGGAACCTGAACCCTAGGGCGAGGACAGCTCCTTTCCAATTAACCAGCATGAGACAAGATTCTAAGTCTTGTCCCACTAGTAGCCCAGATAGAGCGAGACGGAAGCCCAACGCGGGGGATAGGGCGTCTGCAAGTGCCTGCAAAAAACCCAAGGGTCAGATCTCGCAGGCCACAGCTCCCACAGCAAAGACACCGGGAGTGGACTTTTCCCGTTTCATGCGGACTAGTCAACACACGAGACACCAAACTAGAAGTGCAGGAGGAAAGGCCCCTGTTCTGTTCACCGGTGTGTGGGACCCGAGCACACCACTCCGGAGGCTACCGGTATCCGGCACTTGGTTTACTATCTGGACTGTGATTTATTAAAAAAACAGTAAGTACACCGGTATCATCCGGTCCAGCCTGCACACTGCGTCCCAGCACTCTACTCCACCTACACCTGGGCCCCGGGACAACACCTCCCCTACCCATGGAGGGGATAACATCCTGCTGCCCCGCTCCATCAGTCCCGGGCACCCCATACCAATGCAATGGCAGTGTCACCAACCATCACGGCAACCTACGGGTGGCGTCACTGACAAACTCTCCCCTGTAAATAACCCCTTTATTCAGTTGTGGGCGACGGGCTGCTACATGAACCTCGGATCCGGATGCCACTCGAGCCACAGCCACGATCCTGGACCCGAGCATCTCGAGTAGCCCCCTGCCGTGGTCTGTGCCCCCGCCCGCGACAATGGCAGCGCAATTAATTTTCCTGCCAGTGTCTCTGCAGGGCACTGTGAGAAGGAAGTGTTGCCGGAGCAGGTAAGCACTCCTTAAGCCAAAGATTCTGGACACAGCCTGGGGGGTGGGATCAGCATGGAAAAGGGGGCTGCATGGCATGGAATCTGTATGGAAAAGGGGTCCGCATGGGGTGCGATCTGTATGGTAAAGGAGGCAGCACAGGGTGGAATGAGTATTTTTAAAGCGGGTAACCCAGGGTGGAATCTGTATGGAACATTGGGCAGCATGGGGTGGGGTCAGTATAGAAAAGAGGGCAGCATGGGGTGGAATCTGTATGGAAAAGGGGCAACATGGGGTAGGATATGTATGGAAAGTGGGGAAGCAAGGGGTGCGAGGTATATGGAAAAAGAGGCAGCAAAGGGTGGGGTGGAATCTGTATGTCAAAGGGGGCAGCATGTGGTGGGATCTGTATGGAAAACAGGGGCGTGATACCATGGAAAGCATGTAGACGCCCACAGGGGGATGCGACGTCCATGGGGTTAGAAACCCTGTCATTTACATAGGGAATATGTAAGTAATAAAACGTTATTTTATTACTTTCAAATTACACAATATAACAACACAGAGATGGGCAGGAAGGGGTTAGCAGCTTACACAGGCTGCTGCTTGTAGGTCAGAACGCTTTTTTGACCTGAGAGGTTCCCTTTAAATTGTAAGTGCACTTTCAAGTAACTCTCCAGGATAAGCTGTTACATTTGTGTACATGAAGAATAACACAATTTCTGCCTGTTAAATTACTTGTATGCTGTATTTTACTAGAAGTATGAGCAGTTTCTCCTTGAGCATTTCTGCTTTTGTTTTCCACCTGTTTCCCCCACTTCACATCTTTATAGAGCTTTATAACAGTAGTTGTAATTTAATCCCTCATTGCAGACAGATTTGTAGACAGATCTGATCAGTTTTTGAGAATGAACAAGAGACAAAATTAGTACGAAAGAGGCAACTCTATCTAATAGGATGTCAGACAAAGTTTTTTTCTATCTTCCCTTGTTTTGTTTTATTTATGAAAAAAATATACTTAAAGTCTAATTACTATTTAAAGGTTATAATCAGGATATCCTAGATTTTTCTCTATGACCAGTCATTCTTTTGGTAGCCCTCTGGAGCTATATTTTGACAACACTTTTTTGTGGGTGAGATCTTTAGAACTTAACAGAGTATACTATATGCAGCCCGAGGATGGAGTTTCCCCGCACAGGTTCGATCCTGTTCGTGACGATAAAGCAAGTTGCCGCACCCCAGGACCTGTAAGGGAGCTGATCGGATCAGGGCATCCGGTTCTCAGAGTCTATGTCAGTGGTGGCCAGTACCCAATTATGTGACCCCAGGGGCCGCTTGTAAAAGGGGTTATATTTACAGGGGATAGATAGTTTTTAATGTCCGTTATGCCACTTGCGGTATGCGGCAATGTGTAGAAGCCGCTGCTGCACAATATCTCATCATTGGGGCTGATGGTAAAGGGCAGCCTGGATGTTATCACTCTCCGCAAGTAGAGCGGTACCCCAGGGGAGGATGTTGGTGGTTGTAGTAGTATGTTAGTTCGTAATGCAGAAATGCAGCAGTAATGGAGACCACACAGGGACTGAAGGTTAACCGATTCTTTACTCACACAGGTGGTAAGATGCAGCCTGGTGCTGGTTGCAGGGGTCCCAGGTTCCCTTTGTCCAGTGCTGGCCCTGTGGCTCCATTGGCTCTGTCTCTGGCACCTCGTAATTGGGGGTCCCCGTGA
The DNA here is from genome assembly GCF_048569485.1 of Anomaloglossus baeobatrachus. Taxonomy (NCBI): domain Eukaryota; kingdom Metazoa; phylum Chordata; class Amphibia; order Anura; family Aromobatidae; genus Anomaloglossus; species Anomaloglossus baeobatrachus. Next base: position 369,069,242 of record NC_134357.1, read on the forward strand.
CGTGAAGCTGTTTGGGGTCTCTCCCTGATTCTCTCTCTCCTGCTGCTGCTGGCCCGTATGACAGGTGGCGTGAACCGATGCAGGGCCAGACCTTCGTGTCGCTCCCTGGTTCCCTCTCTGCCACTGTGTCCCGGACAATCTGGTGGTGATGAACCATGAAAGTCCCCGTCACCTGCAGACTTGCCAGATGGGCCTGAAACTTCCACCTGGCATAGGGCTGTGTACCCTGCCGTGCCTTGGTTCCTGGAGTTCCAGTTACTCGACGCTCTGGCGACCACTCCTTATTCGAAAAACCACCATATATAATTACTCTAAAAGTTACTTTATTATTAATCTAGTTAAAATAGACACATAGAGCGTCCTTTCAAACAACACAAAGCACAAAACACGATTTGTGCCGGTGACTGCTAGATAGGTATAGGATCAACGTAGTAAGGAATTAGGTCTCAATAATTCTGACGTAGGCTTAAAGATACTAAGACATACCCTACATTACCCTTCCTACCGACGGAGGATGTCATAATTTTTTGGGCATCCCGCGTTGCAGGTGGCTGACCCTTACTCTCCCTATAACTACCTAGCACAATAACCACCACATAAACAGGTGTAAAGAAAAGGTGAAGGACAAACCACATACACACAATACAACAATTGCGTTAAATATAATATGGTTTTCTAACTGGTGCAAAAATCCTAGTTAGAGCAATTAAATATTTTTAGGAATGGAGTCAATGGGCCCACTTAGGCAAATGGGTACCCTTAACTCTCTTTTCTGATATACACATGGGGTGAGACCTGTCAGTCATGCAAAACTGATTAGAAAAAAGTCAGAATAGGTCCGCTTTGGGTACTAGTCATTTCAGTCATATTCTTCAGGTCTCTTAAACCATGTCTCAAAGTGTTTCGTGACAGGTTCCCTTTCATTTTGGTTACTTGAAATAAGCCTCCAAACAGGTTTCTCTTCAAAAGCCCTGACTAAGAGCTGTCCGGTATCCACGGCTTTAATAATTTTTGATATTTAGTTAAACATCTTTCTGCACCTCAAAATACATGAACGAAAAACCTCCTCCTGGAACATTGACCCTGTCATACATATTTTTGCATGTTATTAGTTTAGTACTAGGATTGTACTGGTCAATAGAGATGAGCGGACCTGTGAGAGTTCAGTTCGGAGGGTTTAGATGGACTTTAGTTACATTTTGGTTTAGGACCCGGACTTGAGCTGAACCCCAATGGAAGTCACTAATTGGGCAGTTCGGGTCTGTGCCCACATGCAGCCATCTATAAACAGTTCTCTTTGGAGGGAGAGTGGGCAGGGTTTTACCATTGTTTTTTTTGTTTGGTGCACACTACATCCGATCACGCTTTTGTTACACCCAGTGTGAGCTGATCAAAGACTGCAGGCGGCTTGTACTAAGCTAGGCACCAAGAGTACTCGAGAACAGCCATGCTCGGGCGAGTGGTTTTCATATGTAAAGCACCCAAACTCTGAACCTGAACTCTGGGTTTTGTTTGTTAAGTCTTTGTTTGGGTTCGCTCATTGCTACTGGTCTGGTCAACACTATGTACAATGAGTGCGAGTGGACATTTTGCAGTACTTGCTAAAATATTTAGCACACATCTGGCAAGGAAAATTTTTGAAAACCAATCCTGGTATATCACTACATAAGGTGCAAACTTGATGATATGCCCTGTGTCTTCCTTTCTAATCTGTATTAATCACAATCTCAGGTATTTCGGCCTCTATAGATTGGCTTCTGAAATCAGTAATAAAGTGTTAAAGGGAATATGTCACCTGGTTTTTGCTACCCAATCTGAGAACAGCATAACGTAGAGACAGAAATCTTGATTCCAGCGATGTGTCACTTACTGGGCTGCGAGGTGTAGCTTTTATAAAATCAATTAATTTTATTAATATTTAATAGCTTAATGAGCAGTAGATTATCGTTAGAGGACTACTTGTACTGCTGCCAGGTAGTCCAGTATATTCATGAGCTCTGTATAACTGCTAGATCTGCAACAGAGGAAATATTAATTTTATCAACATGACAGCAAACAGCTCAGTAAGTGACACATCGCTGGAATCAGGGTCTCTGTCTCTACATTATGCTGCTCTCAGCTGGAGCAGAAAAAAACAGGTGAGAGATTCTCTTTAATATCTACTATGAATTTTACTTTAAGGCAATTTGCTGCACATGGAAGAAATAATGCATATGGAATAGAAGTAGGACGGTCAAATCAGGACACTGTTCTATGGATTTTAGTTATTATATTTTATTGTCAAATAACAAATCAATACAGCCATATGTTTGGAAATTCCTTGTCAACAACAGATTAAATACTTCCGATAAAGCATGAGGTTTTTTTCAGAATGTGCCGGACATTTAAGATTAAGGAGAATTAAACAATCTTTAACTTACTTAAACTACAGATGGAGTATATCAGGCACAAACGAGTGAGGTAGTCAACTTAATATTATTATGAAGACCTCAACTTTTCTCCTTTTTCTTCTCTTTAGTTTATTAGAGCCTTTTTTCCCTTGGTTTGTTCTTATAACCACAGAAGACATCTTGAAGTGCAACCTCTCATATCCATCAGACTCTTTAGGGGGTAATACTTTGAAGTTGCACAAAAATGATGACTTGTGGCATTTTTATGGCAATTCCAGTCAACTCCGTCAACTTTTAGAAAAGTGGGTGAAGTTCGAACAGGAAGGTGTATAATCAAGTGCAATCCACAAATTAATCATTATTTACAGTGACAAGCAAAAGGGTAACTATGTTTTGAACTTTTGACTTCCAGGCTCCGTTTTTCACCTTCCACTACAGCTTTGAACATGAAACTACTTTCATTTTATAGACAATTATATTTTCTATCTCATACATAAACTTGACTTGCAACTATTAGTTATGCAGAGTCTTGTCATGTCACTATTGTATTGTTACTGTTTTGCTCCTGGTGTTTGACTTTTTTTCTTCCTGCATACAATAAATTACAAACTGTTCTCAATTCCCTAAGAGATCAGTGTTTTATTAGTTTGATTCCCGAGTGAAAAGTCACTGGTTCGATTTAAGAAGCAGCCATGAAGAATAATTCCCAAGAATATATAAACAGCATGATCCAGCTCATCGATAGTGGTCTCTCGGACAAGAAAATTGCCAAAATGCATCATGTGAGTGCCATGGCTCATGAATGGATGGATAGACTTTATTTAATATTCTTCCAACTGTTCAGAGGTGGACATCCAGGCAAAATATCCCAATCAAAAAGTTGGCCCATCACAAAGTCTTTCAGTTTTGGTGTGATAAAAACGGCAGTGCAGGCAGCTCATATGTTTCGTAATAGTGAAATTACAGATGTCCATGCAAGCACTGTGTGATGCAGGCTACATAAGTCTGGAATAGTGGCCCAATAGAAGGTGAAGAAGTCTTGACTTCAGTATCATCACAAGAAGCGTCGGCTCAACTTTCCACAGAAATATGAAGAGTGGACAGTAGAAGATTGGATACGGGTGATTTGGAACACTGAGATGAAAGTCAATAGACTAAGCTTGATGGGTGCAAATGTTTCTGAAGAAACATGGGAAAAAGGGGCTAATGGATCAAAGAAATTAAAGTAACTGGCAAGTTTACGTGACCAGGATCTATGGTACTCAGTGCTGAGCCATATGTGCGTATGCTACAAGACATGTTACTTCATACACTTGAGTACTATGGGTATGAAAAGTATGACATGGTGTTCCAGCAGGACAACAACCTGAAGCATACGTCAAGATTGGCGAATAAATGGTTCTATGACAATGAAGTGGAGATGTTGAGATTGCCACCACACTCCTCAACCCAATTGAACACTTTTGGGTAGAATTAAAGAAAAAGCTGTATATATACCCAAGTGAGTCGACCAATATACAAAATACTATAAATCCAAGACCTGAATTATAAAAACATTTCTTTTTATTGGCTCTACAAATAATTAAAAACACCAAAAATACAAATAGCACAAGTGCAAGATGAAAAGTGCCAAATACAATTTTTGTCTCACACCACCTAATTTAACCCTGATATCTCCCTATGGTATCCACTAACTAACCATGGAGCCCTCCCTAATGTTAAATGGGGTCCCCGCTCCAAGGAGGCTGTCCCTCTATTAGTGCCTAGTATTCCCTAACCTTAGCAAGATCATACAATACAGAAATAGGAGAAGGATAGAAAAGGTAGTGAAAGAGGAAACAGGTTAGGGTAGACGAATACCTCATTCAATCAGGGCAGGTCAGGCCTTATAATGGATATAAGAAACAACAAAGAAAAGCAACGGAGATTAAATAGCTGAGATAAAAATATATTTTTTATTAATCAATCAATAGTTATAGCATAAATAGTAATTAAGGAAAAACATTAAAAACAAGGTGCTACTAGATGTTCATAAAAAGGATTTTTGGGGGGAGGGGGAAGGGAGAGGGAGAGAACAATTCCCAATCTAATCCCACAAGAGGCAGACACAAAGGTATAAGTTAAAGGGAGGCCCAGGGAGAGTACAAAATATAAATATAATGACTAAGATAGAGGGCAATGAACAAAGGGGGGAGCTATTGCACATATTAATCCATTATATTGCTCCTTGTTCCGTCCATAATTAGGCAAAGTAGAATAATTAATTGCCCTCCAAACAAATGTAAAGTCTCACCCATGGACACAGTAGCCCCACCAGTGTGTCTCTGACTGCCAAGGAAACCTCCGACGCGCGTTTCGCGATGTTAATTGACCGCTTCATCTGAGAGAAATTATATAAACTGAGAATTGCAGGACCTTATATCCCCGGTCATGTGACTGGATTGGTTGTGTATAAAAGGACCTATCTGGTCCCAACTAAAAATCCCGGCTAGCCATCGGCGCATGCGCGCCGTGTGTCCCGCGCCCAGGAACGCCCACACCAGTTATCATGAGGATAAACAAGGGGAGTGTGCACAGCGTCATCGGTAACCATAGACGCTATACACACGCCCCCATCCCCATACAGATGCCGATGCAAAACATCACAGGCACGCACAGGCGGCAGGCATGCGCACAGGCAGCGAGGAAAGGTCTTTCCTATAAAAATTACACCATATAGTGAGGGTGAAGGTGAGAGTTCTCATAATATGCCCCTAGAAAAATTGCATCGCTGATCACACATATTACAATATACATAAGGCCATAACATACAATAGTATTTAATCCAATAGATATACTGTGTTCATCTTCATAATCGTAAACTGTCACTGTAGCAGATTACTCTGGATATGGCATATAAAGAACATCACGACAAAGTGAAAGCCCTTCATATTTTGTTATTTCAGGTAGCCAGGGATTCAATAGGGTTGGACCTGCAATAATCATGTAAAGACAGAAAAGAGAATATTAAAAAATGGATTCTGTATAAAAATTACTTCTTTTGTCCTTTTGTAGCACAATTTAGACATGTACAAAACAATTTAAAAACAATTTAAAAACTGATGGTATATAAACAGTGGCGTAACTAGAGTTTGATGGGCCCTGGTGCAAACTTTGGACCGGGCCCCCCCCCCATGTACACAACACTTAGGGTACGGGATAATGATGCTGACACTTGGCTTTTACCCACAGCACCCAGGTTTCCCATGATCTAAAATCCCTCTATCAGCACCCAGCTTTCCCATGCTCTGTCATACATCTTTCCCTCAGCACCCAGCTTTCCCATATCAGAGCATGGGAAAGCTGGGTGCTGAGAGATGTATAGCAGATCATGGGAAAGCTGGGTGCTGAGAGAAGATGTATAGCAGAGTATGGGAAAGCTGGGTGCTGAGAGATGTATAGCAGAGCATGGGAAAGCTGGGTGCTGAGAGAAGATGTATAGCAGAGCATGGGAAAGCTGGGTGCTGAGAGATGTATAGCAGAGTATGGGAAAGCTGGGTGCTGAGAGATGTATAGCAGAGCATGGGAAAGCTGGGTGCTGAGAGAAGATGTATAGCAGAGCATGGGAAAGCTGGGTGCTGAGAGATGTATAGCAGAGCATGGGAAAGCTGGGTGCTGAGAGAAGATGTATAGCAGAGCATGGGAAAGCTGGGTGCTGAGAGAAGATGTATAGCAGAGCATGAGAAAGCTGGGTGCTGAGAGATGTATAGCAGAGCATGGGAAAGCTGGGTGCTGAGAGAAGATGTATAGCAGAGCATGGGAAAGCTGGGTGCTGAGAGAAGATGTATATTAGAGCATGGGAAAGCTGGGTGCTGAGAGATGTATAGCAGAGCATGGGAAAGCTGGGTGCTGAGAGATGTATAGCAGAACATGGGAAAGCTGGCTGCTGAGAGAAGATGTATAGCAGAGCATGGGAAAGCTGGGTGCTGAGAGAAGATGTATAGCAGAGCATGGGAAAGCTGGGTGCTGAGAGAAGATGTATAGCAGAGCATGGGAAAGCTGGGTGCTGAGAGAAGATGTATAGCAGAGCATGGGAAAGCTGGGTGCTGAGAGAAGATGTATAGCAGAGCATGGGAAAGCTGGGTGCTGAGAGAAGATGTATAGCAGAGCATGGGAAAGCTGGGTGCTGAGAGATGTATAGCAGAGTATGGGAAAGCTGGGTGCTGAGAGATGTACAGCAGAGCATGGGAAAGAGCCCTTTTCCCTCAGCACAAAACATTCCCATCCCATACTTGTATCTTTTTCCTCCCTCATATATAGTTCTCCAAATACTATAATGGCCCCCACATAGCCTTCCATATAGTATAAAGGTTCCCACATAACCCTTCATATATTAGAATGCGCCTCCATAGTCCCCCATGTATTATAATGCATTTCCCATAGTCCTCCATGTATTATAATGCATTTCCCATAGTCCTCCATGTATTATAATGCATTTCCCATAGATCTCCATATTTTATACTGCACCACAGTCCCCCATGCTTTATAATGCACCCCCACAGACCATGTGTAAGGTAGCCTCCATAGTCCTCCATATATTATAATGTAGCCCCCATAGTCCTATATGTATTATAATGCAGCCCCATAGACCTCCATGTATAATGCGCTGCTATAGTCTATGTATAAGGTGTCCTTCATGTTTATTATGCAGTCCCATAGACCTCCATGTGTCATGCAGCCAGCACCCCCAGGCCTCCATGTATTATGCAGCCAGTCCCACCAGGGCCTCCATGTGTCATGCAGCCAGCCCCACCAGGTGTCATGCAGCCAGCCCCACCAGGTGTCATGCAGCCAGCCCCACCAGGGTCTCCATGTGTAATGCAGCCAGCTTCCCCCGGGCCTATATGTGTCATGCAGCCAGCCCCCCCAGGTCCTCTATGCGTCATGCAGCCAGCCCCCCCCAGGGCCTCTATGCGTCATGCAGCCAGCCCCCCCAGGGCCTCCATGTGTCATGCAGCCGGCCCCCCCAGTGCCTCCATGTGTCATGCAGCCAGCCCCCCCAGGGCCTCCATGTGTCATGCAGCCAGCCCCCCCAATGTGTCATGCAGCCAGCCCCCCCAGGGCCTCCATGTGTCATGCAGCCATCCCCCCCAGGGCCTCCATGTGTCATGCAGCCAGCCCCCCCCAGGGCCTCCATGTGTCATGCAGCCAGCCCCCCCCAGGTGTCATGCAGCCAGCCCCCCCAGGGCCTCCATGTGTCATGCAGCCAGCCCTCCCAGGGCCTCCATGTGTCATGCAGCCAGCCCCCCCCCCAGGGCCTCCATGTGTCATGCAGCCAGCCCCCAGGGCTTCTATGTGTAATGCAGCCTGCCAGCCAGCCCCACCAGGGCCGCCATGTATCATGCAGGCAGCTTCCCCAGGCCTATATGTGTCATGCAGCCAGCCCCCCCAGGGCCTCCATGTGTCATGCAGCCAGCCCCCCCCCAGGGCCTCCATGTGTCATGCAGCCAGCCCCCAGGGCTTCTATGTGTAATGCAGCCTGCCAGCCAGCCCCACCAGGGCCGCCATGTATCATGCAGGCAGCTTCCCCGGGCCTATATGTGTCATGCAGCCAGCAAAATAAAAAAACAAGTACCTCTCAGCTCCTTCTGACCCCTGCGACTGTGGTAGTTATGCCCCTGCCCCCATATGTCACACACCCTGCTCCCCATACAGCCTGCACCCCCATATCACACACACCCTGCCCCACATATCTCACCCTGCCCGTACCCCAACTTACCCCTCTCAAACACTCTGCACCCTTCACATGCTTCTGTCACAGTCTGCAGCCCTCATATGCCCCTCACCCTGCAGCCCCTCCCCTCATGTCCCCTCTTTTCTCATTACCACTCATGTGTTCAGAGTATCTTCTTCTGCTTTCTCCCCGGCCTCCTGTGTCTCCTCCCACACAGTCACATGGGCGTGACATCATCGCAGGTCCTGGTAGGGATGGATTCCGTCTGCCGTGCAGGAGCACATCTCCTCTGCAGCAGGTCAGGAACGCCTGGTGGCCTCTCCAGGTCAGGGGCCCCTCTGCCCCCTGCAGACACCGGGCCCCCCTGACTCACAGGCCGGCCCCCTAACGGTCGCGCAGTCGGCCAGTACATAGTGGCACTACACATAGGGGCCCGGCAGCCGGCTCTGCAGAGCGGCTGCCGGGCCCCTATAACCCTGCGGGCCCGGTCGCAGTGGCGACCTCTGCGACCGCGATCGTTACGCCCCTGTATATAAACATTGTACTCATTGAAAGTAGGGACCAGATTATAGAAAAAAAGAAAAGCTCAAAGATTCATTCAACCATTTGGGAGACACAGTGTCTAATATAGTAATCCATCTCGCCTCCCTCTGGGCCAATAGCTTCCTGTTATCACCACCCCGTATACCCATATGGACAACATCAATCCCCCTGATACTAAAGGATTTTGGGTTACAGCCATGAAAGGCTGTTTGCTCCGCCATTAGTGCTTCTAGAGTCTGTAAGGCCCTCCGCTCAGCTGCATCCATTCCCTGTCCATCAGTTTTTTTGAGTATCCCAAGATACTCGTGTACTCGGCCCGAGCACCGAGCCCAATGTTATCCTATGGGAGACCCGAGTATTTTTGTGAAATGACCCCCCGGCAGCATGTAGAAACCCTAAAAATGTCACAAAAGTCTCAGAAGAGTGCTCAAATGACATGGCAACAGCATGGGGAAGACCCCTTGAAGCATTTATCACTCAAAAGTCACAGCTGTGAACAATTTTGTCCGAGTTTTACGCCATTTTTACGGACTCACCAGAAAACCTTCCAAAATGACACCAAAATGAATTTTCATGGCGGAAATGTTAAGGGCACATACCCAATAGTGAGATAGAGCTGGTGTATGTTACTTTTTGAGATTAATACATGAAAGATTTTACGTGAAAACCTTGTGTGGCACTCCGATGTCCAAAACGCACGTTTTGTGCTTTTTACTAACGATGTCGGTCATTTTTTTTTTCATTCTATCTCCCGTCGGTCGGTCTCGCTCTGTCGGTCTCTCTCTGTCTTGTCTGTCCCCCTCTCACAGTCTGTCGGTCAGTTCCCCCCTCTCTCTCCTACTTACCGTTCCCCGATCACCGGCGCGGCGCTGCACGGCTGTTCACTAAACTCCGGCGGCTTTTCCTCTTTTGAAAAAGCCGGCCGCTCATTAATCAATCTCGTATTCTCTGCTTTCCTGCTTTTCGGCGCCTATGATTGGTTGCAGTGAGACACGCCCCCACACTAAGTGACAGCTGTCTCACTGCACCCAATCACAGCAGCCGGTGTGTGTGTATACTGTGCAGTGAAATAAATAATTAAATAATTAAAAAAAACGGCGTGCGGTCCCCCCAATTTTAATACCAGCCAGATAAAGCCATATGGCTGAAGGCTGGTATTCTCAGGATGGGGAGCTCCACGTTATGGGGAGCCCCCCACCCTAACAATATCAGTCAGCAGCCGCCCAGAATTGCCGCATACATTATATGCGACAGTTCTGGGACTGTACCCGGCTCTTCCCGATTTACCCTAGTGCGTTGGCAAATCGGGGTAATAAGGAGTTAATGGCAGCCCATAGCTGCCACTAAATCCTAGATTAATCATGTCAGGCGTCTCCCCGAGATTCCTTCCATGATTAATCTGTAAATTACAGTTAAAAAACACACACACCCGAAAAATCCTTTATTAGAAATAAAAAACACTAACAAAGTCCCTCATTACCAATTTATTAACCCCGACAAACCCTCCATGTCTGGCGTAATCCACGGACCTCCAGCGTCGCGTCCAGCTCTGCTGCGTGAAGGTGACAGGATCTGCAGAATACACCGCCGCTCCGGTCACCTCCACGCAGCTAATGAGATGAGTATAGCGATCAGCCGAGCTGTCACTGAGGTTACCTGGATCCAACGGTGGATGCAGCGGTGGCCGCGGGTAACCTCAGTGACAGCTCAGCTGATCGCGCTACTCACCGCCGCACCGGTCAGCTCCATGCACCAACTGAGGTGAGTATAGCGATCAGCTGCTGTCACTGAGGTTAATCGCGGCCACCGCTGGATCCAGCGGTGGCCGGGAGTTACCTGACTGACAGCAGCTGATCGCGCTATTCCCTTCATTAGCTGTGTGGAGGTGACCGGAGCGGCGGTGTCTTCTGCAGCTCCTGTCACTTCCATGCAGCAGAGCTGGACGCGATGCTGGAGGACTGTGGAGTACGCCGGACATGGAGGGTTTGTCGGGGTTAATAAATTGGTAATGAGGGACTTTGTTAGTGTTTTTTATTTCTAATAAATGATTTTTTCGGGTGTGTGTGTTTTTTAACTGTAATTTACAGATTAATCATGGAAGGAATCTCGGGGAGACGCCTGACATGATTAATCTAGGATTTAGTGGCAGCTATGGGCTGCCATTAACTCCTTATTACCCCGATTTGCCAACGCACTAGGGTAAATCGGGAAGAGCCGGGTACAGTCCCAGAACTGTCACATATAATGTATGCAGCAATTCTGGGCAGCTGCTGACTGATATTGTTAGGGTGGGGGGCTCCCCATAACGTGGGGCTCCCCATCCTGAGAATACCAGCCTTCAGCTGTATGGCTTTATCTGGCTGGTATTAAAATTGGGGGGACCGCACGCCGGTTTTTTTAATTATTTATTTATTTATTTTACTGCACAGTATAGACCCGCCCACCGGCTGCTGTGATTGGGTGCAGTGAGACACCTGTCACTCAGCGTGGGGGTGTGTCTCACTGCAACCAATCATAGGCACCTGTGGGCGTGGAAAGCAGGGAATATGAGATGGCTGTGTACAGAGCACAGCGTGCCCGCCGGTATAAAGGCTCGGTCACGCTGTGCGGGCCGGCCAATCACTGCAATTCCACAACTAACAGGGCTGTGGCATTGCAGTGGTCTGCCAGCCAATCCCTGCATGAGGGCTGGCTCTCAAAAGAGCGCCAACATGCAGGGATGAAGACCACGAGTACAGCACGAGTATTGCAAAATTACTCGGCACCCGCCGAGTAGCCCGAGTACAGTGATACTCGTGCGAGTACCGAGTAGTAACAAGCATACTCGCTCATCACTAATCTTTGTATGCTGTGAAGAAATTAAACGCATTGGTGGGAGAAAATGTTAGTCCCTTACTCAAAAGTGTTAACTGAACATCTGTCAGATTGTGATCTGATAGATTAATTACCTGACGTCCTCCCTTGTTTTTGCCATCCCTCCTGCCAAAATTATTGTTCCTCTTAGTTTGTCGAAGTCTATTATTCCAAGAAGTATATGGTTGTTCATTGTTATTTCTAACGGAGTTAGGGGTACTTTACACGCTGCGACATCGCTAGCAATTGCTAGCGATGTCGAGTATGATAGCACCCGCCCCCGTCATTCCAACGATATGTGGTGATCACTGCCGCAGCGAACATTATCGCTACGGCAGCGTCACACACACATACCTTGTCAGCGACGTTGCTGTGACTCCCGAACAATCCCTCCCTCAATGGGGAGGTGCATTCGGCGCCATAGCGACGTCACTGCGGCGTCACAAAGCGGACGCCCAATAGAAGAGGTTGGGAGGAGATAAGCGGGACGTAACATCCCGCCCACCTCCTTCCTTCCGCATTGCCGGTGCAGGCAGGTAAGGAGATGTTCGTTGCTCCTGCGGTGTCACACATAGCGATGTGTGATGCCGCAGGACCGACAAACAACATCGCCATGTACGAGACAACGATTTTTGGTGTTTGGACAACCTCTCCAAAACCAACAATTTTTGTCTCTTTTGCGATAGTTTAAGGTCACTCGTACGTGTTACACGCTGCGATGTCGCTAACGACGCCAGATGTGCGTTACAAACACCGTGACCCCGACGATAAATCGTTAGCGATATTGCAGCATGTAAAGCACCCTTTAGATCCAAAAAATCTATGTGGGTCTCACTTCCAGGGAATTGAGGGTGAGAGTAAGAGAACATGTGAGGGATATTGGCGCAGCAAAGACGGCGACCAACGATGCAGAATTGAAAACATTACACAGACATTTTAAGGCCTTTCATGGCTGTAACCCAAAATCCTTTAGTATCAGGGGGATTGATGTTGTTCATATGGGTATACGGGGTGGTGATAACAGGAAGCTATTGGCCCAGAGGGAGGCGAGATGGATTACTATATTAGACACCGTGTCTCCCAAAGAGTTAAATGAATCTTTGAGCTTTTCCTGTTTTCTATAATCTGGTCCCTACTTTCAATGAGTACAATCTTTATATACCATCAGTTTTTAAATTGTTTTTAAATTGTTTTGTATATGTCTAAATTGTGCTACAAAAATACAAAACAAGTAATTTTTATACAGATTCCATTTTTTAATATTCTCTTTTCTGCCTTTACTTGATTATTGCAGGTCCAACCCTATTGAATCCCTGGCTACCTGAAATAACAAAATATAAAGGGCTTTCACTTTGTCGTGATGTTCTATATATACCATTGTTGGGGGAGACCTCCTGGTCTCTCAGGGTCACGGAGGTGAATTTCAAATCAGAACTGCGCAGATGTATATGAATCAGGAAAATGACCACACAGAGAAACGTGTCTCTATTTGGGAGAAGTGGATGCCTTCTGCCAGTGTATTCAAAAGCATAACATTTTATACAGCTTTTTGGACAGTCCTGTAAAACAACATTCCTTTAAGGCATTCAGGTGTGTCTGGGAAGAGAGGAAAGTCTATTCAAGAATATTGCTTAATCATGAGTCTAACCGGTTTTCCAAGACTGGAAGAAGACATTGAAGAATGTCACTTTACTTATTTATGAGACTGCAAACTCATTACTTAGCCCTAAGCATAGTTGGTTTACGTTTACAATCCTTGCAACATTTCATTCAGGTATATGTAAAAAGCAATACATAAAACATAGAAAATACAGATTAATCTTATTATAATATAATATCATACTGGACAAACGATTCATAGCCTAGGCCTTCACAGTCCCCCCTTAATAAGATTATCTGTCTACTTACTCCGTGAGGGCTACCCAGAGACTACAGTGTCTTATAGATATGGTATATAGGTGCGTGCTATCACGCTCTTTCCTAGCATCTTCACCTCAGTTCCCACAGAGGGGATCCGGGCCCCATGGTGCCCTTCTATAATAACCTGCTAAGTTTGACTTTGGGTTGTTGAGCTTTGATGGTAACCATTGTGTCAGATTTGGAGGGGGCTACTGGTGTATGTAATACTGAAGAGAAGGTTGCCATGGGTATAGCCTCGTTTGTCCCCTTATTACAAATCTTCTTTCAGCAAGGCAAAATACAGTAAACAATAGTTATAGCAAAAAACAACACTAGAAGGGTTATAATCCCTATATGAATTAGTATCCCTTTCAGAGAGGTCATCCAACTAAACCAGTCACCCCAAGGATTGGTTACCCCTGAATTTTCTTTCAATTCTTTAGATAGGGAATTTAATTGTTTCAGGGCCTGGGTAACCTTACCATTTGGGCCTGTTTCATCTGGGACATAAGTACAACAGGCCTCTCCAATCATTGCACAGACACCTCCTTTTTCTGCTAATAGCATATCCAGAGCCATCCGGTTCTGGTTGGCCAGCAGAGTAGTCTGACCCAACTGAGTAGCTAACCCAGTTAAGGAGTTCCTGAAGTAATTAACAAATCTCTGTTGATTATAATAGAGATAATTGATCCATGCAACATTTTTATTCACAGTAATAATGGGAAGTAAGGACTTAAATCCTGCTGCTACTTCATCTCTGGCCTTATTCTCATCTGGGACCCCCCTTGGGACTCCAATTACATCAATATATACATGGGGGTCTTCCAATAGGTCATTGTTTGACACAGTTCTACGGGGCCTGGTTCTACCTTGGTTACTTGTTCTTATCTGCTCAAAGGTAACTCCATGATTTACAGGGCTTATTAGGATCGGCATTAACACTTTCATTAGGGCACATTATCCTGACCAAGGAAGTTTGAGTCTAGATCTTATCTTGAGGTTAGCACATAACAAAACAACATTTGCTACACCTTGTCTGTGGTCTTTTCCAGATGTTAAATGAGAAGGAGGATACTTGGTTGGTGCTAGTCCTGTCCAGGGCCGACTCGTGAACCTTGGTGATCTGCTCTTGATAAAGATCCAAAGCGTGATGAGGCTTCATGTGAACAGTTTGAGGCGTTGACTCAGAGAAGCCTTCTGAGATAATGGGTGGAATGGCAGCCGCTCTCTGCTTCAGTTGTTTTAGGTCCATTGGTTTCTGAGGCGAAGATCTTAACTCGCGTGTCACTGCCAGTGCTCAGCAGACTAGGCCGGGGAGACATCAGCCTGGTGGGATGGGCTCTCCCAAAACTTTTCCCAGGTTTAGAGGGTTAACAGCTGGCATTTTGTATTAAGGCAAATCAATGAATATATTTATATATGTGTTAGAAGAAAACAAAAGCATTCATAAATATGTATATTAGGCTACATCGACTAAACTACGTATAGGGGTCTGTGAAATGGCTGAATTAAGTATTTCAGGTTACTCAATTCTTATGGTGCCAGTCCCCCCTAAAGACTTATTTCTGCCATTTCCGAATACTAAGGGTACTGTGTTCCCTTAGGAAGAGAGGGAAAGAGATCTGTTGGGAAAACCTGCCTGACTGAACGTTGAGGCATGGGCGGAGAGGGGAAAGGGTTTTCTTCACCGGTTTGAGACTAAAGACTCCTAGACGAGTCCTCACCCTTTGTAGTTGGACTTTCCCATGTCTCAAGGTTCTCTAAGTCCTCTCTTCTACGTATTTTGGCAATGATGGTCTGACACTGTACAGGTCTTTTAAAAAGGATAAATACAAGCAAGACGCTCAGTGTAGCTTCGGTGGACCGACCCTTCTGCAATGCGACGTGTGAATCCATGTTGCCCTGCCGTCGTGCTTATTGACATGTCTGTGGCTGGATGGCTCATTCTCGCTTGTCCTTTTAGGATCAATCAGTCCCCTGACTGAAGACCACGTGCTCCTGACACTGATTTAAAATCTGGAATTGGAGAATACACCTGTTTATCACACTATTTAGTCAATCATATAAAAAAAATTGTACATGCCTGAGATAAACCAAAAAAAAAAAAATATCTTACAAATAGACCTGTTTATCACGAAAAGAAGTTTCCACCTTTCTATAAAAATATACACTTTCTTTACTTCTGTAAACCCATTTTTTTCATACCACCTCCATCATGTGCTTTTCAGCAATAACGTCGCTTTCTGCACTGGAATGCCTCTGACCAAACCTGGAAAGAAATTTACACAACACGCACAAACTCACATAAACCTACTCATGGTAGATGTATATGACTAATCTGCAATCACCGGAGCAGTAGAGCGGATGAGGGGAGTGTTTCTACGAGGTCTTTTTAGTTTCTCTACTTTGTATTAAGCACAGGTCTTACAAGACTTGGTGTGTCTGGCCACCTGGGTACTGAGCACTGGTGCCGCCCATATCTTGTCCACCACCACACTTATAATGATCTTTGTCACATGTGTTCATGGGTTACCTGGGCCATTATTGAGTAGAGCACTCATGGCAGAGAAAGCTTACCGCCCTTTATCCACAGACCTTCCTCAGTCACTGGCTCCCTGCGTCTCACACTCCGTTCCTTGCTGAATCACTTGTTTCTGTAGGGATTTAAAAACACAAGTAGTGACCAATGTCACGGACGTGACAGGAGCCACCAAGGTACTGGTCTGCATTGGTAAAGGACTCTCAACTCTAGGCCCATTCACTGCTTCTTTGCTGTCTGCACCTGTGCGAGAGCCTCCACCTGGGCTCATATGCACTCTACGGTCTTTATAGGGTTTTCACGTCACACTAGAAAAGATCTGCTACCTATAGCCACATTTGACTATCTTACCCCTTTCCGCTCTACAAACCACAGCAATCGCAAATCTTCATCTCGTTCTCCTATTCCGATAGGAGAGGAGTGGTTCGATTTTTATTACCTCATGTTGTGTAACCTCAGCATATCCAGTGCAAAATCAACCAGCATCTTGGTATCTGGATCCATCTACGAAAAAACTTAAAATCTGCATTAGCAATGGCCTCATCTGAGACATGTTCAAAATCTGACAATTCTTGTTACAGCAGAGCAATCATGAGATATATGTCTGTCTGCTGTATCCTCCATTACAGATAAAAATATAAAGAAAACTTAATAGACAAACTCAATTGATTAACAAATTAAAAACTTAAAAATAGGTCTTTCCCCCCTTTTTGAATCCATTATCCAAAGCATAATTAGATTCAAAAAGTGTGTGTCACCGGAGCTCTACATTTAGGCACAAAAGTCACATTGTATAGATCATACCTAACCGGGAACACCATAAATATGTTATGTGTAGCCTTATAATGGAAAACGATTTCAATGACTTTTCAACCTTTGCTTGAAACACAGAAATCTGCATTACAATCTTTCTATAAAAAGAAAACAGATTATTCAATACATTATATATCAAACACAGAATGCCATAAATCATCCACCGTAAACCAAATTATTATAATTATTAATAAATTAGATTATTAATAAAGATTATAATAATTAACTAATTGTACACAGCCTGACCTCTATGCTCCAATATCTGCCAATAAATCTAAACATGTCCACAATTCAATTTATTCTGTTTAGATAGAATCAGTAAAATAAAACACTATTGTCAATTACTTTTTCCAATATAATTTACAATGCATTGCTAAAGTAGAGAAAAGTCTCCTTTTTTTTATAGCAAACAATAGGACTACCCCCCCTGTAAGTTGAAACTTTAGTTGTTTGACCCACAGACTGGAAATACCTGTATTTTGGGTCCACACCCTGAAGCCAATAGCAAACAGGGCTTGTCTTCCCCTGCCATCTCCAGCACAACCACTCATTCATTCATTCATTCATTCATATTAAATCTTTCAGTATTATAAACTTTTACTAACAGCTTTAATTTAATATTTTCAATATAGCAATGGATGTTAACATTTTGATCCCTGAGGCTCACATTGCAAATACTCATTAAATCCAATTTCCTACTAACCTGATACTCTCTTTATGACTGACCCAAGTCCCAAATATTACTTTATATATATTTAACCATGATCTTAGTCTAATTATAGATAAAACACCTTTTTTTCTGTCTGAGTATGTAGTAGTCCACCCAATCTGTTGTTTAAACATTTACACATTACATGGTCTTCTTCACACATCCCCCTCTCACTTCTTTTGTAATAACCATGCCTCGACCACCATGTGCTTCATCCACCATTTTTAGATCTGACCTAAAATAGCATATGGTTTATCATAGTATTGCGGCCTAGAGTCTCCACATCCACAACAAAGTTCACTCTCATCCGGATTTTTCCAGTGACAGCTAGAACAGGCCCATACCACACCATCGCCATTTTTGGTCGCTCACAAGGTACATTTTTATTATGTACATAACTCAAAATTCTGTCTTTCTTTTCCCTTTCCCCTTCTAGCCAATTCTCTCTATATAGACACTATATAGACTTTTAGAAACCCTTCCCCATGCATTGTTTTTCAAAACACCTTTTTTTTTTTTTTTTTTTTTTAGTGTGCTAATCTAGCAAAGTTCTCTGCAACAATATACATTGCTGGGGAATTTTGAGACCTTACAATAGATAACACAGTTTGTATATACTGTACACTAATATCCATGAAAGAAAGGAAAATCAAAATATTAATGAAATACTGGCAGTCTGTATCTCAAGAAATCTAATTCTCCATAATACACGTCTCTGTTGGATCTATTTTTTCTAAATGGATATAATACTTTCCAACATTATTGGGGTAAGTCTTTATGAATTTTTAGATTAGCTAACACGGTGAAAAAATATGTATTTACTTGCCCCTATTCTATTTTAAGATATAATGCTGCCACACTTTTACAACACCAATTGTTCAAGATTTTCACTTATTTGTACAATAAGGGGTCGACACTTCAGGGACTCAAAGTAACAAATTTTGTACTTGTAAACTCTCTATTCTCACCAGGCTATCCAACATATTCCTCTGATTCTTCCTGAATCGTCTGACCACCTTGTATAACCATTTGCCGGGCCACTTCCCCAGCATGATGTAAATTTGAATTAGCCGGGTTAACATACACCCCTGTCTCCTGCACCTTCTTCTATTTCAACCTATCCTTCTGACTGCAACATCTGCGCTACACTTTACCAAACACCTGTGCATCTTCCCACAATCCTTTATCTTTCAACTTCACTTTCTTTCCCTTCAGCGCCGCATTCCATGTGACGGCTATAGCCATCCGCTCCTAGGCAAACCTAACACCTTAGAAATCTCTGAGGCATGGCGCACAACTTTCTTTTCCTCTCTGTCTGTCACTAGTTCTATAACATTCTGCAAACCTTCTCAACTTTCTTTTTCTCCACCTAAGCATTGTTGCTGTCTTGACGGCAGTTGGATTACACTAATTCAAGACTATATGGTGCACGCTACAGTCCGGCCGGCACTGGGGCGTTCCACCCTTACTCTAGCTCCCTCAGCTAAGTAAAAACAAAGGTGTCCCGTGAAAGGAGGAGGACGTACAAAAATGTCACATACAAGAATGTCCCGCCCTCCGGACTTGGTCAGCTGCACCAATTTATTGTCCTAATCCCTATCTTCGATCACGGGTATCCCCCCCGTATCCTCAAACTACGGATCGGGTCAGTCTATCCAGCTATATCCAACTGCTGCCGTCTTACTCCCTACAATCCATCCTCCGGATCCCTTGTGACAATTGAAATCCACACCACAGGGTAGGATTCGAGCTACTGGGCCCCCAGCGGGCATCACCACCGAGTCACTATCGGTTACCTTTAACTCCGATGGGGACACAAGGCCTGTCACCCCCTCCTCTCCAAAAACAACCTTGTCGGCAATGAATACACAGTATGTAACACTTACCGGGGCTGTTGGTTGATCAGGCCTGTTGGAGCGGAGGGAGGTCCTGGTCCGTGACGTCCAAGGTATCGGGGTGTCCAGGTATCGGGGTGCTCCTTATGGGGGCCCCACGATTTGGGCGCCAAACTGTTGGGGGAGACCTCCTGGTCTCTCAGGGTCACGGAGGTGAATTTCAAATCAGAACTGCGCAGATGTATATGAATCAGGAAAATGACCACACAGAGAAACGTGTCTCTATTTGGGAGAAGTGGATGCCTTCTGCCAGTGTATTCAAAAGCATAACATTTTATACAGCTTTTTGGACAGTCCTGTAAAACAACATTCCTTTAAGGCATTCAGGTGTGTCTGGGAAGAGAGGAAAGTCTATTCAAGAATATTGCTTAATCATGAGTCTAACCGGTTTTCCAAGACTGGAAGAAGACATTGAAGAATGTCACTTTACTTATTTATGAGACTGCAAACTCATTACTTAGCCCTAAGCATAGTTGGTTTACGTTTACAATCCTTGCAACATTTCATTCAGGTATATGTAAAAAGCAATACATAAAACATAGAAAATACAGATTAATCTTATTATAATATAATATCATACTGGACAAACGATTCATAGCCTAGGCCTTCACACCATATCCAGAGGAATCTGCTACAGTGACAGTTTACGATTATGAAGATGAACACAGTATATCTATTGGATTAAATACTATTGTATGTTATGGCCTTATGTATATTGTAATATGTCTGATCAGCGATGCAATTTTCCTAGGGGCATATTATGAGAACTCTCACCTTCACCCTCACTATATGGTGTAATTTTTATAGGAACGACCTTTCCTTGGTGCCTGTGCTGGTGCCTGTCGCCTGTGCGTGCCTTTGATGTCTTGCATCGGCATCTGTATGGGGATGGGGGCGTGTGTATAGCGTCTATGGTTACCGGGGACGCTGTGCACACTCCCCTTGTTTATCCTCATGATGACTGGTGTGGGCGTTCCTGGGCACGGAACACGCGGCGCGCATGCGCCGACGACTAGCTGGGATTGGTTGTTGGGACCAGATAGGTCCTTTAATACACAACCAATGCGGTCACATGACCGGGGATTTAAGGTCCTGCAATTCTCAGTTTATATCATTTCTCCCGGATGAAGCAGTCAATTAACATCGCAAAACGCGCGTCGGAGGTTTCCTTGGCAGTCAGAGACACACTGGTGGGGCTACTGTTTTCATGGGTGAGACTTTACTTTTGTTTTGAGGGCAATTAATTATTCTACTTTGCCTAATTATGGCCGGGACAAGGAGCAATATAATGGATTAATATGTGCAATAGCTCCCCCTTTTGTTCATTGCCCTCTATCCTAGTCATTATATTTATATTTTGTACTCTCCCTGGGCCTCCCTTTAACTTATACCTTTGTATCTGCCTCTTGTGGGATTAGATTGGGAATTGTTCTCTCCCTTCCCCCTCCCACCCACAAAAATCCTTTTTGTGAACAACTAGTAGCACCTTGTTTTTAATGTGTTTTTCCTTAATAACTATTTATGCTATAACTATTGATTGATTAATAAAAAATATATTTTTATCTCAGCTATTTAATCTCCGTTGCTTTTCTTTGTTGTTTCTTATATCTGATTATGGAGTAGCTTTATAATTAATGGGTTATTTGATTTATGAGATTTTGTGCATCAATTTAATTCTGTTGTATTCCTATAATGGATATGTGGGCTTAAACTGCAGAATAGAATATTCGACCAACATGCACCAACATTGGTGTCTTGGGATCAGATTTCGTTTGAGACATGCTTGTACATGCCTAGAAGGATTCAGGCAATGTTGAAAAACAAAGGTGGATTTACAAGATACTAACAAAATAATAACAATAAAAATTTTGATTTTTAGTAGCAAAACAGGAACAATGCAGTGAATGACAATAATGTGCATATATAATCAGAAACTAAATAGCTGAAAATCAAATTTATATATGAGATAGCCAAAATGATTGTCTATAAAATGAAGGTAGTCTCATACTCAAATATGTAGTAGATGGTGAGATATAGAGCCTGAAATTTAAAAGCTCTAAACATTGCTACCTTATTGCTTGTCACTGTATGTTTAAAGAGGTGGATGGGCTGTCACATTTTTCCCTGAAGGCGTCAATTGTATTGATATAATGGGAAATGTATTGTGTTTCTGTAAAATGTATGCTGTAATAATATGTATAGCAGTGTTATAGGAATGTATAATGTATAAGATGTAGCAATGTTGATAATGTAATGTTTGTGTATTAGGCTAAGATGTAAAGCATAGCGGTGCTTTTAAGGTATTATAATGTTTGCATAGAACTGGGAGAATGGTTAAGTCTGCCCAGCAAGAGACTGCGGGGTCACAGCCTGCACCCCTGTCACAGCCTTCACCCCCCTCGTCACAGCCTGCACCCTTCTGTCACAGCCTGCAACCCTCTGTCACAGCCTGCACCTCCCTGTCACAGCCTGCACCCCGCTGTCACAGCCTACACCTCTCTGTCCCAGAATGCAGCCTTCTGTCACAACCTTCCCCCCCCCCGTCACAGTCTGCACCCCTCTGTCACACTCTGTCCCCCCTAGCATAGTCTGCACCCCTCTGTAACAGTCTGCAACCCTCTGTCACAGCCTGCACCCCCCTGTCACATCCTGCACCCTTCTGTCACAGCCTGAACCCCTCTGTCACACTTAGCCCCCCTGTCACAGTGTGCACTTCTGTTACAGTCTTCCTTCCTCTGTCACACTCTGCACCCCATCACAATCTGCTCCTTTCAGTCACAGTCTGCACCCCTGTGTCACACTCAGCACCCCCATGTCCTCCTCTTCCTTCATTACCTGACACGTGCCCTCATCTCCTACAGCTTCTCTTTTATCTCCTGGCTCCTCCCACACGGGTCACATGGGCATGACGTCATCGCAGGCCCTGCATATGTAGCAGGTATTTTCTTTTGTCTGGGCTGGAGCAGAGTAGAGCTTTCCTGCCTCTACAGTGCGCTAATGTATTAAATCCCCTTTCCCTTGAAAAAATTGCCGGATTTACTACTTGGCCCGGCAAAGGGGAACACAAACAAAGTGGTATCTTATCATGGCCATGGGAAGCAGTAGCTCTAGGTGGGCCCCTCTAGGTCATGGGCCTGGGGTGACCGTCCCCTCTGCCCCCCCAGTAGGTACGCTACTGGGTCCACTGATCCTAGCTCAATTCTAACCAACAGTGCGTGGAGAGGATGAGCCAGAAATGTCTGACCTGTTTCTGGAATTAGGGTTCCCTGATCCTTACCCTGACCACTGCCTCTGACCAGCAGTGAGTAGAAAGATGGTAGCGCGTGCGCGTCACTCCATTTATTGCTATAGGTATTATGAATGCAGCCAAGTAAATACTTTTGGCAGTATTTGAGACTTCTAAAACAATGAATAGAGAGCATAAAATACATTTATGGATATGTCATCCTTTTAAGAATTCTCTACAACTGTAGACAAAAACTGATGTTAATTTCTTTCAGACAAATGGTTTCTCAATAGTAAAAAAATAACAATGAATTTAATTCTCCATCCAGGTCATGGATCTGATAAGTCTACTTAAAATGTCATAGCAGAAAATGCCAATTTGCTTGTTATTTTTCACAGTAATATATTTTTCTCATCACGCATCAACTATCTTGTTTTTAATGGAAATAGAGTCTGCTTACTGTTAGAAAGAAAAAAAACAAACTACTCAGCACGATATCCATAGTTGAGCTCTTTCATAGAGTATGTTAAAACTCTGGAGTCTACACAAATGGAAAAATGTTTCCTTTTGCTCTTTTCAGTGAGAGCATTTCATCTATGTACAAACTGCTTGAATTAAAAAGTCAGTGCTTAACTAAAGCACAGTATGTCTGATTTTAGTTGCCCATGATAGATATGGGAGCAGATGACTGGCTAGTGAGTAAAGCATATCATCTTGCAGTAGTCAGTAACACGCTAAGAATTCATGCACATAATAGAGCCTGTGTATGATTACTTATAGCAGGGCCATAGGCACACCATGTGGCATCATATTGCTACTTTTTATGGCAACATGCAATGGAGATAATCCTATTGGCAGTATTTCCTACCTCATGTATTCTGTATGACTCCAAGAAACATGGCTCCACTCCAGGGTTTGAAAATGTCATCTCTGGTTGTTTGTCAGTTTCCCTCTTGGTTGGACCAAAGCCTGTTTATGTTGGTCCAACTGTTGAATGATCTATTATCTTTCTTTGTTATTCTTTGCCTTTCTGATTCACATTTATTCATGTGTGTGCACTTTCTCATTTGGTTTACCCAATGGCATTTTGGGTGGGGCTATTTATTCTTACTATTTACATGCTTCAGTGCTGGCTGTATTTCTGTTAAGGTTTTCTTACTGAGACATTGCTTTTGCTATTCCCTGCAGTTTGTTTGTGTGATTACCTTCCCAGTTATCTCCTATTTTCTTTCATTTAGGTTTGGTAGGATTTCCACATATTGTTATTATATTTGGTTTCCTGTATTCCATTATTCCTGTAAGACTGTGTTTGCATGTTACTAGCCCTCTGTCTCACCCTCTATCTGTGTGCACTTCATTTATGTTTATTGTGTTTTTGTATTACACTTGGTTTATAGTTTAGGGTGCAATTAAGGCCACTCAGGATCAGCTGTTGATGAGTGATGGCGCCATTATGTGATCTTAAGGTGCCAACCTCAGCTGCCAGGCAGGGACAAATCAGAGTAAGGTCTAGGGCAAGCACTAACAAATACAAAATAACGTTTGGAACTCCATTCTATGTCTGAACTGGGTGCAAAAACCTAAAAAAACATCACTATGGGGAGATAAGGTATGCACACCAGTGACTATGTAAGGGGAATACATGGAATAGCAGAAACTGCTGTGTGAATACTGACATGAAAAATTCAATAGCTGTATGTAAGGATGAAATGTGAAAAATGGAACATGGAACATGTTCATGGCAGTAATGCAGGTTCCATTTTTCACATTTCATCCTTACATACAGCTATTGAATTTTTCATGTCAGTATTCACACAGCAGTTTCTGCTATTCCATGTATTCCCCTTACATAGTCACTGGTGTGCATACCTTATCTCCCCATAGGGCAAGCACTAGTCTGTCTTGGAATATGTGGCTTTCTGGTTTTACATCTCCCCTAGTTTGTTCATTCCATTGGGAGTGTTAAGGGTGCTTTACATGCTGCGGCATCGCTAGCGATTGCTAGCAATGTTGCGAGCGATAGCACTCGCCCCCGTCGTTCGTGCGTCATTTGGTGATCGCTGCCGTAGCGAACAATATTGCTACGGCAGCGTCACACGCACATACCTATTCAGCGACGTCGCTGAGACCGCCGAACAATCCCTCCTTCAAGGGGGAGGTGCGTTCGGCGTCACAGCAACGTCACAGCGGCGTCACAAAACGGCCCCCCAATAGAAGAGGAGGGGCGGAGATGAGCGGCCGGAACATACCACCCACCTCCTTCCTTCCTCATTGCCGGTGGACGCAGGTAAGGAGATGTTCGTCGTTCCTGCGGTGTCACACATAGCGATGTGTGACGCTGCAGGAACGACGAACAACCAGCGGCATGCACCACCAACGATATTATGAAAAGGAGCGACGTGTCAACGATCAACGATTTTTGCCGTTTTTGCGATCGTTGATCGTCGCTCCTAGCTGTTACATGCTGCGATGTCGCTAACGATGCCGGATGTGCGTCACTAACACCGTGACCCCGACGATATATCGTTAGCGATGTCGCAGCGTGTAAAGCACCCTTTTGGGTCTAGTCATAACACTGTGGATGTATACAGGACAATGATATTCAGTAGGTCCACAGATTTCTATATGTGCCTTGATACAATTCCGTACAACTTAGTACAAAGCAATAATTAAGTTGCACTCATGGCTCTTAATACTCAATGTTTGTGGCCTCAATATTTTTAAAATCAGACATTTTCTTAACCACCATCAGAAAATTCAGAACAGTCTCTAATTTACATCTCAGAAAAGCTCTTTACTTCTTGCCCCTGCCAGGGGATTTTTCTGTTTTTCTTCCAAGAGACAGAATTAATTGAAGAAACTTATACACCTTTGTCACAGTCAGTCCCTCAAAGCCTCCTCCATGACATGGAATGGTTTACTTTAAAGGGTCCCCGTCACTCTACAGCTCAATCTCATACTCCCCTGTCAATCAGGCTACAGACTGAACACAGAATGTCCCCCAACCAGTCCACACACCCAACACGCTCAATGATGCAACCACTTACCAAAAGGGCGGGAAGTCCCATTATCATGCACATGATGTACTCACTGCGTGAAAGCCATATACAGGTCAGATTCATAAATTACAAATTAGTCTTTAAGGAGAAACTTATGTTCTTTTGGGCAACAAAAGCCAAACTATTAAAGTTTTAGGCTTTAATAATACACAATCGGTACAGTTCTTAATTTGTATAAAAATAGGGAAATAAAGGCTAAAAAATGGGCAAAACCAGTTATAAAAACAAAGGTATGAAAAGATGAAAGTTCTATACTTAGCAGGCCACTGTAAGAAATTCCGTCCCATGTGGCGCCCTGGACAAGCCAGGGGCCACAGAGAACAACACCTACACACCCCACACACCCGGTCAGGCACACCAAAGTCAGACATAAACCCTTGTTGCCTTCCTCCAGGGGCTGATGTTCACACCAGGGGGTGGGCCAGGTGGTTGGCCCCGCCCACCGAGGAGTTCACAGTCCTGGAGGCGGGAAAAGTAGGGCAGATCAGTTTTGAGTAGAGTTCAGTGAGGGAAGTGAAAGTGAGAGGAAGGAAAGTGGTAAAGGAGCAGACAGAAGTTGGTCCTGGTGTGTGGCCCGGACAGATCAGCAAGGTTGGCAGACGGTGGTGACCATCTGCAGGAGTGGCCTATCGGAGTTTACCATAAAGACCGTGGACGGGCGGTAGCCCGGTGGTACTGGACCGGTACGCAAAGAGAAGCCAGCACCATCCGGCAGGGGCTTACGGACCCCGGCAAGGCTAGGAGTCGCCGTGAATATGCCAAATCCGTTAGCGAAGGGAACCTCCTGGGTTTCCCAGCAGCCAAGTCCCGTCAGAAGGCAACCGTCCAACCGAGAGAGGGAAACACAGTCACCGCCAAGGCTAAAGTTCCCAGGGCCAGAGCCTGCGGGCAAAAGGGGCTCCTTCGGCAACCATCCAGGCTGGGGAGCGGGTTACCAGTGGGAACCCATTGGAACCGTTACAGTACACAGGTGCAGGGAAAGGCAGTCACCATCAACCTGCCGGGAGAAAACAACACCGCAGCCGTCTGTGGGACCCATCCATCCAGCCGTGTGTTTTACCGAGAACTGTGCCTCATCATTGGCTGAGTGAGTACCACCGTGCCGTGCGGCACAGCGCTGCCTCCGCGACCCTGCACCTCACCAGGCCCCGTAACCCACCTGCCATCCATCCCTACCCCATCACTGGGCCCCGGGGCAACCAACCCCCTACCCATGGAGGGGAGAACTAACATCAAAGCTGCTCCCTGTCATCGCTCCTGGGATCCCCGTCCAGAGCAGCGGTGGTGTCACCAATATCACCACAACCGTGGGTGGCGTCACGGACAATAACCAAATCCCCACAATCAAACCCACCCTTTTCACTCACGGGCGAGGAGCGCCGCTCGAGTCCCCGGGATACAGCCCAACCGCTCGAGCCACCACCGAGCAGCAGCAGCCGCAGCAGCAGCGGCCGAACCCGAGAAGTGGGAGAGTGCAGCGTCCCCTCCTCCGCCCGCGACAACTTGGCGTCACGAACAGGATCCTACCGTTCTACCAACTGGTGGAAGTGCGCCTTGTGTAACCGCCGGAGGTGTCCGGCCGATAAATTTGTGAAGCCGCCATCTTGGGCGCGAAGAATTCCCGCTCGAGCGTCTCCTCGAGTAGTGGAGGCGCGAGGGCCAAAACCCCGCCCCCGTAGAGGAGGAGCTGGAAAGAGACTAAGGGGGACGGAAACAAGATGTCTGCGCCCGACGGAGCCGCTGGAAGAGCGGTGGACGCAGCCGTGGGAGCACCCGTAGATGGGAATGGGCCTGCCTAGGTCCCGGCCGCGCTGGCGGGGGGCGCCGCGGCCCCAGCTCTCGCTCAGGTGATGCCGTTCTCTTTGCCCTATGTGCCCGGAGCTGCCTGGCTACCGCAGTACGATGGGAAACCTGATGCCTTGCAGGTTTTCCAGAAAAAACTTAGTCCGCTACTAGAACTGTACCCCCTGACTGATAAGCAACGTGCAGTGCTAGTGCTGGGGCAGCTAACCGGCGCGGTTGAGCAAGAGGCGGAGACCTGGGCCGAGGGGGACCAGTCCTCTGTAGCCACCATCTTTGAAAAGCTGCAGACTGCCTTTGAGACCCGTACCGAGGCAGAGTTGCGGATGCAGTTCTATCAATGCCGACAACGGCCGGCAGATAGCATTCGGGACTATGCCTTGCGCCTGCAAACCGCACTCCGCACACTGAAGCGGGTGGACACCATCAACAGTGTGGACAGTTGTTAAGTGAGCAGTTTGTGCAGGGGATGAGGTCCTCAGAGGACCGCAAACAGCTTCGGCTGTGGGCCCTAGAACACCCGGATGTGGACTTTGCCGTATTAAAGGAACGGGCCATCAAAGCTCTGCAACCCCCCGCATTTGAAGCTCCTGAGCCAGCCCCGTGGCCGGTTGAGACTGCTCCTGTGGTGGTGGCCCCTACCCCACCAGCACCTCCAGTGCCTGCAGCCCCAAGCGGAATGATGGAAGAGCTCGCTGCTCAAGTTCGCCGCATGGATGGGGACCTCGCTAAGATCCTCGCCGCACACCAGCCTCCGACCATCTCCCAGGCCCCGGTGAAGATGCAGCTCGCCGACAGCCCTGAGGACGTCCCCTGGATGCAGCGGAGGAGGACCAATGACTCACGGAATGGACCCCCAATCTGTTACCGGTGCAGCAAACCTGGCCACTACTCCCGACGGTGTCCGTTAAACGAGCAACCCCTGGGGCCACGGGCCAATCCTCAGCAGTAGAACCCCATGGCCCCCCAGACTGGCGGGACCGGTACATCGGGGCCCGGCCCATCATCCCCGTGGCTGTGGACGGCATACCGGTGATGGCTCTCCTGGACACTGGATCACAGGTAACCACCATACCATACACACTGTATCAACGGTATTGGGGAAAAGACGAACTGGCTCCCCCAGATGCCAGTATGACACTGATTGCTGCTGATGGACTCCCATTGACCCAAGTGGGATACAAATAAGTTGCCATGACTGTGGGGCGAGCTGAACTGCAACACCAGGGTATGATTGTGATAATGAATGAACCCAGTGATCAAAACCCGAAGGTAGTGCTAGGGACCAACGTGATGGAGCACTGTATGAGTGACGTGCTGACCCTACTGCAGCAGCTGGCCACCATGGCGGCGGGGAGCCGACAGAGAGCTGTGCAGCGTCAGATCCGAGCCTTGATGTACCGCCAACATGTGAACTCGACAGGAGGAGAGATTGGTGGGGTGAGAGTGATGGATGTTGCCCCTTTGATTGTACCTCCCAGGAGCGAGATGATGATTTGGTGTAGGGCAGCGGTAGGGCCCCAGGGGCGTGACTACCCCGCCATGATAGAGCCCATGCCCTCTGAACACTGGCCCACAGTAATGGCCACCCGAGGGGTGGTAGATGTAAAGAAGGGGAGAGTGCCCGTGAGGGTGCTGAACTGCGGGGAGGAAGAAGTCAGGCTTCCTCGGTACGCTACCCTTGCCAAGCTGTTCACCCTGGATCCTCACACCACCCACAAGGCCACTCCCCCAACCTCACCACCCACTGCCAGCACTCACCCATCCCAAGGGGAGTTAGACGAGTGGTGTCGACAGCTACACGTAGGCACTGACGATACCCCTACACATCACAAAGAAGGGGTATACCGGGTGGTACGGGAGTATGAGCGAGTTTTTAGCAAACATCCCCTAGACTTTGGGCAGATTAAAGGGGTCCAACACCATATCCCCACCGGTGAGCACCCCCCTATCAAAGAGAGGTACAGGCCTATTCCCCCTGTGCACTACCAATGTGCCAAGGACATGTTGAGGAACATGAAGGAGGCAGGGGTTATTAGGGACAGCTGTAGTCCCTGGGCTGCCCCGTTGGTACTGGTTAAGAAGGATGGCACCATGCGGATGTGTGTGGATTACCGGAAAATTAACCAGATAACACATAAGGACGCTTACCCTCTGCCCCGCATTGAGGAATCTCTGGCTGCGCTGAGAACCGCAAATTACTTTTCCACCCTTGACCTCACCAGTGGGTACTGGCAGGTGGCTGTGGCACCAGAAGACCGAGAGAAGACTGCATTTGCTACCCCTATGGGACTCTGCGAGTTTAATAGCATGCCGTTGGGCTGTGAAATGCCCCTGGAACCTTCCAACGGCTGATGGAATGCTGTCTGGGGCATCTAAACTTTGAGACCGTCCTGCTGTACCTGGATGATGTGATTGTGTACTCCCAGACATATGAAGCCCACCTGGAGCACCTAGCCGAGGTGTTCGCGTCCCTTGCCAAATATGGGATGAAGTTGAAGCCCTCAAAGTGTCATCTGCTGAAACCCAAAGTGCAGTACCTAGGGCATGTGGTCGGTGCAGAGGGTGTCACCCCTGACCCTGATAAAATCACCGCCATTCAAGACTGGCTGAGGCCGACCATGGTGAAGGAGGTGAGGCAGTACCTGGGCCTGGTGGGGTATTACCGTCGCTTCATCAAGGGGTACACGAAGATGGCTGCCCCCATGCAAGACCTCCTCGTGGGACAGACCAAAGGTGGTAGACCCCTAGGAGCCCCATTGGTGTGGGAAGAAAGGCATGAGGAATCCTTCTGTCAGCTGAGAGCGGCCCTGACCGGAGAAGAAATCCTAGCATACCCTGATTACCACCCCTTCATCCTTTACACCGATGCCAGCAATGTAGGCTTAGGGGCAGTCCTATCCCAGGTCCAAGGCGGAAAACAAAAAGTGATTGCTTATGCTAGCCGAAGGCTTCGACCGACTGAGAGGAACCCCGAGAACTACAGCTCTTTCAAGCTTGAACTCCTGGCACTGGTGTGGGCTATCACTGAGCGGTTCCGCCATTACCTGGCAGCGGCTAAGTTCACCGCTTTCACGGAAATTAACCCGCTGACTCACCTGGACACCGCCAAGCTGGGCGTGTTGGAACAGCGGTGGGTGGCTAGGCTAGCCAACTACGATTTCAACATCAAGTATAGGGCCGGCCGTGCCAACATTAATGCCGATGCACTCTCTCGGATGCCCCACTTGTTGGAAGAAGGGCCTGAGGATGACGAGCTCAAAGAGATTGAGCTGCCCGCATTTCATCAGCCACCGACTGAGAAGGTGCATGTCTATCAACAACGGGTAAACCTGGACCCGCTGCCCAGCCAGGAGTGGCAAGAAGCTCAGGACCAGGCACCCGCTGTCCGCTTAGTCAAGATCTTGGTGGAACAAGGCGCTGCGGGAATAGACCCTGCTGCCCCAGCTGAAGCCCAACGCCTGTGGCGAGAACAGACCCGGCTGTCTCTACACTAGGGGAAGTTGTACCGTGAGCTGATTAACCCGAAGACCCATGAGAAAATCCGCCAGTTGGTGATTCCCCAAGCTAACGTGCCCACCATCCTGCGAGCGTACCATGATGGTGCTGGACACTTCGGATGGCAGAAACTAGAAATGCTGTTGAGAGAGCGGTTCTATTGGAGTGGAATGCGGGAATCTGTAGAGGCCTGGTGCCGAGAATGTGGCCCTTGCACGCTGAGAAGGAAGGATGAGGCCAGCCAGAAGGCGCCCCTACACCCGATCGTTACACATCAACCGTTGGAGCTGGTCGCCCTGGACCATGTAAAGCTCACCCCCAGCCGAAGTAGGTACACCTACACTCTAACCATTGTCGACCACTATTCAAGGTTCATGGTGGTTGTCCCAGTCAAAGACCTAACTGGCCGTACCGCCGCTAGAGCATTCCAGGCTTATTTTTGTAGGCCACATGGATACCCTGAGAAGGTGCTTACTGACCAAAGCCCGGCCTTTGAAGTGGAGGTATTCCATTAATTTTGCCAGTTGTACGGCTGCAAGAAAATCCGGACCACGCCTTACCATGCCCAAACCAGCGGCATGTGTGAAAAGATGAACCACCTGGTCCTGGGCCTCCTCAAGACGTTGCCGCTAGAAGAGCGGAACCTGTGGCCGGAGAAGCTACCTGACCTAGTCGACATGTACAACAATATCCCTTCCAGCTCAACGAAATGCACCCCACCATACCTGATGAGGGGTCGCCCCGGCCGGCTACCGGTGGATCTGGACATGGGATTGGAAGTCCCAGAAGCACTCCCTTCGACAGCTGAATGGGACACTCGGCGGAGGATGCAGTACCAACAAATTCAGGAGTATGTCGAGAAGAATTTGAGTCGGAGTCGGGAACAACAGGAGCAGCGCTTCAACCAGAAGGCGTCTGCTGGTCCTTTCCAGCCTGGAGATGTAGTGCTGAAGCGAAAAAGGAGGACCCACAAGCTGGATGATCAATGGGAACAAACCCCATATGTCATACAGCCCACAGGATGGGAAGATGGGAAGGCCTACCAGATCAGTCGTGACCAAGGGGGCACTTTGGCCACGGTTTCCCGGGACCATCTGAAGAGGTGCCCACCAGCATTGAGGGCAGCGGCTAAAGCTCAGGTTACTAGACCGGCGGAGAAGGCAAAAGAGGTAATCCACACCGTGATGGGTGACTTTCCAGCAGACTGGCCTACACAGAATGGTGCGGTGATCCTTCCAGTGATACTGTTCCCACAACCTGTGGATGAAGAAGTGATGGAAGTGGTCGACCATGAGCCAGTGCCCAGGGATGAACCTGTACCCAGCTCCCCTATGCCTCCGCCTGCCCCACACGATAGCAGGGAAGAGGAACTGATTGTTCCCTCTGCCCCAATGCCTGTCCCCACTGACACTGGACCCCGGAGGTCCACTCGGCCCAACCTAGGTAGACCCCCACTTAGGTACAGGGAAACTGTTCTGTAAAGGGGGAAAAATTGTGTCTGTGTGTGTGTTGAAAGTACCGTTTAAAAGAATGATAAGTAAATGATTAACCGAAGATTTACCTGATTGACAAACTGTGATTGAGACCGGTCGTTGTCGGCACCGTTGTCCCCATGGGGACTGTCTACAAGTTTTGCATAAGGGACTCCTTATGGACAAGCCTGAGAACTAGCAAGGCAACCACGAACTTGTGGCTTGTAAATAATTGTTTTATGGCTTTCACCGTTGCCGCCTCCGGAGAGGCAGATTGGAGGAAGGGCCCGCTGTGGAGCAGGCTGGGGCCCAGCCACCACCGGAAATGGTGGCAATCCTCTGGGGGTTTCAGGGGTTCCCCATGGATGTGGGCCCCCTGAAAAGGACAGAACCCGCTCGGGCAACTTGTGCTGGACTGGGGTGAAGGGGTGCTGCCTGTTTGCTTAGGGGCAGCATCAGGGCCAGGTTGCTTGGGTGGGAGAGAGCGGAAGCCGTAACCGTTTTGCAACGTTAAAGTAAGAGTACCTCCCGATGTGGGAAGATGTTATTTTAATTGTAATCTCTGTTTTACCGTTTATCTTTTCAGTTGTGAAAATAAAACCGGTGATGGACGGGCAGCCCGCGGACGGTCTGCATTTTACTAAGGGGGAATGTGGCACCCTGGACAAGCCAGGGGCCACAGAGAACAACACCTACACACCCCACACTCCCGGTCAGGCACACCAAAGTCAGACACAAACCCTTGTTGCCTTCCTCCAGGGGCTGATGTTCACACCAGGGGGTGGGCCAGGTGGTTGGCCCCACCCACCGAGGAGTTCACAGTCCTGGAGGCGGGAAAAGTAGGGCAGATCAGTTTTGAGTAGAGTTCAGTGAGGGAAGTGAAAGTGAGAGGAAGGAAAGTGGTAAAGGAGCAGATAGAAGTTGGTCCGGGTGTGTGGCCCGGACAGATCAGCAAGGTTGGCAGACGGTGGTGAGCGTCTGCAGGAGTGGCCTATCAGAGTTTACCGTAAAGACCGTGGATGGGCGGTGGCCCGGCGGTACCGGACCGGTACGCAAAGAGAAGCCAGCACCATCCGGCAGGGGCTTACGGACCCCGGCAAGGCTAGGAGTCGCCATGAATTTGCCAAATCCGTTAGCGAAGGGAACCTCCTGGTTTTCCCAGCAGCCAAGTCCCGTCAGAAGGCAACCGTCCAACCGAGAGAGGGAAACACAGTCACCGCCAAGGCTAAAGTTTCCAGGGCCAGAGCCTGCGGGCAAAAGGGGCTCCTTCGGCAACCATCCAGGCTGGGGAGCGGGTTACCGGTGGGAACCCATTGGAACCGTTACAGTACACAGGTGCAGGGAAAGGCAGTCACCATCAACCTGCCGGGAGAAAACAACATCGCAGCCGTCTGTGGGACCCGTCCATCCAGCCGTGTGTTTTACCGAGAACTGTGTCCTCATCATTGGCTGAGTGAGTACCACCGTGCCGTGCGGCACAGAGCTCCCCCCGCGACCCTGCACCTCACCAGGCCCCGTAACCCGCCTGCCATCCATCCCTACCCCATCAAAGGGCCCCGGGGCAACCAACCCCCTACCCACGGAGGGAAGAACTAACATCAAAGCTGCTCTTTGTCATCGCTCCCGGGATCTTCGTCCAGAGCAGCGGTGGTGTCACCAATATCACCACAACCGTGGGTGGCGTCACGGACAATAACCAAATCCCCACAATCAAACCCACTCTTTTCACTCACGGGCGAGGAGCGCCGCTCGAGTCACGGGATCCGGCCCAACCGCTCGAGCCATCACCGAGCAGCA
This sequence comes from Anomaloglossus baeobatrachus, assembly GCF_048569485.1. Classification (NCBI taxonomy): domain Eukaryota; kingdom Metazoa; phylum Chordata; class Amphibia; order Anura; family Aromobatidae; genus Anomaloglossus; species Anomaloglossus baeobatrachus. The sequence continues at coordinate 369,103,448 of NC_134357.1, forward strand.
GCAGCCGCAGCAGCAGCGACCGGACCCGAGCAGTGGGAGAGCGCAGCGTCCCCTCCTCCGCCCGCGACACCATGTCCCAGGAACATTGGTTAGAATATGCACAAATCCAATTGGCTGGGGTCCCCAACTTGCGTCGACATACGGGAAATCATTCATTATATACAGTCATCCATGCTTCGGGATGGGGTAAAAATTGTGCTCGTCTTTCCTGGGTCCACCCATGGGAAGGTTCTTCATTACACATGCATAACACCCCCTACCCCTTTATGGTATATGATATATTACACATATGATATGAATTTGCCTGCAAGATGTTACAATATAAAATACATATTTCATTCATTGTTTTATTTACAACAATGGCTACAATGTGATCAGAGGCGGCGTTAAGGGGTAAACTGGGCAATTACCCAGCACCCCCACTCCCTTGGTGGCCTCCATTATCTACAGCTGGAGATACACTGATAAAAGTATTCAATTAAAAAAACATAAAAATACACATATTTGTTATTGCTGTGCTCGTAAAAGTCGAATCTATCAAAATATAAAGCAAATTGATCTCATCTGTAAATGGTGAACGAGAAAAAAATCAAAACATCAAAATTAAGGGTTTTTTGGCTGCTGCAACAGGGCAATAAAATGCAGTTAGATGTGATCAAAACTTTGTATATGCCTCATATCAGTAAAGACATCAGCTCAGGACACAAAAATAAACCCTCAATAATAAACCATTGCCCCATATCCCAAATAAATGAAAATATTACAGGTTTTGATATATGGGAACTAAAGGAATTTTTTTTTTTATGAATTTCAGAATTTTTTTCACCACTTTACATGTTTGAGATCCACGTGCTCATATTGACTTGAGTGATCATCTTGCAAGGACAGTTTTACCATATAGTTAACAAGGGTAAATAAAAATCTCAAAAACCCCTTTGTGGAATTGTACTTTTGTTTGTAATTTCAAAACACTTGAAATTTTTGTCCTGTTTTTCAGTACACTATGTGGTAGTGTGACGCCCTGGCAAAACCCGGTAGTCACACAGATAGGCCCCCGCATAACACCATCCCACATAGGGTTACACACAGCCGACCTGCAACCCTAGTCACCCCCCCAGGGTAGGAAAGGCACACCACTGGGTAGGACCAGGCGGATGGAGAACGCCCACCTATGGGTCTGGAGGACCCGGGGCGGGAAAAGCAGTTAGTGGAGTTCTGAGTTGAAGTTCAAGGGGAGTGGAGTGGAGTAGTTGAGGAGGAGAAAGTGAAGGCTGAGACAGAAAGGAAAGGCGTCGGGGTTGGAGCCCCGGCGCACTGGCTAGGTGGCAGATGGTGGTCCGTGTCTGACAGGAGACGGGAAGATGGCTGCCGGAGATCCGAGGTGGACCGGGACAGGGTTGGAACCCGCCAGTACCGACACCGGAGAACCGACCCGGAAACCGTGCACTAAGGGGGTACTTGGACCCTGAAGCCAGGACCGGAACCAACGGTCTAGCTAATTAACCAATTGAGGGCAGGATTATAGGTCCTGTCCCAACCAAAGTCCCAAAAGCAGACAACAGCCCACCGTGGGGGATAGGGCATTCACCAGGGCCCGGTAGATCCCATGGGCCAGCGTCAGCAGGTACGGCTTCCAACAAAAGGACCGGGAGTGGACTCCCGTGTTTCACACCGGGAAGTCCACCACACAAAACACAGAGTGCAGAGGAAAGTGAGACAGACCATCAGCCCGGGTGTGGGACCAGATACACCCGAACACGGTGGCCGGCCACCAGCACCTTTGTTTACCATTGGACTTGTGTGATTCATTTAAGCGTGAGTAAACTAACATCCTCCGGTCTGACCGGGCACACCGGCCCATGCAGTCACCATCCTCAGCATAGAGACACTGGACCCCGGGGCTTCCATGCCTACCCACAGAGGAGTTAACATCCAGCTGCCATCCCATCACCCCCGGGTGCCCCACAACAGCAGCGGGGGTGCCACACTTCACCACACACCGTGGGTGGCGTCACCGATAGTTTACGGCAAATCACGTACAAATACGTCCCCTTTTATTTGAAGTGTCTGCACGACCCCCGGGTCCGGTAGAATCCCTCAAGCCACACTGCGGATCCGGATCCGAGCAGCCCAGCTGGTGGCACGGGGGCGGCACAGTAGAATGAATTTTTTCATTCAAAATTACAACTCACCCTGCAAAAAACAAGCCATCATATGGCTATGTGAATGATAAAAAATATATAAAAAAGTTATGGCTCTTGGAAGAAGGGGGGAAAAAAACAAAATGAAAAAATGGAAAATTGGGAGTGAAATGATAAGAATTCTTTAATAACCATATAATAGCAGGCTTAATAAAATAATCATATCTATAACATGTAATTAGGGTTATGCTTTCCTTTATGCCCAAATTTGTAGACAGTTATCATGCAGGCAGAACTTACAAAGGCGTTAAGTTTAACATTTCCACTAGTGACCACCTGTCACACGGTATTTAGCTCTAAACTTGTGATTTATTGCGTGCTGCTTGGTGTGCTGTAGAAATCCTCTCATCGTCTGATTATTTCCTCCCTTCTATTTATTTCCTCCTTATCACATATTGTCTTATATCTCCGCGTGTACTAGCTGTGTGATAGAGTTTTGGTTTCCTCATTTGTCCAGATCTGTGGGTTCAATCACTCCTGGCCAGGAGCAGGGCACGGAAGGCGACCTAGATATCTTCACCATTAGAAGTATCTCTGGGATAAGGGACAGCTAGGGCCCTCTAACTTGAGGGCCAGTCAAGGAGAACCGGTCCCCTGTTATTCCCTCACACCCATATATGATATAATAGTCAGCCAACCTGTGTCTACATATTTCCTCCACCATGGTGTCTCAGTGTTTATTAACGGCCAGGGTTAAAATTAGGGGATAGGACATTCCTATTTAGGTTTTTCTAGATAGTGGATCTAGGGCAAATACATACCTCCCAACCGTCCCGGATACAGCGGGACAGTCCCTCTTCTGAGCCTTTGATCCCGGGTCCCGCCCGTGAGGCTGTTTATCCCGGGCTCCACCCACCCACTGTAGCCCCGCCTCGCTGTTTCTCCCTTCTATTCATTACAGAGCCGACCGCGCACCTACTCCTGTGACTGCTGCTGAGGTATGAATCACCCCCTGCAGCAGAGCGATCCCCCTGCAGCAGAGCGACCCCCCCCTCCCCCAGAGCCGACCCCCCCCAGTCCCGGAGCCTGCGTTTCTCTGCAGCTGTTCTCTGATTCCCTGTGTGCGGCTTCTCACTGCTGCAGACACACGGGGAGTCAGGAAGCTGAGGAGACCGTGCAATCAGCACTTCTCTCTCCTGCAGATAGCACTGGCCAGTAATAACCTATGCAGAGTGACATCTGCAGGCTTCTATTAGCTTACCGATCAGTGGTCTCCTGCCTGTAGAGCTGCTGGGTCCTAGCTTCCCAACAACTTCAACTCTGCTTTATCCTGGCTCCCCTACCAGTTAAAGGGAACATGTCAGCAGAAATTTCACAATAAAAGTAATAGATTCCCCTCTGCAGCTCCTGGGCTGCTTCTAGAAAGGTTCCTGTTGCTATTGTGCCCCCTTTGAGACCTACAAAAATACTTTATGAAGTCTTACCTTTTTGTATGCAAATGTGTTTTTATGGTCACGGGGGCGGGCTGTCTGGCGTCCGTTATTCCCCCTCCTGCCGCTTTACGCAGTCCCCCATTGCTCATTTACATACACAAGAACGCCTTCCTCATGTAACTGTCCTCCCGAAGATTTGCGCATGTGAACCCTTTTTCAGGTGATTGCGCAGGCACGAGATTATGGGCGGCGCTGTGATTGTCATCAACAGCGTTAACCAAGTACCCGCCCATAATCTCGTGCCCGCACTTTTCCCTCTGACTCCACCGTTATGCGCAAGTGCTGGCCATATGAACCATGTTACCTATTACCGCTTGCACGAGATTATGGGCGGGTACTTGGATGACTTTGCTGATGACAATCACAGCGCCGCCCATAATCTCGCGCCCACGGTAATAGGTAACATGGTTCATATGGACAGTGCTTGCGCATAACGGTGGAGGCAGAGTGAGAAGCGCGGGCACGAGATTATGGGTGGGTACTTGGATGACGCTGCTGATGACAATCACAGCGCCGCCCATAATCTCGCGCCCATGGTAATAGGTAACGTGGTTCATATGGACAGTGCTTGCGCATAACAGTGGAGGCAGAGTGAGAAGCGCGGGCACAAGATTATGGGCAGGTACTTGGATGACGCTGCTGATGACAATCACAGCGCCGCCCATAATCTCGCGCCCATGGTAATAGGTAACGTGGTTCATATGGACAGTGCTTGCGCATAACAGTGGAGGCAGAGTGAGAAGCGCGGGCACAAGATTATGGGCAGGTACTTGGATGACGCTGCTGATGACAATCACAGCGCCGCCCATAATCTCGCGCCTGCGCAATCACCTCAAAAGCGTTCACACTTTGCACAGTGCTCAGTCCCGCGAGAGTGGCACTGGGCATGCACAAAACTTCAGGAGGACAGTTACATGAGGAAGGCGTCCTCATGTATGGAAATGAGCAATGGGGGACGGCGTACAGCGGCAGGAGGGGGAATAACGGACGCCAGGCAGCCCGCCCCCGTGACCATAAAAACAGATTTGCATACAAAAAGGTAAGACTTCATAAAGTATTTTTTTAGGTCTCAAAGTGGGCACAATAACAACAGGAACCTTTCCAGAATGCAGCCCAGGAGCTGCAGAGGGGAATCTTTTATTTTTTTTGCTAAATTTCTGGTGACAGTTTCCCTTTAAAGGGAACCTATCAGGTGCAATCTGCACTCAGAGCCAGGAGCAGTTCTGGGTGTATATTGCTAATCCCTCCCTAACTGTCCCTGTATACACTAGCATAGATAAAGGCATCTATAGAAAAAGTATTTTTAAAGAGCTTATATCTTATGCTAATTAGCGCGGGGACTAGTCCCAAGGGCGTTACTTCACTTGGCTAGTCGGCTCACATAGCGTATTAGTACTCACACAGGGGCGTAATAACATGCTAACATGCTATGCGAGCCGACTAGCCAAGTGAAGTAACGCCCTTCGGACTAGTCCCCGCGCTCATTAGCATAAGATATAAGATCTTTAAAAATATTTGTTCTTGATCTCTTTATCTATGCTAGTGTATACAGGGACGGTTAGGCAGGGATTAGCAATATGTGCCCAGAACTGCTCCTGGCTCTGAGTGCATATTGCACCTGACAGGTTCACTTTAAAGGGAACCTGTCACCAGATTTGGGGCCTATAAGCTGCGGCCACCACCAGCGGGATCTTATGTACACATTCTAACATGCTGCATACCTCCCAACCGTCCCGGATACAGCGGGACTTTCACGCTTTACGTTGTTTGTCCCGTTGCCACGGGCGGGACGGCCGGCTCCCGGGCTCCGCCCACCCACTCTCTCTCCGCCTCCCTGCTTTTACCTCCTACCATCCTAGTAGACGTGGCATAGAGAGGAGCGCTGCCTGTGCTGCTGCTGGTACAGTAAACTAATCTCCCCAGCGCTGATTTCCCTCCCTCCCCCCTCACCCCCGGCCGGCCGCCTGTCTGTGCGGTCAGCCGGCCGCCTGTCTGTGCGGTCGGCCGGCCGCCTGTCTGTGCGGTTGGCCCGCCACCTGTCTGTGCGGGCGCCCCCCTGCCGCCTGTCTGTGCGGGCGCCACCCGCCGCCTGTCTGTGCGGGCGCCCCCCGCCGCCTGTCTGTGCGGGCGCCCCCCTGCCGCCTGTCTGTGCGGGCGCCCCCCTGCCGCCTGTCTGTGCGGGCGCCCCCCTGCCGCCTGTCTGTGCGGGCGCCCCCCTGCCGCCTGTCTGTGCGGGCGCCCCCCGCCGCCTGTCTGTGCGGGCGGCCCGCCGCCTCATTGTGCGGGCAGCCGGCCGCCTCTCTGTGCGGGCGGCTGGCCGCCTCTCTGTGCGGGCGGCCCGCCGCCTGTCTGTGAAGGCGGCCGGCTGCCTGTCTGTGAAGGCGACCGGCCGCCTCACTGTGCGGGCGACCGGCCGCCTCACTGTGGCTGCCTGCGTGTCCGTGCTGGAGGCCCGCCGGCTGCCTGCGTGTCCGTGCTGGAGGCCCGCCGGCTGCCTGCGTGTCCGTGCTGGAGGCCCGCCGGCTGCCTGCGTGTCCGTGCTGGAGGCCCGCCGGCTGCCTGCGTGTCCGTGCTGGAGGCCCGCCGGCTGCCTGCGTGTCCGTGCTGGAGGCCCGCCGGCTGCCTGCGTGTCCGTGCTGGAGGCCCGCCGGCTGCCTGCGTGTCCGTGCTGGAGGCCCGCCGGCTGCCTGCGTGTCCGTGCTGGAGGCCCGCCGGCTGCCTGCGTGTCCGTGCTGGAGGCCCGCCGGCTGCCTGCGTGTCCGTGCTGGAGGCCCGCCGGCTGCCTGCGTGTTTGTGCTGAATGGGTGTGGATGGGGAGTGGATATGGGCGTGACTGTGAAATGGGTGTGGTTAGGGGGCGTGGCCTAAAAATTTGCCGCGCAAGTTGGGAGGTATGCAAATATAATCGACGAATAGTTTACTCGCTCCTCTGGGTTAAGGTTGAACGAGGTATCTAGATTTTGCAATTGAATCATAACCTCTCTCCCCAAGGGTCTTTATGGAGTGTATACATGGCTTGGCATCCACATTGGGGTACTCCATTCAAAGCGCATTATATGCTATGTGCTCAAAGACCTTTTGCCACAAATTGTGTTCCTCTTGGTTTACATTAGATAACCCTGCTATAGACTGGAAGACCCAGGACATAATTAAATGGAGCTCTTACTGTAACGAACACTGTCTAGGGACCTGTATCTCGGTGATAACCACTAGTATTCCAGATCCTTTCTCAGTTTGGTGATGTGTTCTCTGAAAAGGGTTGTCAGGACTCAGAGCTGCCGCTGTAGTATACATATTTGTGTGTAACATACACTGATTTTTTTCACATACTGTGTGTATGTGTGACGTCCTGGCCTATCAGGTCGTCACAGGGTGTTGCACAATTTTCCTTTCCGTGCAGCATCCATCTCTCTCCCTTGGTTCCAGGTGCCACTCAGTGATGTGCTAAGACCAGCATGCAAATTCCACCCACAGACACCAGGGGGCAGGTCCAGTGAGAAAAGGGGCCACCCACCGAAGGGTTAAGCAGACTGGGTGAGAGGTGGCTAGTTGGCTGGGGAGCAAAGAGACCAGAGGGCTCTAAAGTAGCTCTCAGTGAGGAGAGCAGGCTGGAGAGTTTGAGCTCCCAGTCAGCATGAGAACAGCCTCAGAGTGAGGGGCTGTGGAAGTGGAGGCCCCCGGACTGTCAGACTAGACCAAAGCACACTAGCAATATCACTGGGAACGGTCACCTGGACGTGCTCCCCATCAGCGGCAGTGGTACTGAAGGACGTTTGATTGAATCACTGCCTGTGTGTTCATTGACCTCACACATCAACACAGCCTCATCCAGCACCAGGACAACCACTGTGAGTTTCTCTGCTCCCTGTCTCCCAGGCCTACAGCCCATGCCTCCCCCTTCCCATTACCGGGCCCCAGGACACCGAACCCCCTACCCACGGAGGGGTTAAACATCCTGCTGCTTCAACATCGTCACCGGGCTCCCCAACAGCAGCAGTGGTCTCTCACATTACCACGCACCGTGGCCGCACGACCCCCAGGTCCGGAGACCCCTCGAGCCACCGAGGATCCGGATCTGAGCAGCCCGGCTGCTGGCACGGGGGTGGCACACCACAATTTCTGGCGTTATGAACAGGATGCGAGCAGGACCCACTAATCTGGGTGACGTGCACCTTGAAAAGTGAAAGTCGCGATCCAAAATCCCTTTTTCCGTGATGCCCGCCATTTTTCGCCGTTTTCGCGCCAAAAACGCCATCTTCTTTGAAAAGGGCGCGAAGCCAAAGCCCCGCCCTTTGTCTTCAGCCTGAAACAGGAACCGGAAGTTCCCAGAGGGCCACAGCACACGAAAGAGTGCTGGGAGAAAACCAAGGGGGCGTGCCCGAATGTAGTGAAAGCCCGACTTTGCGATACTATTCCTGGACAACGCAGAGGCAAGATGGCGAAGCGGAGTTGGTCACCGGAGAGTGCTGTTCCCAGAACCGCGACCTGGATTAAAGAAGAGACCGAGTAGCTGTGCAGGAGAATGCGGACGCAGTTCCTGTTTATACTGAACCACTAGAGGGAAGAGATGAGGAGCCTGGCACTGGCGGTGCGAGCCCGTGAGATCGAAATCCCATGTGAAGAAAGGGTAAGCGGTTATCCAGTCCCTGTTGATTACCTTATTCCGGCCATGGCAGCTGAGGGTTTCGGTCCACCCCCGCTTGCGGAAACCACTCCACCGTCACCTACCCATTGTCCATCCCGGCAGCGGAACCTGCAGTATTTTCATATGAAGCTCCAGCAACAGCCCCGATGTCTACCATCATCCCAGTCACGTCAGCGGTCGTCCAGACACCGGCCAGACCAGACCCGGCCGCATCACCGAGCCCGTCCTCACAGGCGCAGCACCCGGGCCCTGCAACCCCGGCTGCGGAGCAGTCGGTACATCTACCTGCAAGTTCATAAAGTTTTAAAAGTTTTATATGGACTGTCACCCATGTTGAACCTTCCTGTGTTCCTTGGAGAAGACCATCTGGACCCCCAGATGGAGGGTGACAGGAAGTTCTGCTCTAATTAGACTGCACCCGCCTTGTTGAACATTTTTCCACCCGTTGCTACAGAAGAAAAAGACTGCCAGGGCCGTGGATGGTGCTGTGCTGGTAGACGAGAGCAGGAGGTCCCGGTGGGAGTCGGCGCAAGGGGCAAACGGCTACCAGGTTGCTCAGGACTGTTACCAGAGTCGTCTGTTACAACACCCGAGATCTTAACCTGGTCACGGACCCACCATAGGTATGCAGAGGGTCAGGTTGTTTGGGTGGCGGGTTAACGGGATCCGGGACATTGAGAGTGTGGACTCTGAGTATTTTGGCAGTGTTGGGAAGTGTGCCTTCCCTGTGAGGGATGGAAACTGTTTCATACCATGTTATCCCTTTTTCCCTCCTTACAGGAACAGTTTTAAATAAACCCTGATGTGTCCTGTAGCTTGGGGACGAGCTACTTTTAACCAAGGGGGAATGTGACGCCCTGGCCTATCAGGTCGTCACAGGGTGTTGCACAATTTTCCTTTCCGTGCAGCATCCATCTCTCTCCCTTGGTTCCAGGTGCCACTCAGTGATGTGCTAAGACCAGCATGCAAATTCCACACACACACACTAAGGTGCAGGTCCAGTGAGAAAAGGGGCCACCCACTGAAGGGTTAAGCAGACTGGGTGGGAGGTGGCTAGTTAGTCATCGGCTGGGGAGCAAAGAGAGCAGAGGGATCTAAACTAGCTCTCAGTGAGGAGAGCAGGCTGGGGAGTTTGAGCTCCCAGTCAGTGTGAGAGCAGCCTCAGAGAGTGAGGGGCTGTGGAAGTGGAGGCCCCCAGAGGGTCAGACTAGACCAGTGATGGCGAACCTATGGCACGCGTGCCACCAGGGGCATGCTGAGCCCATTCTGCTGGCACGCGTGCTGTCACCCGATCCTGCAGCTTTGGTCTGCTAGTGCAGTCGCGCCGGCAGATCAAATCTGTGTTGGAGCGGAGGAGACATTTCTCCTCCGCTCTGACACTCCTCCTCCCCCAGGCTGCAGGTGTGTTGCCTAGGAGACGGAGGAGCGTCAGCGAGCGGCGCCGGCGTCGTCTGCTGGCCATGTGGGAACTGAGGACCCAGAAGCTCGCAGCGGGGGAGCGGGTGCAGGAAGATGAGTTGTGTGTTGCTTTTTTTTTTTATAACTCGTGTGCGGCTGTGCCAAGGTGGGGATGGGGGGGCAGCGCCAGCATGGGGTGGGGTAACGCACATGCCAGCATGGGGTGGGGGAACGCACAATGCCAGCATGGGGTGGGGGAACGCACATGCCAGCGTGGGGTGGGGGTGGGGGAACGCACATGCCAGTGTGGGGTGGGGGTGGGGGGAACGCACATGGCAGCGTGGGGTGGGGGGGAACGCACATGGCAGCGTGGGGTGGGGGTGCGGGGGAACGCACTTGGCAGCGTGGGGTGAGGGTGGGGGGAACGCACTTGGCAGCGTGGGGTGGGGGTGGGGGAACGCACATGCCAGCATGGGGTGGGGGATCGCACATGCCAGCATAGGGTGGGGGAGGGGGAACGCACATGCCAGCAAGGGGTTGGGGAACGCACATGCCAGCATGGGGTGGGGGAATGCACATGCCAGCATGGGGTGGGGGAGGGGGAACGCACATGCCAGCATGGGGTGGGGGAATGCACATGCCAGCATGGGGTGGGGGAGGGGGAACGCACATGCCAGCATGGGGTGGGGGAACGCACATGCCAGCATGGGGTGGGGGAGGGGGAACACACATGCCAGCATGGGGTTGGGGAACGCACATGCCAGCATGGGGTGGGGGAGGGGGAACACACATGCCAGCATGGGGTGGGGGAATGCACATGCCAGCATGGGGTGGGGGAGGGGGAATGCACATGCCAGCATGGGGTGGGGGAACGCACATGCCAGCATGGGGTGGGGGAGGGGGAACGCACATGCCAGCATGGGGTGGGGGAACGCACATGCCAGCATGGGGTGGGGGAGGGGGAACGCACATGCCAACATGGGGTGGGGGGAACGCACATGCCAGCATGGGGTGGGGGAGGGGGAACGCACATGCCAGCATGGGGTGGGAGAACACGCATGCCAGCATGGGGGGGAACACGCATGCCAGCATGGGGGGGGGGGACATGCATGCCAGCATGGGGGGGATGACATGCATGCCAGGATGGGGGGGAAACATGCTTGCCAGCATGGGGTGGGGGGAACAATGCATGCCAGGGTGGGGAACAATGCATGCCAGGATGTGGAAACATGCATGGCAGGATGGAGGAAACATGCATGGCAGGATGGAGGAAATATGCATGCCAGGATGGAGGAAACATGCATGCCAGGATGGAGGAAACATGCATGTCAGGATGGAGGAAATATGCATGCCAGGATGGAGGAAACATGCATGCCAGGATGGGGAAAACATGCATACCATGATGGGGAAAACATGCATGCCATGATGGGGAAACATGCATGCCAGGATGGAGGAACCATGCATGCCAGGATGGAGGAAACATGCATGCCAGGGTGGAGGAAACATGCATGCCAGGATGGAGGAAACATGCATGCCAGGATGGAGGAAACATGCATGCCAGGATGGGGAAACATGCATGCCAGGATGGGGAAAATATGCATGCCAGGATGGAGGAAACATGCATGCCAGGATGGAGGAAACATGCATGCCAGGATGGAGGAAACATACATGTCAGGATGGAGGAAACATGCATGCCAGGATGGAGGAAACATGCATGCCAGGATGGAGGAAACATGCATGCCAGGATGGAGGAAACATGCATGGCAGGATGTGGAAACATGCATGCCATGATGGGGAAACATGCATGCTGTTAGGGCCAGGTGGACGGGCAGACCCAGGAGGTGGATCCACTGGGCCGAACTCCTCACTGAAGGCAAGGGGTCCGGTAGCCGGAGCACTACAGGTAGCAGGACAGTCCGTGCAAAATAGTAGAATGTAGAAGTCCCTGGGACCACGGAGTCACAGATGGTAGTCCGGGTGACGGAGCTCAGGTTCGGAGGCCAAGATGTTGTCAGGCAGAGCCCGGAACCGATGGAGCGAGAGGACGGGTCACCGCAGGAATCAAAGATGGTACGGACTGACGGGATGGCAGGTAGTCAGTGTGCGGGGTTCGGGAATCGGCAGGACCGGATGGCGAGGCAGGAGCGGCTCTAGAAGAGAGAGAGGTGAGTATATCACAGGGACAAGGAGACCTGACTCCTAGCTTAGGAAACACGAAGAACAGGCCCCGCCCACTTGGACATTAAACCCCTTTATACCCTGTACCTGTGTGTTCCATATCCTGTCTGTGGACGCTGGCCCTTTAAGAAAGGGTCAATGACCGCGCGCGCGCCCTAATGCGCATGCGCGAGGCCCGGGTGCCAGAAGCCAGGGCAGGGAGCGGCGAACAGGAGGCAGGGGAGCCGGGCCGGAGCGAAGCAGACAGCGGACGCTGGGAGCGGGGACCGGGACGCCTGGGGATCCTAGGTGAGGAGGCCTGGAGGCTGTGGAGCGGTGGACGCCGGACAGAGGAGCCGGGGAGCGCGCCAGGGAAGCCGGGGAGCGGGACAGGGGACCCGGGGAGCGCGCCAGGGAAGCCGGGGAGCGTGGCAGGGGAGCCGGGGAGCGTGGCAGGGGAGCCGGGGAGCGTGACACATGCCATGATGGGGAAACAAGCATGCCATGATGGGGGAAACATGCATGTCAGGATGGAGGAAACATGCATGCCAGGATGGAGGAAACATGCATGTCAGGATGGAGGAAACATGCATGTCAGGATGGAGGAAACATGCATGCCAGGATGGGGAAAACATGCATGCCAGGATGGGGAAAACATGCATGCCATGATGGGGAAACATGCATACCATGATGGGGAAACATGCATGCCAGGATGGGGAAACATGCATGCCAGGATGGAGGAAACAAGCATGCCAGGATGGAGGAAACATGCATGCCAGGATGGAGAAAACATGCATGCCAGGATGGAGGAAACATGCATGCCAGGATGGAGGAAACATGCATGGCAGGATGGGGAAAACATGCATGCCATGATGAGGAAACATGCATGCCATGATGGGGAACAAGCATGCCATGATGGGGAAACATGCATGTCAGGATGGAGGAAACATGCATGCCAGGATGGAGGAAACATGCATGTCAGGATGGAGGAAACATGCATGCCAGGATGGGGAAAACATGCATGCCATGATGGGGAAACATGCATGCCATGATGGGGAAACATGCATGCCATGATGGGGAAACATGCATGCCAGGATGGAGGAAACATGCATGCCAGGATGGAGGAAACATGCATGCCAGGATGGAGGATACATGCCACGATAGGGTACATTTACCAGGAAGGGGTACATTTTACCTAGATGGGGGTAAATTAACCAGGATTGGGAACATTTACCAGGATGGAGGACATTTACCAGGAATGGGGTACATGCCAGGATGGGGGAACATTTACAAGGATGGGCAATATGTCAGGATGGGGTACATTTACCAGCATGGGGGAACATGCCAGAATGGGTAACATTTACTAGGATGGAGGACATTTACCAGGATGGGGCCATGATGAGGACAAATATACCAGAATGTAGGAAATATATATCAGGATGGGGACATGTTTACCAGGAAGTGGCCGAGGAAGGGGACAGAACTACACAATGATGGGGAGGGGAGCCACTCGTACGTCTTTAAGGGATGTCAAGATGTTCAGACTTTGAAATGTAGATGTGGATTACAGGGTGACCTCTGATTGCATTCCAGGCTAAAATCTCTGTCTAATATGCTGCAATTTTTTCCAGAAAGATCAATCTAACTGCTGTGTCTGTAAAGGGCAAGGGCTCAGCTTCAATGTGTGGTAAGCATGAGCGTGATGCCCCCTGCTGAAGAGAAGACGGCAAAGGTAAGATTAAAATCAATTCTTTATATAATAGGATTGGTTGGCACTTCGGAAAAAAATTGGGTTTAGGGCTACAGTTTGGGCACTCGGCCTGTAAAAGGTTCGCCATGACTGGACTAGACCAAAGCACACTAGCAACATCACTGGGAACAGTCACCTGGACGTGCTCCCCCTCAGCGGCAGCGGTACTGAAGGATGTTTGGTTGAATCACTTACTGTGTTCATTGACCTCACACATCAACACAGCCTCATCCAGCAGCAGGACAACCAAAATGAGTTTCTCTGCTCCCTGTCTCCCAGGCCTACAGCCCACAGCTCCTCCCCTTCCCATTACCGGGCCCTGGGACACCAAACCCCCCTACATCCTGCTGCTTCAACATCGTCACCGGGCTCCCCAACAGCAGCGGTGGTCTCTCACATTACCACGCACCATGGGTGGCGTCACAAACTGTACATATCTCCCCGGTTATTGAGTGGCCGCACGACCGCCGGGTCCGGAAACCCCTCGAGCCACTGCGGATCCGGATCCGAGCAGCACGGCTGCTGGCACGGTGGCGGCACATATGTAGCATCCACATTTATAATTCCTGGCAGCGTAAATGAAGGTATATAGGTGTAAAAATGTTGGAATCTCCCAACAAAAGAATAAAATGCTGCTTATTCATCGGGTGTTTAGATTGTTTATGGCGAAACAAAAAATCCTTGTTCTATCGTGCAAACTGAAGATGTGCTGCCGATAACATGATACTGTAGGAGACAGATTGATTTACTAATGATTTTTCTGTGCACACCAGTCTTCCTCATCCTTTGTAAAGAGGCTGGAAACAAGCACCGAAGGACATAATATCATTGATTATTATTATTATTTATTATTATAGCGCTATTTATTCCATGGCGCTTTACAAGTGAAAGAGGGTATAGGTACAACAATCATTAACAGTACAAAACAGACTGGTATAGGAGGAGAGAGGACCCTGCCCGCGAGGGCTCACAGTCTAAAGGGAATGGGTGATGGTACAATAGGTGAGGACAGAGCTGGTTGCGCAGTGGTGTACTGGACTGAGGGCTATTGTAGGTTGTAGGCTTGTTGGAAGCGGTGGGTCTTAAGGTTCCTCTTGAAGCTTTCCACGGTAGGGGAGAGTCTGATATGCTGAGGTAAAGCATTCCAGAGTATGGGGGAGACACGGGAGAAATCTTGTACGCGATTGTGGGAAGAGGAGATAAGAGAGGAGTAGAGAAGGAGATCTTGCTAGGATCTGAGGTTAAAACAAAAAGCCAGCACCAAATGTGCACTTCAGCACTAAACATTCCAAACTGTACTTATTATAAACATTTTGAGATTTTTGGCAAAAAATTGCAATTTCTTGAGCTGCCTCGCCACTTCACGGCAAATCTCATTTGAGGCAGTCCTACACTAAAATATTTTTATAAAATGTGCCATACGGCCTCACATATGAATAGTAGAACTGCTCTTAGCAGCACTCACCTGGTCTATTTCAATCCCGTACCCATGACTGAGTCATGGCTGTGGGCGGGACAAATGCTGCATGAAGTAAATAGCCTGTGGACAAAGCCTGATGACTTAATGTGAACAGTCACCAACCGCCAAAATCTAGACAGATGGAATACATCCTAAATTGGGGTGCATAGCAAGGTGGAGGTCAACCACCGACCAATTCAATGAAGAAAAAACAAAAAGCCAGCACCAAATGTGCACTTCAGCACTAAACATTCCAAACTGTACTTATTATAAACATTTTGAGATTTTTGGCAAAAAATTGGAATTTCTTGAGCTGCCTCGCCACGTCACGGCAAATCTCATTTGAGGCAGTCCTACACTAAAATATTTTTATAAAACGTGCCATACGGCCTCACATATGAATAGTAGAGGATCTGAGGTTGCGTGCAGGTAGGTACTGGGACACTAGGTCACAGATGTAAGGAGGAGACAGGTTGTGGATGGCTTTGTATGTCATGGTTAATGTTTTGAACTGGAGTCGTTGGGCGATCGGAAGCTAGTGAAGGGATTGGCAGAGTGGCGAGGCTGGGGAATAGCGAGGGGAGAGGTGGATTAAGCAGGCCGCAGAGTTTAGGATAGATTGGAGGAGTGCAAGAGTGTTGGAAGGGTGGCCAGAGAGCAGGAGGTTGCAGTAGTCGAGGCGGGAGATGATGAGGGCATGCACTAATGTTTTTGCTGATTCTTGGTTAAGGAAAGCATGGATCCGGGAGATATTTTTGAGTTGTAGTCTGCATGAGGTGAAGAGGGCTTGGATGTGTGGCTTGAAGCATAGAGCAGAGTCGAGGGTTACTCCAAGGCAACGAGCTTGTGAGACTGGGGAGAGTGACCAACCATCAAGTTTGATGGAAAGGCTTGTTGGAGGAGATGAGTGAGGAGGAGGAGGAAAGACAATGAACTCTGTTTTGTCCATGTTAAGCTTTAGGAATCGCGCAGAGAAGAAGGATGAAATAGCAGACAGACATTGTGGAATTTTGGTTAGTAGAGAGGTAATGTCAGGTCCAGAGAGGTAGATCTGTGTGTCATCGGCATAGAGATAATACTGAAAGCCGTGGGACTCTATGAGCTGTCCCAGGCCGAAGGTGTAGATGGAGAACAGCAGGGGTCCAAGAACTGAGCCTTGATCATGCTGATTTACCAGTATAAAATTATTATTTGTAAATACAACCTAAATGGTTGAGTGTAATGGTGTAATATGTGAGCATTTAGGGCCCCACTTTAAACTTTTTTTCCAGGGACCCAAACTGGCCGTGATTGTGAAATACAAGCCCGAGGCTACAAACTCAGTTGAAGTCTTGCACCACATTGTACTAGATACAGGCTGTTTTTCTGACGTTTTTCATATTCACAATAATGTGTGCTGTTTCTAGACATTTGCACTACATTGCATTTTTATTTGATTACTGTAACTGGCCTTGTGTATTTAATCAAAGAGGAATTGTACTTCGAATAGATTCAGTTTAATTACATTTAAACAATGTATTGTGTCTCTTGTTAAAATGCGTATTGTTCTGCAGAATTGTAGTCATCGTTTTCTTACCGGGGGAAAAATTATTCCAAGCTTTCTGCTGATAGAGTTACTTGTTTAACAATATACAAATACATAGTTGTACTACCAAGTCAAAATGAAGTTTATTAGGAGTTCTACACAAAGCATATTATTAGAGATGGGCATATCTTTAGAAATTTGCCAACTTTGCAAAATTTAAAAAAACAACAACTTGTTTTGCAACAAATCATTTCCAGTGTAAATTTAAAGTATTACAAAAACTCCAATTGCCCTGAAAATACATATACCGTATTTTTCAGATTATAAGACGCACATTTCCTCCCAAACATTTGGGAGGAAAATGGGGGTGCGTCTTATAATCCAAATGCTGCTTACCGGGGATGGTGGAGAGGGTCACAAGGAGCAATGCTGCGGGCGCTGTGCTGTGCTGCGGTCACGGGCACTGTGCTGTGCTGTGCTGGGGCTGCAGGTGCCATTCTAAAAATATTGGAGGTGCAGACTTCAAATAATGGCGCACAGAGTCGGCACATGTGTAGATGGAGCTCTCGGCTCAAGATCTCTTCTGTGCATCTGCTGCATCCGGGCCATTGATCTCCAAGTAGCGGACTTAAGGAAAATGGTGCTTGGAAGCGGCGTGTGCGCAGATGCGATCTTGAGCCGAGACCTCCATCTGCGCATGCGCCGACTCCGGGCACCACCTCTTTGATGCCCACACCACCAACAGTTTCTGTAGGTTGCCTGCCTCCCTGCACTTGCAGGGAGCAACTGTGACATCCGTCACACCGCCCGCAGCATCGTTCTACTTCACCACTGCAACTGCCTCCTGTGATCCCACTCCACCACTGCTGCGCCGCCCACTCCCAAGAAGAGATCTCTGGATTGTAAGATAGACCCCATTTTTTTTACCTTTTTTTTTCCTCTAAATTTGTGGTGCGTCTTATAAACCGAAGAATACGGTATAACCCTGAGGTCTCCTTGGGCTGTATCCAACTCCTTTCTTTAATGCAAATGTAGCTGTGACGCCCCTGGACTATCAGGTCGTCACAGGGTATTGCACAATCTGCCCTCCCGTGCAGTATCCACTTCCTGCTTGGTTTTGGGTCCCTAACTACATGGTGTTGCCTACATAAGCTAATCAAAACCCTAGATATACCCTGCACCACACCCATCAAACACACCAGTGGACGGCTTGAGTGGAATAGAGTCGCCCACCTAGGGGGTTGGAAAAGGGAGGTCAGGGGTGTCAGTAGTTGTAGAGAAAGAGTCTGAGAAGTGGAAGTGAGAGGAGGTCAGGAGCAGGGCTCTTGGGAAAAATGGGTACCAGACAGTGGTCTGGGCCTAGAGGAGATGGACCCCCGGTCGCAGGGGATCGTGGGAAGGAGCACGGATTGGTCGAGGAAGACAGCCGGCGGCCTTGCACCATCACCGGGCTGGGACCAAGGCACGCGAAATACGTGGATCCTAGGTCAGGGAGTAACTTCAGGCAACCCGATAATTTACCCGAGGAGAACGGAGTCTTCAGGAGCCGTTCCCACCTGCTCCAAAATCAGGGTACTAGTGCTACGAGGGGGATAGGACTTTACATTCAAAATGGTCCAGAAAATCCCAAGCGTGAACTCTGAGAGCAAGTGCCCACACCTAGCCATAGTGGGGAGCAGGACCTGGCAAGTTTTATACTACCGGGACCACCAAAGAAGTTAACTGAGTGGCAGGAGGCAGGTCACGGATCACCAGGCAACACTATTGGGGACGGGACCCTAACCAAGCTCCCCTCAGCGGCAGCGCTATCCAGAACTTTGGTTTATCCACTTGTCGGTGTCAGCTTAATGGATTGACTGAGTACGCAAGTGACCCCATTGCATCCAACGGCACTTCCCCACCATTACCGAGCCCCAGGGTATACCCCCTACCCGTGGAGGGTCACAACACCTTGCTGCCTCATTCCATCATCCCCGAGTACTCTGAACTGCAGCGGTGGTACTCCTAATTACCACATAACATGGATGGCGTCACAAACTTAATAACCTCCCTTGTAAATACCCCCTCTTCATTTTAAGTAGCCGCACGACCCCCGGGTCTGGAGACCCTCGAGCCACCGAGTATCCGGATCCGAGCAGCTCGGTTGCTGGCAAGGGGGTAGCACATAACCTTAGTAACCTAGTCCAAGTTAACTCATCTTATATAGCTATGGATAATCAGATGGAAAATGGTGTTAACTAACCGCCTGTTCCTGACACAGAAAACTCCTTCACGACTGTGCTGTTACACACTATCTGTATTGATTATTCATTGATTATGGCATCCTCTCTTATCCCAATATGTATAGCCAAGCTGTGAGCTGTGACATCCTTTCACTTTCCAGAATCATTAGAAGATAGCTACTTTATTCCCTGCCTGTGCTTTTATACAGGTTGTGATAGTTCCTTCTGATTGGCTATGTTCTACCATGTGATATGGTAGTTGCAAGACATTATTGGTCATGCCCGAATGTCTTGTGAGCCTTCTCTAGCTGATGCAATATTCTTCAATGTGTAAATGGTGGCGGCCATTCAATGTGATTCATGCTAAGCTAATCACAAATTGTTTGAAGGGAATCTATCAGTAGATTTTTGCTATATAGTATAAACTGATACCAGCATAACATAGGGCTTGAAAGCCTGATTCCAGGGATTAATCACCTATGGGGCTGCTTGGCGTAGTTTTCATAAAATACCTGTTTTGTTTGATGTAGATGTAGCAGAGCTAAGTGTACTGCTCAATATATAACCACACCCACACCCAAGACTGGTATCTTCCTTTGAACACTGTGCATTGTCCATAAGCTGCTATTCAGTGGTGGAGTTACACAGATCAGCCTGACTGCTTGTAGCATGAGCTGTGGTCTGATAGTGTTAAAGGGTTTGTCCACTAATCAACGCCTTCGGAAGTATCAAATAGGAAGTGAGCAGCCATCCACAGCTCTGGTTTTCTCCTGATGTTCGATTTGTCCAAAGCCAGGGAGAGAGAACACAGTGCTGAGGAGCGGGGCTTCAGCCAACATAGCTGATACCAGGGAGCAACATTATTTTTCTGTTGGCTGAGGCCCTGCTCCTTCTAGCCACAACCATTAGTAAAACGCTTCTATAATGGAATTATCATAAATAAAAGATGGGGAGGAGAAACAGGCAGGGGGGCGGGAATCAATATCCAAACCCACGCCAACTATTAGCTACTCGGCATCTGCTGCCAATCAAAAAGCTGTACATTTCTATAACTTTACTCACTTGTGTTTCAAAAACTATACATTCTAGCTGACACCTAAAGGTATATTATATATATATATATATATATATATATATATATAATCAGCATGATAGTGCAAGTATAGCACTGGCTTTAGGTTATATAGGAAAATCCTGGTGATTGGTGCACTTTAATACAATTAATGGCTTCTCTTATTTTTTGCTTTGTATTTTAAGGCGGCCATACACATTATATAGCTGTCAGCAGAATGGTCATTCTTGTGCATTCATCCATGGTTATAACGAGCTCTTGCATCTGCTAGACTACCTGGTAGTACTTGTAGTGTCGCGGGCGGGGAGGACGCCGTCGCTGCTGCGCTCTCGCTAATGCTCGGGTCTGGCTCTGCTGCGGCTGCTCGGTGGCTCGAGCGGTGGGCCGGATCCGGGGACTCGAGCGGCGCTCCTCGCCCGTGAGTGAAAAGGGTGGTTGGTTTGGGGGATTAAGGGGTACTTTGCACACTACGACATCGCAGGTGCGATGTCGGTGGAGTCAAATTGAAAGTGACGCACATCGTAGTGTGTAAAGCCTAGATGATACGATTAACGAGCGCAAAAGCGTCGTAATCGTATCATCGGTGCAGCGTCGCGTAATCCATAATTACGCTGACGCGATGGTCCAATGTTGTTCTTCGCTCCAGCAGCAGCACACATCGCTGTGTGTAAAGCCGCAGGAGCGAGGAACATTTCCTACCGGCGTCACGGCGGCTCCCGTAGGATATGCGGAAGGGAGAAGGTGGGCGGGATGTTTACATCCCGCTCATCTCCGCCCCTATTGGCCGCCTGCCGTGTGACGTCGCAGTGACGCCGTACGACCCGCCCCCTTAATAAGGAGGCGGGTCACCGGCCAGAGCGACGTCCCAGGACAGGTGAGTCCATGTGAATCTGCCGTAGCGATAATGTTCGCTACGGCAGCTATCACAAGGATATCGCAGCTGCGACGGGGCGAGGACTATTGCGCTCGGCATCGCAGCATCGGCTTGCGATGTCGCAGCATGAAAAGTACCCCTTAGTCTGTGACGCCACCCACGGGTCGTGGTGAAGATAGGCACCACCGCTGCTGATGACGGGGATCCCGGGAGCAATGGTAAGGAGCAGCTGGGATGTTGTTTTCCCCCTCCGTGGGTAGGGGTCGGTGGTCCCGGGGCCCGGTGATGTTGTGGGGAGGCAGGGTCGGTGAGGTGTGGGCAGCGAGGCGCGGTGCTGGATGGCACGAGTGTACTCACTCAGCAAGAAAGGTACAAAGTCCTCGGTAAACCAAACGGCTGGATGGATGGGTCTCGCAGCCAGCTGCAGTGTCTCTCCCCGGACAGGTGATGGTAGCTGTCTTTCCCTGCACCTTGATGTTCTCCTTCTGACTACTATGGATTCCCAACGGTAGTCCGCTCCCCGGTGTATGGGTACCGGAGGAGCCCGTTTGCCTGCAGGCGCTGGCCCTTGGGTCTCTAGCCTTAGGCGGTAGCTGTATACCCTCACGGTGTGGGCGGTTGCCTTCAATCGGGACTTTTGCTGTTGTGAAACCCCTGGGGTTCCAGTCACATTCGGATCTGACTATTGTCGGCGGCTCAAAGCCTGGTCGGGGTCCGATGGCCCTGCCTGTGTGTGCTGGCTTCACTTCGCTCCCCAGTCGGTACCGGCGGACCGTCGCCCGACCCCGGTCCTACAGTTCCGCGTTGATCCACCACTCCTGCAGACGGCCACCACCGTCTGCCAACCTTGCTGTCAGTGCCTGGGCCACAAACCCAGACACCCAAGTGTTGACTCCTCTCTCTTCAAACTCCTAAACTGTTCTGTCACTTTTCCCGCCTCCAGGCCTGTGAACTCCTCGGTGGGTGGGGCCAACCGCTTGGCTCCACCCCACCTGGTGTGGACATCAGACACTGGAGGGAGGCAACAAGGGTTTTTGTTTGGCTGGTGTCCCTGTCTAATGGGGGGTGGGGGGTGTTTGTATGTTATCTGTGACGACCTGGCTAGGCCAGGGCACCACAGTAGCACCCACAGGGCAAGGGGTTAACTTTACTCGTCGCCTGGCTGGTGATGTCGGGTCTAGGGATGTCACGGGTGGCCCTGCCCAGCTTTGTGGCCCCGAGGCGTACATTAAAAGGGAGAATGATGATGGTTGTTTGTCTCGTGATGCCACCTATGGTGTGCGGCCAGGGATTAGCCGCTGCTGCGGGAGCTGTCCTCTGGGGCAGATGTTGTTACAGCTGGAATGGTTCATCTGCCCACAGGTGGAGCAGGCCCCAACGATGGTGATAGGGTGGTAGCTTATGGTGTTGTACACTGGGGAGTTGGACTGAGGACGCCAACAGTGACTGGACAACACAGGCTGGTAGTTTCCTTTACCTTTTACTGGTCAGTTGTTATGGTCCCAGGTTACAGTGGTTTGGTCAGCTGGGAAGCAATGAGGAATCCCTTCTCTGCCAGGTACGTTGGAGGCCTTCCTAACTGCGCTCTGACTGTGGGTCGCTGTGGCCTGTAGCAGCACAGCATCCCTCTTCCTAGATGTGATTTTCCTTGCCCCTTGTAGCAGGCAGCGCGAGCCGGATGCAGGGCCCGCTGGTATTTCAGCGGCCCTGGGCTCTATTATGCTACTGCACCTTGGGAGCCTCTGTTGGGCCATGTGGTGTGGAACCTCCTGCCCTCCGTGTTTACTGCTGGGCCGTTAGTACCTGACAGTTGAGGACCCCAGTGTCCTGATTCAGCACTCGGTCCTAGAAAGATTGAGACAGATCTCTAACAGCGACCGTTCTCTTTCACTGCTACTACAGTTCTGAGTTTTCTCTTCCTGTTCCTCTCCCTCTAACCCCTCCCCGGCCCAGAATACACAGGGAAGCTCGCCTCAAACAGGACTTGAGCACCCCATTCTGGCCTGGATTAGGAAGTGTTGTGTGTGTGATTGTACCTGGCATAGCGGTCTCCCCGCTGCTTCCAGGCATAGCATTGCCCTCCAGTGAGGAGAACAACGCCGCTGTGGCTTCCATGACCACTGGGGTGCCACATACTCCAAGTAGTTCTCTAATGGTAAAATCTTGTTAATTAAACAGTGATTTTATAAAAGCTACACTGCGCAGCCCAGTAAGTGACACTTTGATGGAATCAAGGTCTCTGTCTCTACATTATGCTGCTCTCAGATTAGGTGGCAAAAACCTGGTGACAGATTCCCTTTAAGGATCAGCTGGTAAAATTCTAACCTCTGGATCCTTCTATTCCCAGAGTCATTAGATGTTTGGTCTCTACCAGTGTGGTCCAATGTGTTAATGAATAGTCCTGCTTAAAATTTGTCTTCACTCATTCTGAGCAGAGAGATACATCTTTAAATATGTAATTAGTATTTGACTACATATGCATATATTATCTTACTATGTACACTGACAGGG
Source organism: Anomaloglossus baeobatrachus (assembly GCF_048569485.1). Taxonomy (NCBI): domain Eukaryota; kingdom Metazoa; phylum Chordata; class Amphibia; order Anura; family Aromobatidae; genus Anomaloglossus; species Anomaloglossus baeobatrachus. Next base: position 369,126,695 of record NC_134357.1, read on the forward strand.
AGCTTTTTGTACACTATTGTCACATACTACTATATTGTATGATGTAGTAGAGCACAGTAGTCACATTTCTCCATCACCCCCTGCTATCTTATATACAACACCAGCACCTCTCCCCATCAAACCCCCTTGTACTTTGGGTAATATCTTTTGAATTATGTATCTGACAGTGACAGGCACAATCTCTACCATACTGCAATGGCACCCCTCGTGTGAAAAAAGCAATATCTATCCCCACATCAGTCTTGACAATGAGCTGCCTAGCAATCCAGATACACGAGAAATTTCCCACACTTGGCTGCACACAATCATTGCACAGAACAGACAAGCCAAATCAATGAGAATCCGACCGTTTCAGTGGACGCACGTGCACCTATTGGTATTAATAACTGTAAAAAAAGCTCACAAGGACCAATAAATTAGTTTTATTGTGTTTTTAAAATCTACATTTGTCATCGTTTCGCTGTTAAATGACATTTACATTTTCCATTTGACTCTATTTTCCTCTGCCTGCCATGGCGGAATATGATTTAATAAAATGTAGAAGAAATGTCAGTGTCTCACAATGAAATTATTCGCTTTCACCATCTAATTTGTAATTAGAATTATCTTAATTAAAGATCAGCTCTGCGCCGTGGCCGTCCACCGAGAAGTGACTCAATCCATGCCGAATGAATAATCAAACAGAACGCGGGCTCGAGCGGCTCATCCTAGAGTGGTGTAGGGTTTTTTTGCTTTTCTTTTAGCATTTAGTGTTTTTTGTCAATAGGTGGTTTGACATTTATCGTGCAAGAGAAATGCCGCGTGTCAACAAAATGAAAAAACTGAAATTAATGACAACAATGTAGCAATCTGAAAACTGTAATTAAACGTTGTTGACAATGCAGGTAATGGTATTGGTCATAGTTTACCAGCAGCGTGAACGTGTATATTTGTGAAAAATGCAACTTTTTAAGGTAACCAAAATTCTGCTAACCCAACCAATTTGGTGACAAAACGATAGAATCTAATGAATAATTTTTCCATGATTTATAAAAGTATTTTGCAGACTTGAAAACTGAAACAAACTATATACTAGTTCATTTAAAGTACTAAATGGAGAATGGAGAATGCAAATTATCGCCTGCAGTACATAATCCCTCAAGGAGGTGCAACTATCAAAACATCAATCTGCATCAATCTGCAAGCATTGGTTCCTAGATACCCGCTGCCAGGTATGTCTCAACATAAGGCCTCGGTTCCACTTGCGTACCGCTTCCAATGCGAGAGCATCAGAAGCGATCTGCTAATGACCCTCTGCTGCGAGCGTCACCCGAGGGTCATGCGACTGTGATCTGATCTTGCGATCGGATCACAGCTGCGAAGAAGAGAGGGAGGGAGCAACGTCTCCTTCGACTCCACGGCCTGTCTTTGCATACATCGCGCTGCGGTCGGATGACATGCGATTACAGTGTGATGTTTCATATGCACCCATAGATTTGTATGGGTGCGTGGCATGAGAAATCAATCACAGATGGAGACTGTTTCATACTTTTGCACTGATGCGAGTGCAATCCAATGTTTTATCGGATTGCACTCGCCCCTGCAAAACGCAAGTGGAACCGAGGCCTTAGGCTGAGTTCACATCTGCATTATCATTTCCAGTTTTCTTTTCTATTAAAGGATACTAGATCAACACATGACAAACACCAATAGCACCAAATAGTGACTGCATTGACTTATAATTGAATCAACTGAGTTTCATCATGGTCTCTACATTTTTCTGGAAAAAAGCTCAGCTGGGTCTCTGTCACAAATGTGTACAGAGATTAAACGTAAAGGGAATCTGTCAGCAGATTTTTGCTACCTCATGTGAGAGCTACTTAAAGGGGTTGTCCGACATTAGCTTAACAAAAATGTTTGAGTTTATCTGTGCTGTATTGTCATATAAATCACACCTACATTGTTATTTTTTGTTTTCTAACTTTTGTTCCTCTTGAATTATACCTTTATTCTCTGCAGCTTCTTGTTTACATTCAGCTCTAGCAAACTGACCACTTCCTGTGCAAAACCTCCCAGTCACAGCTGTCACCGCCCAGCCTCAGTGTCCAGCCCCACCCCAGTGTCCAGCCGCACCCTCTGCCCGCCCCCTGCACACACATTCCCTGTCAGTATTCTTCCCCAGCACCTGACCTGGTATCACTACAGCATTGCAAATAACAGCCCCACATCGGACTCTGCACCGTACACGCACACACATGGCTCTGCACCGTACACGCACACACATGGCTCTGCACCGTACACGCACACACATGGCTCTGCACCGTACACGCACACACATGGCTCTGCACCGTACACGCACACACATGGCTCTGCACCGTACACGCACACACATGGCTCTGCACCGTAAACGCACACACATGGCTCTGCACCGTACACGCACACACATGGCTCTGCACCGTACACGCACACACATGGCTCTGCACACGCACACATATGGCTCTGTACCTCACACGCACACATATGGCTCTGCACCGTACACGCACACACATGGCTCTGCATCATACACGCACACACATGGCTCTGCACCGTACACGCACACACATGGCTCTGCACCGTACATGCACACACATGGCTCTGCACCGTAAACGCACACACATGGCTCTGCACACGCACACATATGGCTCTGCACCGTACACGCACACACATGGCTCTGCACCGTAAACGCACACACATGGCTCTGCACCGTAAACGCACACACATGGCTCTGCACCGTAAACGCACACACATGGCTCTGCACACGCACACATATGGCTCTGCACCGTACACGCACACACATGACTCTGCACCGCACACGCACACACATGGCTCTGCACCGTAAACGCACACACATGGCTCTGCACCGTACACGCACACACATGACTCTGCACCGCACACGCACACACATGGCTCTGCACCGTACACGCACACACATGGCTCTGCACCGTACACGCACACACATGGCTCTGCACCGTAAACGTACACACATGGCTCTGCACCGTACACGCACACACATGGCTCTGCACCGCACACACATGGCTCTGCACCGTACACACATGGCTCTGCACCGTAAACGCACACACATGGCTCTGCACCGTAAACGCACACACATGGCTCTGCACACGCACACATATGGCTCTGCACCGTACACACACACATGACTCTGCACCGCACACGCACACACATGGCTCTGCACCGTAAACGCACACACATGGCTCTGCACCGTACACGCACACACATGACTCTGCACCGCACACGCACACACATGACTCTGCACCGTACACGCACACACATGGCTCTGCACCGTACACGCACACACATGGCTCTGCACCGCACACACATGGCTCTGCACCGTACACACATGGCTCTGCACCGTACACGCACACACATGGCTCTGCATCGTAAACGCACACACATGGCTCTGCACCGTACACGCACACACATGGCTCTGCACCGTAAACGCACACACATGGCTCTGCACACGCACACATATGGCTCTGTACCGCACACGCACACACATGGCTCTGCACCGTACACGCACACACATGGCTCTGCACCGTACACGCACACACATGGCTCTGCACCGTAAACGCACACACATGGCTCTGCACCGTAAACGCACACACATGGCTCTGCACACGCACACATATGGCTCTGCACCGTACACGCACACACATGGCTCTGCACCGTACACGCACACACATGGCTCTGCACCGTACACGCACACACATGGCTCTGCACCGTAAATGCACACACATGGCTCTGCACACGCACACATATGGCACACATGTGGAGTACATACTCACCTGTCCTCGGTCCCCGCCGCTCCTGCACGTTCGTGCGCTGTCTGTGCTCTGTTCAGCACAGTAGTGACGTCACCGCTGTGCTGCAGATTGCACAGACAGCCGGAGGGACAGTGATGAGAAGCAGCGCTGCGCTGCTTCTCATCAGCACTTTCAAATGTACCGGCATCGGTGATCTGTGATGCCGGTACATTTGAATGTGCGATCCTGGGCAGGGGGCCCGGTGCTGGAGCTGACACCACGGCAGCTGCCGCCAGGCCCCGCCCCCAGGTCACGGACCCCCACAGCAGTGCAGGGGGAGGTTACTGGAGGTGCGGGGGAATGTGTGGGAGGGTGCAGGGAAGGGGGCGGTGACTCCTCGCACTGTAGACACCCAGCAGGGAGGTGACATGCTGCTCCACATTTGCATGTCAACATGGCCCTGCCCATGTAGACGTGCAAAGACCGGAAGCAGCAAAATCGCGGCAGGAGCGGTCACATGACCGCTCTGAGCCGGGGGAAAGGGGCTGACAGCAGGGCAGGTAAGTGGTCTCTATCTACTTACCTGCCCCAATGTAGCCCAATAGGGAAATAAAAAAAAAAAGTCAAAGAAGCCGGATAACCCCTTTAATGTAGGCAAAGAGACCCTGAATCCAATGATGTATCACTTACAGTTAGGTCCAGAAATATTTGGACAGTGACACAATTTTCGCGAGTTGGGCTCTGCATGCCACCACAGTGGATTTGAAATGAAACCTCTACAACAGAATTCAAGTGCAGATTGTAACGTTTAATTTGAAGGTTTGAACAAAAATATCTGATAGAAATTGTAGGAATTGGACACATTTCTTTACAAACACTCCACATTTTAGGAGGTCAAAAGTAATTGGACAAATAAACCAAACCCAAACAAAATATTTTTATTTTCAATATTTTGTTGCGAATCCTTTGGAGGCAATCACTGCCTTAAGTCTGGAACCCATGGACATCACCAAACGCTGGGTTTCCTCCTTCTTAATGCTTTCCCAGGCCTTTACAGCCGCAGCCTTCAGGTCTTGCTTGTTTGTGGGTCTTTCCGTCTTAAGTCTGGATTTGAGCAAGTGAAATGCATGCTCAATTGGGTTAAGATCTGGTGATTGACTTGGCCATTGCAGAATGTTCCACTTTTTTGCACTCATGATGAACTCCTGGGTAGCTTTGGCTGTATGCTTGGGGTCATTGTCCATCTGTACTATGAAGCGCCGTCTGATCAACTTTGCGGCATTTGGCTGAATCTGGGCTGAAAGTATATCCCGGTACACTTCAGAATTCATCCGGCTACTCTTGTCTGCTGTTATGTCATCAATAAACACAAGTGACCCAGTGCCATTGAAAGCCATGCATGCCCATGCCATCACGTTGCCTCCACCATGTTTTACAGAGGATGTGGTGTGCCTTGGATCATGTGCCGTTCCCTTTCTTCTCCAAACTTTTTTCTTCCCATCATTCTGGTACAGGTTGATCTTTGTCTCATCTGTCCATAGAATACTTTTCCAGAACTGAGCTGGCTTCATGAGGTGTTTTTCAGCAAATTTAACTCTGGCCTGTCTATTTTTGGAATTGATGAATGGTTTGCATCTGGATGTGAACCCTTTGTATTTACTTTCATGGAGTCTTCTCTTTACTGTTGACTTAGAGACAGATACACCTACTTCACTGAGAGTGTTCTGGACTTCAGTTGATGTTGTGAACGGGTTCTTCTTCACCAAAGAAAGTATGCGGCGATCATCCACCACTGTTGTCATCCGTGGACGCCCAGGCCTTTTTGAGTTCCCAAGCTCACCAGTCAATTCCTTTTTTCTCAGAATGTACCCGACTGTTGATTTTGCTACTCCAAGCATGTCTGCTATCTCTCTGATGGATTTTTTCTTTTTTTTCAGCCTCAGGATGTTCTGCTTCACCTCAATTGAGAGTTCCTTAGACCGCATGTTGTCTGGTCACAGCAACAGCTTCCAAATGCAAAACCACACACCTGTAATCAACCCCAGACCTTTTAACTACTTCATTGATTACAGGTTAACGAGGAAGATGCCTTCAGAGTTAATTGCAGCCCTTAGAGTCCCTTGTCCAATTACTTTTGGTCCCTTGAAAAAGAGGAGGCTATGCATTACAGAGCTATGATTCCTAAACCCTTTCTCCGATTTGGATGTGAAAACTCTCATATTGCAGCTGGGAGTGTGCACTTTCAGCCCATATTATATATATAATTGTATTTCTGAACATGTTTTTGTAAACAGCTAAAATAACAAAACTTGTGTCACTGTCCAAATATTTCTGGCCCTGACTGTAGATTATTAGGTGCAGCCATTCTGACACATCAGAACTTTTAGCTTTAAGGCCCCGTCACACTAAGCAACATCGCTAGCAACATCGCTGCTAACGAACAACTTTTGTGACGTAGCAGCGATGTTGCTAGCGATGTTGCTGTGTGTGACATCCAGCAACAACCTGGCCCCTGCTTTGAGGTCGTTGGTTGTTGCTGAATGTCTTGGGCCATTTTTTAGTTGTTGCTGTCCTGCTGTGAAGCACAGATCGCTGTGTGTGACAGCGAGACAGCAACAACTAAATGTGCAGGCAGCAGGAGCCGGCTTCTGCGGACACTGGTAACCACAGTAAACATCGGGTAACCAAGAAGCCCTGTCCTTGGTTACCCGATATTTACCTTCGTTACCAGCCTCCGCCGCTCTCACTGTCAGTGCTGGCTCCTGCTCCTTGCACGTGTAGCTGCAGGACACATCGGGTTAATTAACCCGATGTGTGCTGTAGCTAGGAGAGCAGGGAGCCAGCGCTAAGCGGTGTGCGCTGCTCCCTGCTCTCTGCACGTGTAGCTGCGTGCGCTGGTAACCAAGGTAAATATCGGGTTGGTTACCCGATATTTACCTTAGTTACCAAGCGCAGCATCTTCCACGCGGCGCTGGGGGCTGGTCACTAGCTGGTGAGCTCACCAGCAACTCGTGTAGCGACGCTCCAGCGATCCCTGCCAGGGCAGGTTGCTGGTGGGATCGCTGGAGCGTCGCAGTGTGACATCTCACCAGCAACCTCTTAGCAACTTACCAGCGATCCCTATCGTTGTTGGGATCGCTGGTAAGTTGTTTAGTGTGACTGGACCTTTAGCCATCTAGCAGAGCTGAGAGAGCTTCCCCCACCTACAGCAGGCTCTCTATAGAGATTGTACATTGACTATGAGGTGTCAAAATCACAGCAGGGGACGTGTCAGACTGGCATGCTAGTGACTTTTTGTCTTAGCAATAAAAAGGGTCCTGCTGCTTAAACAAATATAGCAAATAAAGAACAGATTGGACTGTGGCAACATAGGCATCCCTGAATTTTCTGTATTAAGGCCCCATTACACGCGTCGATTTATCGTGCGATCGCATGTGCGATCGTACCCGCCCCGATTGTTTGTGCGTCATGGGCTATTTGTTGCCCATGTCGCACAAAGTCTGTAACCCCTGTCACACGTACTTACCTCCCGAACGACCTCTCTGTGGGCGGCGAACATCCTCTTCTTGAAGGGGGAGGGACGTTCGGCGTCACAGCGACGTCACACAGCGGCCGCCCAATAGAAGCAGAGGGGAGATGAGCGGGACGTAACATCCCGCCCACCTCCTTCCTTCTTCATTGTCGGCGGGACGCAGGTAAGCTGTGTTCGTCGTTCCCGAGGTGTCCCACGGAGCGATGTGTGCTGCCTCAGGAACGACGAACAATCTGCATCCAGGAATGTGACCGATATTTTGAAAATAAACCACGTGTCAATGAGCAATGATAAGGTGAGTATTTTTGCTTGTTCACAGTCATTCGTAGCTGTCACACGCTACGATATTTCAAACGATGCCGGATGTGCGTCACGGAATCCGTGACTCCGACGTCATATTGCCCGATATATCGTAGCGTGTAACGGGGCCTTTAACCCTTGCAGCTTGCTGGCTTCAGCCTACATAGCAAAAACCTTTTGACAGATTCCATTTAAAGTGGTTGTCTGCATCAATGCATTCCACCGCAGGTTCTCACGCTCCACTGCACTGTGTCCCAGGTTCCCAGAAGCAATAGGTACCACCGGATGTGGCGAGTGTGTGTGCCATCTTATGTGTATGGGTGTGCGTTCCATCGCAGGTCCTTGATTTATTCCACTGCAGGTCCTCCCGTTCAGCGAATGGTGAGTATGATTGTGAGGTCTTCTGTCTTTTCTCTTTTGGAGGTGTCTGCAGTATTCTTTAACTTTTTTAGCTACATGAACAATTCACTATTGAACCATGACTAGGGCTTATTTTCGGGGTAGGGTTTATATTTAAGCCTTACTCCAAAAAGTGTCACGGTCGTCTCTCTATTTTTGGAGACTAGTAATGAATTCAGGGTTGAGATCTCTCATTTCCATCTGCAGATAACCTGCTGCCGGCTTTTAGTCACATAGATGTGCAGGCACAGCTCCAGTCGCCATTCACAGCACTGAGAGGGGCAGCTGTAAGCACACCCCAGCACTTTGACTGACAGCTGGCTCTGCAGTATATCAATACAGCCGGCCGTCAGTCAAAGTGTCGGGGCCTGCTCACACCTGCCGCTCAAAATATAGTGAACTGGAACTGTAGCTGAGCCTGCATGACTGAAAGCCGGCATCTCCCGGGAGGTAGACACTTCATATTCTCCTTGGAACCACTCTTTCAGTACAATGACTAGACATCTTCCTAAGGCTTTTTAAATGCTGGTTAAACCCCTCCCTCCCAGACACTACAAATTACAGCTGAGCTGCATGTGAGACTGCTAGACGGCAAGATCAGGTGTGATTGGAAGCATGTGAGAGTGGGATTTGAAAGCCCACACCCCCAGAGAAGACTGTGAAGAAACACCCAGCTGAAGTACAAGCAGAAATTTTACATAGTGGGCTTCAAAAGCAATAAATTTGAATATCTCTGTAATGCAACAACGCAGAACAGAACTAAAAAAGGGACAGAATCTGGTGATCTTATGGAGTTTTTTTTATATTCTATTTAAATCATTCTTTTAGCAAGTGACATGACCTCTTTAAGTCACCATGCCAGCTTTTTTTTATTTTACAGCTGAAAAATAGTCTTGGTGAAATGGTGGAAGGGGATGAGGGTAAAGCCAACCTGCTGAATGACTTTTTTTCTACGGTTTTTATACAAGAAAATGCCATGGCAGATGACATGACCAGTGATACCATAAATTCACCCTTGAATATTACCTGCTTAACCCAGCAGGAAGTACGCCGCCGCCTCGAAATCACTAAGGTTGACAAATCTCCGGGCCCGGATGGCATACACCCCAGAGTACTACAGGAATTGAGTTCTGTGATAGATAGACCATTATTTTTAATCTTCTCAGATTCCTTAATAACAGGGTCGGTACCGCAGGACTGGCGCATAGCAAATGTGGTGCCAATATTCAAAAAGGGGACAAAAACTGAGCCGGGAAATTATAGGCCGGTAAGTTTAACCTCTACGGTTGGTAAAATCCTTGAGGGTTTCTTGAGAGATGCTATACTGGAGTATCTCAAGAAAAATAACCTTATGACAGAGTATCAACATGGGTTTATGAGGGATCGATCCTGTCAAACTAATTTGATCAGCTTCTATGAAGAGGTAAGTTCAAGTCTGGACCAGGGAAATGCAGTGGATGTTGTGTATATGGACTTTTCAAAAGCTTTTGATACGGAGCCACACAAAAGGTTGGTACATAAAATGAGAATAATGGGGATAGGGGAAAATATGTGTAACTGGGTTAAAAACTGGCTCAGTGATAGGAAACAAAGGGTAGTTATTAATGGTACGTACTCGGGCTGGGTCTCAGTTCATAGTGGGGTACCACAGGGGTCAGTATTGGGCCCGCTTCTTTTCAACATATTTATAAATGACCTTGTTGGGGGCATGCAGAGTAGAATTTCAATATTTGCAGATGATACTAAACTCTGCAGGGTAATCAATACAGAGGAGGATAATTTTATATTACAGGGAGATTTATGTAAATTGGAGGATTGGGCTGAGAAGTGGCAATTGAAGTTTAATGTAGATAAATGTAAGGTCATGCACTTGGGTAGAGGAAATAACATTTATGATTATGTACTTAATTGTAGAACACTGGGTAGAACAGACACAGAAAAAGACTTGGGTGTATGGGTGGATGGTAAACTTCACTTTAGTGGACAGTGTCAGGCAGCTGCTGCCAGGGCTAATAAAATAATGGGATGTATTAAAAGAGGTATAAGTGTTCATGAAAAAAATATAGTTCTACCTCTGTACAAGTCACTAGTGCGACCGTACTTAGAATACTGTGTACAATTCTGGTCCCCGATATATAAGAAGGACATAGCTGAACTGGAGAGGGTGCAGAGAAGAGCCACCAAGATTATTAGAGGAATGGGTGGGCTGCAATACCAAGACAGGTTATTAAACTTAGGGTTATTTAGTTTGGAAAAACGAAGGCTTAGGGGGGATCTAATCACAATGTATAAATATATGAGGGGACAGTACAGAGACCTTTCCAAAGATCTTTTTACACCTAGGCCTGCGACTGGAACACGGGGGCATCCGCTACGTCTTGAGGAAAGAAGGTTTAATCATAATCACAGACGAGGATTCTTTACTGTACGAGCAGTGAGACTATGGAACTCTCTGCCGCATGATGTTGTAATGAGTGATTCCCTACTAACATTTAAGCAGAGCCTGGATGCCTTTCTTGAAAAATTTAATATTACCAGTTATGTATTTTAGATTTTATGACAGGGTATTGATCCAGGGAACTAGTCTGATTGCCGGATGTGGAGTCAGGAAGGAAATTTTTCCCCCATTGGAACTTGTTTGCCACATTGGGGTTTTTTTTGCCTTCCTCTGGATCAACATGTTAGGCTATGGGTTGAACTAGATGGACTTAGAGTCTCCCTTCAACCTTAAAAACTATGATACTATGATACTATGATACTATGATAAGTGGTGGTTTAAATCTAAATTCCCTAACCCTACTCTTAAGGCTGCTTTACACGCAACGACATCGCTAACGAGATATCGTTGGGGTCACGGAATTCGTGACACACATCCGGCCTTGTTAGCGACGTCGTTCCATGTGACACCTACGAGCGTCCGCTAACTATCAAAAATACTCACCTAATCGTTAATCGTTGACACGTCGTTCGTTTCCAAAATATCGTTGCTGGTGCTGGATGCAGGTTGTTCATCCTTCCTGAGGCAGCACACATCGCTATGTGTGACACCCTGGGAACGACGAACAACAGTGTTCCTGCGTCCTCTGGCAACGAGGTGGGAGTGACGTGAATGTGGCTGCTCTGCGCCCCCCCGCTTCTATTGGTGGCCCACTGTGTAACGGCGCTGTGACGCCGCTCGAACCGCCCCCTTAAAAAAGATTTTATTCGCCAGCCACAGCGACGTCGCTAGGAAGGTAAGTACGTGTGATGCGTCCTAGCGATATTGTTCGCCACAGGCAACGATTTGCCCGTGACGCACAAATCACGGGGGCGGGTGCGATCGCTAGCAGTCACTCTTCAATGTAAGTCTATGAGAGCCTCGTTCTTGCTCTCATAGACTTGCACTGAGACCTTGTGATCTAATTTCTGACTTCCGGCTTGTCGAAAGTTATAGTCACGACGAGATGGCACCATGGGATCAGAGCCAAGGTGGAAAAAGCTTAAGACGACACTAGGTATAAAACCAGGGTCAGGGACCTTAGATTAATTAAAAAAGGGAATTTGTCACATCCCAAAACAAGACTTCTAATAATGAGTGTGTCATTGTGAATCCTTTCATTCCCTAGAAAGAAAATGAAATAAAGCAAATAATACTTTAATAAGATAACTGTGGATTTTAGGTAGGGTTACCTTTCGGGACAGTATGGGATTAATAAAACATATACAGAAACAATGACACACTTGTCTATATTATGCCTGGTACTGCAGATGAGTTAACTATAGACAGGATAGGCACTGTTATTGAAAGAAAGCAGCCATGATTATACCAAATACACATTACAACATAGTATATACACCTAATTCAGTAAAGATTGCGTATGTGCACCTGGACAACTAAAAACGTTTGAGAATAGAAATTAATTTTATTTTGTAGCATTGAATCTTATTGTAGCTCCGGACCATATAATGCCCGGCATTGGTTTGGTATTTCTATGCAATGTGATACTCAGCAGTGGGCCTGCAGTATGAAAATTACCTATGTGGAGATAAGAAAGTAGTTATGTTTCTCATGAAGTAGAGACTTTAAAAAAAAAGAAGAACTGAGACATTTTCTGCTTGAATAGAACCCAATTTTAATGAAACAGATGTCTGAAATCAGATGTCTCAGCAGGAGGAAGGATCGGTCTGGGAAATTCAAATTAATCAAAGACGTATTAAGATGACTTCTATTCTTAGTCACATTGCAGGTTCTATCTTACTGTAGCGTGATAGCCCTGTGAGACTCTTGGCCAAGTTTTTGTAATAATTTACTCCTGGATTTCTGCGGCAGCCTGTGACCACTACGGTCTCCGTATAATCAGTGCAGCTAAATATGAATGTCGTACCCATCCGAGGTGACGATGTTTACAGTTTGTGTCTCACACAGAAGGTGAACTGAGGAAATCTGCTGAGTTTAAGGAAAAAGGTCACTGTTTACTGCCGATGAAGATGACTCACTCCCAAGCAGCTTATTAAGAAGAGATGCTCGGTCTGGTATAAGGAAAATACAATTTGCAGTGCGGTTTCTGAATTGAAGAACTCTGAAAAATGGGACATGACAAGGAGCGAGTACACAGACTTAAGCGCCTTGGCTTCTCCGTTATGTGGGCACGGCCTGCCTGCCTTCCATGCTCAGGGTCGTCCATCAATGACACACTTGATGAATGCTATTAAGATGTTGCTTGGACTTAGCAGACGTTCATATAAACAATAGCCAGAGCAATTTAAGTAAAAGTCAGTAAGATGGAAGATGAAGGAGAATAAGACTTTGGACGTGTTATATCTTAAACTTTAGGAGCCCTAACATGATCTTCCTTTTAAGTGTACAATTAGCATAATAGTGGATGAAACATAATAAAAAACCACATAGACATAGAACTAAATAAAAAAAAATCACAGACCATAGAAGCCAATTCAGATGATGTACGCACACACAGAATGTGGTAAACCCTCCAAATAAAGATGGCCGCAGCCCAGGTGCACGATGCTGATGATACAGCCACTCAAACCTCCATGCTAAAGGGGAGGGACAGTTGCTTAGCATAAGACATGCGCACTAATAAGGCTTGCATTGGGATCCTGTCATATAGATGAGTGAGATGGACAGTGTCTGAACTGCAACCTATAGATGATGCCAAAAACCTAGGTCAGGCAGGATGATCAGCGCACTATATGAGTGCATCTCACACGGATACGCGAGATGCACAGTGTCTGAATTATGGCCTATAAATGACGCAGAACACTAGGTCAGGCGGGTTAGTTAGTACTGTGACGCCCTGACCTATCAGGTCGTCACAGGGTATTGTGCAATCTGCCCTTCAGCACAGTATCCACCCTCCTTGGTTATGGGTCCCGGCCCTTTGGTGCTGCAAACAGCTGAGCCAACCAAAACCCTAGGAACACTTTGCCCTGTACCCACTAGACACACCATTGGGGGGCCTGAAGGGAATAGGGCTGCCCACATGGGGGGTTGGAAGGGGAAAGTGAGTAAAGTGGCAGTTGAGCAAAGTGGAGCAAAGGAGGTGGAAGTGAAGGAAGTGACTCTCGAGAGGAGAGGTCACAGGAGAAGCAGGGGTCCTGAGTACTAGGTGGCAGACGATGGTCTGGGCCTGGTAGGAGCTGGAACCCTGGTCGCAGGGCATAGTGTCAGGGGGCACAGACTGCCGAGGAGGGCGGCCTTGAGCTATCACCGGGCAGGGGCCAGGGCACGACGGGGTATGTGTACTCTAGGCCGGGAAGTAGCTTCACGCGTCCCGGAAATTTACCTGACGGGGATGAAGACTTCAAGTGTCATCCCCAACCCGCTTCAAAATCGGGGTACTACCGCACCGATGGGATAGGACTTTCCCAATACAGTCCAAAGAAATCCTACGCGTGAACCCTTAGAGCAAGCTCACTCGGTTAGCAAAACGGGTGAGCGGGACCTGAAAAGTTTCAGGCTTGAAGGTCCACAGAAGGAAACACAGGTGCCTAAGAGAGGGCCACAGACTAACCTCAACACCAAGGGCACGGACCCAAGCGTGCTCCCTCCCAGCTGCAGTGGTGCTCGGAACTTTGGTTTACAAGCTGTCAGTGTGGTTATTTCTGGACTGAGTGAGTAAAATGAAAACCCTTCTCCCACTCCCCAACGGCACCGTTACAACACCATCACCGGGCTCCCGGGGCAAAAAACCCCTACCCACGGAGGGGTTAAAACACCTAGCTGCCATACCACCGCCACCGGGCATCCCCAACAGCAGTGGTGGTACCTCAACTTACCACGCACTGTGGGTGGCATCACGAACTTTCCTAATCCTGTGTACATACTCCCCCACTCCTTTTTAATTCGAGTGTCCGCGCGGAACCCCCGGGTCCGGAGACCCCTCGAGCCATCGCGGCTCCGGATCCGAGTGGCTCGGTTGCTGCTACGGTGGCAGTACACATCGAAAAACCTGGCGTCATGAACAGGATACGAGCAGGACCCACTTACCTGGGTGCTGTGCGCCTTGAAAGCCGAAGACCGCGAGTCAAAATTCTGTTTCCCGCCAAGTCTGACATTTTCTGCCATTTTTTCGTGCCAAAATACCGTCTTCTCCGAGAAAGCGCGCAAAGATTAGGTCCCGCCCCTTGTCTTCCTAGTGAGGCCGGAACCGCAAGTTCCCAGAGGGCCACGGTCAGCAAGAGAATGCTGTGAAAAGACCGAGGGGGCAGGCCAGAATGTTTTACTAGCGGAAGTGGAGCAGGGACGCCAGGACTCTGCAACAACGTTCCTGGAAGATGCAGTGGCAAGATGGCGGAGCGAGACTGGTCCCCAGAACGTGCTGTCCTTGGGACCGCGGCATGGATAGAGGAAGAAACAAAGCAGCTGTGCCGGAGGATGCGGACGCAGTTCCTCTTCATTCTGAACCACTGGAGGTAAGAGATGAGGAGCCTGGCGGTGGCGGTGCGAGCCCGTGAGATTGAAATCCCACGTGAAGAGAGGGTAAGTGGTTACCCAGTTCCTGTTGATTGCACAAATCCGGCCACAGCGGCTGAGGGATCCGGACCATCCCCGCTCGCGGTGAGCGCTCCACTACCGACTACCCCGTCCTCGGTGGACGCCGAGCTGCCACTACCAACCCCGACAGCGGAACCTTCAGTATGTCTATCAGAACCCCCGGCTGCAAAGATCCAGACCAAGGCCCTCATTCCAGCCACGGCAGCGGTCGCCCAGATACCGGCCAGACCAGACCCGGCCGCATCACCCGGCCCGTCCTCAGGCGAAGCAGTCGGTCTTACAGTTTCCACCAGTGGGAGTGGAACCCAGATGCCTACCTGTTCCGTTACCACTCGGCATCCCGACGGCTGTTGGGGCCGCCAGAGTCCAAGTAAAGCCAGAGCCAGATAGGGAGCTGAAGCCGGACGCTGATGCCCTCTACTGGGAACGACAACCAGACCAGCAACAGATGATGCCAGTGATGACCACGCAAGAGGGGCAACAGCAGGAGATGCAGGAGATGCTTGCCCCAACCTGGAAGGACTTCACTGATGTGCTTTGCAGTGACAGGTGGAGGACTCCAGGTGAAGGACTCCAGCGGTCACTGCACATCAGCTGACTGAAGTCACTGCTGATCTTATACTCACCTTCTCCTGAGAGGCTGCTTCCGGACGCTGGTCTCCTGCTTCCAGCTCGGCTCATGCATATGCAGTTATGCAGTGCACAGCTGACCCGCAAACAGCAGAGAGCCGGAGGCAGCCGCGTGGGACAAAAGCATGGCCCGGAGACTTCAGCACCATGGACAGCAGGAGCGGGGAGAACTGTGAAATACCGCAGGGAACAACCTGCGGCAATTCCTTACCAAATCCGCTCCAATACACAACATACCGCATGCGGATTTCGGTGCAGATTTCTTGCGTTTTTTTCCCGCAGGTGCAAAATCTTTAAGAGCCCGCAGAATTTTCTTAAGAAAATTCCATTTTCTAGTGCGCACAGGGCCTTAGAAAGGGACTGTAGCCTAAAATGTGATACCATGAGCCACCCCAAGGCTTGTGAAGGAAGACAAAATGTCAACAAGAGACAAAGCTGCATATCTGTTGCCTAGACTAGGCAATGATTCTAAGGCCACAAAAATGGACAGTACACGCACAAATGTTATTCAATTGGGCAGTGCAAATGACACTTTTACAGTATTATTCCTGACAGAATCTATGTGTGAAAAACTCATAGCATGCATGATTTTCCAACAAAAATCAGATGAGATTCACCCATTCAAGTCTATGTTTGCGAGAAAAAAAACAGATGCCACAGTATGACATTTGATTTTTACGGATACATTGCAATTCTGTAACATAGATCCTGTATATGATTAATGTTGTAAAAAACGGCCAGCACACGGACTGCACATGGATGACAAGCGAGAGCAAAAATCGTTCCACTTTTCTGGATGAAAAGTGAACAGATTTTTTTTATACTGTCTGGTAACCCTAGGCTAATAGATACAGTAAATTACTATCCTAAGGATAGTGCAAAATAGGTAAACTACAGTGTGTATTTCAGTGGGCTCATTACTTTCTCTAAACAACATACAACATATGTGAGTAGATGTAGCATCCCTGAACCCATCAGGGCACTACTAGGTACTGCATCCTATCATAGATGCAGGGCCTACCCCCAGGGACCTGGAAGCTCAGTGCTGGTACCAACAAAACACATAACATCCTCAGATTCCTCTCCCAATCATTGGTGATTGACTAGTTGGGGACCCAATGGATGGCCACCTAGGGGTGGAGCCCATCCAGTCCACTAGCTGACAACTGGGGGGGATGAGTGAGACAGTAGGTCAGTCACTAGTGACAGTAGTAGGAGACAGATGTGTTTCAAGACGGGGTCGTGTAGCAGTGACCTGACTGGTACAGGAGCGTGGTTGCCAGGGATGGTACGACGAGGTACTCCTGGAACCAAAGCACCAACAGGGCACAGGGCCCTAGGATAGGTGAATGCTTCAAGCTGCCTGACAATACCTGCACAGTGAGGGGACCATCCAGGACCTCACTGACCCAAGAATCCAGGGGCACCAGCAGTAACGAGAGAGCCAGGGGCCGAAACAGAACAACGACCCTACAGGGTTCACACTGCTCGCCATACGGACCAGAACCTGACGACAAACAGGAGGGGACATCCAGACGCTCCAAGCCATGGGGTTCCACAAAACTACTGAGAGGTGCAGGAGAAAGAAGCCACCAGGTTACCACACCGGCACTGGGACTACAGGGACCAGGGGTCTGAACCAGCCGTCCAGCATTACCATCGCTGTGAGTAAATACAAGTTGCACTGCATTCCCATCGTGTGGTCTCCGTTCCTTCCACGCTGCGCTCCATCATCTAGCCTCTGGGGCTCAGCCTTACTTACGGAGAGCCCAACATCCAGGCTGCCATTACCACCAGCCCCAGTGGCCATAAACTGTTCAGCGGTGGCTCCAACTACCTAGCCGCAACCCGCAAGTGGCATCACAACATAAACTCTCTAATCTCCCCTGTATATAACTCCTTTTAAAGTGACCCCCCAGGGTCACGGAACTGGGCAACGGCCATTACACACCCATGACACTGCATCCCCGTATATATATGTCGCAGACGGGTGCCGCTCCACGGCAGAGGGGCTGCTCGGGGCGGTCGGATCCGGGATCGTGTCTGGGTCTCGAGTGGTGACCGGACCCAGGGCTCATGCAACCGCCCGTCCTCGCAACAGTGAAAAGGGGGTATTTACAGGGGAGATAGTTTTTGTCTGTGACGCCACCCGTGGGTTGCGGTGATGGGATGGTGGAACCGACGCTGCCTCTGGTGCTGGTGCCCGGGACTGATGGTGTTGGACAGCAAGATGGTATCCCCTCCACGGGTAGGGGAGGTGTAGTCCCAGGGCCCAGGTGTAGGTGGGGAGCAATGCTGGGACGCCATTGGCAGGTTGGACCGGATGACATCGGTGTACTCACGATTGAGAATAATCCACACAGAGTCTATACTGTAAACCAAGGTCGGATGCCGGTTGCCGTTGGAGAGGTGTGCTGGTCCCGTACACGGGTTAGCAAGGTAGGGACCCTTCCTCCTGCACTCGTGTCTTGATGTGTGTTGATTTAACCCGCTTGGAACGGGATAAATCCGCTCCCCTGTGGTTTTGTGTACACAGAGAGCCGTGCCCGCAAAATCTGACCCTTGGGGTTTTTGTGGGTTCTGACGGACACCCTATTCCCCCGCGTTGGGCTTCCGTTTTGCTCTCTGGGCTTCTCTGTGGAAACAAGGCCTGGAACCTTGTCCCACTGGTCAATTAACAAGGGGCTTGAAGCTTGCCTCGTCCTAGGGTACCCCGCCTGTGCACGGCCTCCGGACCGGATTCCCACTGTCAGTACTAGCAGGCTACAACCCTGCCCCGGTCCACCTCGGGTCTCCCATGACCGGATCTCCATCGCCTGTGGCCCTACACTGCCGTCTGCCACCTACGACCCTTGATCACTCAGCTTCTCTCCACTCCACTACTGAGACTGCTCAGAGTGAGTGAAAACTGAGAACTCTCTGTTTGTTTGCTGTGTTCCCTCCCCTGTCACCTCAAGGCCCCTAGGTGGGTGTTCCCATCCACCTGGTCCTGCCCACTGGTGTGTCCTGGTTGTCATGGGGGGGGGCGACTAGGCTTTGTGGCTGGTATTCCTGTGTGTGGGATGTGGTGTTAAATCCCAAGGAGGAGGCGATTCCTGTACACTTGGTGGGAGGTACAGTCATCTGTGACTACCTGGTTTTGCCAGGGCATCACCGAGTACCCCATAGCCCTGGGCGGCACATAGACATGAGGGAACCTGAGGTTTAGTGTTCAATGTTGGGTACTAAACACAGACGTTACACAATAACAGAGTTTGAGTTCGAAGTTCAGGTGCTTTTTGTATGCAAACGATTTACGCAAGCATCGCTGTGCTCAGGTATGCTCAGCACCCAGCCCTGTACGACCCGCTTGCAGTGTTTGATCGGCTCGCACTGGGGGTAACAACAGCGTGATCCGATGTAGTGTGTAATAAAAAAAATAAATAAATCCCGCCGTCCCTTCTTGGAAGTGATCTGTTTATGGCTGGCTGCATGTGCACATTTTATAATTGTAAAGAAGTGAAAATGGTCATTTGTTGAATTTACAGTATTTAGAGGTCTTATTCACTGAAATTTACAGCTTTTCCAATCTAAAACATTTAAACAGGACAAGTTGCATGTTAACATAGGATCCTTCTTTGGTATCACCTTTGTTTTTGGATATTTTCTGCTTGAATTTCTTTGCAGAATATTAGAATAGCCTCCCAGAGCTGTTGTTGTGATGTGAACTGGCTCCCACCCAGGACTGGGACAAGGTATTTTGATGCCCTAGGCAAATGCAGCTGATGGCGCCCTTCCCCCAATGAGCCCGCAGCCTCCAAGGAATGGGTCGGAAGATAAGGTAACAGGGCCTTTAGCGTACCCCTTCTCCGCTGATGTTTACCTTTTCAACAAAAAATACCAACAAAACTTGAAAAGTTAAGGGGTGAGGCTCAACAGGGGGTGCAGTTTCAAAGTTAGATATAGAATCATTCATTGTTTTTGGACCATCTACCTAATATGAGCAACAAAGAGCAATATTCGTCCCTAATGTCCCATATTGTAAATGTCAGAAACAAGGATAGCTATGAAAACTAATAAGGAATAACCAGGGCTGGACTGGGACAAAAATTCAGCTCTGGCATTTGGGGTTACACAGGCCCACTTTTCGCGTGGTGAATGTGTAAGATATTTCTGCACTTGTATATGTGAGTACCGTATGGCATTACGTGAGCACTGTATGGCACTATGTAACACTGTATCACTCTATGTCACACTGTATGGCGCTATGTAACACTGTATGGCGCTATGTGACACTGTATGGCATTATGTGAGCACTGTATGGCATTATGTGACACTGTATGGCACTATGTGAGCACTGTATGGCATTATGTGACACTGTATGGCACTATGTGAGCACTGTATGGCACTATGTGACACTGTATGGCACTATGTGAGTACTGTATGGCATTATGTGAGTACTGTATGCCACTATGTGAGTACTGTATGCCATTATGTGAGTACTGTATGGCATTATGTGAGTACTGTATGCCACGATGTGAGTATGCACCCCTATTACCCCTCCACACACACACACACACACACACACACACACACACACAATACAATGCACCCCCCAACACCCATCACACATACACACTCACACAATACAATGCACCCCCCATTACCCCTCCCCACACACACACACACACAATACAATGCACACTCCATTACCCCCTCCCCAGACATAATACAATGCACCCCCATCAACCCCTACACACACAAATTACGCTGGCCCATCACTACACACTCGCGCCCCCCCCCCCCCCCCTCCCTCGGAATACAGTACTCCCCTTCTGCCTTTCACAAAGCTGTGTTCCTTCACAAATGTTCTCATTATGTGTCCTCAGCCCCTCCCCACTCATCCCCATTAATTAAACTTGTCTCTTCGGCTCCTCCATGGAGCGCTCACCGCTTCCTGATGTCTCCTGTGTGCCGGCTCCCGCAGCATTGTGATGACATCAGCAAGGTGCTGATCTCATCACGTTTCTGGGAGGAAAAACCACAAAGAACTATATCAAAAAAACACCAAAAAGGAGCCAAGACAAATGATATGTGCACACACAGAATGTGGTGAGCCTTCCTCATAAAGATAGCTGCAGCCGAGGTGCAAGATGCTGATGTCACAGCCACTCAACCTCCACACTAGGGGGGAGGGGCGGCTGCTTAGCATAAGACATGCACACTAATAAGGCTTGCACTGGGAGCCCATCATATAATGAGTGAAATGCACAGTGTCTGAACTGTGACCTATAAATGACGCCAGAAACCCAGGTCAGGCGGGCAAAACAGCACTATATAGGTGCATCTCGCACGGATACACGAGACGCACAGTGTCTGAATAATGGCCTATAAATGACGCACAACACCAGGTCCAGGCGGGTCAGTTAGCACTATGAGTACATAACACATGACAGGCTCACCATTTAACCACCTGAATTCAAAAGGTCCACACACATCCTGCAAAAATGGATAAAATGTGCCATACCTCAAATAGTGAGATATTAGTTTATATTTTGGCCCAAAATATGTAAGCTCGCAATCCATTCGTCAAGGATTCTCACACTTGCGAGTCCCTACACTGAATTAGTTAGAAAAACCACAAAGAACTATATCAAAAAAACACCAAAAAGGAGCCAAGACAAATGATATGTGCACACACAGAATGTGGTGAGCCTTCCTCATAAAGATGGCTGCAGCCGAGGTGCAAGATGCTGATGTCACAGCCACTCAACCTCCACACTAGGGGGGAGGGGCGGCTGCTTAGCATAAGACATGCACACTAATAAGGCTTGCACTGGGAGCCCATCATATAATGAGTGAAATGCACAGTGTCTGAACTGTGACCTATAAATGACGCCAGAAACCCAGGTCAGGCGGGCTAAACAGCACTATATAGGTGCATCTCGCACGGATACACGAGACGCACAGTGTCTGAATAATGGCCTATAAATGACGCACAACACCAGGTCCAGGCGGGTCAGTTAGCACTATGAGTACATAACACATGACAGGCTCACCATTTAACCACCTGAATTCAAAAGGTCCACACACATCCTGCAAAAATGGATAAAATGTGCCATACCTCAAATAGTGAGATATTAGTTTATATTTTGGCCCAAAATATGTAAGCTCGCAATCCATTCGTCAAGGATTCTCACACTTGCGAGTCCCTACACTGAATTAGTTAGAAAAACCACAAAGAACTATATCAAAAAAACACCAAAAAGGAGCCAAGACAAATGATATGTGCACACACAGAATGTGGTGAGCCTTCCTCATAAAGATGGCTGCAGCCGAGGTGCAAGATGCTGATGTCACAGCCACTCAACCTCCACACTAGAGGGGAGGGGCGGCTGCTTAGCATAAGACATGCACGCTAATAAGGCTTGCACTGGGAGCCCATCATATAATGAGTGAAATGCACAGTGTCTGAACTGTGACCTATAAATGATGCCAGAAACCCAGGTCAGGCGGGCAAAACAGCACTATATAGGTGCATCTCGCACGGATACACGAGACGCACAGTGTCTGAATAATGGCCTATAAATTATTATTATTATTATTATTATTGTTTATTTATAGAGCACCATTGATTCCATGGTGCTGTACATGAGGGGGTTACATACAGAATACATATACAAGTTACAATAGACAGACTGGTACAGAGGGAAGAGGGCCCTGCCCTTGCGGGCTTACATCCTAAAGGATTTTGGGGAGGAGACAGTAGGTGGGGTGTAGGTGGGGCGGCAGCTCCGCACGGTGGTGGGGCGGCAGCTCCGCACGGTGGTGGGGCGGCAGCTCCGCACGGTGGTGGGGCGGCAGCTCCGCACGGTGGTGGGGCGGCAGCTCCGCACGGTGGTGGGGCGGCAGCTCCGCACGGTGGTGGGGCGGCAGCTCCGCACGGTGGTGGGGCAGTGGCGTCATTGTAGATTATAGGCATTTCTGAACAGATGAGTTTTCAGAGTCCGTTTGAAGTTTGCAAGTGTAGTAGATAGTCTGATGTGTTGAGGCAGTGAGTTCCAGGAGACTGGGGATGCTCGGGAGAAGTCTTGGAGTCGGTTGCATGAGGAGCGAATGAGAGAGGAGGAGAGAAGGAGATCTTGGGAGGACCGGAGGTTACGTTTTGGAGTGTAGCGAGAGATTAGTTCAGAGATATATGGAGGAGACAGATTATGGATAGCTTTGTAGGTCAGGGTTAGTAGTTTGAATTGGATACGATAGACGATTGGGAGCCAGTGGAGGGTCTTGCAGAGAGGAGAAGCGGGGTGGTATTGAGGAGAGAGGTGGATCATTCGGGCAGCAGAGTTAAGGATGGACTGGAGAGGGGCGAGTGTGTTAGCAGGGAGACCACAGAGGAGGATGTTGCAGTAGTCGATGCGGGAGATTATGAGGGCATGCACTAGCATTTTTGTAGATTGGGGATTGAGGAAAGGGCGGATTCTGGAGATATTTTTGAGTTGAAAACGGCAGGAGGTGGTGAGGGATTGGATGTGCGGTATGAAGGACAGGGCAGAGTCAAAGGTCACTCCGAGGCACCGAACTTTGGGTGCTGGGGAGAGCGTGATGTTATTAATTGTAATGGATAGGTCAGGTGGAGAGTGTAGGGGAGATGGAGGAAAGATGATCAGTTCAGTTTTGGCCACGTTAAGCTTTAGAAAGCGAGAGGAAAAGAAGGAAGATATAGCAGATAGGCACTCTGGGATTCTGGACAGCAGAGATGTGACATCTGGACCAGAGAGGTAGATCTGAGTGTCATCGGCATATAGGTGGTACTGAAAGCCATGGGACTTTATGAGTTGTCCCAGGCCAAATGTATAGATAGAAAAAAGTAAGGGTCCCAGGACAGAGCCTTGCGGGACACCAACAGAGAGAGAGCGGGATGAAGAGGTTGTGTGGGAATGGGAGACACTAAAAGTGCGGTTGGAGAGGTATGAAGAGATCCAAGAGAGGGCGAGATCTCTGACACCAAGGGAAGAGAGGATCTGTAGTAGCAGGGAGTGGTCAACAGTGTCAAAGGCTGAGGACAGGTCTAGAAGTAGGAGTACAGAGAAGTGGTTGTTAGCTTTGGCGGTAAGTAAGTCATTTGTGATTTTAGTCAGGGCAGTTTCAGTGGAATGATGTGGACGGAAGCCGGACTGTAGGTTGTCAAAGAGAGAGTTAGAGGAGAGGTGGGAGGAAAGTTCAGCATGGACGTGCTGTTCCAGGAGTTTTGAGGCAAGTGGGAGTAGCGATATGGGTCGATAGCTGGTAGCAGAGGTTGGGTCGAGGGAAGGTTTCTTTAGGATAGGTGTGACTGTTGCATGCTTAAAGGCAGAAGGGAAGGTACCAGTTGTTAGAGATAGGTTGAAGAGATGGGATAAGGCTGGAATAAGGATAGTGGTGAGGTTGGGGAGGAGGTGGGATGGGATGGGGTCAAGTGCGCATGTGGTGAGGTGTGCTTTTGAGAGAAGATGTGCAAGCTCTCCTTCGGTGATGGTGGGGAGGAAGTTTATGGGGGAGGAGCAGTGGTCTGTTATATGAAGGGGTTGTGGTGGTTCAGCAGAAAAGACTTGTCTGGTTTGGTCGATCTTTTCTTTGAAATATGTGGCAAATTCTTCTGCGGAGATGAGGGAGGTTGGAGGGGGCAGCGGTGGGCGAAGGAGGGAGGTAAAAGTGTTAAATAGCTGTTTGGGGTTGTGTGTTAAAGAGGATATGAGGTTTTTGAAGTAATTCTGTTTAGCAGAGGTAAGGGCCAAGCGAAATGTGTGAATTGTATTTTTGAATGTGGTGAAGTCTTCCTGGGAGTGCGTTTTCTTCCAGCGCCGCTCTGCGGCTCTAGACACTTGCCGTAGTTTTTTAGTGAGGCTGTTGTGCCAGGGTTGTCTATTGATTCGTCTTGCTCTGCCGTTCACAAGAGGAGCGACTGAATCAATAGCTGATGTGAGAGTGGCGTTGTAGAAAATGGTGGCACTGTTTGTGTCGTGGAGTGAAGATATGGAGGACAGCGGTAGGATAGAGTCAGAAAGGGTGTGTATGTTGATGTGTGCAAGGTTTCTGCGGGGGTGTGATACGTGCTGGACAGGGGGGGCAGGTGAGGAGGACAGGGCTGAAAAGGTCAGCAGATGGTGGTCAGATAAGGGGAGAGGGGAGGTAGTGAGGTTAGATAGAGAGCAGAGACGGGTGAAGATGAGGTCTAGTGTGTGGCCATCTTTGTGGGTGGCAGAGGCGGACAACTGAGTTAGACCAAAAGATGAGGCGAGGGAGAGGAGTTTGGAGGCTGCTGACTGGCGGGTGTCAGTAGGGATGTTGAAGTCACCCATGATGATAGTGGGGATGTCGGCAGAGAGAAAGTGTAGAAGCCAGGCAGAGAACTGGTCAATAAAGGCAGTGGTTGGGCCCGGGGGTCTGTATATGACGGCCACTTGGAGGTTGGAGGGAGAATAGATGCGGACAGAGTGCACTTCAAAGGAAGGCAGGACAAGGGAGGGTAGAGGTGGCATTGGGGTGAAGCTGCAGTTGTTAGAAAGGAGGAGGCCCACTCCTCCACCCTGTCTATTGCCAGGGCGAGGAGTGTGGGTGAAGTGGAGGCCACCGTAGCACAGCGCAGCAGGGGAGGCAGTGTTGGATGGTGTCAGCCATGTTTCGGTGAGGGCCAGAAAGGATAGACTGCTAGAGGTAAAGAGGTCGTGAATGAAGTGCAGTTTATTACAGACGGAACGGGCATTCCAGAGCGCTCCAGAGAGAGGGGGCTGCGGAGTGGCAGAGAGGGGAATGGATTTTATGTTGGAGAGGTTGCGGTAGTTACTACTAGATGGGGAGCGATAGGGGGGTGATAAAGAGGAGTGTCCCATCTGTGGGGGTCCAGGATTGGGAGATATGTCGCCAGCAGTGAGGAGAAGTAGAGAAAGGGAGAGCAGGTGGGAGAAGGAGAGTGGACGGCCTGGTCTGCGCGATACTAGAAGCGATCTGAGGTTTAGGAGCAGGTCAGCAGATGAGAACAGGTGGGGAGGTAAGAGGGAAGGGGAGATGAATATTTGTTTGGAGAGTGCTGGGGTTTGGGGATAGCGAAGGAGAGTGAGGAGGAGTGGAGCAAAAACTGTGAGGGCATAAGTGAACATGGTGCGAATTAGGTTTTCAAGTGGGAATAAGGGGAAGGAACTAAATGCAAGTGAAAGACACACAGTTAAAGAAGTAGAATTCACCTTCTGGTCACTTCTGGGACATTTCTGGTATATTTCTGAGCACTTATGAAGCACTTGTAGAAGTACAAAGACCAAGGTACACAGACCTAATGCCCTAAATATATACCAGTCTCATTACACAAGATGAACAGCAGGTGAGCAAGAGAGAAGGAAGCAGATCAAAGGGTTACAATACTTATGGAAACAAACTCACAGAAGAGAAGACAACACATAACTAATTACACAGCAGAGATAGGTCAGTTTAACATACCAATATCAGAAACAGCTTTAAGTGTGAAGACAGAACAGGAGAGCAGATTAGGATCTGTGCAGGAAATTCAGAGGGTCAATTCAAATGAACAGTGTTCATACCTGTGAATGAGACAGATGGATTGTCAATATCATAGATGACTGATGACCATGGAGAAGTTATTCCATAGAATTACATTTCTGTTTTCTGGTATATTTCTGAGCACTTATGAAGCACTTGTAGAAGTACAAAGACCAAGGTACACAGACCTAATGCCCTAAATATATACCAGTCTCATTACACAAGATGAACAGCAGGTGAGCAAGAGAGAAGGAAGCAGATCAAAGGGTTACAATACTTATGGAAACAAACTCACAGAAGAGAAGACAACACATAACTAATTACACAGCAGAGATAGGTCAGTTTAACATACCAATATCAGAAACAGCTTTAAGTGTGAAGACAGAACAGGAGAGCAGATTAGGATCTGTGCAGGAAATTCAGAGGGTCAATTCAAATGAACAGTGTTCATACCTGTGAATGAGACAGATGGATTGTCAATATCATAGATGACTGATGACCATGGAGAAGTTATTCCATAGAATTACATTTCTGTTTTCTGGTATATTTCTGAGCACTTATGAAGCACTTGTAGAAGTACAAAGACCAAGGTACACAGACCTAATGCCCTAAATATATACCAGTCTCATTACACAAGATGAACAGCAGGTGAGCAAGAGAGAAGGAAGCAGATCAAAGGGTTACAATACTTATGGAAACAAACTCACAGAAGAGAAGACAACACATAACTAATTACACAGCAGAGATAGGTCAGTTTAACATACCAATATCAGAAACAGCTTTAAGTGTGAAGACAGAACAGGAGAGCAGATTAGGATCTGTGCAGGAAATTCAGAGGGTCAATTCAAATGAACAGTGTTCATACCTGTGAATGAGACAGATGGATTGTCAATATCATAGATGACTGATGACCATGGAGAAGTTATTCCATAGAATTACATTTCTGTTTTCTGGTATATTTCTGAGCACTTATGAAGCACTTGTAGAAGTACAAAGACCAAGGTACACAGACCTAATGCCCTAAATATATACCAGTCTCATTACACAAGATGAACAGCAGGTGAGCAAGAGAGAAGGAAGCAGATCAAAGGGTTACAATACTTATGGAAACAAACTCACAGAAGAGAAGACAACACATAACTAATTACACAGCAGAGATAGGTCAGTTTAACATACCAATATCAGAAACAGCTTTAAGTGTGAAGACAGAACAGGAGAGCAGATTAGGATCTGTGCAGGAAATTCAGAGGGTCAATTCAAATGAACAGTGTTCATACCTGTGAATGAGACAGATGGATTGTCAATATCATAGATGACTGATGACCATGGAGAAGTTATTCCATAGAATTACATTTCTGTTTTCTGGTATATTTCTGAGCACTTATGAAGCACTTGTAGAAGTACAAAGACCCTATAAATGACGCACAACACCAGGTCCAGGTGGGTCAGTTAGCACTATGAGTACATAACACATGACAGGCTCACCATTTAACCACCTGAATTCAAAAGGTCCACACATCCTGCAAAAATGGATAAAATGTGCCATACCTCAAATAGTGAGATATTAGTTTATATTTTGGCCCAAAATATGTAAGCTCGCAATCCGTTCGTCAAGGATTCTCACACTTGCGAGTCCCTGCACTGTGTGCACATATCATTTGTCTTGGCTCCTTTTTGGTGTTTTTTTGATATAGTTCTTTGTGGTTTTTCTAACTAATTCAGTGTAGGGACTCGCAAGTGTGAGAATCCTTGACGAACGGATTGCGAGCTTACATATTTTGGGCCAAAATATAAACTAATATCTCACTATTTGAGGTATGGCACATTTTATCCATTTTTGCAGGATGTGTGTGGACCTTTTGAATTCAGGTGGTTAAATGGTGAGCCTGTCATGTGTTATGTACTCATAGTGCTAACTGACCCGCCTGGACCTGGTGTTGTGCGTCATTTATAGGCCATTATTCAGACACTGTGCGTCTCGTGTATCCGTGCGAGATGCACCTATATAGTGCTGTTTTGCCCACCTGACCTGGGTTTCTGGCGTCATTTATAGGTCACAGTTCAGACACTGTGCATTTCACTCATTATATGATGGGCTCCCAGTGCAAGCCTTATTAGTGTGCATGTCTTATGCTAAGCAGCCGCCCCTCCCCCCTAGTGTGGAGGTTGAGTGGCTGTGACATCAGCATCTTGCACCTCGGCTGCTGCCATCTTTATGAGGAAGGCTCACCACATTCTGTGTGTGCACATCTCATCACGTTTCTGCACGTTGGGGGCGGGGCCCAGTCCCGGTACACTATTCAAATGTATTTACGTCTGAAAGATGCAAATACATTTGCATAGGAAGGAGGAAGCTGCGGTCACCGGCAGCAGCACCGCCGCGCTCCTCAGCAGTGTGTGCATGCCGGGCCAGCACAGCACAGCGCTGCCTCCTGGTCCTGCTGCAGCTAGTTTGTCCGGCATACACACACTGCTGAGGAGCGCGGCGGTGACTGCAGATACATCGGCCCACTACAGGCACTGACCCACCAACGGGACCGGCCCATCTGGCATTTGCCAGAATTTCCCTATGGTCAGTCCGGGCCTGGGAATAACCCCTATACATATTAAACTATTGGACAATCCCGCTAGTGCTTGTGTGTTTGGCTGAGTTTAGACTAATGTGTACGAGCCATAGGATGTACATAGTGACAAACTCGGTCTTGCGACATCATGAGGACCTTACCTTGGAAGCACCACCCCAGGAATGGACAGCACAGGTGAGAGATGTTGGTAGGAAAAGCAGTCACTGAAATAAGAGTGACCTTGCGTAATAGCGAGGGCAGGAGAACTGTAAATGCAATTTCCCCTCCCCCAGAAGCATTTGCGTCTCATTTGCACAATTTCAATGCTGGATTTCTCAAACTACAAATTATTTTCTAAAATCAAGGTATAGAATTAAATCAGCCTGAAAGCCCGCTGTGCACACGTCATTAGATTGAGATATAAAATTCTCATGATAGGTTCCCTTTAGCCCTTTCCTGGTGCAGCCACATTTCGTTTATGCATTTTTGCTGTTTCCTCCCCTTCTTCCAAGAGCCATAACTTTTTTATGTTTCTGTCCATGTAAACATACAAGGGCTCGTTTTTTGCAGGATGAGTTGTACATTTAAATGACATTATTCATGTTACCACATAATGTAGGGGAAAATTTCAAGTGTTTTGAGAAATTGTTTTTACGGCGTACATTGTAAGGTAAAAATTATCTGGCACCATGATTCTCCTCATCAATAATATTATGGCAATATCAAACATGACAAGTTTTATTATTTTAGTGACAAAAAAGACAGTTGCACTCTGAAATGCTAAAGCATGCAAACAATGAATACAAGAATACAGATATGCATTACTGCTTAAGGAAATCTAGGACAAATTGAGATATTTAGCATAGAAAAATGGCCATTTTGATATCTGCCCAGTAACCACGACAAGGCATTTCTTGTTTACTGGGTACCTACACTAAACTGAAGCCTCTATCTAGGTTACAAACCTCTATGTATATAGGCATGTAGGAGCCTGCTATTAGAGAATAAAATCACCTGTCTATTGGGGGAGGGGTGCACAGTCAGTCCCAAAATGCAAAACTGAACATGACATCTAATAACAAAACAAGATAGTTGCACTCTGAAATGCTAAAGTATGCAAACAATGAAAGCAAGAATATAGATATGCATTACTGCTTTAAGGAAATTTAGGAAAAATTAAGATATTCAGCATACAGAAAATAGCGATTTCGATTTGCCCAGTAGCCACGTCAAGTCATATATCGTTTACTGGGAACCTACACTAAACTGAAACCTCCCTCTGCATTACAAACCTTATTATTTTAGTGGTGAAAAAAATTGTAAATTTATAAAAAGAAAATGTTTGTATTGTCACTATTTCCCGAGACCTGTAATGTTTTCATTTTTTGGTCGACATAGCTGTGTTATGGTTTATTTTTTGTAGAGACAACATTTTTGTTGATACTATTTTTGCATAGATATGACATTTTGGTTACTTGTTTCTGTAATTTTTTACAGTTTTCTGGGGACCTCAAAAATGCAGTTTTAGTGTTTTGAATTTGTTTCAGTTTACTGATCTGTTTAGTTACTTTTAGGCCTCTGCCACATTTACGTGACAAAACGTAACATTTTTGTCACGTACATGCAGTGTGGATTCTCAGGTGTTGGTGGTGAGAGCGTACACACATCAAATGCAGTGTGGATTCTCAGGTGTTGGTGGTGAGAGCGTACGCACATCAAATGCTGTGAGGATTCTCAGGTGTTGGTGGTGAGAGCGTACGCACATCAAATACTGTGAGGATTCTCAGGTGTTGGTGGTGAGAGCGTACGCACATCAAATGCTATGAGGATTCTCAAGTGTTGGTGGTGAGCGCGTACGCACATCAAATGCTGTGTGGATTCTCAGGTGTTGGTGGTGGGAGCGTACGCACATCAAATGCTGTGAGGATTCTCTGGTGTTGGTGGTGGGAGCGTACGCACATCAAATGCTGTGAGGATTCTCTGGTGTCGGTGGTGAGAGCGTACGCACATCAAATGCTATGAGGATTCTCAAGTGTTGGTGGTGAGCGCGTACGCACATCAAATGCTGTGTGGATTCTCAGGTGTTGGTGGTGGGAGCGTACGCACATCAAATGCTGTGAGGATTCTCTGGTGTTGGTGGTGAGAGCGTACGCACATCAAATACTGTGAGGATTCTCTGGTGTTGGTGGTGAGAGCGTACGCACATCAAATACTGTGAGGATTCTCTGGTGTTGGTGGTGAGAGCGTATTCACATCAAACCGGAATCACTGACGTGTGAAAGCTGCCTAAAGTAGCTGTCTTTTAATTGGGCTCATCTGGCAAAATTATTATTACAAGTGTTCAATATTGATTTCAGTGATCCAAAGAGCCATGAAATAATAACATCCATGAGTTTATTTGAAAAACAGAAAAAATAATCTTTATGACAATTAAATCCAATTTGCATAACAATTTGGAATGTAGTATATATGCTACAGGCAATGTATGTAATAAGACTAGAAAAAAGAAGTGCTGATAGGGTATTACCAGATGACAGGAGTAATATATAAAGATATATACACTCACCTAATGTGGTTGTGAAAGTCACAACCACTGCCAAGCATAAGATAATGGCGTCTGCTGCAGCCCCACGTGGATGAGTATTCAAACAGAAGAGAAGGGGTTAATGCCGCGCATCAGCCAAATGAAGGTGTAGAGTTGTTGATAAATTAATCTTTTTTATTTCATAGGTCTGCGCGTTTCGAGGTTGAAACTTCTTCCTCAGGACCAGAATATCAACAAAGCATCAGGGCAGACCAAAGTGCGCCTGCTCAGGACCGGAATGCCGGCGAGTGTGTATGACGTCGGACGCGTCATGCACCGCGGCTAAAGAAGAAGGAGCACAAAGATAGCCAAAAGAGGCGGCGCCGGCACCGGACAACAGAGACGCCCATAAGGCCCACCGCTCGACTGTTAGGTAAGTATTATAAAGTGTTTTTATGTTATACCCCCGGCCTGGGCTCTTATATACAGCATGTTAGAATGCTGTACATAAGAGCCCGGTGGTGGTGGCCGTAGCTTATAGCCAAAAAAAGTGGTGACAGGTTCCCTTTAAATACTTCTGAATTTTCTTCATGAAGTTTTGCTTTAAAAGCTTAACAAAATTAATTATTAATATTATTGCATTTTAGTTTTAATAGGTTTCTCCACATAAACTCAGGGCATTGCACACAAATAAAAGAAATGACAGTGTAGAGGCGTTAAATAATATAAGAGATAAGTACAGTGAAATATCTAAATTGCACATTGGAGATATATTCTCTTTGAAACCTAAAAAAGCTGCTTGAGATGGTCATAAGCGTTCTCACGTGGGTCATTTCTGCCTTACAATACTTATTCCTAATGAAATTGAGCACAAATAAATGAACATTTTGCTGTCTTTTTTTAATATCCTAAGGTTCATTAGCTCTGTGGTTATGAAGAAAATGTCTCAGTAGCTTTTCTTTCCTCTTCGTTTCTTTGACTGATGCAATGTGTGTTATCATTGGGATTTCATATTAACACTTTAGAGCAAAATTATGTACATCAGTCCTGTGTGCAGAGGGGTTCAGGAGCTGAGGTCCCTCCACATGTGGTATATGCTGGCTATGTTGTATAACCAGCATCTATCTCTATGGTCACTTTCACACTTTCAGTATTGGTCAGAGTTTTAGATCAGTATTTCTAAGTAGGTATGAGCGAATCCGACGTTGTGTCCGGTGCTGAACCCCGAACACAGAATTTTGACTGTACATCCGGTTCCTGTTCAGGTTTGTCACCCGAACAAAGCTTGTTGAAAGGTTTCAGAGCAGCCAATCAGCAATCTTTTAAGCAGTGGGCACTTCCAGAGCCATCAAAACCATGCCAAGCATTGTCATGGCTCTGATTGGCTGACACACCCCATGACCTGTATAAAGGCCGGATCATGGGTCACTGCACCATTTTGCCTTCAGTAGAATAGGGAGAGTACACTGTTGGAGTGAGGGACAATGATAGGTGCAGTTAGGCAAAAAACAAATACATTGTAGGGATAGGACGCTGTTGGAGTGAGGGACAGTGATAGGTGCATGTAATTCTAAATCAAATGCAGCGCTACATCATGCAGCTTTGCGTAGCAGTCAAAAATAGCTGCATACAGGCAGTGTGATCTATTAGCTCAATCTAGCAAAAAACTGAGTTTTTCCCAGTGTGCCTTGCTGTGGAAATATCTCTGCAAACCTGTACTGCGTTGCCTATCTACAGGGGCTGGCTAGCAAATTTTAGCCTGGAGGGCAAACACAATGCAGTGGCCCATAAGTGATGCGGCTCATCTTGTAGCACTTGATGCATATGTGGCACCCCAGGGTTGCCACAGTAACAACACAAAGGGTTAACTCCCCACACACAACACCAAGACCTCCTGGCCAGAAGGGGGAGACCAAGCTGCTTCCCTGTATATTCTGGTGGGGGGAGGAAATGGTCAGTAGTTTCAGTTTGGAAGTTCAGTGCAGAGCACTGAGGAGAAAGGATCTGCAGGTTGGAAGCTGGCTTTAGCTCACCTCAGGATCCACTGACCAATTCCAGGCCTAGCTGAGGGTCTGAGGAAAGGAGAAAGCGTACACAGAGGAACATTCCTGGGAGACAGAGCATTGCTGAGCTCATCCCAGTGGAGCACACAGAACGGATGCTGGATCCGAGACTGCAGGTTACATACTGCACAGTTACCACCAGAGAAGTGAAGATTCCAGATCTTTCACCTGTACCACAGACACAAGCAACATAGGAGAGTTCAGGAACATACTAGTAAGGACTCGAGTTGCCTGTCAGGTCGGTACCTAGGAGCAGAGCAGAGCAGAGCCAGCTGCATAGTTCACACAGCAGCAGGGCCACAGACACACAGTGCAGGCAAGGAAGCCAAAACGGCCCGGCTGGGTGGGAGAAACCCTGAACCCCTCACAGACTCCGTGGACAGTACTCTGCTGAATACCATCATCAGTAAAGGACAAAGAAACTGCAAAACCGTGAGTCTGCCTGTTTATTGTGCTCGTGTCCTGCACTCCCCCCATAGACTAACATACTGCCCCGGGGAAAAAGCTCTACCCGTGGGGAGCCGTCCCATCTCAAGCTGCCTTCCATCACCCCGGAGGTTCTGCAGCAGCAGTGGTCATCTCTGATCACATTCCACGGGTGGCGTCACGAACATAACCCCCCTTTTTATTGTGGAACCAGGGAGCACGGACCGGGTCACGACACCGTGATCCCCTTTCCAGAAGCGACCCCTTGGCCCGGTTCTGGGTATCCCCTTAACCCCTGGCGACACACATATAGCACGTGTGCAACCGAGATATACCTGCTAACAACCCATGCAACAACAGCACTGACACCGGAGACTCCTCATAGCACACATTCACAAGTCTATAATCACATACAGCTTTAGATTTCACAACTTTTTTGAAGAGGCTGCAGTACAAGCAATGCAATCTCTTCAAACAGCTGAATCTAGAGGATGTCGGTGGTCACATTGGTCGTCTTTTAATCAGTATTTTAACTTAGTCAGATTCCCAATGATATAAAATTAATTGCTTGTCCTAAAAGAGTAAAGCGGGCTTTACACGCTACGATATTTCTAGCGATATCCTACGCAAAACAACCCGCCCCCGTCATGCATGCGATATCGTGTGATCGTTGCCGCAGCGAACATTATCGCTACAGCAGTGTCACACGCACTTACCTGGTCAGTGGCGTCGCTGTGACTGCCGAACAATCCCTCCCTCAAGGGGGAGGTGCGTTCGGCGTCATCACCTCCACGTCACTAAGTGGCCGGCCAATCAAAGCGAAGGGGCGGAGATGAGCGGGACGTAACATCTCGTCCACCTCCTTCCTTCCTTATTGCGGGCGGGGACGCAGGTAAGGTGAGGTTCCTCGCTCCTGCGGTGTCACACACAGCGATGTGTGCTGCCGCAGGAACGAGGAACAACTTCTATAAACAACCATTAACAATTTTTGGTTTTAGGACGACCTCTCCATGGTGAACGATTTTCACCACTTTGGAGGGCGTTTAAGGTCGCTGGTAAGTGTTACACGCTGCGATACCGTTAATGACGCCGGATGTGCGGCACTAACGACGTGACCCTGACTATAAAACATTAACGATATCGTTGCGTGTAAAGCCCCCTTAAGCCGTCAATTGTATCGGCTAACTAAACATTACAATGAATATTTCTTGAATGTTACTGCCCATTCATGCTTGAAATGCCTCCAGACTTTTAAAGCACCACTCCAGTGGGGTTTTTCAGTGTTGGAGTGACGCTTTAAATGTAAGCCCCCTGCCCTTGGTATCATACTCACCTTCCTCCGTCGTCACCTTGTTTCAACGCTGCTACAGTCCAGCGATGCCATCTTGTGCCTGTAACTTCTAAGTGGCCGGAAGTTAGATGTTACACCACAGGCGTTCAATGCATCTCTATGAGAGCCAGAACAAGCCTCTCATAGACTTGTATTGAGTTGTGACCTCCAGCGCTCCATGAAACACTGGAGCTGCTGGCAGATTACAAATCACGAGACTGATTGGAGCGACGCTGGAAACAGGTGAACATGGCGGAGGGCGAGTATAAGACAGAGGGCAGGGACTTACATTTAAAGCATCACTCCAGCGAGGAAATAAAAAAATGCTGGAGTGATGCTTCAAATTATTAAAATTGCAAAAAATATATATGTCAATGCACACAGATTATGTAGTCAAGATTACTTATCAATTTTCAGTATCTTTCTAACTGTTGCTGCTTTCTTGCAATGTAAAGCTTCAGGAGTATGTGTATACACTGTAGACATAGCTAATGATGTACTGCTCTAGTTATCTGACCACTGCAGCCAATCACAGGCCTGTGCAGTCAGAGGAGATGAGAATGAATCAACACCCCTTCTAGTTCTGCTGCAGACAACTTGAAGGAGTTGTCCACTACTAGGACAACCCCTTTTCATCCCCATATTTGCCTCAGTTCAAATAAAAAAAACTTACGGTATACTCTCCCGTGCATGCACCACTCCAGAGGTGTCGGCTCTCTTGTTCCCTGTGCTTACTTGAGGTGTTGATGTCACATGATCCCCGTGCCCAATCACCAATGGCGTCTTCCCCCTCCCACCTTCAAACATAAGGACTAATCAGCAGGAAGAGAGCTAAGGCTGCTTTCACACCTCCGTTTTTTGCTATGCGGCACAATCCGGCACTTTGCAGGAAAAACGCAACCGGTTTTTTTTTGCTGCCGGTTGCGTTTTTCCTGCATAGACTTTAATTAGTGCCGCATGGCTTTGCGTTCGGTCCGGTTTTTGCCGCATGCGGCAGATTTAGCCTATGCGGCGGCCGGATGGAACGTTGCCTGGCACGTTTTTTCGTACGTTTTTGTGCGGCAAAAAAAAACGCATCGCTTTTCTCAATGCATCCCTATGGATGCTGGATGCGGCGCGATGCGGCAAAAACCGCATCCGGCCGCCGCATGCGTTTTTTGCCACTGCGCATGCTCAGTAGCATGCCGCAAGCAGCAAAAAATGAACGGGCCGCATGTAGAAAACTTATGCAAAGGATGCGGTGTTTTCACCGCATCCGTTGCATAGGTTTCACAGCCGCATTGAGCCGCACGGCTCAAACCGGATGTGTGAAAGCAGCCTAAGACTGACCACTCAGTTCCTGGTAATTACCCAAACATATGAGGGCGGGGAGAGGAAAGTCAGCGGAGATTGGGGGCGGGGCTCGTGTGATGTCAAAACCTCAAGTGAGCACTGGGAACAAGAGAGGTGACACCTCTGGAGCGCTGCTGGCATGGGAGAGGATAGGCTTTTTTATTTTAACAGGGTTAAACATGGGAAATCAGAAAGGGTTGTCCAAAAAGTGAACAACCCCTTTAAGTGCTCTGTGCTTAATTAACAAGGTATAGAGTGGCTGAGTTTGTCTGTTTATTGATTTAAAGGGACTGTCAGCAAAGAAAGATTGATCAGATCTTGTACAGGCGCTCTGTGCACCATGGAGGCGAAACATTTATATGAATCTTCACAGCTACTTCTTTTCCATCTATCTACCGCCCTTCTCCTGCTCTGTGAAGCCAGAGCGATCATAAAAAAGGAGGCGATAGATGAAAACCAAGCAGGTATGAAGCTGCACTTAACCCCTTCACGACCATGGACGGATCTATCCGTCATGGAGCGTGTCACGTTAAGCCCCGCACCTTGCCGCGGACAGGGTGCGGCAGTCAGCGCACATATCAGCTGTTTTCAACAGCTGACATGTGCCTGCATGTTACGAGTGGAATCGCATTCCACCCGTAACATTAACCCCTTACATCTCGCTGCCAAAGTCTGGCAGTGAGATGTATATACGCGCGGTGAAGATTTTCACTTACCGCCGCCCCCACCGGAAGTCACGTGAGTGATCACGTGACTTTCGGTGGTTGCCATGGTAGCACAGGGTCATGTGAGGACGCCTGCAGCTATGACATTTCACTTTCGTTTTCCCTCGGCTCGGAGGCCAGTGAAGCAGGAAGTGACTGTATCTGCTGTTTACAGCTGTGATCAGCAGATAGATCAGAGCGATCGGATTGCTGATCGCTATAGCCCCCTAGGGGGACTAGTAAAATAAAATAAAAAAAGTAAAAAAAAAGTTTTAAAAAATTAAAAAAACAAAAAACCTAAAAGTTCAAATCACCCCCTTTCCCCCCATTGAAAATGAAAGGGTTAAAAAAAAATAAAATATACACATATTTGGTATCGCCGCGTTTAGAAATGCCCAATCTATCAAAATATAAAATCAATTAATCTGATTGGTAAACGGCGTAGTGGCAAAAAAATTCCAAACGCCAAAATTACGTTTTTTGGTCGCCGCAAGTTTTACGCAAAATGCAATAACAGGCGATCAAAACGTAGCATCTGCGCAAAAATGCTACCATTAGAAACATCAGCTCGAGACGCAAAAAATAAGCTATCACTGTGCCATAGATCCCAAAAAATGAGAACTCTACGGGTTTCGGAAAATGGCGCAAAATGTACGCCACTTTTATTGGACAAGCTTGTGAATTTTTTTAACCCCTTAGATACAAGTAAACCTATACATGTTTGTTGTCTACAAACTCGCACCAACCTCAGGCATCATACCCACACATCAGTTTTACCATATAGTGAACACCGTGAATAAAAGATCCCAAAAACTATTGTGCCTTCACACTTTTTTTTGCAATTTTTCCACACTTGGAATTTTTTTGCTGCTTTCCAGTACACCATATGGTAAAACTTATGGTTTCATTTAAAAGTACAACTTGTCCCGCAAAAAACAAGCCCTCATATGGCAAGATTGACGGAAAAATAAA
Organism: Anomaloglossus baeobatrachus; assembly: GCF_048569485.1. Classification (NCBI taxonomy): domain Eukaryota; kingdom Metazoa; phylum Chordata; class Amphibia; order Anura; family Aromobatidae; genus Anomaloglossus; species Anomaloglossus baeobatrachus. The sequence goes on from NC_134357.1 coordinate 369,164,756, forward strand.
AAAGTTACGGCTCTCGGAAGAAGGGGAGCAAAAAACAAAAACGCAAAAACGGAAAGTGCCCCGGGGCTGAAGGTGTTAAGGTTGGGGCCACACGGGGATTACTGCGATGCCCTCGCATGACACTCGGATCATGCTGGCAGTACGGCAGAGCCGAGTATCACTGCGACTGAGGTCCGATCATGCGAGCGGACCCCAGCTGCGGGGGGGGAGGGCCGCAACTGAAGAGGGGCAGGAGGGATTTGTCTCCCTCTCTCCTCCGTAGCTGGCTATTGCCATTCTCGCCCTGCACTCGCGGTACACCGGTGTAATGCGAGTGCAGTGCAATTTTTCTCTCGACCCATACACTTGAATGGGTGCAAGAGAAAGAGTCTCCAATTACACCCGCAATCGGTCCGATTAGGGCTGAGAAAATAATTGCTCATGGGTGCTGGCACATAGAGTAATATTGGTCCGAGTGGAATGCAATGTTTTATCACATTCCACTCGCTCCGATTTTCATGCTGTGTGGCTTAGGCCTAAAAGCCGCACTATGGTTCCCAAATTAGTTTTACATGTTGGATAAACCTTATACTAGTCCTGTGTATTCTGACAATACTGCTCTATGGGCAGATCACGCTTTTTTACATGTATTTATATTGTGGCCCATCTTGTAATATCACATATAGAGGTCCCCCGAAGCGTAATCGCATATAGCCTAAGATACCGACACTGGGGGCACAGGACACCGACACTGGGGGCACAGGACACCGACACTGGGGGCACAGGACACCGACACTGGGGGCACAGGACACCGACACTGGGGGCACAGGACACCGACACTGGGGGCACAGGACACCGACACTGGGGGCACAGGACACCGACACTGGGGGCACAGGACACCGACACTGGGGGCACAGGACACCGACACTGGGGGCACAGGATACCGACACTGGGGGCACAGGACACCGACACTGGGGGCACAGGATACCGACACTGGGGGCACAGGACACCGACACTGGGGGCACAGGACACCGACACTGGGGGCACAGGATACCGACACTGGGGGTACAGGATACCGGCACTGGGGGTACAGGATACCGACACTGGGGGTACAGGACACCGACACTGGGGGCACAGGACACCGACACTGGGGGCACAGGACACCGACACTGGGGATACAGGATACCGACACTGGGGATACAGGATACCGACACTGGGGGTACAGGATACTGACACTGGGGGTACAGGATACTGACACTGGGGGTACAGGATACTGACACTGGGGGTACAGGATACTGACACTGGGGGTACAGGATATTATCTCCTCTCCCCCCGGAATTCATTAGCTCCTCTCCCCCTCCTCCCCAGCAGTCCTTAGCTGGCCTCCTCTTCCTCTATAGCAGCCATCAGCTCCTCTCCCCTCCCCCCCAGCAGGCCTTAGCTGGTCTAATCTCCCCCTCCTCTATAGCAGCCATCAGCTCCTCTCCCCTCCCCCCCCAGCAGGCCTTAGCTGGTCTAATCTCCCCCTCGTCTAGAGCAGCCATCAGCTCCTCTCCCCTCCCCCCAGCAGGCCTTAGGGTAAGTTCACACAGTGCGTTTTTGCGCAGTTTTCGGGTGCGTTTTTGCTCAGAAAACTGCATGACTTTGCTTCCCCAGCAAAGTCTATTGAGTTTTAATTTTTGCTGTCTGCACACAGCGTTTTTTTTCAGCTGCGTTTTTGTGGTGCCACAAAAACGCAGCATGTCAATTAGGTTATGTGCGCACAGTGCGTTTTTCGCGGTGTTTTTGCGCGTTTTTCGGGTGCGTTTTTGGCCTCAAAACTGCATGACTTTGCTTCCCCAGCAAAGTCTATGAGTTTTCATTATTGCTGTCCGCACACAACTTTTTTTTAAGCTGCGTTTTTGAGCTTGAAAAAAAAAATGGACATGTCAATTCTTTCCTGCGTTTTTCTGCGTTTTCCCCCCATGCAATGCATTGGAAAAACGCAGCAAAACGCAGAGATCAAAAACGCAGCAAAACGCAGCCAAAAACGCATGTGTTTTTTGACGCGGGTGCGTTTTTGTGCGTTTTTAGCGATCAAAAACGCACAAAAACGCAGCGTCAAAAAAACGCAGTGTGTGAACTTAGCCTTATTCCCACGTTTTTCACTGCGCTTTTCATCCATTGAGTGCAATGGGATGTTGAAAGACGCAATGAGAAACGCAAATAGGTGCGTTTTGGTGCGTTTCTAAGACCAAAAACGCAGCTATAAAACGCAGGAGGTGGGTAGTAAGGTGACATGTACAGGAAGAGGATTCCTTCTGTCAGTAAATACAGAAGCGTGAATCCTCCCGGTACCGTCACCGCCGCTTCCACCTCCAGTCCTGTGCATGTATGCTGCCGTGCGGCGTCATGTACGGGCAGGAGGTGGAAGCGGCTGCGAAAACAAAAGTGAACAGTAGAAAAAAAAATGTCATACTCACCTGTCTGCAGGGTCCTGGTGCCATGCCCGCTCCCATCTCCTCTCACGGTACCGCCACTCCGGGTGTGTGCAGTCTCCCCGGGTACGTATGCCTGCAGGATGCAGGACCTGGCGATGGATCACCTGATGCAGTCACCTGACGCATCAGCTGATCGTAAGTCTCGGGCTGACGCCAGCGGCCGGCCGGCTTAACCTATCAGCGGATGCGTCAGGAAACTTCATCCCTGATTACCAGCAGCTCCTGCAGCGATCGGATGGGATCAGACTCGCTCTAGGAGCTGCCAGCACATAAGTGAGTAATTTTTTTTTTTTGCTCCGATGCATCAGCTGATTGTATGAGCGGCTTTTATACAATCAGCTGATGTGTGATGTGATTCAGGCACTTGATCCTGACACATCATCTGATCGCTTTGCCTTCCAGCAAACTGATCAGATGATATTGGATCCGGATTGGACGGCGCGGGACCCTTGACCCAGGATTACTGCGGAGGGGGGGGAAGGGGGTTGCCCAGAAAGCATGGGCACCCTTAATCTGTGGATTCCAATCCCCAGCTGCCTAGTTGTACCCGACTGGACACAAAAATTAGGCGAAGCTCACGTCATTTTTTTTTTTAATTATTTCATGAAATTCATGAAATAATTAAAAAAGAAGGGCTTCTCTATATTTTTGGTTCCCAGCCGGGTACAAATAGGCAGCTGGGGGTTGGGGGCAGCCCGTACCTGCCTGCTGTACCCGGCTAGCATACAAAAATATGGCGAAGCCCACGTCATTTTTTTTTTGTTTGGGGGGGGGCAAAGAAATCCTGCATACAGTCCTGGAAGGAGGATGCTGAGCCTTGTAGTTCGACAGCTGCTGTCTGCTCTCCTGTATACACTATTGGATGGAGGATGCTGAGCCTTGTAGTTCTGCAGCTGCTGTCTGCTCTCCTGCATACACTAGTGGATGGAGGATGCTCAGCCTTGTAGTTCGACAGCTGCTGTCTGCTCTCCTGCATACACTAGTGGATGGAGGATGCTGAGCCTTGTAGTTCGACAGCTGCTGTCTGCTCTCCTGCATACACTATTGGATGGAGGATGCTGAGCCTTGTAGTTCTGCAGCTGCTGTCTGCTCTCCTGCATACACTAGTGGATGGAGGATGCTCAGCCTTGTAGTTCGACAGCTGCTGTCTGTTCTCCTGCATACACTATTGGATGGAGGATGCTGAGCCTTGTAGTTCGACAGCTGCTGTCTGCGCTCCTGCATACACTAGTGGATGGAGGATGCTGAGCCTTGTAGGTCTGCTCCCCCTGACTCTCCCTCCAGCATACACTATTGGATGGAGGATGCTGAGCCTTGTAGTTCTGCAGCTGTCTGCTCTCCTGCATACACTATTGGAGAATGAAGAACATATTGATGAAGGAAATGACATCAGACCTTTTTTTTTGTTCACTGATAAAAAACGCATACGCAGTGAGCAAAAACGCAGCAAAACACGCACCAAATCGCGGCAAAAACGCGCGCGTTTTTTGCCGCGGGTTCGTTTATGTGCGGTTTTTGCCGCAAAAACGCAGCGTCAAATAAACGCAGTGTGTGAACCTAGCCTTAGCTGGTCTGGTCTCGCCCTGCTCTATAGCAGCCATTATCTCCTCTCTAACCCTCCCCCCACCGCACACACAGTATAAGCTTTATAACAGTTTCTGAGCGCTCCTAAACAGCAGTCAGCAGCACTCTATAAAACTGTGAAACTGTGCTGTGCTGCTGTCTGCTGATGTGTGGAGTGAGGTGGACAGACGTACACAAGTACAGCCACAGCGAGACCCCGGATAAATTATGTAATGGCCGACTACTGCCCCTCTCCTGAGCTCCGCTCCGGAGGGTAAGAAGAGGCGTGTCACTAACTGTGTGGCACGCCCCAGTCAGGAGTCAGAGGCCTTAAAGACCCTTGACGTACTGGGTACGTCATGGTGACATGGTGCTAAACGACCCATGACATACCCAGTACGTCATGGCGGAATCGCGGCCCCGGAGCCCGGGTGAGTGCAATCGGTTCACAAACCTTAGATTCGGGGAGGAGGAAACCTCTGCCTGACCTCAGGAGGCTGTGATTGGCTGACGAACACCGCTCAGCCAATCACAGCCACTGTAATGCTTCAGCCATTGAAAATTGGCTGGAGCTGGGTGATTGGTGCTTCACCCGCCCCCAGCTCTGATTGGAGAGTTCGGCCTTGTGACCGATCTCTCCAATCACCGTGGATATGGGTCTGGTGACCACTCCCCTCTGCTTTACTCCGTCTGTGGAAGCCGAGGGGAGCGATCCCTGCAAGTGCCCTGGTAAGCCCCTGCCGCTGATCCCCCGATCTCCTCTATCTGCTACTGCTCTCTCCCATCAGCCGCTGCCCCCCTCCACCATCTCACCTTCCCGATCTGCTGCACGCTGCCCCTCCCCATCTCACCTTCCCGATCTGCTGTATGCTGGCCCCTCCCCCAGCTCACACTCCCTGCTCTGCTGCCCCTCCCCCTTCTCACCTTCCTGATCTGCTGCACGCTGCTCCTCCCCCATCTCACCTTCCCGATCTGCTGCACGCTGCCCTTCCCCCATCTCACCTTCCCGATCTGCTGTACGCTGCCCCCTCCGCCATATCACCTTCCCGATCTGCTGTACGCTGCCCCCCTCCCCCATCTGCTGTACGCTCTCCTCTCCCCATCTCACCTTCCCAATCTGCTGTACGCTGCCCCCTCTGCCATCTCACCCTCCCGATCTGCTGTACGCTGCCCCTCCCCCATCTCACCTTCCCAATCTGCTGTACGCTGCCCCTCCCCCATCTCACCTTCACGATCTGCTGCACGCTTCCCCCTCCCCCATCATACCTTCCTGATCTCCTGCACGCTGCCCCTCCCCCATCTCACCTTCCCGATCTGCTGCACGCTGCCCCTCCCCCATCTCACCTTCCCGATCTGCTGCACGCTGGCCCTCCCCCATCTCTCCTTCCCGATCTGCTGCACGCTGCCCCTCCCCCATCTCACCTTCCCGATCTGCTGCACGCTGCCCCTCCGCCATCTCTCCTTCCCGATCTGCTGTACGCTGCCCCTCCCCCATCTCACCTTCCCGATCTGCTGTACGCTGCCCCCTCCCCCATCTCACCTTCCCGATCTGCTGTATGCTGCCCCTCCCCCATCTCACCTTCCCGATCTGCTGTATGCTGCCCCTCCCCCATCTCACCTTCCCGATCTGCTGTATGCTGCCCCTCCCCCATCTCACCTTCCCGATCTGCTGTACGCTCTCCCCTCCCCCATCTCACCTTCCCGATCTGCTGCACGCTGCCCCCTCCCCCATCTCACCTTCCCGATCTGCTGCACGCTTCCCCCTCCCCCATCTCATCTTCCCGATCTGCTGCACGCTGCCCCCTCCGCCATCTCACCTTCCCGATCTGCTGCACACTGCCCCCTCCGCCATCTCACCTTCCCGATCTGCTGTACGCTGCCCCCTCCGCCATATCACCTTCCCGATCTGCTGTACGCTGCCCCCCTCCCCCATCTGCTGTACGCTCTCCTCTCCCCATCTCACCTTCCCGATCTGCTGTACGCTGCCCCCTCTGCCATCTCACCCTCCCGATCTGCTGTACGCTGCCCCTCCCCCATCTCACTTTCCCAATCTGCTGTACGCTGCCCCTCCCCCATCTCACCTTCACGATCTGCTGCACGCTTCCCCCTCCCCATCATACCTTCCCGATCTGCTGCACGCTGCCCCCTCCGCCATCTCACCTTCCCGATCTGCTGTACGCTGCCCCTCCCCCATCTCACCTTCCCGATCTGATGTACGCTGCCCCTACCCCCATCTCACCTTCCCAATCTGCTGCATGCTGCCCCCTCCGCCATCTCACCTTCCCGATCTGCTGCACGCTGCCCCCAACGCCATCTCACCTTCCCGATCTGCTGCACGCTGCCCCCTCCGCCATCTCACCTTCCCAATCTGCTGTACGCTGCCCCCTCCGCCATCTCACCTTCCCGATCTGCTGTACGCTGCCCCCTCCCCCATCTCACCTTCCCAATCTGCTGTACGTTGCCCCCTCCCCATCTCACCTTCCCGATCTGCTGTACGCTGCCCCCTCCCCATCTCACCTTCCCGATCTGCTGTACGCTGCCCCTCCCCCATCTCACCTTCCCGATCTACTGCCCCCTTCCCCATCTCACCTTCCCGATCTGCTGCACGCTGCTCCCTCCCTATCTCACCTTCCCGATCTGCTGCACGCTGCCCCTCCCCCAGCTCACCCTCCCTGCTCTGCTGCCCCTCCCCCTTCTCACCTTCCCGATCTGCTGCACGCTGCCCCTCCCCCATCTCACCTTCCCGATCTGCTGCACGCTGCCCCCCCATCTCACCTTCCCGATCTGCTGCACGCTGCCCCTCCCCCATCTCACCTTCCCGATCTGCTGCACGCTGCCCCTCCCCCATCTCACCCTCCCTGCTCTGCTGCCCCTCCCCATTCTCACCTTCCCGATCTGCTGCACGCTGCCCCTCCCCCATCTCACCTTCCTGATCTCCTGCACGCTGCCCCTCCCCCATCTCACCTTCCCGATCTGCTGCACGCTGCCCCTCCCCCATCTCACCTTCCCGATCTGCTGCACGCTGGCCCTCCCCCATCTCTCCTTCCCGATCTGCTGCACGCTGCCCCTCCCCATCTCACCTTCCCGATCTGCTGCACGCTGCCCCTCCGCCATCTCTCCTTCCCGATCTGCTGTACGCTGCCCCTCCCCCATCTCACCTTCCCGATCTGCTGTACGCTGCCCCCTCCCCCATCTCACCTTCCCGATCTGCTGTACGCTGCCCCTCCCCCATCTCACCTTCCAGATCTGCTGTACGCTCTCCCCTCCCCCATCTCACCTTCCCGATCTGCTGCACGCTGCCCCCTCCCCCATCTCACCTTCCCGATCTGCTGCACGCTGCCCCCTCCCCCATCTCATCTTCCCGATCTGCTGCACGCTGCCCCCTCCGCCATCTCACCTTCCCGATCTGTTGCACACTGCCCCCTCCGCCATCTCACCTTCCCGATCTGCTGTACGCTGCCCCCTCCGCCATATCACCTTCCCGATCTGCTGTACGCTGCCCCCCTCCCCCATCTGCTGTACGCTCTCCTCTCCCCATCTCACCTTCCCAATCTGCTGTACGCTGCCCCCTCTGCCATCTCACCCTCCCGATCTGCTGTACGCTGCCCCTCCCCCATCTCACTTTCCCAATCTGCTGTACGCTGCCCCCTCCCCCATCTCACCTTCACGATCTGCTGCACGCTTCCCCCTCCCCCATCATACCTTCCCGATCTGCTGCACGCTGCCCCCTCCGCCATCTCACCTTCCCGATCTGCTGTACGCTGCCCCTCCCCCATCTCACCTTCCCGATCTGCTGTACGCTGCCCCTCCCCCCATCTCACCTTCCCGATCTGCTGCATGCTGCCCCCTCCGCCATCTCACCTTCCCGATCTGCTGCACGCTGCCCCCTCCGCCATCTCACCTTCCCGATCTGCTGTACGCTGCCCCCTCCGCCATCTCACCTTCCCGATCTGCTGTACGCTGCCCCCTCCACCATCTCACCTTCCTGATCTGCTGTACGCTGCCCCCTCCCCCATCTCACCTTCCCAATCTGCTGTACGCTGCCCCCTCCCCCATCTCACCTTCCCGATCTGCTGTACGCTGCCCCCTCCCCCATCTCACCTTCCCTATCTACTGCCCCCTTCCCCATCTCACCTTCCCGATCTGCTGCACGCTGCCCCCTCCCTATCTCACCTTCCCGATCTGCTGCACGCTGCCCCTCCCCCAGCTCACCCTCCCTGCTCTGCTGCCCCTCCCCATTCTCACCTTCCCGATCTGCTGCACGCTGCCCCTCCCCCATCTCACCTTCCTGATCTCCTGCACGCTGCCCCTCCCCCATCTCACCTTCCCGATCTGCTGCACGCTGCCCCTCCCCCATCTCACCTTCCCGATCTGCTGCACGCTGGCCCTCCCCCATCTCTCCTTCCCGATCTGCTGCACGCTGCCCCTCCCCCATCTCACCTTCCCGATCTGCTGCACGCTGCCCCTCCGCCATCTCTCCTTCCCGATCTGCTGTACGCTGCCCCTCCCCCATCTCACCTTCCCGATCTGCTGTACGCTGCCCCCTCCCCCATCTCACCTTCCCGATCTGCTGTATGCTGCCCCTCCCCCATCTCACCTTCCCGATCTGCTGTACGCTCTCCCCTCCCCCATCTCACCTTCCCGATCTGCTGCACGCTGCCCCCTCCCCCATCTCACCTTCCCGATCTGCTGCACGCTTCCCCCTCCCCCATCTCATCTTCCCGATCTGCTGCACGCTGCCCCCTCCGCCATCTCACCTTCCCGATCTGCTGCACACTGCCCCCTCCGCCATCTCACCTTCCCGATCTGCTCCCTCATCAGCTGCTGCCCCCCTCCCTGATCTGCTACCCCCTCTCTCACCCTCCCTGATCTGCTGCCTGCTCTCTCCCATCCTCTTCATCTGAAACCCCCTCCCCCACCTCTCACCCTCCCCGATCTGCTGTCCCCTCCACCACCTCACCCTGATCTGCTGCCCACCCTCTCCCCTCCTCCGCCACGCCCTCTCCCATCCTCCATCCATCTCTTTTTTCATCCCATCTAGTCCCCCCCTTTTTGCAGCACATCCGTGCGTGCGTCCTGATTTTTTTTCTGTAAACTAAGAAATACAAATAAACTTAATTTAGGTCCAGTAAAATGATGCTGTATTAATTGTCAACTACAGTATTTTTTACTGAATATTGTAAGGGTCAGCCCAGTGCCACACGTGAGAGCGATGCACGAGTCTCACATCGCATCATCCGGCACGGTCGCTCTCTTCCAGACAGGAGTGTGCGGCTGTGCCGGATGATGCGATGCGAGATTCGTGCATCACTCTCACGTGTGGCACTTGCCATAGTGTCAGTTGCAGGCGCTCATTATTATTTTTTTTTTTTTTACTGATGTCCGTATTTTTTATTTCGTCAAACTAATTTTTTTTGTATGGGGGGGTCTAGTTTCCAAAATGGGGTCAATTTTGGGGTAGCTCCATTGTTTAGGCACCTCAGGGGGGGTCTCCAAACACAATATGGCGTCCGCTAATGATTCCAACTAATTTTGCTGTGAAATGGCGCTCCTTCTCTTCTGAGCCTCGCCGTGCGCCCAAAGAATTGATTTCCACCACATATGAGGTATCTGTACTCAGGAGAAATTGCACAATACGTTTTATGATGCATTTTTTTCCTCATACCCTTGTGAATAAAAAAAGCTACCTGTTTGAAAAAACAATTTCGTGGTAAAAAAAAATAAAATTATTTTCATGGCTGAACATTATAAACTTTTGTGAAGCCTCCAGGGGTTCAAAATGCTCACTAAACAGCTAGATAAATTCCATGAGGGCTCTAGTTTCCAAAATGGGGTCATTTGTGGGGGAGCTTTATTGTTTAGGCACCTCAGGGGGTCTTCAAACCCGACATGGAATCCGCTAATGAGTGCAGCTAATGTTGCACTCAAAAATTCAAATGGCGCTCCTTGCCTTCCAAGTCCTGCCGTGTGCCCAAACATTTGATTTCCACCACATATGAGGTATCTGTGTACTCAGGAGAAAATGGATAATACATTTTATGGTGCATTTTTTCCTGATACCCTTCTGGAAAAAAAGCTACCTAGTTGAAGCAACAGTTTTGTGGTAAAAAAAATTTTTTTTTTTTCACGGCTCAACGTTATAAACTTCTGTGAAGCTGAGTGGGAATGTGGTAAAGCTGAGTGGGAATGTTAAGCAGAAACTAATTCACAGAAGTCAATATATACATGCACTAAAAAGTATTGGAAAGCTGCTCTTAAAGGGGTTGTCCACAACTGGAGCTTCTTAAAGGGCTCCAGATACAATAAAAAACAAACACACACTTGCCTCCAAAACTGGCACTGTTGCACTGATCTCCATGATGCTACAGTCAATCAGCAATCATTGATTGGCTGCAGTGGTCATGGTGACATACCCACGTGACCGCTGGGAGACAACGCCAACATCACTACAACGGTGCAAGTTTGGGAGGAGAGTATCTTTTTTTAACATTTTATCTGCTGCTCTTTAGATTTAAGTAGGGATTAGACAGTAATGGACAAGCCCTTTAAATGTGTTTTCATTCATTCTACTTTCCTCGCTGCATAACTATGACATCCGGCACCTCGCCCCCTTTCCCAATGTATAACATCCGGCAACTCACCCCGGTGTAAAACATCCAGCACCTCGCCACCAAATGTTTATAACATCCAGCCATTCGCCCCAGGTGTATAATGTGGTGCCCCTGAGGCTTTGGTTGACACATGCTATTGCACCTCACTTAAAGTGTAGTACCTATCCTGGATCCAGAGGAGGTCGGTACCGGTTTCACCACACAATCACATACACATATGGGTTGCCCCTTCCCCACTGAGGACTGGGCTAGCGTCGGATATAAAAAAGGTCTCTTATAGGGTGGTGTTTATGTCGCGGGCGGAGGAGGGGACGCTGCGCTCTCCCTCTGCTCGGGTCCGGCTGCCGCTGCTGCTGCGGCCTTTGCTGCTCGGTGGCTCGAGCGATGTGCCGGATCCCGGGGACTCGAGCGGCGCTCCTCGCCCGTGAGTGAAAAGGGGCTTGGTTTAGGGGATTTATTGTTCGTGACGCCACCCACGGTTGTTGTGATTGTGTGGACACCACCGCTGCTCTGTATGGGGATCCCGGGAGTGATGGTATGTAGCAGCTAGATGTTGGCCCTCCCCTCCGTGGGTAGTGGGTTGGTGGTCCCGGGGCCCGATGATGGAGAGTTAGGATGGTTGACAGGCGGGCTATGGGGCCTGTTGAGGTGCAGGGGCGCAGGGGCAGCGCTGTGCCGCACGGCACGGAGGTACTCACTCAGCCCAAGGATGATGACACAGTTCACGGTAAACAAGAGGCTGGTTGGACGGCTCCCTCGGACGGCTGCGGTGTTGATGTTCCCTGCAAGTTAGCGGTGACTGTCTCTTTCCTGCACCTAAATACGGTTGTTGGTAGCGATGGATGCCCACCGGTAACCCGCTCCCCAGCTTGGATATGAGCCGGAGGAGCCCCTCTTTTGCCCGCAGGCGCTGGCCCTGAGAAACTGGTGCCCTGGCGTTGGCAGTGTCTCTCCAATATGGTTGGACGGTTGCCTTCAATCGGGACTTTGGCTGTTGGGAGACCCAGGAGGTCCCCTTCACTGACGGATTTGGCAAATTCACGGCGACTCCTAGCCTTGCCGGGATCCGAAAGGCCCCTGCCAATGGTGCTGGCTTCTCTTTGTATACCGGTCCGGTACCGCCGGGCCACCACCCGTCCACGGTCCTTTCGGCAACCTCCGATCAGCCTCTCCTGCAGACGGTCACCGCCATCTGCCAACCTTGCTGTCTCAGTCCGGGGCACACACCCGGACCAACTTCAGGCTCTTAACTGTCACTTTCTCTTCCACCTTAACTCCTCTCTCTTGCTCCTCTACCACTTCACTTCAACTCTCAACTTAATCTCCCACTAATCTGCCTGTTTTTTCCCGCCTCCAGGGCTGTGAACTCCTCGGTGGGCGGAGCCAACCGCCTGGCCCACCCCCTGGTGTGGACATCAGCCCCTGGAGGAAGGCAACAAGGGTTTTGTGTTCTGACCTTGGTGTTCCTGCAGGGAATGTGGGGTGTGTGGTGGTGTCATGACCTGTGACCCCTGGCTTGCCAAGGGCGTCACATTCCCCCTTAGCAAAACGCAGACCGTCCTCGGGCTGCCCGTCCAACACCGGTTTTATTTTTCTGAAAAAGATAAGAAAAACAAGACATACTGTGGAGGTCACCTGAGCTGTAGTATGTTTGTTTAAACATAATAAGAATATCTGTGTATATAACTAAATCAAAATCTAGATGTAGATGCAAAATTATCTGTCTGTCTATGTAGCCATTGCACAGACCTATAGTATAATTTAAAGTTGTATAGTCATGAAGGGGTTAACCAAAGATAATGAAGCCAAAATGTGAAGCTACAAACTCTTATCAGTAGTGTCCACACAGAAAGAATGTTTTAATGAACATCTGCTGGGAGAAATAGGGGAGTGACACTCCCATAAACTCTGTGTATCATTTTCAAGGCCGAAGGTGCCTTCTGTAATAATTAAGTTTCTTTCAATATAATAATGAGCTCAGTGGGTATTGCTGACTCAAGGAGAGAGCATGTTGTCTGTGTGTTCTTTGTCTTATATACATTGATATATATCGGCACTGGTATACAGCATTAATGGGGCACCGTCTCTGGATCCTAAATGAAGACTCCATTAGCAGTCTTGACCCAAAATTCCTCCCTTGACAATACAATTATAGTAACATCATCCCACAGCGGGAGGCACTTTGCTTAAACGGTACGGTAACATTTCAAACGGTTGCTGCTGCCGCTTTCTCCCACCCAAGTAACCTGGCCCTGATGCTGCCTCTAAGAAACAGGCAGCACCCCTTGACCCCAGTCCTGAACCAAATTACCCGAGCGGGATCTGTCCTTCCCCTCCAGAGGGTAGCCACCGGTTCCTGTGGTGGCTGGGCCCCAGCCTGCTCCACTGCGGGCCCTCCCTCCAACCTGCCTCTCCGGAGGCGGTAGTGGTGGAAGCTGCAACAAACATTATTTACATGCCACTAACGTTTGTGGTTGCCCTGCAAGTTCACGGGCTTGTTCATAGAGAGTTCCCTATGCATAAAATGTGGATGGTCCCCACGGGGACAACGGTGCCGGCAACGGCCGATTCAATCACGGTGCTGACAATCAGGTTACTGTTCGGTAATCGTTTACTTTCATTTTCAACTTGCAAACTTAAAACTTTCAACACACACTCCCCTTTAAAGAACAGTTTCCCTGTACCTAAGTGGGGGTCTACCTAGGTTGGGACGAGTGGACCTCCGGGGCCCGGCGTCAGTGGTGACAGGCAGCGGGGAAGAGAGAACAATCAGTTCCTCTTCTCTGCTAATGTGTGGGGCAGGCGGAGGCATAGGGGAGTTGGGCACAGGTTCATCCCTGGGCACTGGCACTGGTTCTGGCTCACGGTTGACCACTTCCATCACTTCTTCATCCACCGGTTGTGGGAATAGTATCACTGGAAGAATTACCGCGCCATTCTGTGTAGGCCAGTCCGCTGGGAAGTCACCCATCACGGTATGGATTACCTCTTTTGCCTTCTCTGCTGGTGGAGGAACCGGTACTTCAGCCATTGCCCTCAATGCTGGTGGGCACCTTTTCAGATGGTCCCCGGAAACCGTGGCTAAAGTGCCCCCTTGGTCACGACTGATTTGGTAAGCCTTCCCATCTTCCCATCCTGTGGGCTATATGATGTATGGGGTTTGCTCCCATTGATCATCCAGCTTGTGGGTTCTTCTCTTCCGTTTCAGCACTACATCTCCAGGCTGGAGAGGGCCAGCAGACGCCTTCTGATTGAAGCGCCGCTCCTGTTGTTCTCGACTCCGACTTAAGTTCTTCTCCACATATTCTTGAATCTGTCGGTACTGAACCCTCCGCCGGGTGTCCCATTCAGCCGTCGAGGGGAGTGTCTCTGGAGCTTCCAGTCCCATTTCCAGATCCACCGGCAGTCGGCCGGGGCGAGCCCTCATCAGATATGCTGGGGTGCACTTCGTTGAGCTGGATGGGATATTGTTGTACATATCGACCAAGTCGGGCAGCTTCTCCGGCCACAGGTTCCGCTCTTCTAGCGGCAACATCTTGAGGAGGCCAAGGACCATATGGTTCATCTTCTCACACATACCATTGGTTTGGGCATGGTAAGGCGTGGTCCGGATCTTCTTGCAGCCGTACAGCTGACAGAACTCATGGAACACCTCTGCTTCAAAGGCTTGGCCTTGGTCAGTGAGCACCCTCTCAGGGTATCCATGTGGTCGACAGAAGTAAGCTTGGAACGCTCTAGCGGCGGTACGGCCGGTTAGGTCCTTGACCGGGACAACCACTATGAATCTTGAATAATGATCCACTATGGTGAGAGCGTAAGTGTACCCACTTCGGCTGGGGGTGAGCTTCACATGGTCCAGGGCGACCAGCTCCAGCGGTTGATGTGTCACGATCGGGTGCAGGGGTGCCTTCTGGCTGGCCTCGTCCTTCCTTCTCAGCCTACACGGGCCACACTCTCGGCACCAGGCCTCCACAGACTCCCGCATCCCACTCCAATAGAACCGCTCCCTCAGCAGCATTTCCAATTTGTTCCATCCAAAGTGTCTGGCACCATCATGGTACGCTTGTAGAATGGTGGACACATTAGCTTGGGGAATCACCAACTGGCGGATTTTCTCATGAGTCTTTGGGTTAACCAGCTCGCGGTACAACTTCCCTTGGTGTAGATACAGCCGGGTCCGCTCTTTCCACAGGCTTCCGCTGGGGCGGCAGGGTCTATTCCAGCTGCGCCTTGCTCCACCAGAGTCTTGACTAGGTAGACAGCGGGCGCCTGGTTTTGAGCTTCCTGCCACTCCTGGCTAGGCAGTGGATCCAGGCTCACCCGTTGTTGGTGGACATGTACCTTCCCAGTTGGTGGCTGGTGAAATGCAGGCAACTCGATCTCTTCAAGGTCGTCATCCTCGCACCCTTCTTCTGACAAGTGGGGCATCCGGGAGAGTGCATCAGCATTAACGTTGGCACGACCGGCCCTGTATTTAATTGTGAAGTCGTAGTTGGCTAGCCTGGCCACCCACCGCTGTTCCAACGCGCCCAATTTGGCCGTGTCCAGATGGGTCAACGGATTGTTATCCGTGAAAGCGGTGAATTTTGCTGCGGCCAAGTAATGGCGGAACCGCTCGGTGATAGCCCACACCAGCGCCAGGAGCTCCAGCTTGAAAGAGCTGTAATTTTCAGGGTTCCTTTCAGTCGGTCGAAGTTTTCGGCTAGCATAGGCAATCACTTTTTCCTTCCCATCCTGGACCTGGGACAAGACTGCCCCCAAGCCCACATTGCTGGCATCGGTGTAGAGGATGAATGGGTGGCTGTAATCAGGATAAGCCAGGATCTCTTCCCCAGTCAAGACCGCTTTCAGCTGACGGAAAGATTCCTCATGCCTCTCCTCCCACACCAGTGGGGCCCCGAGGGGTCTACCACCTTTGGTCTGTCCCACGAGGAGGTCTTGCATGGGGGCAGCCATCTTCGTGTATCCCTTGATGAAGCGACGGTAGTACCCCACCAGACCCAGGAACTGCCTTACTTCCCTCACGGTGGTTGGCCTCGGCCAGTCTTGGATGGCAGTGACCTTCTCGGGGTCGGGGGCGACACCTTCTGCTCCCACCACATGCCCCAGATACTGCACCCTGGGTTTCAGCAGATGACACTTGGAGGGTTTCAACTTCATCCCGTACTTGGCAAGGGACGCGAATACCTCGACTAGGTGTTCCAGATGGGCTTCATATGTCTGTGAATACACAATTACATCATCCAGATACAACAGGACAGTTTAAAAATTCAAGTGACCCAAACAGCACTCCATCAGCCGTTGGAAGGTACCCGGGGCATTGCACAGCCCAAACGGCATACTGTTGAATTCACAGAGTCCCATAGGGGTGGTAAAGGCAGTTTTCTCCCGGTCTTCGGGCGCCACGGCCACCTGCCAGTACCCACTGGTGAGGTCAAGGGTAGAGAAGTAGTTGGCGGTTCTCAGCGCGGACAAGGACTCCTCAATACGGGGCAGAGGGTAGGCATCCTTATGTGTTATCTGGTTAATCTTTCGGTAATCCACGCACATCCGCATGGTGCTGTCTTTCTTCTTAATCAGTACCAACGGGGCGGCCCAGGGACTACAGCTGTCCCTGATAACCCCTGCCTCCCTCATATTCCTCAACATGTCCTTGGCGCACTGGTAGTGTGCAGGGGGAATGGGCCTGTACCTTTCCTTGATAGGGGGGTGTTCACCGGTAGGGATATGATGTTGGACCCCTTTAATCTGACCAAAGTCTAGGGGATGTTTGCTAAAAACTTGATCATACTCCCGTACCACTCTGTATACCCCTTCTTTGTGATGTGTAGGGGTCTCGTCAGTGCCCACGTGTAGCTGTTGGTGCCACCCCTCTAACTCCCCTTGGGGCGGGTGAGTGTTGGTCGTGGGTAGTGAGACTGGAGGAGCTGTGTCATGGATGGTGTGGGGATCTAGGGTGAGCAACTTGGCAAGTGTAGCATACCGGGGAAGCCTGACTTCTTCCTCCCCACAGTTCAGCACCCTCAGGGGCACTCTCCCCTTTTTTACATCCACCACCCCTCGGGCGGCCATTACTGTGGGCCAGTGTTCAGAGGGCATGGGCTCTATCATGGCAGGGTAGTCACGCCCCTGCGGCCCTACTGCTGCCCTACACCAGATCATCACCTCACTCCTAGGGGGCACAGTCAACGGGGCGGCATTCATCACCCTCACTCCACCAATCTCTCCTCCTGTTGAGTTTACATGCTGGCGGTACATCAGGGCTCGGATCTCACGCTGCACAGCTCTCTGTCGGCTCCCCGCCGCCGTGGCGGCCAGCTGCTGCAGTAGGGCCAATACATCACTCATACAGTGCTCCATCACATTGGTTCCCAGCACTATCTTCGGGTTATGATCACTGGGTTCATTCATGATCACAATCATACCCTGATGTTGCAGTTCAGCTTGCCCCACTGTCACGGCCACTTGTTTATACCCCACTTGGGTCAATGGGAGTCCATTAGCAGCAATTAGTGTTATACTAGTATCTGGGGGAGCCAGCTCGTCTGTCCCCCAATACCGTTGGTACAATGTGTATGGTATGGTGGTTACCTGTGATCCAGTGTCCAAGAGAGCCTTCACCGGTACGCCGTCCACAGCCACGGGGATGATGGGCCGGGCCCCGATATACCGGTCCCGCCAGTCTGGGGGGCCACGGGGTTCTACTCCTGAGGATTGGCCCGTGGCCCCAGGGGTTGCTCGTTTAACGGGCACTGTCGGAAGTAATGGCCAGGCTTGCTGCACCTGTAGCAGGTTGGAGATCTGTTCCGCGAGTTGTTAGCACCTCTCCGCTGCATCCAGGGAACATCCTCAGGGCTGTCGGCGAGCTGTATCTTGGCTGGAGGCTGGGATCTGGTCAGAGGTTGGAGTGCGGCGAAAATCTTGGCGAGGTCTCCATCCATGCGGCGGACCTGGGCAGCCAATTCTTCCATTGTGCTGCTTGGAGCTGTAGGTACTGGAGAGGCTGGTAGGGCAGGGGCCACCACGACGGGGGCCGTCTCAACTGGCCACGGGGCTGGTTCCAAGACTTCCGAAGCTGGGGGTTGCAGAGCTTTAATGGCCCGTTCTTTTAACACAGCAAAGTCCACGTCAGGGTGTTCTAGGGCCCACAGCCGGAGTTGTTTGCGGTCCTCAGAGGACCTCATCCCCTGCACAAATTGCTCTACTAACATTTTGTTGCTGTCTGCCTCATTGATGGTTTCCACCCTCTTCAGGGTGCGGAGGGCGGTTTGCAGACGTAAAGCGTAGTCCCGAATGCTGTCTACAGGCCGTTGCCGGCATTGGTAAAACTGCATCCTCAGCTCAGCTTCGGTACGGGTCTCAAAGGCAGTCTGTAGTTTCTCAAAGATGGTAGCTACAGAGAACCGGTCCGCCTCCTGCTCAGCCGCGCCGGTTAGCTGGCCCAGCACTACCGCTGCACGTTGCTTATCAGTCGGGGGTACAATTCCAGGAGCGGGTTAAGCTTTTTCCGGAAAACCTGTAACGCATCAGGTTTCCCGTCGTACTGCGGTAGCCAGGTAGCTCCGGGCACATAGGGCAAGGAGAACGGCATTACCTGAGCGAGAGCTGGGGCCGCGGCACCCCCTGCCAGCGCGGCCGGGACTTGGGCAGGCCCATTCCCATCCACGGGTGCCGCTGCGGCTGCGACCGCCGCTCCCCCAGCAGCTCCGTCGGGCGCAGACATCTTGTTTCCGTCCCCCTTAGCCTTTTTCTGGCCCCTCCTCTATCTGGGCGGGGTTTTGGCCTTCGCGCTTCCACTACTCGAGAAGACGCTCGAGCGGGTACTTTTCGCGCCAAAGATGGCGGCTTCTGAAATTTTGCGGCCGGACACCTCCGGCGGTAACAAGGCGCACCTCTACCAGACGGCAGAGCGGTAAGATCCTGTTCGTGACGCCAAGTTGTCGCGGGCAGAGGAGGGGATGCTGCGCTCTCCCTCTGCTCGGGTCCGGCTGCCACTGCTGCTGCGGCCTTTGCTGCTCGGTGGCTCGAGCGATGTGCCGGATCCCGGGGACTCGAGCGGCGCTCCTCGCCCGTGAGTGAAAAGGGGGCTTGGTTTAGGGGATTTATTGTTCGTGATGCCACCCACGGTTGTTGTGATTGTGTGGACACCACCGCTGCTCTGTATGGGGATCCCGGGAGTGATGGTATGGAGCAGCTAGATGTTGGCCCTCCCCTCCGTGGGTAGTGGGTTGGTGGTCCCGGGGCCCGATGATGGAGAGTTAGGATGGTTGACAGGCGGGCTATGGGGCCTGTTGAGGTGCAGGGGCGCAGGGGCAGCGCTGTGCCGCACGGCACAGAGGTACTCACTCAGCCCAAGGATGATGACACAGTTCACGGTAAACAAGCGGCTGGTTGGACGGCTCCCTCGGACGGCTGCGGTGTTGTGTTCCCTGCAAGTTAGCGGTGACTGTCTTTTTCCTGCACCTAAATACGGTTGTTGGTAGCGATGGATTCCCACCGGTAACCCGCTCCCCAGCTTGGATATGAGCCGGAGGAGCCCCTCTTTTGCACGCAGGCGCTGGCCCTGAGAAACTGGTGCCCTGGCGGTGGCGGTGTCTCTCCAATATGGTTGGACGGTTGCCTTCAATCGGGACTTTGGCTGTTGGGAGACCCAGGAGGTCCCCTTCACTGACGGATTTGGCAAATTCACGGCGACTACTAGCCTTGCCGGGATCCGAAAGGCCCCTGCCAATGGTGCTGGCTTCTCTTTGTATACCGGTCCGGTACCGCCGGGCCACCACCCGTCCACGATCCTTTCGGCAACCTCCGATCAGCCTCTCCTGCAGACGGTCACCGCCGTCTGCCAACCTTGCTGTCTCAGTCCGGGGCACACACCCGGACCAACTTCAGGCTCTTAACTGTCACTTTCTCTTCCACCTTAACTCCTCTCTCTTGCTCCTCTACCACTTCACTTCAACTCTCAACTTAATCTCTCACTAATCTGCCTGGTTTTTCCCGCCTCCAGGGCTGTGAACTCCTCGGTGGGCGGAGCCAACCGCCTGGCCCACCCCCTGGTGTGGACATCAGCCCCTGGAGGAAGACAACAAGGGTTTTGTGTTCTGACCTTGGTGTTCCTGCAGGGAATGTGGGGTGTGTGGTGGTGTCATGACCTGTGACCCCTGGCTTGCCCAGGGCGTCACATTTACAAGACGCCATCACTATTTGAACCCCAATCCACTAGTTTAGGGACCTGGGTGAGGGGAGGAGCAGCCACCAGGGGGAGTTAGGAGCCATCACTACAGAAAACAAGGAGTTCTGGAGCGGGAGAGGAGAAGAGAGGACGTGTTACCCGCTAGCTCTAGTGGGACGAAGGAGTTTAATAGCCGCCGAGGGGAGAGCTTGATTCCTCCCTCGGAGCCAGCGCAGGAAAGGGTACAGAACCCTTATGGTGGGGTATACTCCAAGTTGCCCCATCGAAATCTGCCAGACCGGGGGGCTCCATGCCACCCACGGTTCCAGAGTCAAGTGACATCCAGGGCTTTGGCGCTTCGATCACAGCCAGTCCAAAGGATACCCAGACCACCAACATACAGGACAGAACTGTAATTTAGAGGAGACGGGACCCTGAATGCTCCACGCCAAAGGGACCCGCAACAAGTAGTGCTATGAGGAAGGGCCCACTGTGTACTGCGACCTCCAACGGACCCAGGATTGACCGGAGCCCGTGACGACAGAGACCAGTACCTGGGGTGAAGCATCCAATCAGTGAGTAAAGAAACCTGGAACCGCAGCTGCTGACTGAGACTGATTACCGACGCTGTCGTGCCGCACTTCGGCGCTCCCATGGACTACCATTCCCCATTGCACCACTGCCATCCTCCATCGTCCTCCCGGGGCCCATTCCACCTGTGGGGAGCGACAACACCTCGGCTGCATTAACACCGGCCCCAGCGAGGGTCCCTGTAGCGGCGGCTAAATACCTGGCTGCGTACCACAGGTGGCGTCATGACAAACCATCCCCCATCACCCAACTTTCCCCTCCATTTGTGCACGCCTCGGGGCAACGTAACCGGGCAAGGCCCCCCATGACATCTCCAGACCTGACCCTCAACGGCCCGGCTACGAGTAGGCTAACCCCCTGACCTGTGGAGTGCTGCAATAACATCCAGCCCCCCCCCCCCCGTGTATAATATCTGACCCCTTGACCCCTCCAACATATAACATCCAACCCCACACCCCCAGTGTATAATTTCCAGCCCCTCGACCCCTACGAATAACATCCGGCCCCTCGCCCCCTGGTGTATAACATCCGGCCCCTCGCTCCACCCAGTGTATAACATCTGGCCCCTCATCCCCGGTGTATAACATCTGGCCCCTCGCTCCCCCCACTGTATAACATCCGGCACTTGCCGTATCAGCCGTACCCTCCATACTAACCTACCTAAACCAGCTGTTCAGTCTGCATCAGCCAACAGAGACTGTTCCTGCTTGCATCTGTGCCTGTGCTTGCATTCCATACCACTGTGGTCACCTCTCAGAGTGCCGTGTCTCCCTGAGTAGCTGTCACGCTATTTATGGGGAATTACTAAGTGAACAGTAAAAGGGAAACCCTGTGTCTAGTGAAGTAGAAGATGGTGACCCCTGACCAAGCATACCACTGTGTTCCATACCTGTGTGCCGAGCCAGATACCCGACCCTGCCTGACCCTGAAGTAGGCCCTAGTTAGGATGGGATGAGCGCTTAGTCAACCCCACTAAGCACTAAAGAAGATACAGGGATAAAAAACAATTGGGAAGTAAACAAACAATTATTTCCAGATGTTTCAGGGAGAGGAACTGCAACAACCAAAAAGATTCTCCAGATGTATGCAAGCCAACTGCCTACACTGAAGCCTTGTAAAGGGTATAAGAATTATCACCAGCACAGAGTAATAGAAAGTGAAGGTATATAAAGACACCAAAGGGAGTGGTGATGAAATGCAGCTGACAGGCTGAGGAACTCCGCAGAGTCCTAAAGGGAAAGGGATGAAAACCAACCAGAAATAATAGAATGTTAGGGAGCAGTCTGTGCAGCCAAATTATGTGACCTTCTATAGCCGGACACCACAGGACTGTGTCAACCGTGACACACCTGTGACAGTAGCACCTGGCAGCTGCCTTCCAGCACAAGCCTATCGTCACCATCAGAGGCTGTACTGAAGATGAGGTAGTTGCCTAGTTACGGCCCTCAGGTCGAGCCATATTGTGGTCAGTGTGTTCACTCCCGCAAGCACCTACAAGCATAACGTGAATAGTTGGTCTCCTTCTGTGTGTAAAGGCCCTGTCACACACAGAGATAAATCTTTGGCAGATCTGTGGTTGCAGTGAAATCATGGACATATTGTTCCATTTGTACACAGCCACAAACCTGGCACTGATTGTCCACAATTTCACTGCAACCACAGATCTGCTGCAGATTTATTCCTGTGTGTGACAGGGCCTTTAGTCATCATCCAGTCCTAGCCAGCTGACACCAGTGGCAGTATGCGGCCTGCAGGGGTTCCCATTCCAGATGGTCAAAGTCCACATACCCAGCCAGGACCAGTATTTACGTAGTGTGCCAGCGCGTCCAGAATCAGTACCTCGCCCTTAACTACTGCCTCACACCACTTTACAGATGCAACCCTACAAGAGGTTGTCTGGTGAAAACATTTAAAACCTATTCACGTAACAGGTGACCTGTTGATCAGTGGGGTCCGGCCGCTGAGACATGCACAGTACAGGAATTTTTATCCCAGTTAGGATGGAGTGGCAGTGATCACCCCTGACCGATGCTCCATTCATTTCCTATGGGGCTGCTAAGAGCTGTGCTTGGCATTTTCAAGCCAACCCATAGAAATGAATGGAGCTGTGGTCGTGCATCAGACGTGCCGCAACAGTTTGTAACAGGTAGAAAAGTTCCCCATTGGATATAAAAATGTCCCATTGCCAATTGGTGCAGATCACACCGGTCGGACACCCACTGAAGAACAGGTTATCACCTATCCAGTAGAAATGTGAACTGGACAAAAAGATTAGTACATATCGTAGCTATAGTTCACGAAAAGAAAGTCTCCATGCAGAATAACACCCTATTCCCTAACAACACGGAGGTTGGCATCCGTTATTATGCTTTCGTAGCTCTTCTGCTTCATAAAGGCTTTTCTTATCCTTCCCTAATGCGGGCGTCACACGGTACGATCTATCGTGCGATCGCACGAGCGATCGTACCCGCCCCCGTCGTTTGTGCGTCACGGGCAATTAGTTGCCCGTGGCGCACAAAGTCGTTAAACCGCCGTCACACGTACTTAACTGCTGAGCGACGTCGCTGTGGGCGGCGAACATCCACTTTCTGAAGGGGGTGGGACATTCAGCGTCACAGCGACGTCACACAGCGGCCGGCCAATAGGGGCGGAGATGAGCAGGACGTAAACATCCCGCCCACCTCCTTCCTTCCGCATAGCCGGCGGGAGCCGTGGGACGCAGGTAAGCTGTGTTCATCGTTCTCGGGGTGTCACACGGAGCGATGTGTGCTGCCCCGGGTACGATGAGCAACCGGCGCAAAGAAAAATAAACGACTTTTTAAAAATGAGCGACGTGTCAACGATACACGATTTGTAACCGCTTTGCGAACGTTCAGAGTCGCTCAGAGGTGTCACACAAAACGACGTCGCAAACTATGCCGGATGTGCGTCATGAAAACCGTGACCCCGACGACATATCGCACGATAGATCGTCTCGTGTGATGCCCGCATTAGTCTATTATACAGGATGATTGATGAAATAGGGTGGTGCTTTATGATAGTGAGTTGCACAAGGCATAAACCTGAGATCATTAAAATACAGCTGTTCAATGATACTATAATAGTGTTGTAGACAGTGGCCTAACGATTGCGGTCATAGAGAGAGCGACCGTGACCAGGTATGTGCTGGAAGGGGTCCGTCAGCTCCTATATCAGCAGGATGCGCACCTGAGGACACATATTCAACTGAAATGCATTGCAGCGCAATACACGCCTCTGGCCAATCAGAAGCCTGCAGCTGAAGTTAGTGTGGCAGGCATTGGGGTTACATGGCAATGACATCATGTGTCGCCCATAGCTGCTGGCTTCTAAGCTGGCTACAGAAGAGGGCAACACGCATCATTGGAGCGAGGGGAAGGTGAGAAGAATGTCTGGGGTTTTTTTATGTGTAAAGGGTGCTTTACACGCAACGACATCGCTAACGTAATGTCGTTGGGGTCACGGAATTTGTGACGCACATCCGGCCTCGTTAGCGACGTTGTTGCGTGTGACACGTACGAGCGACCGCTAACGAGCAAAAATACTCACCTTATCGTTGCTCCTTGACATGCTGTCCAGTTCCCAAATATCGTTGCTGCTACAGGTACGATGTTGTTCGTTGTTCCTGCGGCAGCACACATCGCTATGTGTGACACTGCAGGAACGAGGAACCTTACCTTACCTGCGGCCGCCGGCAATGAGGAAGGAAGGAGGTGGGCGGAATGTTACGTCCCGCTCATCTCCGCCCCTCCGCTTCTATTGAGCGGCCGCTTAGAAAGAAAGGAGGCGGTTCGCCGGTCACAGTGACATCGCTAGGCAGGTAAGTAGTGTGACGGGTCCGAGTGATGATGTGCGCCACGGGCAGCGATTTGCCCATGACGCACAACCGATGGGGGCGGGTACGCTAGCGAGATCACAGCGTGTAAAGCGGCCTTTAGAGAACAGCGACAGAACGGGTGACATATATACAAGAAAGGGGCCCAGGGTGCATGACATATATACCAGGATGGGGAAGAAATATACCTGAAAGGGGCCCAGGATGGGGGAAATATATACCTGAAAAAGGCCTTGGATGGGCAACAAATATACGTGGAAAGGGCCAAGGATGGTGGACATATACACCTGAAAAGTGCCCTGGATAGGCAGCATATATACCTGGAAGGGGCTGTCACTGTCACACGGAGATTTGCACAAACTTTGTCGCCTGTCATGGTGGCATTGGGCTCTGTTCAGATTGCAGATTCGGACACTCAGCCTGATTGTTTCTCTGGTGTCTGGGATCAACACAGGCAGACTTGAGCGTCAGCCTGCTGTGTGCTGATAAATAGGCAGGCTAGCAACAGTTAATCTCTGCTAGTCTCCTTGCTCCTTTAATCACATGTTGGGGGGAAATATCTGCTCCCCATGCTGGTTGAATCCTTCTACCCATTCCAGATGTAGTTTTTCTGGGCTGGTCTGTGAGGTGCGGTGTCCCATACACTCTGGAGAAAGTTGTGCTTCAGGTGTGCCTATTGCTTGGAACGGTTGTGCAGTTTACCCCTGTTGTTTTATACTTCCTTTCTACACTTGTTTTTCCTCCTGAATCTCTTATTGTCCTTACTTTTGTTACTGCATACTCTGTGACAGAGTTTTGGTTTTCCGTTGTCTGTCTTTATCTGTGGTTTTCAACACACTCCTGCCCCATCCTGGAGGGAAGGGAGGGTTAATCATATCAGGACTGGTCAGATGCAGGGCCAGGAAGGAGACTCAGGCCTCTCCACCTTCAGGAGTATCCCTGAGCTTAGGGATAACATAGGACTCCCTAGCTAGAGGCACAGCTTAGCAGCCCCGGTTCCCGGTTATCCCATAGTCTTTGTGACATTATAGCTGGCCATACTTTATATTGTAGCATGGACCCAGTTGCTGCACTATCGAGGCAATTGCTTGCAGTTCTTGTCTCTCCACGCCGCCACAATCTGATGTGATTACTGGATGAACCAAACCCAAACTGCCCCTCATGGAAAGATTATTGGTGGAGCGCAGCCGGTTTGGTACCTTTAGAGAAGCATGTAAATTTTACTCCCATCTACATCCCCACTCCTCTGGTAGTGAGGCACAACAGGTGGGAATTGTGATCTTGCTCTTGAATTGGAACCCACAAGCATGGGCTTTTTCATTGCCCCCTTAGTCACCGATACCTTTGTCAGTGGATGGGTTTTTCTCAGCACTTGGACTCATTTATGATGATCCAGACAAATTATCTTTAGCCGAGTCTAAAATCCATTCACTGCAAGAGGGGAATTGGCCTGCAGAGGGGTATTGCGCTGAATTCTAACGCTAATTAATTGACGCTCAGCGTAACGACCTTGTGTTCAAAAGCCAGTTTTTCCAGGGTGTACCCGAAAGGGTTAACGAGGCATTGGTAATGTATGACACTTCACCTTCACTCGAGTGTGCCATGTCTCTTGTAATACGTATTGATCACCGTTTCCGGCAAGGTCTCATAAAACCAAGACTCTCTGGGAGGGGGTCACTGTACCGACATTACCTCTAGAGACCTCACCAGCGACCATGCAGCTTGGAGGCACATGGGGCAGAAACTCCTCTACTCCTAAAAGGGGAGGAGTTTGTTTTTTGTGTGTCAAAAAGGGACACTTTGTTAGTACTTGCCCCTCCATGCCCAAGGAAAAACGGCTGTCGGAAAACTCTTAGTCCCAGGTCAGATGGGCGGATTTCAACCTGAGTCTACGTATTTCCTCCACTACGGTGTCTCAATGTTTAATACTTGCAAGGGTTAAGGTTGGGGGCCTAGATGTCCCTATTACGGTCTTTCTGGATAGTGGTCCAGGACAGACATAATTCATGAACAGTTTGCTCTCTCTTCTGGTTAGAGAGGTGAATGAGTCATCTAATCCTGTAGTATATGGGTACTCTATTCAGAGCTCTTAACGTGTTATATGCTTAAGGGTCTTCCTGCAAAAATTGTATCAGTCTTCCTCTGGTTTGCATTACATAACCCCATTCAGTGGCGTAGCTAGAGTTTGATGGGCCCCGGTGCAAAGTTTGGATCTGGGCCCCCCTCCATGAACACCGACACTTGGGGTACGGGATAATGAGACTGACACTCGGGGTACATGACACTTGTCTTATATCCTCAGCACCCAGGTTTCCCATGATCTGAAATCCCTCTATCAGCACCCAGCTTTCCTATGTTCTGATATCCATCTTGTCCTCGGCACCCAGCTTCCCCATGCTCTAAAATACATCTTTCCCTAAGCACCCACCTTTCCCATATCAGAGCATGGGAAAGCCGGGTGCTGAGTGAAGGTGTATAGCAGAGCATGGGAAAGCCGGGTGCTGAGGGAAAGAGCCTTTTTCCCTCAGCACAAAACGTTCCCATCCCATGCTTGTATCATAATCACTCCTTCAATATAGTTCTCCAAATACAATAATGGCCCCCACATAGCCTTCCATATAGTACAAAGGGTCCCACATAACCCTTCATATATTAGAATGCACCCCCATAGTCCTCCATGTATTATAATGTATTTCCCATAATTCTCCATGTATTATAATTCACCCCACAGATCTCCATATATTATCATGCACGCCATAGTACTCCATATATTATACTGCACCACATAGTCCTCTATATATTATAATGCACCCCCATAGCCCTCTACATTTTATATTGCACCCCCATAGTCCATGTATAAGGTAGCCCCACAGTCCTCCATATATCATAATGTAGCCCCCATAGTCCTATATGTATTATAATGCTGCCCGATAAACCTTCATATTGTATTATGCAGCCCCATACTCTTCTATGTATAATGCACCCCTATAGTCCATGTATACAGTGTCCTTCATGTTGTATAATGCATCCCCATAGACCTCCATGTATAATGCAGCTCCATAGACCTCCATGCCCCCCAGGCCTCCATGTATAATGCAGCCAGCCCCCAGGCCTCCAAATATAATCCAGCCAGCCCCCCAGACCTCCGTGGATAATGCAGCCAGACCTCCATGTATAATGCAGCCAGCCCCACAGGCCTCCATGTATAATGCAGCCAGCCACCAGGCCTCCATGTGTAATGCAGCCAGCCCCCCAGGTCTCTGTGTATAATGTAGCCAGCTCTCCATGCCTCCATGTATAATGCAGCCAGCCCCCCAGGCCTCCATGTATAATGCAGCCAGCCACCAGGCCTCCATGTGTAATGCAGCCAGCCCCCCAGGTCTCTGTGTATAATGTAGCCAGCCCTCCATGCCTCCATGTATAATGCAGCCAGCCCCCCAGGCCTCCATGTATAATGCAGCCCCCTAGGCCTCTGGCCACCATGTACACACTGATTTAAAAAAAAAAAAAAAAAAGTACTCACCTCTTCTCCGGTCAGCATCCTGCACTCTGCATGCCTCAGCACTGTAGTTGCACAGGAGTGATGTCACCGTGCAGGCACAGGGGTAGAATGATGAAGCATGGAGTGGTATGGGCCATCATTGCTGTGCGCAATGACTGGCAAGGGGGACCCGGGTGCCGCTGACACTGGGCCCTCCTGACTCACGGGTCATATAGCAGCCGCGTGGTCTGCCACAGAACACAGTGCAGCTACTCTCTCACAGAAAGGAGCTGGCTGCTAATCTGCAAAGCAGACCCCTAACTTGCCGGGCCTGGTTGCAATGGTGACCACGGTCGTTATGCCCCTGTATTCAGCCCTCCTGAATTAATACTTGGTAAGACCACCTTTTGCTGCAATTACTGCTGCAAGTCTTTTGGGGGATGCCTTTACCAGCTTTGCACACAAAGAGGCTGACATTTTGGCCCATTCTTCTCAGTGAGATTGGATGCAGAGCAGCTTGGCTCAGCTGGCCGATGGCCGTGCCACTTCTTTAGCACATTGGTCATGAATGAGTCAGAAAAGCATTTTGTTATTAAACAGATAATTTATTTCTGATTAATATTCCAATATAATTTCATTATTACACATTATGTCACCTAGCTACCTATGTTCTACCTATTCTGAAATGGCCCCATGACCTAACATGTTGATCCAGAGGAAGGCGAAAAACCCCATGGGGAAAAAATTCCTTCCTGACTCCACATACGGCAATCAGACTAGTTCCCTGGACCAACGCCCTATGTACAGCTAGTCTGCACAGATCATCGGATGTCAGACATCCATTACTAGCTGCATTTTAGTTGCCACTTCATCTAAGCATACACACATACATTCATTGTTATCTATCTAATAGGATGACATCATCTGTTCAGACCTGCATCCCATCACAGGAATCACTCCCCAGAGTAATCCGCTATCTATGTTCCTGCCTATCGTGAAATGACCCCTGAAGACAGCCCATACTTCATGACGTGTACAGCTAGTCTGCACAGATCATGGGATGTCAGACATCCGTTCCTGGCTGCCTCATAGGTGCCTGGTGCCTCTGTATGTTCCTGCCTACCATGAAATGACCGCTCAACAGCCCGTAGTTCACGAAGTGTACAGCTAGTCTACACAGATCATGGGATGTCAAATCCATTCCTGGCTGCATCATAGTGGCCACTTCATGGCTGCATACACACACACACACACACTCATTTTTATCTATCTATCTATGTTCCTGCCTATCGTGAAATGACCCCTGAAGACAGCCCATATATCACGACATGTACAGCTAGTCTGCACAGATCATGGGATATCACATCCATTCCTGGCTGCCTCATAGTTGCCACTTCATCTAAGCATTCACACTATCTTTAATCAAACATACACATACATACACATACATACCTATACCGTGTTTCCCCGAAAATAAGACCCACCCTGAAAATAAGCCCTAACATGACTACAGGAGTCTAAGGCTGAAGAGGAGTCAGGCTATAAGTATACAGTGCGTGTGTGGATAAATAGGTAATAGATAGCTAATAGATAGAAAGTGGAATAGATAGTAGCTAGATAGGTGATAGATTATAGATTGAGAATGAAATAGATTATACCTAGAGGATAGTGTGAGAGTTTGCCTGCTCACTTGATGGGGGTCATCACCTGATGAAGGTCCTCACTTTGCTGCGTCTTTGAGGTAGCACACAAGAACACACTTCATTACCAGTCCAGCAGTTGGTTAAAACCACATCATAACCCGCACAACCGTGGCGGGGTCTCACTCCACTCAGATGAAGTGAACTATCACTTCCCTCAGAAGGTCCCTACCAGAGGTTTCAAGCCTCTCCAAATGGCCCAGCTCAGGCCTCTCAAATCCTTTCTTCACACAGAGGATTCTTCCTAGAGGATTCAGACACAAACAGCCTCCTGACACTGAACCATATGCCAAACAGACAATCTACATTTTAGAACATGTGACCTGTCATGTGACACACCCATACACAGGTGGGCAGGATATGTAGGTGGAACAACCTCCTGACACTAAACCATATGCCAGAAAATCTACATTTTAGAACATGTGACCTGTCATGTGACACACCCATACACAGATGGGCAGGGTATGTAGGTGGAACAACCTCCTGACACTGAACCATATAGCAGACAATCTACATTTTAGAAGATGTGACCTGTCATGTGACACACCCATGGGCAGGGTATGTAGGTGGCCAAACCCGCCATCTCTCCAGCCACCTGAAAACCTGACCCAGAGAACACATATACAAAGTACTATCGATAGATAGATACAAACACCTGGTGACACACACAGGGTTTGTAGAGTTATGTTGATGTTCCAGTTTGCAATATGACTATAGTTGAATAAATGTATGTGCGTGTGTGTGGACTGAGAGATAATAGATGGATAGATAGGTGATAGATAGATACAAACACCTGGTGACACACACAGGGTTTGTAGAGTTATGTTGATGTTCCAGTTTTCAATATGACTATAGTTGAATAAATGTTGATATTTTTTTTGGTTCAAGAATAATTGCGGATTGCAGTTAAACCAACCCCTGAAAATAAGCCGTCATCCATCTTTTGGAGCAACACGGTACATACATTCATTCTTATCTATATATCTAATAGGGTGAGTACAGCTGTCCAGTCGTGGGTCCTATCACAAGAACCACTCCGTGGACATTTGTTATCTAAGGTAAGTCCTTACCATAACTCAACCCAGCCCTGAGACCCCTGGGCATTCGCCCCATCTTTAATAAAGCATACATACACAGTCACACATACATTCATTCGTGTATATCTAATAGGATGATGACTGCTGTCCAGACCTGCATCCCACCTCAATTCTGAGATGAGTAGTGGAACTCTGCTGTCAGACGTCGTCTCTGTAGCTGTACTGTCATTCTTCCTGTGGTTCCAATGTGAATAAATGTATGTGCGTGTGTGTGGACTGAGAGATAATAGATGGATAGATAGATAGATAGATAGATAGATAGATAGATACAAACACCTGGTGACACACACAGGGTTTGTAGAGTTATGTTGATGTTGCAATATGACTATAGTTGAATAAATGTATGTGCGTGTGTGTGGACTGAGAGATAATAGATGGATAGATAGATAGATAGATAGATAGATAGATAGATAGATAGATAGATAGATGGATAGATACAAACACCTGGTGACACACACAGGGTTTGTAGAGTTATATTGATGTTCTAGATTGTTATATGACTGTATGTGAATAAATGTATGTGCGTGTCCAGACGTCGACTCTGTAGCTGTGCTGTCATTCTTCCTGTGGTTCCAATGTGTAATTCATTTTCTGCAATGAGAAACATAGAACATTAATATTTTTCAAGCAATCAAAATCAATACAATACAATCATTGGGCTTTAGCAAAGTTGAGAGTATATTGTGTAACCAAACTGTGACAGAGCATCCAGGAGAAGGGATCCATCACTCCCTGGAGCCGCACTCCTCACCTAGAACAGCACAAGTTCCACCTTCAATGGCTATCAGGGAAAGAGCCACTCTGTTCTGAAGGGCTGCCTCCATAACGTGAGCAACCGCCTCATAAAGAGCATGAATTGTTTTATTAACTATTCCATCCATTCTAGTAACAGATTTCTTTATTTGCTAGTTCAGCTCTCCAACCTGTCCAGCATGGGCAGAGGCCTGAGGTGTGATTGTGCCTCTGTCATCCCGTCTCTTCTTGGTTTATTTTTTGGAGTGATCAGGGGTTTACCGTTCACTCCACAATAAATTCGCCCTCCCCCGGGGGTAGATGGCTCTGCCCATATACCAGGGGTAGGATGGGAAGAGACAGATTCAGGGCTGGTGGACCTAACTTGATGGGATTGCAGAAACCAATAAAATGAGATGGAGAATTGGTAAATGATTGTCATTGCTGCACTCGGATATACAGGATGTGACGGGATTTATCTCTTTACTATTGATAGAATTGCTGTAAGATTCGGATGTGGCCTAATCTCAGGGTGTCACTATTTGTTTGGCCCTGCTTGTATTACATAGAATAAAGACTCCTTAATGAATAAAAAAGAAAAGAGAAATGGATGATAGAAGAAAATGAAAGACACAACAGGAGGAGACATGGAGCAGACTTACCTTTCTTCCCTAGGAACAAAGCTGAAATGGAATGTGGGCCCTGCAGCTCCTTATACAATGTGTGTGATGTCATAATGCATGTGTGATGTCATAAACCTCAACATTCCGTGACCATCAGCAGGAGCAGCAGCTGTTATTTAACCCTTTAGCGACCACAAATACATGTTAAGTCAGTAGCTGTTGGGTTACTTTTTTGCTATATTAAAACGACAGTAAGGAATAAGTGAATAGCGCCGCCCACTGTTGACAGCTATACATGACAGCTGATACCCACGGGCATGAGCCCTGACTGGTTTGGAACTGATCGGGGCTGATTAACCCCTTAAACACTGCTGTCAATCACGACAGCTGTATTTAAGAGGTTAAAATGGGTTAAAAGACCCCCTTTGGCTGGATCGGCCACCTGCGATGACAATCGCAGGTGCAGATCGTTGCCATAGTACCAGTGGCGTAACTAGAGTTTGATGGTCCCCGATGCAAAGTTTGGACCTTGGCCCCCCCACCCCCAACCGTACACCAACACTCGGGGTAGGGGATAAAGTTGACTCGCCCACCCCAGGGCTATGGGATACCCGGTGCCGGGCCGGACTAGTCCAGGGGTAGTCAGTGGTGGCGGGGCTCGACTCCGTTGCCCTGGTGGGTGTCAGTTAAATATGGCTTTTGACTTGGGGTTTGTGTTCGTGACGCCACCTGTGGTATGCGGCTATTAAGCCGCCGCTGCTGTGTGAGGCCTCCGGGGTGATGATATGGCAGCAATGGTGGTACTGCTCCCCACAGGTGGAGCGGTGCCCCGGGCACACTGTTGGTGCTCGTGAGAGTCTATGGTGTTGTGTGGATAACACGGTGCAGGACCGACAGGCAATGAAAGAAACAGGCACAAACAACAGTCTCTTTATCTTCTCCTCTTTTACTCCACAAACAGTTAGTCCTGGGAGACCGTTACAGGTGGTAGAGGGCTCCGGCCGGCCTGGAAGTAACTGAGCTGTCGTTTTGGCCAGATGAGTATGAGGCCTACTCCTGTTCTTTTCCTTGCTGTGATAGGACCCTGCTCTCTGGATTTAGCAATGGCCTTCTTGCTGCTGGGACCGGTGGTACGTCCCTTTCCCTCTGTGGTAGGCTGCACAGGCCCTCTCTGGTGCTTCTCTGCTGGAGTCCACACCGGGCCCTGATGATGCAGCTGTACCTCCGGGCTGTTTATGGGGCAGGTGCTTGCAGCTCTCCTGCCCTTCGGATTCGGCTACCAGGGAGTATTTTAGGCCCTGGTGGCCACAGACTCCGATGTCCGAGTCTCTTCTTTGCCTCTCTGCTCCTCCTGCCTCCGTGGACCAAGCTGCTCCAGCTCTAGGCCCCAGTTCCAGAGGACAGCACTACTCTGCGTCTGCTTGTTATGACTTCTCTCTACAGACTGAACACTAACTCCTTCCTCAGGCCAGACTTAAGGAATGCTCCCTGGAACTCCAGGTTCAGAGCTCCCCCTGCTGGTCTGAGGGAGAACTGTGTTGGATGTTAAACTTACTGGCCAATAGA
Organism: Anomaloglossus baeobatrachus; assembly: GCF_048569485.1. Taxonomy (NCBI): domain Eukaryota; kingdom Metazoa; phylum Chordata; class Amphibia; order Anura; family Aromobatidae; genus Anomaloglossus; species Anomaloglossus baeobatrachus. Next base: position 369,198,201 of record NC_134357.1, read on the forward strand.
CCTCCCAATTGCCTCCAGGCTCAGCATTAACCCTTTGGAGGGGCAATGCTGTTGTGGCGACCAGGTCCTGGGGCGCCACACTCCCCCTTAGTTAAAATTCAGTACACCCGGACTGAAGAAACAAAATAAAACATGTTACAACCTTAAACAACTATAAGAGTCCAGTGTGGCTCCCTGCCGGGTGTCAATTACACTGCTCCATGGGGGACCCGCCGCGATAAAACCCCCAACGTAGGCTCTGGGCGTGCGTCAGAGCATTGCTGACCCCACTCTATGCACGCCGGACGGGTTTTTCTTCAGGGGTGTTGAGCACACTCTTGCTAACTATGAACAATTAAAGTGTTGGCCACTCATAGTCCAGTGACCCAATTGTCCATTTACTTAATCACCTAAAACAAAACATTACATACAAGACATTTTCACATAACTATTTACACTCTGTTAGGTATTTTACTTTCTATGTTCTATACCTTGGAGGGGGCTGTCCCCGAGTGCTACGTTGGGACCGGCGTAGCTCTGGGGTTTGTCCCTGACTACTTGGAGTGTCTGCCCCCTCCGTGTTACTGGTAGGCCTAACCCTGACAGGTATGCGTGTTGGTTGCCTACGGGGTCTCAGATTCGCCAAGGGTACGACAGGTTCACCACTGGCAGGGGGTTGAGTCTTCTGTTCTACTGCTGGCGTGTCATCTTGTGTTGGGGCAGACAGTTCCTTAGGTGGATCTGGAACCTCTTCTGTCTCCGGCTCGACCAACTGCGGGAACGTCAAGACTGGTACCACTATGGCGTTATTGATTCGTGTCCAAGTTTTGGGGAATTTTCCGAGGATTGTTTGGATTATTTCTTCCTCCTTTTCTTGAATTTCTTCCACTTCTTTTTGGATCTTGCACCGCTCAGGGCACGCTTTCAGGTGGTCTCTAGAAACTGTTTGATAGGTCTTGCCTTCATCTTTGCTTATGAGGCATACCTTACTATTGCCAAAGTTGGAGGGAATAATGGTGTAGGGTTCATTCTCCCACTGATCATCTAATTTATGCACCCTCCGCTTTTTCTTGAGGACCTGTTCTCCAGGTGCTAAGGGAGTTGCTGGGGCTGTTTGATTGTAGTTCTGCTCTTGTCTCGTTCTTGCTTGGGACAGGCTCTTTTCTACGCATTCCTGGACTTTGCGGTACTGCTGTTGTCGCTCTGTATCCCAATCTTCTATCTCTTGAACCACTTCAGGTGACACAGTTCCCATCTCAAAGTCTACAGGTAACTTGCCAGGTCTTGCTCGCATCAAGTAAGCAGGGCTGCAGTTGGTCGAGTTTACTGGGATATGGTTATACAAGTCTACCAGATATGGTAACTTCTCTGGCCATTGGTTTCTTTCTTCAAGAGGTACAGTCTTGAGCATATCAATAACCACATGGTTCATCTTCTCGCACAATCCATTGGTTTGGGGGTGGTACGGTGTTGTTCTGATTTTCTTACAACCGTACATGTTACAGAACTCTCGGAACACTTCTGCCTCGAATGCAGGACCTTGATCAGTCAGTACCCTTTCCGGATAACCGTGAGGTCGACAAAAGTATGCTTGAAATGCTCTAGCTGCTGTTCTGGCTGTCTGGTCTTTCACCGGCACTACTACCAGGAAACGAGAGTAATGGTCCACAATGGTGAGGGCGTACACATAGCCTGACCGGCTTGGTGTTAACTTCACGTGGTCCAGGGCCAGCAACTCCAGGGGCTGCTTCGTGACAATTGGCTGTAGGGGAGACCTCTGGCTGGCACCATCTTTCCGCCTCAGGTTACACGGACCACAGTCTCGGCACCACTTCTCGACTGTCTTTCTCATGTGCACCCAGTAGAACCGATCACGAAGTAGGGTCTCCAACTTCTTCCACCCGAAGTGTCCTGCTTTATCATGGTAAGCTGCTAGGACCATTGGAGCATCCCTCTGTGGGACCACTATCTGCCAGACGAGTTCATTCGTTCGCCAGTTGACATATCTCTTGCATAGCTTGCCTTGGTAGGTGAACAGTCGTCCCCTCTCCTTCCACAGCTGCTGGGCTTCTTCTGGAGCATCTGGGCCAAGATGGGTCTCAGCTTGTGCTAGCTTTTCTTTGACCAATCGCACGGCCGGGTCACCGTTCTGTGTCTCTTCCCAATTATGGTGGAGTAATGGGTTGACCGAGACCTCGTGCTGGCTCGAGCGCTTCTCTCCTACAGCATGCTCACACTGGGAAACACCTTGGTGATGGAAAGCCGGTAACTCTATCTCTTCGAGTTCATCCAGGTCTTCTCCAGACTCGGGTAAGTGAGGCATTCTGGACAGCGCATCAGCATTGTTATTCTTCTTGCCAGCCCGGTACTTGATGGTAAAGTCAAAGTTAGACAGCCGGGCCATCCATCGCTGCTCCAACGCACCTAGCTTGGCTGTTGCCAGATGTGTCAACGGATTGTTGTCCGTGAAGATGGTGAACTTGGCCGACGCCAGATAGTGCTTGAAGCGTTCAGTCACTGCCCAAACAATAGCGAGGAACTCCAGCTTGAAGGAACTGTAGTTTTCTGGATTGCTTTCTCTGGGACGAAGCTTCCTGCTGGCGTAAGCTATCACCTTCTCTCTGCCTCCCTGCACCTGGGACAGAACTGCTCCCAGGCCCACGTTGCTGGCGTCTGTGTACAGTACAAACTGCTGGCTGTAGTCAGGGTAGGCCAGAATTTCTTCTCCCGTGAGAGCCACTTTCAGCCGGACAAAAGACGTTTCTATTTGGCTGTTCCATTCAAATGGAGGGCTTTGCTTCTTAGCCTTCTTTGGCTTGCCCACCAGGAGATCTTGAAGAGGCGCTGCTATCTTGGTGAAACCATCAATGAACCTTCGGTAGTAGCCCACCAGCCCAAGGAACTGCCGCACCTCCTTTACCATGGTGGGTCTCGGCCAGTCCTTGATTACTGTGACTTTCTCTGGATCAGGTGCCACACCTTCTGCGCTGACCACATGACCCAAGTACTGTACCTTTGGCTTCAAGAGGTGACATTTGGACGGCTTTATCTTCAGGCCATGCTCCGACAGGGACTCGAACACTTCTGCTAAGTGCCTCAGGTGGTCTTCATAAGTCTTGGAGTAGACTATGACGTCATCCAGGTACAACAGCACGGTTTCAAAGTTGTGATGGCCCAAGCAGCACTCCATCAACCTTTGGAATGTCCCCGGCGCGTTGCAGAGCCCGAATGGCATACAGTTGAACGAGCAGAGGCCCATTGGTGTCGTGAATGCAGTCTTCTCCTTGTCCGCCTCTGTCACGGGAACCTGCCAATACCCACTGGTGAGATCCAAGGTGGAGAAATAGTTAGCTGACTTTAAGGCTGTTAGTGACTCCTCTATTCTGGGTAGTGGATAAGCATCTTTATGTGTAATGCGGTTAATTTGTCTGTAATCTACGCACATTCTCATTGTACCATCTTTTTTCTTTACGAGCACTAGTGGAGCTGCCCAGGGGCTACAACTATCTCGGATAACCCCAGCCTCCTTCATTTCCCGTAACATTTCTTTGGCACGCTGATACTGTGCTGGGGGTACAGGGCGGTATATCTCTTTAATGGGATGATGATCACCCATGGGGATTTGATGTTTAACCCCTTTTACCGGCCCAAAATCTAGGGGGTGTTTGCTGAAGACCCGCTCGTACTCCTGTACCACCCGGTAAACCCCATGCTTTTGGTGTGAGGGGGTGGAGTCAGTGCCCACATGTAATTTTTGGCACCAGTCGTCCAGCTGTCCCTTGGAGCCATTGTCTTCCGCCCGGTCGGACGGGACCAAGGGCTCCACCGCTTTGATGGTATTGTTACTGACAGTGTACAGTTTTGCTACAGTGGCGTACCGGGGCAACTTGGCTTCCTCCTCCCCACAATTCAGGACACGGACGGACACTCTTCCCTTGCGGACGTCTGCTACCCCTCTGGCTATCAGGACTCCAGGCCTGCTGTCTGAATACACCGGTTCTACCAAGGCCTGGTAATCTTGACCCTTGAGGCCTATTGCTGCCCGACACCATATCAACATTTCATTTCTTGGGGGTATTGCAATGGGGAGGGGGTCACTTACCTTTTCACTGCCAATTTCTCCTCCGGCCAGCTCTACCTGCTGCCTCCTCATCAGGGCTCGGATCTCCCTCTGTAGGGCACGCTGCTGCCCGGAGCTGGCAGTTTCAGACGCCTGCTGCAACAAAATTATCACTTCGGCAAGACAATTTTCCATCACATTTGTACCAATGGTTAGCAGTGGGTTAGATTCTTTGCGATCAATATCTACAATTATCATCCCCTGACATGGCAATTCTACCCGCCCCACTTTAATGGTTACTTCCTTATACCCAATTTGAGGCAAGGGCTGACCATTACTGGCCACAATTGTTAAATCATCATCTGGGCCATGGTCAATGTCTGAATCAGCCCAATATCTTTTGTACAGTTTATAAGGGATGGTTGTTACCTGGGACCCCGTATCCAGGAGGGCATTCAACGGGATCCCATCCAGCACAATAGGAAGGACCGGTCGTCCTCCCACATACTTGCTGCGACTGGGGTTTGAGCCGGGCTTCCTTACACCTTGGGGTTGGCTCCTGGCCCCAGGCTCGGCCCATTTAAAGGCCAGTGTCTTGCAATGTGGCCCGCCTGGCTGCAGCGGCGGCAGATCGGTTGTCCAGTTGAATCATACCGGTCTGTGTCTTTTCCTCGGGTCGGCGGTATCCTCCTCTGTCACATCCATGGGACGTCATCTGGGCTGGAGGCCAACTTGATTCTTGCAGGCGATAGGGTCACTTGTAGAGACTGCACGGTCTTGGCAAGGGCAGCTACAGTCTTGGTTAGCTCCTAGACCTGCTGTCTGAGCTCTGCAGCGGGATCCTTATCCAGGGACTGCGCCTCAGCCCCTGCAGCGACTCGTGTTGCAGGCACCACCCCGGGGTACGTGATAGCAAGAGGCCGGAGGGGTACTGGGTCATTCGGTGTAGATTCTCTCAGTACCCGGATGGCCTGGTCCTTAAACTTTGCAAAGTCCAGAGCAGGGTTCTGCAGGACCATGATACGCAGCTGGGTCCTGTGGGCATCTGACAGGAGCCCTTCTATGAACTGCTCAGTTAGGAGTTTGTCTTCTTCACATACACTCTCTGGGTCCACCTGTTTAATTGCTCTCAGGGCCTCCTGCAAGTTTAAGGCATAGTCCCTTATGCTGTCTGTGGCCCGTTGTTTGCACCCAAAGAATCTCATCTTTATTTCTGCTGCGGTGCGGGTGTCAAAAGTACTCTTTAACTTGGCCAGTATCTGGGTTGCTGTCCCTTTATCTGTGTCAGGCCAGGACTTCACTTCACGCTGGGCCGCGCCGGCTAGCTGCCCCATTAATATGCCCACCTTCTGGCTCTCAGTCAGCGGATACACTATGAACAAGCTGTGCAGCCTTTCTCTGAAGTCGCTCAGGGTATGTGACTCCCCGGAGTACTGCGGCAGCCATTTTGCTCCCGGGATGTACGGCATTGTGATCGGCATTACTGGCGCTACAGCAGGGGCTGGGGCGACGGCAACTGGGATTGCTTCGGCTGGTGCTGCGGCGTCTCGGGCTATGGCAGCCACCTGCTCTCCCTCTGAGTCGGACATCTTCTTCCCCCTTAGTGAACCTCACCAGGCTCCATTCACTTTTCAAAATTTCTTCCGGGTAGCACGGGGTGAACGACCCTCCGCTCTGATGGCGCTCTCCCTTCGCGCTCTTTTTCGGGCACGCCCCCCTTCTTCCTGCGCTCAGCGAGGCTAATGACGGCGGCAGTTTTCAAACAGCAACACAGTCTTTTAGGCACAGTTTCTGCAGGCGCACAGTACCCGGTGGGACCGGGCACGAAATCCTGTTCGTGACGCCAAAGTTGACTCGCCCACCCCAGGGCTATGGGACACCCGGTGCCGGGCCGGACTAGTCTGGGGGTAGTCAGTGGTGGCGGGGCCCGACTCCGTGGCCCTGGTGGGTGTCAGTTAAATATGGCTGGTGACTTGGGGTTTGTGTTCGTGACGCCACCTGTGGTATGCGGCTATTAAGCCGCCGCTGCTGTGTGAGGCCTCCGGGGTGATGATATGGCAGCAATGGTGGTACTGCTCCTCACAGGTGGAGCGGTGCCCCGGGGACACTGTTGGTGCTCGTGAGAGTCTATGGTGTTGTGTGGAAAACACGGTCCTGGGAGACCGTTACAGGTGGTAGAGGGCTCCGGCCAGCCTGGAAGTAACTGAGCTGTCGTTTTGGCCAGATGAGTATGAGGCCTACTCCTGTTCTTTTCCTTGCTGTGATAGGACCCTGCTCTCTGGATTTAGCAATGGCCTTCTTGCTGCTGGGACCGGTGGTACGTCCCTTTCCCTCTGTGGTAGGCTGCACAGGCCCTCTCTGGTGCTTCTCTGCTGTAGTCCACACCGGGCCCTGATGATGCAGCTGTACCTCCGGGCTGTTTATGGGCCAGGTGCTTGCAGCTCTCCTGCCCTTCGTATTCGGCTACCAGGGAGTAATTTAGGCCCTGGTGGCCGCAGACTCCGATGTCCGAGTCTCTTCTTTGCCTCTCTGCTCCTCCTGCCTCCCTGGGCCAAGCTGCTCCAGCTCTAGGCCCCAGTTCCACAGGACAGCACTACTCTGCGTCTGCTTGCTATGACTTCTCTCTACAGACTGAACACTAACTCCTCCCTCAGGCCAGACTTAAGGAATGCTCCCTGGAACTCCAGGTTCAGAGCTCCCACTGCTGGTCTGAGGGAGAACTGCGTTGGATGTTAAACTTACTGGCCAATAGACCTCCCAATTACCTCCAGGCTCAGCATTAACCCTTTGGAGGGGCAATGCTGTTGTGGCGACCAGGTCCTGGGATGCCACAATGGCACTGACACTCGGGGTACGGGATAGTGTGGCTGACACTGGGCTTTTTCCCTCAGCACCCAGGTTTCCCATGATCTGAAATCCCTTTTTCTGTCAGCAACCAGCTTTCCCATGATATCAGAGCAGGGTAAATCTGGGTGCTGAGGGAAAGATGTATAGCAGAGCATGGGAAAGCTGGGTGCTGAGGGAAGAACCCTCAAAGCGTTCCCATCCCATGCTTGTATCTTTGTCCCCCCTCGTATATAGCTCTGCAAATACTATAATGGCCCCCACATACCATTCCATATAGTATAAGGGGTTCCACATAACCAGGGGTGGGATTCAAATTTTTAACAGGTTCTCTGTAAACCCTGCCCATTTCGAAACCACACCCATTTTCACGCATTTTCCTCAACCAAAAAAATACAAATAATTTAAAGTAAAATCTCTTCTTACCCTCTTATACCTTCACTCTCCTGTTCAGTACCAATTGTTCCAGTCACTGTCAGTCTTTTTATATTAAACCGTTTTTCTACAATTTTGAAAAAATATTACTAAAGGAGCCCTGCTAAAATTGGAACAGATGACCTTCCCCGTACAGATCTCATCCCATGGGACTGCTTTCCAAGGCAGATCCCATCCCATGTGGCTCCTTTCCCCCTACAGATCCCATCCCATGTGGTCTCTTTCCTCTGCAGGTCCCATCCAATGTGGCTCCTTTCCTTCTACAGATACCATCCCATGTGGTCTCTTTCCCTTGCAGATCCCATCCCATGTGGTCTCTTTCCCTTGCAGATCCCATCCCATTATGGCCTCTTTCCCTTGCAGATCCCATTCCATTATGGCCTCTTTCCCCTGCAGATCCCATCCCATTATGGCCTCTTTCCCCTGCAGATCCCATCCCATTATGGCCTCTTTCCCCTGCAGATCCCATACCATTATGGCCTCTTTCCCCTGCAGATCCCATCCCATTATGGCCTCTTTCCCCTGCAGATCTCATTCCACTATGGCCTCTTTCCCCTGCAGATTCCATCCCATTATGGCCTCTTTCCTCTGCAGATCCCATCATGGCTTTTTTCCTCTGCAGATTTCATCCCATTATGGCTTCTTTCCCCTGCAGATCTCATCCCATTATGGCCTCTTTCCCCTGCAGATCCCATCCCATTATGGCCTCTTTCCTCTGCAGATCCCATCATGGCTTTTTTCCTCTGCAGATCCCATCCCATTATGGCCTCTTTCTCCTGCAGATCCCATCCCATTATGGCCTCTTTCTCCTGCAGATCCCATCCCATTATGGCCTCTTTCCCCTGCAGATCCTATCCCATTATGGCCTCTTTCCCTTGCAGATCCTATCCCATTATGGCCTCTTTCCTCATCAGATCCCATCCCATTATGGCCTCTTTCTCCTGCAGATCTCATCCCATATGCTCCTCTTCCCCTGCAGATCCCGTCCCATATGGCTCCTTTTCCCATAATGTTCCCATCTTATGCAGCCTCCTCTCCCCTGCAGATCTTGTCCCATGTGGCTCCTTTCCCCTGCAGATCCCATCCCATGTGGCTCCTTTTACTATAATGTTCCCATCTTATGCAGCCTCCTCTCCCCTGCAGATCTTGCCCCATGTGACTCCTTTCCCCTGCAGATTCCATCCCATTATGGCCTTTTCCCCCTGCAGATTCCATCCCATTATGGCCTCTTTCCCCTGTAGATCCCATCCCATAAGGGCCTTTTTCTCCTGCAGATCTCATCCCATGTGCTCCTTTTCCCCTGTAGATCCTGTCCCATATGGCTCCTTTTCCCATATAGTTCCCATCTTATGCGGCTCCTCTCCCTGCATCTTTGGCTCCCTGAGCGCTTACCTGCTCCAAGTGTCTCGCCCTGGGCAAGCCAGGGGACACAGGTCACACACCACCACACCCTACATCCCAGGTAGGCACATCTAAGCTAACCAAAAATCCTTGTTGCCTTCCTCCAGAGGCTGATGATTCACACCAGGGGGTGGGCCAGGCGGTTGGCTCCACCCACCGAGGAGTTCACAGTTCTGGAGGCGGGAGAAACCAGGCAGTCAGCTCAGGGACGAGCTTGAGTAAACAACAGAGTCTAGTCAGGGAGGAGGAAGTGGAAGGAGTGGAGGAGTAGCCTAGACAGGGCTAAAGTAAACAGCTAAGTGAAAGTGAAGGAAGAAAAGTGGTAAAGGAGGAAAGCAAGTGAGGTGACAGTAAAGAAAGAAAGCCTGAAGGGTCCAGCTGTGTGTAGGACCAGGTCAGCAAGGTCAGCGACGGCGGTGACTGTCTGGAGGGGGACCGTTTGGAAGTTCCTGGAAGGACCCCGTTGGCTGTGTGCCCGGCGGTCTGGAGCAGTGTTCCGAAGGACAGTCAGCACCAGGGCAGGGGCCTCTCGGACCCCGGCAAGGCTAGGAGTCGCCAAATTTGCCAAATCCGTCAGTGAAGGGGACGTAGATCCCCCAACAACCAAGTCCCGATTGAAGGCAACAGCCCAGCCAGTATAGAAGAGACACCGCCACCGCCAAGGCACCAGTTTCTTAGGGCCAGCGCCTGCGGGCAAAGAGTAGAGCTCCCCCGGTCCAGCTTGAAGCCGGGGAGCGGGTTACCGGTGGGGACCCATCGCAACCATCAAGTACACCAAGGTGCAAGGAAGAGGGACATCACCGTCAACTACCGGGAGAGCAAGTGCAGCCGTCCGTGGGACCGTCTTACCAGCCGTTTGGTTTACCGTACAAACTGTGTCCACGTCTCAGGCTGAGTGAGTACCACAGTGCCGCAAGGCACAGCGCTGCCCCCGGGTCCCTGCGCCCACCAGGCCCTGCACCTCCCTCACCATCACCGGGCCCCGGGATCACCAACCCCTACCCACGGAGGGGCAATACAACACCTGGCTGCTCCGCATCACCATCCCCGGGAGCCCCGTATAGAGCAGCGGTGGTGAAATCACCACAACCGTGGGTGGCGTCACGGACAATAATCATCCCCACACCCAACAACCCCCCTTTCACTCACGGGCGAGGAGTGCCGCTCGAGAAACCCCCGGGATCCGGCCCACCGCTCGAGCCACCACTGAGCAGCAGCCGCCGGACCCGAACAGAAGGGGGTGAGCGTAGTGTGCTGACACCCTCCTCCCCGCCCGCGACACAAGCACCGGCGGCCTCTCCTCTGTCTTCCTTGGCGGCACTCTTTACACTGATGCTGGGACCTGGCAGGCGGCAGGAGGATGAGCTACCTCACCACACTGCCGTGACCTCTGCAGCGTCAGCGCGTCACTGCATGCCAGGTCAGGGAGCAGACAGGCTCCACTGAACCCGGAAGTGGAGCGCGTACAGAGGTACGGGGATTCATTTGTGTTAGTGTCTTAAAGACACTAACACAAATGAATACAGAGAACCGGATCGCCGGAGCTGTTTCTTGCCGGTTCGGGGAAACGGCTGCTATTTTAACAACCGGTTCGCCCGACAGAACCGGCTGAATCCCACCCCTGCACATAACCCTTTATATATTAGAATGCACCCCCATAGTCCTCCATGTATTATAATTCACCTCATAATCTTCCATATATTATAACGCAGCACCCATAGTCCTGCATGTTTTATAATGTACCCCTATAGTCCTCCATGTATTATAATTCACCCCATAGTCCTCCATATATTATACTGCACCCCATAATCCTCCATATATTATACTGCACCCCATAGTCCTTTATGTATTATAATTCACCCCACTGTTCTCCATATATTATAATGCAGCCCCTATAGTCCTCCATATATTATAATTCAGCCCCCATAGTCCTCCATATATTATAATGCAGCCCCTATAGTCCTCCATATGTTATAATGCACCCCATAGTCCTTCATATTTTAGTATCCAGCCCCCATACCATTTAATGCACTCCATAGGCCTCCATGTATTATAATGCACACCCAAAGGCCTCCATATATTTTAATGCACCCCATATACCGCCATGTATTATAATGCACCCCCAAAGTATGTATAAGTTGTCTTTCATATTATATTATACAGCCCCCTTACCGTTTAATGCACCCCCATAGGCCTTTGGCCACCGTGTACTCACTTATTAAAAAAAATAAAAATAATAATAATAAACAAATCCTCCAGGGGCAGACGCGGACACTGAGAGCAAAAGGCCCCTATGCAAGAATTGACCATGCCCCCCTCCCAAACCTCTCCCAGACCTCCCCACTGCCTCTTGGGGTCTTCCATTCTACCATTTGAAGTTTTGTTGTGTTCATCATCTTTCACTGGGAAAAAAATAATAAAATCAGAGTTACTCATTCTCACCTGGTCCAGTGGTGTCTCTCTGCTGCTCTGTCTATGTTTACAGGCTGCAGTAATAATGTCACACGTGACCACTTTATCTAATCCCAGAGCTCTGCAATTGATGCCATCTACCTGGGCGTGACAGCTGAGCTCAGTGATTGGCTCCAGCAGTCACATGTTTTAGTTATGACATCATTGCTGCAAACATAGACCAGAGCAGTAGCAAAGAGGGATTGCTGGTTCTGAGGAGGATAAATACAGACACACATATACACACATATATACACACACACACACATACACACACACACACACATATATACTGTGCCTTGCGAAAGTATTCATTCCCCTTGAATTTTTCAACCTTTTCCCACATTTCAGGCTTCAAACATAAAGATAAAAATTTTAATGTTATGGTGAAGAATCAACAACAAGTGGGACACAATTGTGAAGTTGAACGATACTTATTGCTTATTTTAAACTTTTGTAAAAAAGAATAAACTGAAAAGTGGGGCGTGCAATATTATTCATCCCCTTTTAAGGCTACTTTACACACTGCGATATCGGGCGCGATATCGTCGTATGTGCGGCACGCCCTGTTCGTTAGTGCGATGTGTGTTCATCGCTGTGTGTCCATGTTTTAGTCGTGTGCTTACGGTCACATGTCACAATCTCTTTTATAGTCACCTTCCAAGCTATCTCGTTTCCCGATGTAATGAGGAACATTAGCATCGTTGTGTAGCGTTCTCACCGCATGGATTTCAAATTGTCATGGCGATATGGGCGTTGGTTCCCCACACAAAGTGCATCTTGATGTAGTAGAATTGTAAACTCGCTACACCCCTTCTTGCCTCGACTATTTTTTTTAATCAGCACTATTGATTTTCATTGGATGTTGGTAGTATAAATGTGCGCAGATGCGTGTTCATTCTTGTAGCTTTTGTCTACCCATCAGCGTTTGTCCTCGCACAAGTGAATTTTGAAAACAACTGTAATCTGGACTTGCGAATCTTTGCTGCAAGGTATGTGTTATAGTTTTTACTCAATTTGTGTTTTTTTTTTTTTTTATGTTTAAAATAATACACCATTTTTTTTGAGTCTCACAATAAAAACCTTTAACAGATATGAATCTTATTCTTATTGGTCACAGTAATGTTTGACGGTTTTTAAACTTTAAAGTTTGGATGCCTGCAATCTTGATTAACATACAATAATGGTTAATATAATATATATAACTGTCATGTATTAAAGAAACACAAATACAGTCATAATATAGGCTATTTACTAAATTATGATAAACCCAATTTAAAAATACTAACATATTTAAATGGTATAATACAAAGGAAGACATAAACCAAAAAAAAAGAGGAAAAATATACAACAATTATTGAAAAAAAAAAAAAAAATAAAAAAAAAAAAACCAAACAAACTCACATGCGAAGTTTATCTCACGGACGAATGACGCCAAACTATACGCCGGACACGGAGGCAGCAGGACACGTCCAAAACCTACGAAATTAACCTAGGAAATGAACCCACCAAATGGATAAACGCTAAAAGGATGTTAGCGTATTACATATATTATGGTCCAATCATGGAGCAGATGCGTTAGCAAATAGGAAACAAGTAGGCGTATTGAACATTTAAAACACCATACACGCCCGTATCGATGATGACGCTAGAGGCAACAATTTTTTAAGTCGCTTTAGTAGTGTCACACGTAACGAAAAGTATGTTGAAAGGAACGAGCAACGATCGTTACAACGAAATAACAACGATTTTTAGGAATTAGGACCCGTGTAGCCGATTAGCGAGAAATCACGCTTTTGCGACGATTTTACATCGCTGAACGCTGTTACACAAAGCTATATCGCTAACGATTGCGGAAGTGCGTCACTAAAACCGTGACCCCAACGACAAAGCTCGGGCGATATCGCAGTGTGTAAAGCCCGCTTTACTTTCAGTGCAGCAAACTCACTCCAGAAGTTCATTGAGGATCTCTGAATCCAATGTTGTCCTAAATGACTGATGATGATAAATATAAGGCTAGGTTCACATTTCCGTTGTTTTTCATCAGTCACATGCGTTGCTTGACACTAGTGACTGATGCGTTGTACAACGGATGACAAGAATAAGAATTCATTGTCAGACTCCGTTGTAAAACGTGAGAGAGAAGAGAGAGAGAGCGATCAGCTGATCATCCGGTGCCCGGCTGCTGTGAGCGATCAGCTGATCATCCGGTGCCCGGCTGCTGTGAGCGATCAGCTGATCACCCGGCGAACGGCTAATGACAGCGATCAGCTGATCGCTCTCATTAGCGGCCGCCGGGTGATCAGCTGATCGCTCACAGTAGCTGGCCGCTGGGTGATCAGCTGATCGCTCACAGCAGCTGGCCGCTGGGTGAACAGCTGATCGCTCACAACAGCCGGCAGCCGGGTGATCAGCTGATCGCTCACAGCTGCCAGGTGAACAGCTGATCGGTCACAGCAGCCGGCCGCCGGGTGATCAGCCGATCGCTCACAGCAGCCGGCCGCCGGGTGATCAGCCGATCGCTCACAGCAGCCGGCCACTGGGTGAACAGCTGATCGTTCACAGAAGCCGACCGCCGGGTGATCAGCTGATTGCTCACAGAAGCCGGGTGATCAGCTGATCGTTCGGCCGCTGAGAGAGCATGCGCAGCGGAATCAAAAGGATTCCGTTGATCAAAAAACGCTACATGCTGCGTTGCTGCCGCTCAACGGTCAGTCGTTCCACGACTGATCAGTTGGGCGGAGGATGCAACACAGCATCATCAGTCACAATCTGCCGTTCATACAAGTATATGGGAACAACGGAATGTGCCAAACGGATTTAGTTGTTTACCAGAGCTGCGGATTATGTCTGATACAAATTGACGGAAATGTGAACCTAGCCTAAGCCACCTGTGTGTAATCCAGTCTCCGAATAAATGCACCTGCTCTGTGATAGTCTCAGTGTTCTGTTTAAAGCGCAGACAGCATCATGAAGACCAAGGAACACAACAGGCAGGTCCGTGATACTGTTGTGGTGAAGTTTAAAGCCAGATTTGGTTACAAAAAGATTTCCACAACTTTAAACATCCCAAGGAGCACTGTGCAAGCGATCATATTGAAATGGAAAGAGTATCATACCACTGCAAATCTACCAAGTTCCTGCCGTCCCTCAAAAATGTCATCTCAAACAAGGAGAAGACTGATCAGAGATGCAGCCAAGAGGCCCAAGATCACTCTGCATGAACTGCAGAGATCTACAGCTGAGGTGGGAGAGTCTGTCCATAGGACAACAATCAGTCATACACTGCACAAATCTGGCCTTTATGGAAGATAAAGCAATTTCTCAAAGATATCCATAAAAAGTGTTGTTTAAAGGTACAGGCTGCCTAGTGCAACACCAAATGTATCTCCTATGGTATCTGTGTCATTACATCACTGGCGGCCGCATGCACAGCTATGACAAGCCACGGCCGCGTGCACAGCTATGACAAGCCGCGGCCGCGTGCACAGCTATGACAAGCCGCGGCAGCCGGTAATTTAACTGGGACTGCATGTGCGGCCCTAAAGTGTTCTTAAGTGGCCAGCCCGGGGGGCAATTGCCCCCCTGCCTCCCGGGCCAGCCCGCCCCTGCATATCTATCTATCTAGCTATCTATCTATCTTTCTACCTATCCAGCTATTTTTCTAGCTTTTGACTGTATGCAAAACTCTATGTTAAAAACACATGACTCTGTGCTGTCCATGTGTCGTAGGTGTGCTGCGCGTTTTTGTTGCACCCATTGACTTTTATTGTTGAGGGACAGAGCCACTCACAGCATGCTGCAATTTGCCCCACACGCAAGAAGTTTGCAGAGGAAAAAATAGCAGATGTACTTGTGACGCCCTGGGCAAGCCAGGGGTCACAGGTCATGACACCACCACACCCTAAACCCCGGATAGGTACACCAAAGCTACACAAAAATCCTTGTTGCCTTCCTCCAGGGGCTGATGTTCACACCAGGGGGTGGGCCAGGCGGTTGGCTCCGCCCACCGAGGAGTTCACAGCCCTGGAGGCGGGAAAACCAGGCAGAACAGTGAGTGAAGTTGAGGAAAGTGGTAGGGGAGCAAGAGAGAGGAGGAAAGGTGAAGAGAAAGTGACAGTTGAGAAAGCCTGAAGTTGGTCCGGGTGTGTGCCCCGGACTGAGAACAGCAAGGTTAGCAGACGGCGGTGACCGTCTGCAGGAGAGGCTGATCGGAGGTTGCCGAAAGGACCGTGGACGGGTGGTGGCCCGGCGGTACCGAAGCGGTATACGAAGAGAAGCCAGCACCATTGGTAGGGGCCTTTCGGCTCCCGGCAAGGCTAGGAGTCGCCGTGAATTTGCCAAATCCGTCAGTGAAGGGGACCTCTGGGTCTCCCAACAACCAAGTCCCGATTGAAGGCAACAGTCCAACCGTTAGAGAGAGACACCGCCACCGTTAAGGCACCAGTTTCTCAGGGCCAGCGCCTGTGGGCAAAGAGGGGCTCCTCCAGCACATATCCAAGCCGGGGAGCGGGTTACCGGTGGGAACCCATCGCTACCAACATAGACTTAGGTGCAGGAAAAGGGACCGTCACCGTCAACTACCGGGGAAAAGCAACAGCAGCCGTCCGTGGGAACCGTCTTTCAAGCCGTGTGTTTTACCGAGAACTGTGTCACCGTCTCAGGCTGAGTGAGTACCACAGTGCCGTGAGGCACAGCGCTGCCCCCGCGTTCCTGCACCCCACCAAGCCCTGCACCGGCCCTGCCATCCAGCATCCCCCACCTCATCACTGGGCCCCGGGACAACCACCCCCTACCCACGGAGGGGAGAACTAACAACTTTGCTGCTCCCTGTCACCGCTCCCGGGATCCCCATACAGAGCAGCGGTGGTGTCCATACAATCACTACAACCGTGGGTGGCGTCACGGACAATCAACTATCCCAACAACCAAACCCCTTTCACTCACGGGCGAGGAGCGCCGCTCGAGTCCCCGGGATCCGGCCCATCGCTCGAGCCACCGAGCAGCAGCAGGCCGCAGCAGCAGCGGCAGCCGGACCCGAGCAGTGGGAGAGCGCAGCGTCCCCTCCTCCGCCCGTGACAACTTGGCGTCACGAACAGGATCTTGCCACTCTGCCGTTGGGTAGAGGTGCGCCTTGTGACCGCCGGAGGTGTCCGGCCGGAAAATTTCAGAAGTCGCCATCTTTGGCGCGAAGAGTTCCCACTCGAGTGTCTTCTCGAGTAGCAGAGGCCCGAAGGCCAAAACCCCACCCCGATAGAGAAGGGGCCGGAAAGAGGCTAAGGGGGACGGAAACAAGATGTCTGCGCCCGACGGAGCCGCTGGAGGAGCGGTGGTCGCAGCCGCAGTGGCACCCGTGGATGGGAATGGGCCTGCCCAGGTCCCGGCCGTGTTGGCAGGAGGTGCCGCGGCCCCCGCTCTCGCTCAGGTGATGCCGTTCTCCTTGCCCTATGTGCCCGGAGCTACCTGGCTAACGCAGTATGACGGGAAACCTGATGCTTTACAGGTCTTCTGGAAAAAGCTTAACCCGCTCCTGGAATTGTACCCCCTGACTGATAAGCAACGTGCAGCGGTAGTGCTGGGCCAGCTAACCGGCGCGGCTGAGCAGGAGGCGGAGACCTGGGCCGAGGGGGACCGATTCTCTGTAGCCACCATCTTTGAGACGCTACAGACTGCCTTTGAGACCCGTACAGAAGCTGAGCTGAGGATGCAGTTTTACCAGTGCCGGCAGCGGTCTGTGGATAGCATTCGGGACTACGCTTTACGTCTGCAAACCGCCCTTCGCACCCTAAAGCGGGTAGACACTATCAGTGAGGCGGACAGCAACAAGATGTTAGTAGAGCAATTTGTGCAGGGGATGAGGTCCTCTGAGGATCGCAAACAGCTCCGGCTGTGGGCCCTGGAACACCCTGACGTGGACTTTGCTGTGTTAAAGGAACGGGCCATTAAAGCACTGCAACCCCCAGCTTCAGAAATCTCAGAGCCAGCCCTGTGGCCAATTGAGACGGCCCCCGTCGTGGTGGCCCCTGCCCCACCAGCTTCTCCAATGCCTACTGCTCCCAGCAGCAACATGGAAGAACTGGCAGCCCAGGTCCGCCGCATGGACGGAGACCTCGCCAAGATTGTCGCTGCACTCCAACCTTTGACCAAATCCCAGCCTCCAACCAGGATACAGCTCGCCGACAGCCCTGAGGATGTTCCCTGGATGCAGCGGAGAAGAGCTAACAACTCACGGAGCAGGCCTCCAACCTGCTACAAGTGCAGCAAGCCTGGCCATTACTTCCGACAGTGCCCGTTAAACGAGCAACCCCTGGGGCCACGGGCCAATCCTCAGGAGTAGAACCCCATGGCCCCCCAGACTGGCGGGACCAGTATATCGGGGCCTGGCCCATCATCCCCGTGGCTGTGGACGGCATACCGGTGATGGCTCTCTTGGACACTGGATCACAGGTAACCACCATACCATACACATTATACCAGCGGTATTGGGGGACAGACGAGCTGGCACCCCCAGATACTAGTATAACACTGATTGCTGCTGATGGACTCCCATTGACCCAAGTGG
The DNA here is from genome assembly GCF_048569485.1 of Anomaloglossus baeobatrachus. NCBI lineage: Eukaryota > Metazoa > Chordata > Amphibia > Anura > Aromobatidae > Anomaloglossus > Anomaloglossus baeobatrachus. The sequence continues at coordinate 369,215,933 of NC_134357.1, forward strand.
GGTATAAACAAGTGTCTATGACAGTGGAGAGAGCTGAACTGCAACACCAGGGTATGATTGTGATCATGAATGAACCCAGTGACCATAACCCGAAGATAGTGCTAGGAACCAATGTGATGGAGCACTGTATGGGTGATGTGTTGGCCCTACTGCAGCAGCTGGCCACCACGGCGGCGGGGAGCCGGCAGAGAGCTGTGCAGCGTGAGATCCGAGCCTTGATGTACCGCCAGCATGTAAACTCAACAGGAGGAGAGATTGGTGGAGTGAGAGTGATGGATGCTGCCCCATTGATTGTACCCCCTACGAGTGAGATGATGATTTGGTGTAGAGCGGCAGTAGGGCCTCAGGGGCGTGACTACCCTGCCATGATAGAGCCCATGCCCTCCGAACACTGGCCCACCGTAATGGCCGCCCGAGGGGTGGTAGATGTAAAGAAGGGGAGAGTGCCCGTGAGGGTGCTGAACTGTGGGGAGGAAGAAGTCAGGCTTCCCCGGTATGCCACCCTTGCCAAGCTGCTCACCCTGGATCCCCACACTATCCACGAGGCAGCTTCCCCAGTCTCCCCACCTAATACCAGCACTCACCCGCCCCAAGGGAAGTTAAATGAGTGGCACCGACAGCTACACGTGGGCACTGACGATACCCCTACACATCACAGAGAAGGGGTGTACAGGGTGGTGCGGGAGTATGAGCAAGTTTTCAGCAAACATCCATTAGACTTTGGGCAGATCAAAGGGGTCCAACACCACATCCCCACCGGTGATCACCCACCTATCAAAGAGAGGTACAGGCCTATTCCCCCTGCGCATTACCAATGCGCCAAAGATATGTTGAGAAACATGAAAGAGGCAGGGGTTATTCGGGACAGCTGTAGTCCCTGGGCCGCCCCGTTGGTGCTGGTCAAGAAGAAGGATGGCACCATGCGGATGTGTGTGGACTACCGGAAGATTAACCAGATAACGCATAAAGATGCTTATCCACTGCCCCGTATTGAAGAGTCTTTGGCCGCACTGAGAACTGCAAACTACTTCTCTACCCTTGACCTCACCAGTGGGTACTGGCAAGTGGCAGTGGCACCGGAGGACCGGGAGAAAACCGCCTTCACCACCCCAATGGGGCTCTGTGAATTCAATAGTATGCCGTTCGGGCTGTGCAACGCCCCTGGAACCTTCCAACAGCTGATGGAGTGCTGTCTGGGACATCTAAACTTCGAGACCGTCCTGTTATACTTGGATGATGTCATTGTGTACTCCCAGACGTATGAAGCCCACCTGGAGCACCTGGCCGAAGTGTTCGCGTCCCTTGCCAAATACGGGATGAAGTTGAAGCCCTCTAAGTATCACCTGCTGAAACCCAGAGTGCAGTACCTGGGGCATGTAGTGAGTGCAGAAGGTGTCGCCCCCGACCCTGAGAAGATCACTGCCATCCAAGGCTGGCCAAGACCAACCACAGTGAGGGAAGTAAGGCAGTTTTTGGGTCTGGTGGGGTACTACCGACGCTTTATCAAAGGGTACACGAAGATGGCTGCCCCCATGCAAGACCTCCTCGTGGGGCAGACCAAAGGTGGTACACCCATCGGAGCCCCGCTGGTGTGGGAAGAAAGGCATGAGGAATCCTTCCGCCAACTGAAAGCGGCCTTGACCGGAGAAGAAGTCCTAGCGTACCCTGACTACGGCTGCCCATTCCTCCTCTACACAGACGCCAGCAATGTGGGATTGGGGGCAGTCCTGTCCCAGGTCCAAGACGGGAAGGAAAAAGTGATTGCTTATGCTAGCCGAAAGCTCTGGCCAACTGAAAGGAACCCTGAGAACTACAGCTCCTTCAAGCTCAAGCTCCTGGCACTGGAATGGGCTATCACCGAGCGGTTCCGCCACTACCTGGCGGCAGCAAAGTTCACCGCTTTCACGGATAACAATCCGTTGACTCACCTGGACACGGCCAAGTTAGGCGCGTTGGAGCAGCGGTGGGTGGCCAGGCTAGCCAACTATGACTTCACAATCAAATACAGGGTTGGTCGTTTTAACGTTAATGCTGATGCACTCTCTCGGATGCCCCACTTGTCAGAAGAAGGGTGCGAGGATGACGACCTTGAAGAGATTGAGTTGCCTGCATTTCACCAGCCACCAACTGAGAAGGTACATGTCCACCAACAACGGGTGACCCTGGATCCATTGCCCAGTCAGGAGTGGCAGGAAGCTCAAAACCAGGCGCCCGCTGTCCGCCTAGTCAAGACCCTGGTGGAACAAGGCGCTGTTGGGATGGACCCTGCCGCCCCAGCTGAAGCCCAACGCTTGTGGAAGGAACGGAACTGGCTGTATCTACATCAAGGGAAGCTGTACCGTGAGCTGATCAACCCGAAGACTCATGAGAAAATCCGTCAGTTGGTTATTCCCCAAGCTGATGTGCCCACTGTTTTGCAGGCATACCATGATGGTGCCGGCCACTTCGGATGGAAGAAGCTGGAGATGCTGTTGAGAGAGCGGTTCTATTGGAGTGGGATGCGAGAGTCTGTAGAGGCCTGGTGCCGAGAGTGCGGTCCTTGCACGCTGAGGAGGAAGGACGAGGCCAGCCAGAAGGCGCCCCTACACCCGATCATTACACATCAGCCGCTGGAGCTGGTCGCCCTGGACCATGTCAAGCTCACCCCCAGCCGAAGTGGGTACGCCTACGCGTTGACCATAGTAGACCACTATTCGAGGTTCATGGTGGTTGTCCCGGTCAAGGACCTAACTGGTCATACTGCCGCTAGAGCGTTCCAGGCTTATTTCTGCCGACCACATGGGTACCCAGAGAAAGTGCTTACTGACCAAGGCCCGGCTTTTGAAGCAGAGGTGTTCCATGAGTTCTGCCAGTTGTACGGCTGCAAGAAGATCCGGACCACCCCTTACCATGCCCAGACCAACGGCATGTGTGAGAAAATGAATCACTTGGTCCTGGGACTCCTCAAGACGTTACCGCTGGAAGAGCGGAACCTGTGGCCAGAGAAGCTACCTGACTTGGTCGACATGTACAACAACATCCCGTCCAGATCAACGAAGTGCACCCCAGCATATCTGATGAGGGCTTGCCCCGGCCGACTGCCGGTGGACCTGGAAATGGGATTGGAGGCCCCGGAAGCACTCCCTTCGACAGCTGAATGGGAAACCCGGCGGAGGGTACAATACCGGCAGATTCAAGAATATGTTGAGAAGAACTTGAGTCGGAGTTGGGAACTGCAGGAGCAGCGCTTCAATCAAAAGGCGTCTGCTGGCCCATTTCAGCCCAGAGATGTCGTACTGAAGCGGAAGAGGAGAACCCACAAGCTGGATGATCAATGGGAACAAACCCCGTACGTCATACAGCCCACAGGATGGGAAGATGGGAAGGCCTACCAAATCAGTCGTGACCAAGGGGGCACTTTGGCCACGGTTTCCCGGGACCATCTGAAAAGGTGCCCACCAGCTTTAAGAGCGGCGGCTGAAGTACCGGTTCCCCCACCAGCAGAGAAGGCAAAAGAGGTGATCCACACTGCGATGGGAGACTTCCCAGCAGACTGGCCTACACAGAACGGCGCGGTGATTAATCCAGTGATACTGTTCCCACAACCCGTGGATGAAGAAGTGACGGAGGCGGTCAACCGTGAGTCAGTGCCAGTGCCCAGGGATGAACCTGTACCCAGCTCCCCTGTGCCTCCGCCTGCCCCACACAATAGCAGGGAGGAGGAACTGATTGTTCCCTCTGCCCCACTGCCTAGCCCCACGTACACTGGACCCCGGAGGTCCACCCGTCCCAACCTAGGTAGGCCCCCACTTAGGTACAGGGAAACCGTCCTTTAAAAAGGGGGACCAGAAGTCTGTGTGTGTTTGAAAGTTTTGGAAGTTTTGAGATAAAATGAAAGTAATCAACCGAAGCCTCAGCTGATTGTCAACCGTGATTGGAACCGGCCGTTGCCGGCATTGTTGTCCCCGTAGGGACCCTTCAAAAAGTTACATAGGGAACTCTCTATGAACAGGCCCGAGAACTTGCAGGGCAACCATAAACATTAGTGGCTTGTAAATAAAAAAATGTTGTTGCAGCAACCGTTACCGCCTCCGGAGAGGCAGGTTGGAGGGAGGGCCCGCAGTGGAGCAGGCTGGGGCCCAGCCACCACAGGAACCGGTGGCTACCCTCTGGAGGGGAAGGACAGATCCCGCTCGGGTAACTTGGTGCAGGACTGGGGTCAAGGGGTGCTGCCTGGGTTTTAGGGGCAGCATCAGGGCCAGGTTACTTGGGTGGGAGAGAGCGGCAGCCGCAACCGTTTTAATGTTCCGTAACGTTTAAGCAAAGCACCTCCCGATGTGGGATGAAGTTATTTTACTTGTATGTCATATTTTTTATATCTTTTCAGAAAAATAAAACCGGTGTTGGACGGGCAGCCCGCGGACGGTCTGCATTTTGCTAAGGGGGAATGTGACGCCCTGGGCAAGCCAGGGGTCACAGGTCATGACACCACCACACCCTACACCCCGGATAGGTACACAAAAGCTACACAAAATTCTTGTTGCCTTCCTCCAGGGGCTGATGTTCACACCAGGGGGTGGGCCAGGCGGTTGGCTCCGCCCACCGAGGAGTTCACAGCCCTGGAGGCAGGAAAACCAGGCAGAACTGTGAGTGAAGTTGAGGTAAGTGGTAGAGGAGCAAGAGAGAGGAGGAAAGGTGAAGAGAAAGTGACAGTTGAGAAAGCCTGAAGTTGGTCCGGGTGTGTGCCCCGGACTGAGAACAGCAAGGTTAGCAGACGGCGGTGACCGTCTGCAGGAGAGGCTGATCGGAGGTTGCCGAAAGGACCGTGGACGGGTGGTGGCCCGGCGGTACCGGAGCGGTATACGAAGAGAAGCCAGCACCATTGGCAGGGGCCTTTCGGATCCCGGCAAGGCTAGGAGTCGCCGTGAATTTGCCAAATCCGTCAGTGAAGGGGACCTCTGGGTCTCCCAACAACCAAGTCCCGATTGAAGGCAACAGTCCAACCATTAGAGAGAGACACTGCCAAGGCACCAGTTTCTCAGGGCCAGCGCCTGCGGGCAAAGAGGGGCTCCTCCGGCACATATCCAAGCCGGGGAGCTGGTTACTGGTGGGAACCCATCGCTACCAACATAGATTTAGGTGCAGGAAAAGGGACCGTCACCGTCAACTACCGGGGAAAAGCAACAGCAGCCGTCCATGGGAACCGTCTTTCCAGCCGTGTGTTTTACCGAGAACTGTATCACCGTCTCAGGCTGAGTGAGTACCACAGTGCCGTGAGGCACAGCGCTGCCCCCGCGTCCCTGCACCCCACCAAGCCCTGCACCGGCCCTGCCATCCAGCATCCCCCACCTCATCACTGGGCCCCGGGACAACCACCCCCTACCCACGGAGGGGAGAACTAACAACTTTGCTGCTCCCTGTCACCGCTCCCGGGATCCCCATACAGAGCAGCGGTGGTGTCCATACAATCACCACAATCGTGGGTGGCGTCACGGACAATAAACTATCCCAACAACCAAACCCCTTTCACTCACGGGCGAGGAGCGCTGCTCGAGTCCCCGGGATCCGACCCATCGCTCGAGCCACCGAGCAGCAGCAGGCCGCAGCAGCAGCGGCAGCCGGACCCGAGCAGTGGGAGAGCGCAGCATCCCCTTCTCCGCCCGCGACATACTCTGCTCTATTGTTTAATATTGGTGCCAGTGCAATTCTATTTTTTTCTCGCATTGCACGCTCACATTTTATACGCAGATGTGGCTGAACCCTTATTCTGTGTATATGTAGAAATTGGTCAGGTTTCCCCCACTCCTTAAAAGGGTGGTTCACCCATATTTTTTATTGTCCAGATTGATATTATATTGAGAAACAATGTTTCTCTCAAATACCTTGTGTTGGCAATAGTGCCTGTGAGAGGCGCTATTGCAGACTGCTGATCCCACTCCAGTGACGTCTCCGTCAAGTGCTGCACACGGCACATCCGTGCAGCCGGCTGCATTCTTCGCTGCAAGCAAGAGACGCGACACGCTGTGCTGTGAGGGAGGGGGGAGCAGGGAGCAGATGGGCTGTGACAGTGGTGAAACACCGCTCACAGCTCAGTGAGTGAGGAAGAATATAGCCGGCTGCACGGATGTGACGTGTGCAGCACTTGATGGAGACATCACTGGAGCGGGGAACAGCGGTCTGCAATAGCACCTCTCACAGGCACTATTGCCAACACAAGGTATTTGAGAGAAACATTGTTTCTCAATATAATATCGAACTACACAATAAAAAATATGGGTGAACCACCCCTTTAAGTTTATACATGATATCCGATGTTTTCTTCTGAATATACTGTAATTTGGTAGTGTTTTAAGTAAATATTTAAGTGCTGCTGCTGCTGGAGAAGGCGGACTGGCGATGTAGCAGAGGTGGAGTAGAGCAGCGGTCGGCTCCACCTAGTGGCCGAGAGTCTATTGTGTTTTACTGTATACTGTATTTTACTGCACAATGTGAATTTTATTGTTATTGTATTGTACAATGTATATTAACTAAGTATAATAGTCCCGGGTACTTCCTGGGTCCTGAGAAAGCTGAGGGCAAAGGTAGGAGCAGTGACAGATGACCAGGGGGGTTGGCTGTAGAGACAGGCAAGACAGTGGTCAGTTTTACTGTGGGGTCCCTGGTGAGTGGCCAGCGTTTTGTAACCTGTACCATTGGAGAACTCTGTACCTTTCTTCATATACTCTGCACAGTACCACTTGTCGCCTGTCCTGTATACTGGGTGTAATTCTCAGTATCTGTATTATTCTGTATATATGTATATATACACTGCACTGTACCACTTCTCCTGTCTTTTATACTGCGTGTAATTCTCGGTACAGTGGAACCTTGGTTAACGAGAACAATCCGTTCTGGGAGTGTGCATGTTAACTAGAGATGAGCGAACCGGCCGCGGTTCGGCTCCAGTTCGGTTCGCCGAACCGAGGTCTGGTTCGAGTTCGGATCGCCGAACGGGTTCAGCGAACCACTCGAACCCCATAGGAAACAATGGGGGGCAATCACAAACACATAAATGTACACATACAGTTAACCCCTTAACGACCCATGACGTACTGGGTACGTCATGGATCGTGTGCCGGTAAGCTCCGCCCCCTGCCGCCGGCAGGCGGCGGCGATCCGCGCACATATCAGCTGTTATCAACAGCTGACATGTGTGCCTGCTAGCCGCGGGTGGAATCGCTTCCACCTGCGGCCATTAACCCCTTACATTTCGCTGCCAAAATCTGGCAGCGATATTTATATGGGCGCCGCCATGACAGTCACTTATCCCGCCCCCACCGGATCACGTGACTTTCGGTGGTTGCCATGGTAGCACAGGGTCATGTGATGACGCCTGTAGCTAACATGACTCACTTCCTCTCAATGCCAGAATACAGCCGGCATTGAAAGTAAAGCAGCAAATCTGCAGTTCTCAGCTCTGTAGCTGAGATCTGCAGATAGTGCAGAGCGATCGGATTACTGATCGCTATAGCCCCCTAGGGGGACTAGTAAAATAAAAAAAAAAGTAAAAAAAAAAGTTTTAAAAAATTAAAAAAAAATAAAAAAACCTAAAATTTTGCGCAAAATGCATTAACAGGCGATCAAAACGTAGCATCTGCGCAGAAATGGTACCGTTAAAAACGTTAGGTCGAGACGCAAAAAATAAGCCATCACTGAGCCTCAGATCCTGAAAAATTAGAACGCTACGGGTTTTGGAAAATGGCGCAAAACGTGCGCCACGTTTTTTGGACAAGCTTGTGAATTTTTTTTAACCCCTTAGATACAAGTACACCTATACATGTTTGGTGTCTACAAACTCGCACCGACCTGAGGCATCACATAGATACCTCAGTTTTACCATATAGTGAACACAGTGAATAAAATATCCCAAAAACTATTGTACGATCACACTTTTTTTGCAATTTTTCCGCACTTGGAATTATTTTGCCATTTTCCAGTACACTATATGGTTTCATTTAAAAGTACAATTCGTCCTGCAAAAAACAAGCCCTCATATGGCAAGATTGATGGAAAAATAAAAAAGTTACGCCTCTCGGAAGAAGGGGAGCAAAAAACAAAAACGCAAAAACGGAAAGTGCCCGGGGGCTGAAGGGGTTAATAAACATTGCCATAACACTTACCTGTCCTTGTGATCCATCCTGCACTCTGTCTCCTGCCACTATTCCATCCGATGATCGCTGAGTCTTCCCGGTAACCAGCACTGCCAGCAGTTATGCAGGACCTATCGTGATGTCAAAATAGCCATGTGACCAGTCACGTGTCTATTATCTCATTGGCTACAGACTGGTCACATGACGATGACGCCGACATGCTAGGACCTGTCATTGCATCTCTCTGTTACGCTCCAGCGATCCCACCAGCAACCTGACCTGGCAGGGATCGCTGGAGCGTCGCTACACGGGTTGCTGGTGAGCTGTCAGGCAGATCTCACCAGCAACCAGTGACAAGCCCCCAGCCAGCAGCGACACGTGGAAGCGATGCCGCGCTTGGTAACTAAGGTAAATATCTGGTAACCAACCCGATATTTACCTTGGTTACCAGCGCACACCGCTTAGCACTGGCTCCCTGCACTCCTAGCCAGAGTACACATCGGGTTAATTTTACCCGATGTGTAGTCTGGCTATGTGTGCACGGAGCAGGGAGCCGGCACTGACAACGTGACAGCGGCGGACGCTGGTAACGAAGGTAAATATCGGGTAATCAAGGGAAGGGCTTCTTGGTTACCCGATGTTTACCGTAGTTACCAGCATCCGCAGAAGCCGGCTCCTGACCGGTGACACAGCCAGTCAATAACGGAGATCACCATTGCCATAGCAACGCACTTGGTAGCGGTGACGGGGACGCCCCGCTACCAGCACGCAGCGGCACCGGAATCACGTGATCGGAGCACTGTTGCTATGGCAACCCGTGCCACCGCTTAGAGGCGGGAGCCTGTGGTCACTGTCACAGAGTGATTTCTGCACGGAGCACAGCGTCTTCTCCCATGCACTGCTGTCTGATGGAGCAGACAGAGCTGCATTTGTTGAAGGGGAAAGAAGACAGAAGAGCAGGATCGTGGAGGGGTGACAGGGGGTAATAAAGATGGAGTCTCTAAGTGTGTCTGTATATTTATTTCTATTAAAGTATTTTTTCTCTGTGTGGTGTTTTTTTTTAACCCTTTATTGGAGATTCTTAATGGCCGGGTCAAACGTGCCTGACATTAAGAATCTCTGGCTTAATACTAGCTAGTAAAACATAGCTGGTATTAACTCATTATTACCCAGCAAGCCACTCGGCTTCAGGGCTGCTGGAAGAGTTGGATACAGCGCCAGAAGATGGCGATTCTATGAGAGCGCCATTTTCTGGGGCGGCTGTGGACTGCATTCGCAGCAGAGGGGCCCAGAAACCTCGGGCTAACCTGTGCTGCGGATCCAATCCCCAGATGCCTAGTTGTACCCGGCTAGACACAAAAATGGGGCGAAGCCCACGTCGGTTTTTTTTTTAATTATTTCATGAAATTCATGAAATTAAAAAAAGGGCTTCCCTATATTTTTATTTCACAGCCGGGTACAAATAGGCAGCTGGGGGTTGGGGGCAGCCATACCTGCCTGCTGTACCTGGCTAGCATACAAAAATATGGCGAAGCCCACGTCATTTTTGTTTTAGTTTTTTGGCAAAAAAAATGCTTCCCTGGATTTTCCATTGCCAGTGAAGGTAACACCGAGCAGTGGGGGTTAGCAGCCAGTAGCTGCTTGGATTACCCTCAGCTAGCAATACAAAAAATGCAGTGGGAGCCCATATATATATTTTTTAATTATTTATTTAAATAACTAAAAAAAAAAAAAGGGGGCTTCCCTGTATTTTGATTGCCTGACATGACAGTGCTGTAAAAATAAATCATTAAAAAAATGACATAGCACTCCGCGATATTTTTGATTCTCAGCGCAGATAAAGCAGACCGCTACGGGTTGCCACCCCCATCTGCCTGGCGCTACCTTGGCTGGCAATCAAAATACAGGGAAGCCCATTAATTTTTTTTATTTAAACAAATAGTTTAAAAAAAAAAAATGACGTGGGGTCTCCCCATTTTTGATAGCCAGCTAGGGTAAAGCAGAAGGCTGTAGGTTGAAAACCACAGCTGGCAGCTTTACCGTGGTTGGGGATCCAATGTGGAGGTCACCCCAGGCTCTTTTTTATAATTATTTTATAAATAATAATAATTACAAAAAAAAGTAGGGCCCCCCCAAATTGGATCACCAGCCAAGGTAAAGTGGACAGCTGTGGTCTGGTATTCTCAGGGTGGGAAGGTCCATAGTTATTGGCCCTTCAAAGCCTAAAAATAGCAGGCCGCAGGCGCCCAAGAATTGGCGCATCCACTAGATGCGCCAATCCTGGCGCTTCACCCCAGCTCATCCCGTGCCCTGGTGCAGTGGCAAACGGGGTAAAAAATGGGGTTGATACTAGCTGTAAAGTCACCTGACATCAAGCCCAGCAGTTTGTGATGTCATGGCGTCTATCAGATACCCGACATCACAAACTGTCAGTACCAACAAAACAAATAGACGAAAAAAAATGTATTTGAAAAAACACTCCCCAAAACATTCCCTCTTTCACCAATTTATTGTAAGGAAAAAAAATAAAGGGGTCCCACGATGACTCTGGACCGTCTAGAATATGGGGGTCACGCTCAGGGAACGTATCCCCCATTTTCTAGGAGTGCAGACCCTCCATGTGAGGAGTGTGGGTGCAATGAATCTGCACCCACTCTCCCCGGGTCCACAGCAGCAGAGTCCATGTCGTAACTGTTGCTACCAAAGCTGCAATGCCCTGCTCATGAGGTAAGGGCATGCCTAATCAGGAGAACTATTCTACATTTCCAAATATTGGTATTTGCTGATATTATTGCTATTCCACCTACTATATATTGCGGATAGGATCTTGGAGATGGAATACCCCTTTAAGTCCAGTTATCCTTCTGAATGAATACTAAACAACAGAGCTCGCTATTTAGACATGTTTTCTTGTGGCGTATAACGGACTCTCATGTTTGGTAGTCGTTCAGCAGGGCAACTATAAAAGCAAATCCCTCCATTTGGAAATGTAGTATAGCTCTCCTGATTAACTATGTTCCTTACCTCATGAGCAGGGCATTGCAGTAGCTTACAGATGCATGGTTACCACCACTCACTGTGTCTGAACACAGGAACTTTAGCTGACAGCCGCTCTGTGCATGCGGCAGCGTCTATTGTGTAGGAGGGGGCCGCAGGGGATCAACGCTGCACAGGGGAACACTGGTGGGGTTTTAGGGGGTGACCTGGCAGGGCCTGGGGACGAGTTCTCTGTCGCATGTGTCAGTCATGGCACATGTGACAGAAATCAGAGGAGTAGGGTGAATGCGGCCGGCGCGCTGCTGTGCGTGCGGCCATCTTGGATTTTCCGGGAGGGGGTCAGGGGGGCACTTTGGCGACACCGGGGGACCGGGGAGGAGATTTATCTCCCATCTGACATGTTTGTTCATGCCAGATGGGAGATAAATAATTTTTTACCGGCGCTGTCATTTACTGTAACGTGATCACCGGTATACGGTGTATACCGGTGATCACGTGAGCGGGGACCGGACAAACCGACCTGAATCATGATCTCCAGGGTCTCAGCTACCCCTGAAACCCTGGAGATTTTCTGACGCTGGGGGGCGTTATTCACTAATTTCTGCCTGCTGTTTATAAACGGCAGATTAGAATAAGGCTACATTCACACGACCGATTCGTTTTTGCGGTTTGCAAAAAAACGGTCCGTTTTTTTCACGGTGCATCCGTGTGGCATCCGTTTTCGTTCCGTATTGTTAGGTCCGGGTGGTGGATCCACTGGGCTGTGCACCCCACCGGAGGCCTGGGTGCACGGTAGCCGAAGCACTAGCATGGCAGGGACTGCGTCCCACAGGGGATGGGTAGAACAGTCACTGGGGCTTCAGAGTTCCTGGAGACAGTGCAGGAATCCGGCACAGGTGCCGGGTAGGAATGTCAGGCAATAGTATTGATCACAGGACACGGCACAAGGGGGACCTGAGCATCTAGCTTTCAAGACAAGGCTTACAAGACACGTTGATCAGGCCCCGCCCACATGGCAAGGCCAGTCTTATATACCCAGCACAGCCTCATGTCATATTCTGCTGCAGTAGTCAGGGCCGGCTCCAGGTTTTTGTGGGCCCCGGGCGGAAGAGTCCCAGTGGGCCCCATAAACACGCAGACAGACACACACACACACACACACACACACACATACATACACATACACATACACATACACAGATACACAGATACATACACGTACATATACATATTTAAAGACAAACTCACAAAAATACATATAAACAGACAAATCTATACAGTCATATACACTGACATACATAGATACACATCATGCATGCATACATACAGAGACACACTGCTATGCTGCATACATACATATAGACAGACACACACATACTGCTCTGCTACATACATACATACAGACACACACATACTGCTCTGCATGCATACATACATATAGACAGACACACACACACTGCTCTGCTACATACATACATATAGACAGACACACACATACTGCTCTGCATGCATACATACATATAGACAGACACACACACACTGCTCTGCTACATACATACATATAGACAGACACACACATACTGCTCTGCTGCATGCATACATACATACATACAGACACACTGCTCTGCTGCTTACATACATACAGACACACTGCTCTGCTGCATACATACATACAGACACACACACATATACTGCTCTGCTGCATACATACATACAGACACACATATACTGCTCTGCTGCATGCATACAGACACAAACATACTGCTCTGCTGCATACATACATACAGACAAACAGACACGCATACTGCTCTGCTGCATACATACATGCATACATACAGACAGACACGCATACTGCTCTGCTGCATATATACATACAGACAGACACGCATACTGCTCTGCTGCATATATACATACAGACAGACACGCATACTGCTCTGCTGCATATATACATACAGACAGACACGCATACTGCTCTGCTGCATATATACATACAGACAGACACGCATACTGCTCTGCTGCATACATACATGCATACATACAGACAGACACGCAAACTGCTCTGCTGCATATATATATATATACATACATACATACAGACACGCATACTGCTCTGCTGCATACATACATGCATACATACAGACAGAAACGCATACTGCTCTGCTGCATATATACATACAGACAGACACGCATACTGCTCTGCTGCATATATACATACAGACAGACACGCATACTGCTCTGCTGCATACATACATGCATACATACAGACAGACACGCATACTTCTCTGCTGCATATATACATACATACATACAGACAGACACGCATACTTCTCTGCTGCATATATACATACATACATACATACAGACACGCATACTGCTCTGCTGCATATATACATACATACAGACACGCATACTGCTCTGCTGCATATATGCATACATACATACAGACACGCATACTGCTCTGCTGCATATATACTAACATACATACAAGCATACTGCTCTGCTGCATATATACATACATACATACAGACACGCATACTGCTCTGCTGCATATATGCATACATACATACAGACACGCATACTGCTCTGCAGCATATATACATACATACATACATACAGACACGCATACTGCTCTGCTGCATATATACATACATACATACAGACACGCATACTGCTCTGCTGCATATATGCATACATACATACAGACACGCATACTGCTCTGCTGCATATATACATACATACATACAGACACGCATACTGCTCTGCTGCATATATGCATACATACATACAGACACGCATACTGCTCTGCTGCATATATACATACATACATACATACAGACACGCATACTGCTCTGCTGCATATATACATACATACATACAGACACGCATACTGCTCTGCTGCATATATACATACATACATACAGACACGCATACTGCTCTGCTGCATATATACATACATACATACAGACACGCATACTGCTCTGCTGCATATATACATACATACATACATACAGACACGCATACTGCTCTGCTGCACATATACATACATAAATACAGACACGTATACTGCTCTGCTGCATATATACATACATACATACAGACACGCATACTGCTCTGCTGCATATATGCATACATACATACAGACACGCATACTGCTCTGCTTCATATATACATACATACATACAGACATGCATACTGCTCTGCTGCATATATACATACATACAGACATGCATACTGCTCTGCTGCATATATGCATACATACATACAGACACGCATACTGCTCTGCTGCATATATACATACATACATACAGACACGCATACTGCTCTGCTGCATATATGCATACATACATACAGACACGCATACTGCTCTGCTGCATATATACATACATACAGACACACATACTGCTCTGCTGCATATGTACATACATACATACATACAGACACGCATACTGCTCTGCTGCACATATACATACATACATACAGACATGCATACTGCTCTGCTGCATATATACATACATACATACAGACACGCATACTGCTCTGCTGCACATATACATACATACAGACACGCATACTGCTCTGCTGCATATATGCATACATACATACAGAAACGCATACTGCTCTGCTGCATATATACATACATACAGACATGCATACTGCTCTGCTGCATATATACATACATACATACAGACACGCATACTGCTCTGCTGCATATATGCATACATACATACAGACACGCATACTGCTCTGCTGCATATATACATACATACATACAGACACGCATACTGCTCTGCTGCATATATGCATACATACATACAGACACGCATACTGCTCTGCTGCATATATACATACATATATACAGACACGCATACTGCTCTGCTGCATATATGCATACATACATACAGACACGCATACTGCTCTGCTGCATATATACATACATACATACAGACACGCATACTGCTCTGCTGCATATATACATACATACATACAGACACGCATACTGCTCTGCTGCACATATACATACATACAGACACGCATACTGCTCTGCTGCATATATGCATACATACATACAGACACGCATACTGCTCTGCTGCATATATACATACATACATACAGACATGCATACTGCTCTGCTGCATATATACATACATACATACAGACACGCATACTGCTCTGCTGCATATATGCATACATACATACAGACACGCATACTGCTCTGCTGCATATATACATACATACATACAGACACGCATACTGCTCTGCTGCATATATGCATACATACATACAGACACGCATACTGCTCTGCTGCATATATACATACATACATACAGACACGCATACTGCTCTGCTTCATATATACATACATATATACAGACACGCATACTGCTCTGCTGCATATATGCATACATACATACAGACACGCATACTGCTCTGCTGCATATATACATACATACATACAGACACGCATACTGCTCTGCTGCATATATACATACATACATACAGACACGCATACTGCTCTGCTGCATATATACATACATACATACAGACACGCATACTGCTCTGCTGCATATATGCATACATACATACAGACACGCATACTGCTCTGCTGCATATATACATACATACATACAGACACGCATACTGCTCTGCTGCATATATGCATACATACATACAGACACGCATACTGCTCTGCTGCATATATACATACATACATACAGACACGCATACTGCTCTGCTGCATATATACATACATATATACAGACACGCATACTGCTCTGCTGCATATATGCATACATACATACAGACACGCATACTGCTCTGCTGCATATATACATACATACATACAGACACGCATACTGCTCTGCTGCATATATACATACATACATACAGACATGCATACTGCTCTGCTGCATATATACATACATACATACAGACACGCATACTGCTCTGCTGCACATATACATACATACATACAGACACGCATACTGCTCTGCTGCATATATACATACATACATACAGACACGCATACTGCTCTGCTGCACATATACATACATACATACAGACACGCATACTGCTCTGCTGCATATATACATACATACATACAGACACGCATACTGCTCTGCTGCATATATACATACATACATACAGACACGCATACTGCTCTGCTGCATATATACATACATACATACAGACACGCATACTGCTCTGCTGCATATATGCATACATACATACAGACACGCATACTGCTCTGCTGCATATATACATACATACAGACATGCATACTGCTCTGCTGCATATATACATACATACATACAGACACGCATACTGCTCTGCTGCATATATACATACATACAGACACGCATACTGCTCTGCTGCATATATACATACATACATACAGACACGCATACTGCTCTGCTGCATATATGCATACATACATACAGACACGCATACTGCTCTGCTGCATATATACATACATACATACAGACACGCATACTGCTCTGCTGCATATATGCATACATACATACAGACACGCATACTGCTCTGCTGCATATATACTGTATATGCCGGCGTATAAGACGACTGGGCGTATAAGACGACCCCCAACTTCTGCCCTAAAAATACGGTATTCAGTATGCTTCAGTATGCTAAGAACAGGGGGCCGCACTGTGTGAGGAGGTGTTTTTTTTTACTGTCCAGTATAACCAATAGGATTAGTGCAGGGGCGGGGAAGTCACCGGGCCGAGAAAGGATGCGAGGGGAATCTGGCGTTACTGCACTAATCCTATTGGTTATACTGGACAGTGGAAAAAAAAACACCTCCTCACACAGTGCGGCCCCCTGCTATATATCCGCTATATATCCGCTGTATATGCTGTATGATATACCAGTACGGGGCCGGGCTGTGTATCGCGTTTCCATAACGACGAGGCATGAACTTCCCTGCTAGAGCGCTGACGTCAAGGCAGAGCTGCTTGCCTCTGATTGGCCAGCGCTCTGCCATTCAGCAGCAGTGACAGGAAGTTCCTCCCTCGTCGCTATGGAGGCAGAATCCAAGCGTGGAACGGAGTGGAGCGGCGCACTACAGCACCCAGGTGTATATCCGGCGTATAAGACGACCCCCCACTGTAGCCATTATTTTAAGGGGGTAAAAAGTCGTCTTATACGCCAGTATATACGGTACATACATACATACAGACACGCATATTGCTCTGCTGCATATATACATACATACATACAGACACGCATACTGCTCTGCTGCATATATGCATACATACATACAGACACGCATACTGCTCTGCTGCATATATACATACATACATACAGACACGCATACTGCTCTGCTGCATATATACATACATACATACAGACACGCATACTGCTCTGCTGCATATATACATACATACAGACACGCATACTGCTCTGCTGCATATATACATACATACATACAGACACGCATACTGCTCTGCTGCATATATACATACATACAGACACGCATACTGCTCTGCTACATATATGCATACATACATACAGACACGCATACTGCTCTGCTGCATATATACATACATATATACAGACACGCATACTGCTCTGCTGCATATATGCATACATACATACAGACACGCATACTGCTCTGCTGCATATATACATACATACATACAGACACGCATACTGCTCTGCTGCATATATACATACATACATACAGACACGCATACTGCTCTGCTGCACATATACATACATACAGACACGCATACTGCTCTGCTGCATATATGCATACATACATACAGACACGCATACTGCTCTGCTGCATATATACATACATACATACAGACATGCATACTGCTCTGCTGCATATATACATACATACATACAGACACGCATACTGCTCTGCTGCATATATACATACATACATACAGACACGCATACTGCTCTGCTGCATATATGCATACATACATACAGACACGCATACTGCTCTGCTGCATATATACATACATACATACAGACACGCATACTGCTCTGCTGCATATATGCATACATACATACAGACACGCATACTGCTCTGCTGCATATATACATACATACATACAGACACGCATACTGCTCTGCTGCATATATGCATACATACATACAGACACGCATACTGCTCTGCTGCATATATACATACATACATACAGACACGCATACTGCTCTGCTGCATATATGCATACATACATACAGACACGCATACTGCTCTGCTGCATATATACATACATACATACATACAGACACGCATACTGCTCTGCTGCATATATACATACAGACACGCATACTGCTCTGCTGCATATATACATACATACATACAGACACGCATACTGCTCTGCTGCATATATACATACATACATACAGACACGCATACTGCTCTGCTGCATATATACATACATACATACATACAGACACGCATACTGCTCTGCTGCACATATACATACATAAATACAGACACGTATACTGCTCTGCTGCATATATACATACATACATACAGACACGCATACTGCTCTGCTGCATATATGCATACATACATACAGACACGCATACTGCTCTGCTTCATATATACATACATACATACAGACATGCATACTGCTCTGCTGCATATATACATACATACAGACATGCATACTGCTCTGCTGCATATATGCATACATACATACAGACATGCATACTGCTCTGCTGCATATATGCATACATACATACAGACACGCATACTGCTCTGCT
The DNA here is from genome assembly GCF_048569485.1 of Anomaloglossus baeobatrachus. Classification (NCBI taxonomy): domain Eukaryota; kingdom Metazoa; phylum Chordata; class Amphibia; order Anura; family Aromobatidae; genus Anomaloglossus; species Anomaloglossus baeobatrachus. Next base: position 369,234,781 of record NC_134357.1, read on the forward strand.
GCATATATACATACATACATACAGACACGCATACTGCTCTGCTGCATATATGCATACATACATACAGACACGCATACTGCTCTGCTGCATATATACATACATACAGACACGCATACTGCTCTGCTGCATATGTACATACATACATACATACAGACACGCATACTGCTCTGCTGCACATATACATACATACATACAGACATGCATACTGCTCTGCTGCATATATACATACATACATACAGACACGCATACTGCTCTGCTGCACATATACATACATACAGACACGCATACTGCTCTGCTGCATATATGCATACATACATACAGACACGCATACTGCTCTGCTGCATATATACATACATACAGACATGCATACTGCTCTGCTGCATATATACATACATACATACAGACACGCATACTGCTCTGATGCATATATGCATACATACATACAGACACGCATACTGCTCTGCTGCATATATACATACATACATACAGACACGCATACTGCTCTGCTGCATATATGCATACATACATACAGACACGCATACTGCTCTGCTGCATATATACATACATATATACAGACACGCATACTGCTCTGCTGCATATATGCATACATACATACAGACACGCATACTGCTCTGCTGCATATATACATACATACATACAGACACGCATACTGCTCTGCTGCATATATACATACATACATACAGACACGCATACTGCTCTGCTGCACATATACATACATACAGACACGCATACTGCTCTGCTGCACATATGCATACATACATACAGACACGCATACTGCTCTGCTGCATATATACATACATACATACAGACATGCATACTGCTCTGCTGCATATATACATACATACATACAGACACGCATACTGCTCTGCTGCATATATGCATACATACATACAGACACGCATACTGCTCTGCTGCATATATACATACATACATACAGACACGCATACTGCTCTGCTGCATATATGCATACATACATACAGACACGCATACTGCTCTGCTGCATATATACATACATACATACAGACACGCATACTGCTCTGCTTCATATATACATACATATATACAGACACGCATACTGCTCTGCTGCATATATGCATACATACATACAGACACGCATACTGCTCTGCTGCATATATACATACATACATACAGACACGCATACTGCTCTGCTGCATATATACATACATACATACAGACACGCATACTGCTCTGCTGCATATATACATACATACATACAGACACGCATACTGCTCTGCTGCATATATGCATACATACATACAGACACGCATACTGCTCTGCTGCATATATACATACATACATACAGACACGCATACTGCTCTGCTGCATATATGCATACATACATACAGACACGCATACTGCTCTGCTGCATATATACATACATACATACAGACACGCATACTGCTCTGCTGCATATATACATACATATATACAGACACGCATACTGCTCTGCTGCATATATGCATACATACATACAGACACGCATACTGCTCTGCTGCATATATACATACATACATACAGACACGCATACTGCTCTGCTGCATATATACATACATACATACAGACACGCATACTGCTCTGCTGCATATATACATACATACATACAGACACGCATACTGCTCTGCTGCACATATACATACATACATACAGACACGCATACTGCTCTGCTGCATATATACATACATACATACAGACACGCATACTGCTCTGCTGCACATATACATACATACATACAGACACGCATACTGCTCTCTTGCATATATACATACATACATACAGACACGCATACTGCTCTGCTGCATATATACATACATACATACAGACACGCATACTGCTCTGCTGCATATATACATACATACATACAGACACGCATACTGCTCTGCTGCATATATGCATACATACATACAGACACGCATACTGCTCTGCTGCATATATACATACATACAGACATGCATACTGCTCTGCTGCATATATACATACATACATACAGACACGCATACTGCTCTGCTGCATATATACATACATACAGACACGCATACTGCTCTGCTGCATATATACATACATACATACAGACACGCATACTGCTCTGCTGCATATATGCATACATACATACAGACACGCATACTGCTCTGCTGCATATATACATACATACATACAGACACGCATACTGCTCTGCTGCATATATGCATACATACATACAGACACGCATACTGCTCTGCTGCATATATACCGTATATGCCGGCGTATAAGACGACTGGGCGTATAAGACGACCCCCAACTTCTGCCCTAAAAATACGGTATTCAGTATGCTTCAGTATGCTAAGAACAGGGGGCCGCACTGTGTGAGGAGGTGTTTTTTTTACTGTCCAGTATAACCAATAGGATTAGTGCAGGGGCGGGGAAGTCACCGGGCCGAGAAAGGATGCGAGGGGAATCTGGCGTTACTGCACTAATCCTATTGGTTATACTGGACAGTGGAAAAAAAAACACCTCCTCACACAGTGCGGCCCCCTGCTATATATCCGCTATATATCCGCTGTATATGCTGTATGATATACCAGTACGGGGCCGGGCTGTGTATCGCGTTTCCATAACGACGAGGCATGAACTTCCCTGCTAGAGCGCTGACGTCAAGGCAGAGCTGCTTGCCTCTGATTGGCCAGCGCTCTGCCATTCAGCAGCAGTGACAGGAAGTTCCTCCCTCGTCGCTATGGAGGCAGAATCCAAGCGTGGAACGGAGTGGAGCGGCGCACTACAGCACCCAGGTGTATATCCGGCGTATAAGACGACCCCCCACTGTAGCCATTATTTTAAGGGGGTAAAAAGTCGTCTTATACGCCAGTATATACGGTACATACATACATACAGACACGCATATTGCTCTGCTGCATATATACATACATACATACAGACACGCATACTGCTCTGCTGCATATATGCATACATACATACAGACACGCATACTGCTCTGCTGCATATATACATACATACATACAGACACGCATACTGCTCTGCTGCATATATACATACATACATACAGACACGCATACTGCTCTGCTGCATATATACATACATACAGACACGCATACTGCTCTGCTGCATATATACATACATACATACAGACACGCATACTGCTCTGCTGCATATATACATACATACAGACACGCATACTGCTCTGCTACATATATGCATACATACATACAGACACGCATACTGCTCTGCTGCATATATACATACATACATACAGACACGCATACAGCTCTGCTGCATATATGCATACATACATACAGACACGCATACTGCTCTGCTGCATATATACATACATACATACAGACACGCATACTGCTCTGCTGCATATATACATACATACAGACACGCATACTGCTCTGCTGCATATATACATACATACATACAGACACGCATACTGCTCTGCTGCATATATACATACATACATACAGACACGCATACTGCTCTGCTGCATATATACATACATACATACAGACATGCATACTGCTCTGCTGCATATATACATACATACATACAGACAGACACGCATACTGCTCTGCTGCACATATACATACATACATACAGACACGCATACTGCTCTGCTGCATATATACATACATACATACAGACACGCATACTGCTCTGCTGCATATATACATACATACATACAGACACGCATACTCCTCTGCTGCATATATGCATACATACATACAGACACGCATACAGCTCTGCTGCATATATGCATACATACATACAGACACGCATACTGCTCTGCTGCATATATACATACATACATACAGACACGCATACTGCTCTGCTGCATATATACATACATACAGACACGCATACTGCTCTGCTGCATATATACATACATACATACAGACACGCATACTGCTCTGCTGCATATATACATACATACATACAGACACGCATACTGCTCTGCTGCATATATACATACATACATACAGACATGCATACTGCTCTGCTGCATATATACATACATACATACAGACAGACACGCATACTGCTCTGCTGCACATATACATACATACATACAGACACGCATACTGCTCTGCTGCATATATACATACATACATACAGACACGCATACTGCTCTGCTGCATATATACATACATACATACAGACACGCATACTGCTCTGCTGCATATATACATACATACATACAGACACGCATACTGCTCTGCTGCATATATACATACATACATACAGACACGCATACTGCTCTGCTGCATATATACATACATACATACAGACACGCATACTGCTCTGCTGCATATATACATACATACATACAGACACGCATACTGCTCTGCTGCATATATACATACATACATACATACAGACACGCATACTGCTCTGCTGCACATATACATACATACAGACACGCATACTGCTCTGCTGCATATATACATACATACATACAGACACGCATACTGCTCTGCTGCACATATACATACATACATACAGACACGCATACTGCTCTGCTGCATATATACATACATACATACAGACACGCATACTGCTCTGCTGCATATATACATACATACAGACAGACACACACCTTGCTCTGCGGGGCCCACACACGCGGCTCCGGGGGCCACACACGCACGGGGGGACAGGGAGGGAGTGATGTCCCACATACTGATCAGGTCACGGTGCAGATGGGGCCCACACAGCGCTGGAGGGAAGCGATGTGCTGGGGGTCGCTGGCTGGCACTGTGACTCCTTCATCTGTGGGACCGAGCAGGACGCCGGGCGGTAGCTCCGCCCACAGATGATGCTCAATGCAGGAGAACACAGTGAAAGCTGTGGTCTGCGGGCCTTAAAGGGCCGGCAGCCACAGTTTCCAGTGACAAGGACTGTGGTCCCCGGATTTCGGCCCGGGGGCAGCAGAACTGACAAGGCCGAGTGGGCCCCCCCAGCTCTCCAGGGCCCCGGCATTTGCCCGGGTATGCCGCGTGCTGATGCCGGCCCTGGCAGCAGTGCTGGGCCCATAAGACCAGGTGAGTGGGCGCGGTCCGACCCTATACAGAAGCATGAACCAGACACATGAGACTGGGGACAGGACACAGGAGAGCACGAGCGGGAGCGGCAGCCGTGACCGGTGGACACGTGGACCGGATCAGTGGGTAAGGAGTGGTGCCGTGCAGGTGCGACCGGATCAGTGGGTAAGGAGTGGTGCCGAGGCATCGGGAGCGTGACATGTATACGGTCCGTATGTCATCTGTTTGTCATCCGTGTGCCTTCCGTTTTTTTGGCGTACTGCCAAAAAACTGAAGGAGGAAAAATACATAAATTTACCCAGGATCCATAGCTTCAACCTACATGAGGCGGTCACATGTTCACTCCAGTGCCATTTTCTACTGTTTTTCACAGCGTAGAGTGCTCTGGTGATTTTCCTGTGCTTGTGCACTTCATATCAGTCTTTTCTGTCATTATAATGGGGTAAAGACATATAATGTCCCACTCTCCTGCATTTTGTAATTTTGCACCCTTTAGTACCTTTCATGTGGCACTAAGGGGTGCTTAGCCTTGTATTTACCAAAATAAATAAATAAATTTTAAAAAAAAATGACGTGGGATTCCTCCTATTTTTGTAGCCAGCTAGGGTAAAGCAGACGGTTGCAGCCTGCAGACCACAGCTGGCAGCTTCACCTTGGCTGGTAATCCAAAACTGAGGGCACCCCACGCTGTTATTTTAAATTAAATAAATAATTAAAAAAAAAAAAAAACACGTAGGGGTCCCCTCAAAATTGGACCACCAGCCAAGGTAAAGCAGACAGCTGGGGTCTGATATTCTCAGACTAGGGAGGTCCACTGTTATTGAACACTCCCTAGCCTAAAAATAGCAGGCCGCAGCCGCCCCAGAAGTGGCGCATCCATTAGATGCGCCAATGCTGGAGCTTCACCCCAGCTCATCCCGTGCCCTGGTGCGGTGGCAAACGGGGTAATATATGGGGTTAATACCAGATGTGTAATGTCACCTGGCATCAAGCCCTGGGGTTGGTGAGGTCAGGCGTCTATCAGATACCCGACATCACCAACCCAGTCAGTAATAAAAAAAAAAAACGACAAACACATTTTTATTTGAAAAAACACATTGCCTCTTTCACCAATTTATTAGAAAGAAAAACAAATCCAGGTCTGCTGTAATCCAAGCGGTTCCCATGACGATCCACACTGTCCCAGTCAATGAAGAACAGAATGTTCCCCATTGGCTGGGAGAGCAATGCAGTGACCTGAGCTAACATCAGAAGGTCAGCCCAGGTCACTGCAGGGCATGACAAGTGCTGCTGTCAGGAGCGAGGTACATTACCTGCGCTGATCTGCACTGCTGATACTGCACACTGACTTCAATCACCTTCACAGCCAAGTATCGCGAGCGGCCTGTGACGTCACCGCTAGTGACAGTCTCGGGCCGCAGTGACACATGTGAAGCAGCAGCCATGAAGGACAGTGTCAGCGCTGAGGTCGGGAGGGCAGGACTTCATCACTGCAGGTAAGCCGAGCGGGGTCATGTGTGCGGTGCGAGGTGGGCAGAGCCTAGCGAGGTAATGTGTGCGGGTGCGAGGTGGGCGGAGCCTAGCGGGGTAATATGTGCGGTGCGAGGTGGGCGGAGCCTAGCGGGGCCATGTGCGCGAAATGAGGTGGGCGGAGCCTAGCGGGGCCATGTGTGTGGTGTGAGGTGGGCGGAGCCTAGCGGGGTAATGTGTGCGGGTGCGAGGTGGGCGGAGCCAAGCGGGGCCATGTGTGCGGTGCAAGGTGGGCAGAGCCTAGCGAGGTAATGTGTGCGGGTGCGAGGTGGGCGGAGCCTAGCAGGGCTATGTGTCTGGTGCGAGGTGGGTGGAGCCCAGCGGGGTAATGTGTGCGGTGCGAGGTGGGCGGAGCCCAGCGGGGTAATGTCTGCTGTGTGAGGTGGGCGGAGCCTAGCGAGGTAATGTGTGCGGGTGTGAGGTGGACGGAGCCTAGCGAGGTAATGGGTGCGAGGTGGGCGGAGCCTAGCGAGGTAATGGGTGCGGGTGCGAGGTGGGCGGAGCCTAGCGGGGCTATGTGTGCGGTTCGAGGTGCGCGGAGCCTAGCGGGAGTAATGTGTGCGGTGCGAGGTGGGCAGAGCCTAGCAAAGTAATGGGTGCGGGTGCGATGTGGGCGGAGCCTAGCGAGGTAATGGGTGCGAGGTGGCCGGAGCCTAGCGGGGTAATGTGTATGGTGTGAGGTGGGCGGAGCCTAGCGGGGCTATGTGTGCGGTGCGAGGTGGGCGGAGCCTAGCGGTGTAATGTGTGCGGGGGCGAGGTGGGCAGAGCCTAGCGAGGTAATGTGTGCGGGTGTGAGGTGGGCGAAGCCTAGCGGGGCTATGTATGCGGTGTGAGGTGGTTGGAGCCTAGCGGGGCTATGTGTTTGGTGCAAGGTGGGCGGAGCCTAGCGGGGTAATGTGTGCGGGTGCGAGGTGGGCGGAGCCTAGCGGGGTAATGTGTGTGGGTGCGAGGTGGGCAGAGCCTAGCGGGGTAATGTGTGCGGGTGCGAGGTGGGCGGAGCCAAACGGGGCAATGTGTGCGGTGCGAGGTGGGCAGAGCCTAGCGGGGTAATGTGTGCAGGTGCAAGGTGGGCGGAGCCTAGCGAGGTAATGTGTGCGGGTGCAAGGTGGGCGGAGCCTAGCGGGGCTATGTGTGTGGGCGGCGGAGTGCGAAGTGGGTGGAGCCTAGCGGGGCCATGTGGCGCTGAGGACGTCAGTGCCGGGGACTGCATGGCTGGGGACAGGTGAGTGTGTGTGTGTGTGTGTGAGTGTGTGTGTACATGCTGAGTTCAGGAGGGAGCGAGCTGAGCGGGGAAGTGTTGGCTCCCTGCACGCGTAACCAGGGTAAATATTGGGTTACTAACCAAAGCGCTTTGCTTGGATACCCGATGTTTATCTTGGTTACCAGCTTCTGGCAGGCTGCCAGCGATGGCTCCCTGCACACTGTAGCTGTAAAAAGCCCTGCTTTTGGTGATAGAACCGTTCTCGAACGTAACTCGAACTGTCGAGCTTTTAGCAAAAAGCTCGAGTTCTAGTTCGATCTAGAACACCCCCCAAAATCACTCGAACCGCGAACTGGCGAACCTCGAACTGCGCTCAACTCTAATGTTAACCAAGTTACTCGTCTAGCAAAGCAAGATTTCCCCTAGGAAATCATTGCAATGCAGACAATTTGCTCCACAACTTGTTAAATGTGCCATCCTGGTCCCCTATTGTGCCATTTCACACACGCACAAACACACATATTATACTCACCTTACCTTCCGTTTCATCAGTGGCCTTCTGGAATTCGCAGGTACAGGATGTGTATCAGGTAACCATCGCGACGAGGACCTTCCGCTGCCAGAGCGCTGACGTCGAAGTCAGGAGCCGCTTTCCTCTGATTGATCAATGCACTACCTTTGAGTAGCGCCTGACAGCGGACTTTCCTCCCTTGTCGCGATGGTTACCGATACACATCCTGTAGCATCGAACTAAAAGAACTGTGAGGCCGACGATGGAATGGAAGGTAAGGTGAGCATAATATATGTGCATGCGTGCGTGTTTGTGTGTGTTTGTGCGTGTTTGTACGGAGTGTAAGAGCGGGTCAGAGCGCGGTGGATGTACGGAACCGGAAGTGTGTGCGGTGAGTATTTTGCTCGGACGGCAAAGCTTGCTCGTAAAGTGAGTTACAAATTTACAGCAAGCTTTGCTCGTTAAGCGGAATAGTCGCTAACTGGGTTACTCGTTAACCGAGGTTCCATTGTATCTGTATTATCTAATATATAAAGCTGAATGTGTGTGTGTATGTATGAATGTGTGTGTGTGTGTATGTCCGGGATTGGCATCTGCACCGTCGCAGCTACAGCCACAAAATTTTGCACACTCACACTTCTGGACCCCGAGAGCGTCATAGGCTATGTTTTGAGGGGAAATTATAACCCCACGCTTTACAGTTATTCACCAAAAAACCTGCCTCCATTAAAGCAAATGGAGCTGGGAGCCACAGTGCAGCCAGAACTTCAGAAGAATGCACAGCCACGCCCTTAAATGGAATGTTGGCGTGCCACAATGCAGCCAGGGAAAGAGACAGACACAGACAGGGAAAGAGGCAGACACAGACAGGGTAAGAAACAGACATAGACAGGGTAAGCGACAGACACAAAGAGACAGACACAGACAAAGAGACAGACTGACTGGGAAAGAGACAGACAGGGAAAGAGAGGGAAAGAGAGAGACAGGTTAAGAGACACACAGACAGGTAAAGAGACAGACACAGACAAAGAGACAGAGACAGACACAGGGAAACAGACAGACAGGGAAAGAGAGGGAAAGAGACAGACAGGGTAAGAGACAGACAAAGACAGGTAAAGAGACAAACAGACAGACACAGGGAAAGCGACAGAGGGAAAGACAGACAGGGAAAGAAAGGGAAAGTGACAGATATAGATAGACAGACAGGGAAAGAGATAGACAGGGAAAGAGATTGAGACAGATGGAGAAAGAGACAGAGACAGTCAGAGACAGAGGGAAAGACACAGACAGACAAGGAGATAGAGAGATAGAGACAGAGAGATATATACAGAGGGGGAGACAGATATAATTACATTTATATCTATTTGTTTTGTGTTTTTTGTGTGCAGAATACATTTTTGTTAATACATTCTATTTTGCTAACAGCAGTTATTAACCCGGGCGAAGCCGGGCAGTACAGCTAGTTCTGTATATAATCGGTACTGTATAACTTATCCTGTCCTGTATACTGGGTGCAAATCTTAGTACAGTATGTGTATTATTCTGTATATATACTCTGCACCCTACCACTTCTCCTATCCTGTATACTTGGTGTAATTCTCAATATCTGTATTATTTTGTATACATACATTGCAGAGTACCACTTCTCCCGTCCTGTACACTGGGTGTAATGCTCAGTATTTGTATGATTCTGTATATATACACTGAAGATCAAAATGAGAGAAAATACACACAATTTCCTAAATGTTAAGGTCATTGTGCAGTCCTATGTGATTATATCCTAACATGAGTAAACTAGCAGTATTTTAAGCTTATTTCATAAATTGAATTTATTGTAAAGCACATCTAATATACAAAGCTCAGTGTATGTGTGTGTGTGTGTATATGTGTGTATGTATGTGTGTGTGTGTGTGTGTGTATGTCCACTAAAGGAATCCGCACCGTTGCATATACAATCACGAAATTTTGCACAGACACTCCATGTGACTCAGGCAACGTCATAGACTATGTTTGGGCAGGAAAATTTAACCCCGTGCTTTCCAGTTACTCTACAAAAATCCTGCAGCCATTAAACTGAATGGAGCTGGGAGCTGCAGGCTATAAATAGCAACTGTCAGTGGTTGCTATAGGAACAAAATACACTGTTAGGCTACATGCGCACGCTGCTTCTTTTTCGTGTTCACAAAATGCAGCCAAAACTGCAGCCAAAACTGCAGCCAAAACTGCACCGTGTCAGGGAGAGCCTGGAAATGTCACAAAAAATGTAGGTGCTTTTTTGGTGCGTTTTTGCTGCTTTTTTGGCTGCAGTTTTGTCAACAATTGTTTCATGTATTTTTTCAGTTCAAACAAGCCCATAAAGCTTGTTGAATTGAAGAAAAAAAAAATTGATGTCATTTCCTTCTTCTACCTCTTCCACCTCATTCACCATTTTGGAAGCAAACTGTGTGGAATATAACAGGGAGAAAATGCCCAGCAATACTCCAGTAACGCTCCGCAGGCCATATCGAAACCTTTTATTAATTGTATTATTGATGTTATTGCGTCGTTGCAGACGCCAACAGGTAAGCATTTTCTTTAAAAATAATGTATTTTTTGATTGTTTTGATCTTTTGTGCATTAAACTTTTTTTCTGTAAAGGCAATACGGAAGAAAATGTGGATTCATCCATTAGTAATGGAACGAGAGGAGAAAGGACATTTTTATGTGTTGTATAGAGATTTACGGAGGTAAGTTAATCAGTGTATTTAACCAAATAGCCACTCTGATGTATCTAGTACCCAGTGTCTCTGTATGTCTTTTTATTATCCATAAATAGTGGTGTAGAATACTGGAGGCGTTTCCTACACAATTTATTAGCCGGTTTTATGTAAACAAAATATTTTATCACCACAAAACATCTATATATATAATTGCCTTATTCTGTCTGTCTGTCTGTCTGTCATGCTCCAAAATTGTGTCACCGTGACAGTGTCACCGTGACATGTCCTTACGGTGACACAAAGCTGATTGGCCGCTGGGCTCGCCATGGCCCCGCCCCCCCACACCGATTGGCCGCTCGCCCGGGCTGCGCCCCCACACGGATTGGCCAGCCGCTCGCCCAGCCTCCGCCCCCCCCACAGATTGGCCTCTCGCCCCGGCACCCTGCAGGCATTGGCAATTCGGCCACGCCACGCCCCGCCCCCCTCACGCAACGCACGTTAGCTCTGGCCCCGCCCACCTCCCCCCGCGCATTCCCCGAACTGACAGGGCTGTCACGGAGGTGAGTACTGTACTCCCCCCCCCTCTCCCCCCCCGCGCATTCCTGACACGGCTGTTAAGGGGGGTGAGTACTGTACTCCCCCCCCCCCCATCCCCCATCCCCCGCTCGCACGGGAGTGGTGTGGGCTCCCGTGCGAGCGGGGGACGGGATACGTTGGCATGGTTACAAGCGCATCGAGGTCCTGTAGCGGCGGAAGATCCACACGCACACACACACACACACACACATCAGCTCACACTCACTCTCACACTCACTCTCACACACACCTCACACACACATCACATCGCATCCACACACTCACAGCATCCGGCGATATCCCTTGCTTCTCGGCCTCGATACTGTGCTGTTGTGACCTTCCAGGACCTGACGGAGGATCACATGGCCAGAAGCATGTGGTATCTCCGGATGTTGTGACTGTGAGCGCGTATGTGCGATATCGTCAGTGTCTGTGTGTGTGAGTGTATGCGATCGGGTGTGTGTGTGTTGGGATCGGGTGTGTGTGAGTGGATGCGATCGTGTGTGTGAGTGGATGCGATCGTGTGTGTGAGTGGATGCGATCGTGTGTGTGAGTGTCGGGATCGGGTGTGTGTGAGTGTATGCGATCAGGTGTGTGAGTGGATGCGATCGTGTGTGTGAGTGTCGCAAGAGGAGCACGGCGTGCTGGAGGAGGCTGGGAGCAGAGAGGCTGATCTTGGGGAAGGCTGGACGGACGCTGGAGGAGAGAGGCTGATCCTGGGGAAGGCTGGGAGAGGGAGGCTGATGCTGGAGGAGGCTGGGAGCAGAGAGGCTGATCTTGGGGAAGGCTGGACGGAGGCTGGGAGGAGAGAGGCTGATCCTGGGGAAGGCTGGGAGAGGGAGGCTGATGCTGGAGGAGGCTGGGAGCAGAGAGGCTGATCTTGGGGAAGGCTGGACGGAGGCTGGGAGGAGAGAGGCTGATCCTGGGGAAGGCTGGGAGAGGGAGGCTGATGCTGGAGGAGGCTGGGAGCAGAGAGGCTGATCTTGGGGAAGGCTGGGAGAGGGAGGCTGATGCTGGGGGAGACTGGGAGGGGAAGCCTGATGCTGAAGGAGGCTGGGAGGAGGAGGCTGGGAGGAAGGAGGCTGGGAGGAGAGAGGCTGATCCAGGGGAAGGCTGGGAAGGGGAGGCTGATGCTGAGGGAGGCTGGAAGGAGAGAGGCTGATGCTGGGGGAGGCTGGAAGGAGAGAGGCTGAGGCTGGGAGGAGAGAGGCTGATGCTGGGGAAGGCTGATGCTGAGGGAGGCTGGAAGGGGAAAGCTGATGCTGGGGAAGGCTGGGAGGACGGAGGCTGGGAGGAGAGAGGCTGATCCTGGGGAAGGCTGGGAGAGGGAGGCTGATGCTGGGGGAGGCTGGAAGGAGAGAGGCTGATGCTGGGGGAGGCTGGAAGAAGAGAGGCTGATGCTGGGGGAGGCTGGGAGGAGAGAGGCTGATGCTGGGGGAGGCTGGGAAGAGAGAGGCTGATGCTGGGGAAGGCTGGGAGGAGAGAGGCTGATGCTGGGGACAGAGAGGAGAGGCTGATGCTGGGGACAGAGAGGCTGATGCTCGGGACAGAGAGGCTGATGCTGGGATGAGAGAGGCTGATGCTGGGAGAAGAGAGGCTGATGCTGGGAGAAGAGAGGCTGATGCTGGGGACAGAGAAGCTGATGCTAGGGACAGAGAGGCTGATGCTGGGGACAGAGAGGCTGATGCTGGGGACAGAGAGGCTGATGCTGGGGACAGAGAGGCTGATGCTGCGGGCAGAGAGGCTGATGCTGCGGGTAGAGAGGCTGATGCTGGCGCAGCATGGCGGATGGAGCACGTTTGGGAGTGCGCAGCATGGCGGATGGACCACGTTTGGGAGTGCGCAGCATGGCGGATGGAGCACGTTTGGGAGTGCGCAGCATGGGAGATGGAGCACGATGGGGGGTGCGCAGCATAGGGGATGGAGCACGATGGGGAGTGCGCTGCATGGGGGATGGAGCACGATGGGGAGTGCGGAGTATGGCGGATGAAGCACGTTTGGGAGTGCGCAGCATGGCGGATGGAGCACGTTTGGGAATGCGCAGGATGGGAGATGGAGCACGATGGAGGGTGCGCAGCATAGGGGATGGAGCACGTTTGGGAGTGCGCAGCATGGCGGATGGAGCACGTTTGGGAGTGCGCAGCATGGGAGATGGAGCACGATGGGGAGTGCGCAGCATGGCGGATGGAGCACGTTTGGGAGTGCGCAGCATGGGGGATGGAGCACGATGGGGAGTGCGCAGCATGGCGGATGGAGCACGTTTGGGAGTGCGCAGCATGGCGGATGGAGCACGTTTGGGAGTGCGCAGCATGGCGGATGGAGCACGTTTGGGAGTGCGCAGCATGGCGGATGGAGCACGTTTCGGAGTGCGCAGCATGGCGGATGGAGCACGTTTGGGAGTGCGCAGGATGGGAGATGGAGCATGATAGGGAGTGCGCTGCATGGGGGATGGAGCACGATGGGGAGTGCGCTGCATGGGGAATGGAGCACGATGGGAAGTGCACACCTCCCCCCAACACACACACACACACGCGCGCGCACACTGCACAACACACCACACACACACACTGGGAACCACAAACAACTGCCCTACACAGACACCCACACACAGACAACGCTGCACACACAAATATACGCACATACCACACAACACACACATTGCACAAAACATACCTCCCCCCAAAACACACCACACACACACAAACCGCGCAACACACACACACAACGCTACACACACAGCGCTCCACAAACAACGCAACACACAAATAACACTGCTCTCACCCCCATCACACCCAGACAACACCCAGAACATGTACAGCCCCTACACAAACACTTGGTAACTACACACAACAACATCTACATATATATATATATATATATATATATATATATAACAAAAATCATACATGAACTACACAATACGTAAATTCTAGAATACCCGATGCGTAGAATCGGGCCACCTTCTAGTCTATATATATAATTGCCTTATTCTGTATGTCTGTCTTGCTCCAAAATTGCGTTATTAATGACAACCGTCGCATTGTCTGCTCCGCCCGGCCCCGCCACCCGCACGCATTGGCCACTCAGCCCCACCCCCTGCACACTTTGGTAGCTCGGCCCCGCCCCCCGCACACATTGGGCGCCTATACACCTATTACAGTCCTCCCCCCCCCCCAGCACTACTCCACCTATTATAGTCCTCTCTCCCCAGGACTACTCCTCCTATTATACTCCTCTCCCCCCAGGACTACTCCTCCTATTATACTCCTCTCCCCGCAGGACTACTCCTCCTATTATACTCCTCTCCCCGCAGGACTACTCCTCCTATTATACTCCTCTCCCCCCAGGACTACTCCTCCTATTATACTCCTCTCCTCCCAGGACTACTCTTCCTATTATACTCCTCTCTCCCCATGACTACTCCTCCTTTTATACTCCTCTCTGAGTGGTGCGCAGCATGGAGGATGGAGCATGATGGGTGGTGCGCAGCATGGAAGATGAAGCACGATGGGGAGTGCGCAGCATGGGTGATGGAGCACGATGGGGGTGCACACCTCCCCTCAAAACACACACTGTCACACACGCACTGCACAACACCCACACACTGGGAACCACGAACACCGCCCTACACAGACACCCAAACACACAGACATCGCACACACACAACACCCAACACACAAACACCATGGCACACACAAATATACGCACTCACCACGAAACACACACACACACACACACACACACACTGCACAAAATATACCTCCCCAAAACACACATGCACCCACACACACACCCATACACACACAAACCGCGCAACACACACATCACCTCAGACACACAGCACTCCAAAAACAACGCAACATACACAACGCAACACAAACACCGCTCTCACACCCCCCCCACACCTAGACAACACCCAGAACATATACAGCGTCCTACACAAACACTTGGCAACTACACAACAAAAATCATACTTTAACTACACAGTAAATTCTAGAATACCCGATGCGTTAGAATCGGTCCACCATTTAGTAGTCTATAACGTTCCATGACATATATTTTTATTTAACACACAGCCTTTCTACATTACTCTCTTGATGTATCTATGTATGTGTGTATTAATATTAGGTTTTTTTTTGCGGTAGATATCCAGATAAATTCATTGGATTTTGTCGCCTTACAATTGAGGAGTTTGATCGATTGTTGCCGATGCTGTCACCTTGTCTGACATATTCAAACACGATAATGCGAAAGGCAATCTCTGCTGAGGAAAGGCTGCTCATTACCTTGCGGTAAGTATATATGAAATTGGCTTTTTACATTTATTTAAAAAAAAAAAAAAACAAACCTATGTATTAAAATACGTATGAGTAATTATGCACCTGTATTGGGTTAACATGAATTATAATACAGTATATTTGCTTATTTTATACAAATAAGACATGTAGACACCATGCATTGTATATGTTTTTGAAATTAGCCTTTTTTTCTAACTGTCTTTTCTTCTATTTTGCAGATTTTTGGCCACAGGAGAGAGCTATGCATCCCTGCACCTTCAATTTCGAGTTGGTATATCCACCATTTCCGAAATTGTGAGGTGCACATGCAGCGTGATCTGGCAGAAGTTGCAGCCCATTGTGATGCCTTCCCCAACCGAGGAGACTTGGCTGCAAGTCGCAGCAGGCTTTCAGACTGTGGCCAACTTCCCAAACTGCTTAGGTGCCGTTGATGGCAAACACGTAAGAGTTCAGCAGCCACCACATTCAGGATCACGCTTCTTTAATTATAAGAAGTATTTCTCCGTGGTCCTTATGGCGGTGGCTGATGCACATTACAAGTTTATAGCCATCGACGTTGGTGCTTATGGCAGTACAGGGGATTCTCGGGTGTTGAGAACATCACAGATTGGTCTGCAAATTCTTCAAGATTGCGGAACGCTCCCAGCCCCACGACCTTTGCCGGGTTCCACAGATCCAGTCCCCTTTGTGATGGTATCGGATGAGGCATTTCCTTTACTGCCTAACCTGCTGCGCCCATACCCACGGAGAGGACTGAATTCCCGGCGGAGGATTTTTAATTATCGGCTGAGTCGTGCACGCAGATATGTGGAGTGCACCTTCGGAATCATGACTAGTCAGTGGAGGGTATTTCACACACCTATACAGTTAGAAACAGCAACTGTTGACGCGGTTATTAAAGCATGCTGTGTTCTCCATAACTATTGTCGTGCATCCTGCTCAGAGGTAGTTGAGGAGACACAGCAGCCAGCATTACATCCTGTGATGAACGTCCATCAAGGACGGCCATCAAGCACCGCTGTATGTGTGAGAGATACCTACGCTGACTACTTCATGAGTCCTGAAGGTGCCGTGCACTGGCAATACTCCTGTGTCGGTAATGTGCAGCCTAACCAGCAGAGACCAGTGGACCACAATTGAAAAGTCTCGGTGATGTCCTAACCAGCAGAGACCAGTGGACCACAATTGAAAAGTCTCGGTGATGTCCTAACCAGCAGAGACCAGTGGACCACTTTTTTTTTTTGTTTGGTCACAACTGCATTTTTATGTTTATCACTTGGATCATATCCATCTAATTTATTGTTTGGTAGTTAAAAAAGTGTTTTAATTAATTTATGTGTCTTGTCAAAGTGGCTTACAAACATATTCACACAACAGCAACTGAAAATTCTGGAAAACAAATTTTATTTGTAGGTATAATAACCGTTAAAATAACTAAATCCCGTCAGGACCATTTTATTTGCCGCTTTCCCATTTTTATCTCCATTTTTCTTCCGAGAGACATACATTTTTTAAATTTTCAGTGAATCTGGTCATGTGAGGGATTTTTTTGTTTTTGCAGAACCAGCGGTATTTTTAAATGCAACTATGAGTTTTAACATATATTATGAAAGAAAACTGCTAACAAATTCCATATGAGGAAACATTTCCCAAACAGTGTGATAGCACTCTTGTTTTTGAGAATTTTTTTCAATTTGTTCATTATATCGTTAAACTGATGTGATGTTGTGATGCCAGAGATCTGTGTGAGATCATAGACCCTAAACATGAATGTTTACTTTTATGTAATGTGTTAAAAAAAAAAAAACATTCAGAACTTTCTCCAAAAAGGTGGCGTACATTTTGCGCCAATTTCAACTATCTGTACTGTTCTTATATTTCAAACTCTCTGGCTCATTGATGTTAATTTATTTTTTTAATTTAGGTCACATTTTTTTTAATGTTAACATTTTTGAGCTATTGCTACGTTTTGATTGCAGCAGCAGCTATGTATAAAAGGGAACCTCTCAGGTGCAAAATACACCCGGCACCACGAGCAGTTCTGGGTGCATATTGCTAATCCCTGCCTAACCGTCCCTGTATACACTGGCATAAATAAAAAGTTTTTAATAAAGATCTTTTATCGTATGCTAATGAGCGAGGGGGCTAGCACCCTGGGCGTTAGTTCCCCTGGCTAGTCACCCCCATTAGCATTTTAGTGCGTCCCTGTGGGTGACCTAACATGCTAATTAATGTGCAGCGTCACAGGATAATCTCTCACCTCTCTTCGCTGCAATTGCGTTCGAGGTGGAATTTTGGCTCACTCCGCATGAGCTGTGAGTTTGGGTCACGCGCACTATGAAGCGGGTGTATGCGTCTTGGCTTAAAAGTAAACTAGTAGTGTACGTGACCAAATCTCCGTGGTCATGTACACTGAGCGGAAATCCTCCATCAGATGTTATGGCAGTGGAGAGTTGAGTGAGATCATCCTCTGACGCTGCGCATTCATTAGCATGTTAGTACACCCACAGGGACATACTAACATGCTAATCGGGGCGACTAGCAAAGGAGCTAACGTCCAGAGGACTGGACCCCTCGCTCATTGGCATATGATAAAAGATCTTTGAAAGACTTTTTCTAAAGATCTCTATCTATTCTAGTATATACAGGGACGGTTTAGACTTGGATTAGCAATATGCACCCAGAACTGCTTGTGGTACTAGGTGCATATTACACATGACAGGTTCCCTTTACTATGACCGAAGGAAGATAATAAAACTGCCCCCGTTCGTTAAGGGTTTGATCTTGACTACATAAACAAACAAAATAACAATACCCCAAAAAATCTCTTCACAAGCTGTATAAGTCGTGTGAATAGAGACCAGGCACATTTTCTGGGATGGTGGATGGGGCAGTCATATGGGACACACTTTGTCCAGGGCTCTGGGTAACATTCGCTGCCTCACCGGCTTGGCCCTGCAGGGCTCCCGTGCTGGGTGTCATGGCTATGTAATGGTGGCTTGGTCCATACTCATAGACTTGCCGATTATAATAGTGTGGCTGTGAATATTGCATGCTGTGTGGCTGTTGTTGTGGAGGTGGTGGCTGTTGTTGTGGAGGTGGTGGCTGTTGTTGTGGAGGTGGTGGCTGCTGTTGTGGAGGTGGTCTCTGGCGTGCAATAAATACATTTTTTATGGCTGAATCAATTTCTGTACCAGTTGGATGTTCTGAAAAAGATTCAAAAGCTTCAAACATGGCGCAGCATGCTGTCATGCATGCTGCTTGTGCGCTCTTGGGCATTTCTCTAATTCTACTTGCCATACTGCATCCGAAGTGATCATACTTGTCTTCTTTGGATGTATTTTGTATCAAATGGATGGCTTGTGATGTCAACATCTTCCTCTCCGGATGGTTTGGTTTGTTTTCCTTTTCTTCTCCGGGCCAAAGGATGAAATGGGATTGAACACGCAGTAGAGGCAGCAGTGGCGGTAGAGGCAGCAGTGGTGGTAGAGGCAGCAGTGGCGGTAGAGGCAGCAGTGGCGGTAAAGGCAGCAGTGGCAGTAGAGGCAGCAGTGGCGGTAGAGGGACCAGCGACTGAAGAGGGTTCAGCAGCTGTTGAACAAATGGACATATTTTCGTGCAAACTGTCAGGATCATTTTCTGTAGAGAACTCCACACTATCTGCCGAGGCCTCCATGTTGGCGTTCTCAGGTTGTGGTATATTTCCTTCTGTCCTGTGGATAGATAAAATAAAAATGTTAAAGATAATCATTAAATATGTTTCTTTTTAAGTGGTGGTGTGAAAGCGCTAAAAACTTACGCCCTTAGTGAGCGACTAGTAAGAGTAAATGAAATCGGTCACGGACAGACCGCCATCGCTTACGAACATCCTTATCTGTAATGGAAATTGAAAAAAAATAAATTTATTGAAAACAAGTAATGTATGTCAAAACATTGTGAAAAATAAAAAAAAAATGGCTATCAAGTAGTTTACATATTTCTACAAGCAAACGTTACCAATTTGATCTTGCAAAGTTGCGTCTGCCTCATCCCACCGTGGATAGAGTTCGCGACAGATCGCAGTCCAGCATGCATGCCTTTTCAAGCGGTCGCTAAATTCAGGCAAAGAAGAATCCCATATTGGGGGCATGCTCTCAACCTACAAAAGGAAAGAGAAAATCACAGAAGATGTAGCAATGTTTCTTGCCATCAGGCGCAATCCGGAAGAAACAGGAAAAACGCATCCGGCGTCTGTTGACGCCAGATGTGTTTTTCCCCCATAGACTTCTATTAGCGCCGGATGGCCTTGCATACCATCTGGCTCTCGCCGGATCTGGCAAAATTTGCTTGTCCGGCGGCCAGATGGAACATTGAGGTGAACGTTTTTGTACCCGGCAAAAATACGGATCTGGTGCGGTGTTTTATAATGGGAGCCTATGGACGCCGGATCATATGCCGGAAGCCGGTTTCGTTTTTGGGCATGCCCAGACTGTGTGTAAATAGTATCTCTGTCAGTCAGTCTCTCCCTCCCTCCTTTATACTCATCAATCACGGGCGTGGCGCTGCATGGTTGTCACACTGCTCTGGCGGCTTCTCCTCTTTTGAAAATGCCGGCCGCTCATTATTTCATCACATTTTCCCTTATTCACCCACCCACCGGCGCCTATGATTGGTTGCATGTAATAAAAGTTCACCGCACTCTTCAAACTTTTTTCACGCAATAGTGTTTAGTTTATTTGAGGCCTGCAACTCACATCCGTTTAAAGGGAACCTGTCATCAGAAATTTGGCTTTCAACCTAAATGTTTCCCCCTCTGCAGCTCGTGGGCTGCATTCTAGTAAGGTTTCTATACTTTTTGTGCCCCCTTTTAAACCAAAATAAATACTTTATAAAACTGTACCTTTCGGTTTGAAAATCTTGTAAATCGTCCATGGGGGCGGGCCGTGTGGTGTCTGTTGCTGTATCTTACGCCGTCCCCCATGCTCCAAATCATCCCTCAGGACGCCGCCCACTGCGCCCAAGGTCCCATGCACGCCGGGACACCTGGTGACGTGGTCGCACACACGAGAGTATGGGCGGGCACTTGCGATGCAATCACAGCGCCGCCCATACTCTCATGCCTGCGACCAAGTCACTAGGTGTCCCGGCGTGCACGGGACCTCGGGCGCAGTGGGCGGCGTTCTGAGGGATGATTTGCAGCATGGGGGACGGCGTAAGATACAGCAACAGACACCACACGGCCCGCCCCCATGGACGATTTACAAGATTTTCAAACCGAAAGGTACAGTTTTATAAAGTATTTATTTTGGTTTAAAAGGGGGCACAAAAAGTATAGAAACCTTACTAGAATGCAGCCCAGGAGCTGCAGAGGGGGAAGGTTGAAAGCCAAATTTCTGATGACAGGTTCCCTTTAAAACGTGCATGTTTGGTCCGTTTCCGTACATACCGGAGATACGACCAAACGTGCACATATGTTTTTATGTTTAAAGGCACACATGCGTGTTATTTGATCTTCCGTGTGTTCGTGTGCGTCCCACGTATTTTGCTCTGTTTGGCACGAAAGCATGTTCGTTTTTGGGACGGAGCACGCACACACGGACATAATGTTAGCCTATGGGCGTCCAAATAAAACGTTCCTTGCACGGATGAGTGGTTTTGTTGTCCATGAGAAATGGTGCGTGTGTGATGCAAAATGTCGTTTATAAATGTCGGCAGACAGCAGACAGAGTAGCGGGATGAGAATGAACTCGGGTGAACTTCACCCGACTTCATTGTCATGCTGTGGCTCTGTCTGTGCCGTGTACTGATTAGCGGTCACCTGTGAAGGATTCATCGGTGACCGCTAATCCCCCGAGTGACTGAAGTTTCCCCCCCCTCTCTCATAGTCACCGATCCTCGATCACCGCCGCTGCACGGCGTTCACACTGCTCCGGCGGCTTTTTCTAATTTGAAAAAGCCGGCCGCCCATTATTCAATCTTGTATTCCCTACTTTAGCCGCCCACCGGCGCCTATGATTGGTTGCAGTGAGACACGCCCCCACCCTGAATGACAGGTGTCTCACTGCACCCAATCACAGCAGCCGGTGGATGTGTCACTATGGCACATAGAAATAAATAAATAATTAGAAAAAACGGCGTGCAGTCCCCCCCAATTTTAATGCCAGACAGATAAAGCCATACGGCTGAAGGCTGGTATTCTCAGGATGGGGAGCTCCACATTATGGGGAGCCCCCCAGCCTAACAATATCAGTCAGCAGCCGCCCAGAATAGCCGCATACATTATATGTGACAGTTCTGGGACAGTACCCGGCTCTTCCCAATTTGCCCTGGTGCGTTGGCAAATCGGGGTAATAAGGAGTTATTGGCAGCCCATAGCTGCCAATAAGTCCTAGATTAATCATGTCAGGCGTCTATGAGACACCCTCCATGATTAATCTGTAAATTACAGTAAATAAACACACACACACATGAAAAAAAATCCTTTATTAGAAATAAAAAACACAAACACATTCTGTCATCACCAATTTATTAACCCCGACAAACCCTCCATGTCCGGCGTAGTCCAGCATGCTCCAGCGTCGCATCCAGCGCTGCTGCATGCAGGTGACCGGAGAAGCAGCAGACACCGCCGCTCCGGTCACCTCCATGCAGCTAATGAAGACAGCCGCGCGATCAGCTGCTGTCACTGAGGTTACCCGCAGCCACCGCTGAATCCAGCGGTGGCCGCGATTAACCTCAGTGACAGCTCATCTGATCGCGATACTCACCTCATTTGCTGCATGGAGCAGCGAGAGGGGGAGGGGTGACTCTGTCAGCTGAAAACATTTTTTCCTCTTTCGCCGCCGCCGCTGCTGATAGTCCCATCCTCCACATCATCTCTCCTGTGCGTGCACGCTGGGGACAGCGGTACGTCGGGGAGCACGTGGAGGACGGGGACTGGCGGCAGCGGCAGCGAGAGGGATCCATCATCTCCCCTGTGCGTGCACGCTGGGGACAGCGGTACATCGGGGAGCACGTGGAGGACGGGGACTGGCGGCGGCGGCAGCGGCAGCGAGAGGGATCCATCATCTCCCCTGTGCGTGCACGCTGGGGACAGCGGTACGTCGGGGAGCACGTGGAGGACGGGGACTGGCGGCGGCGGCAGCGGCAGCGAGAGGGATCCATCATCTCCCCTGTGCGTGCACGCTGGGTACAGTGGTACGTCGGGGAACACGTGGAGGACGGGACTATCAGTGGAAATATACTTACCAATTCAATCAGCTTCCTCACATTAATCTGCATACGTTGATACCAGGTCATGTCTTCTGCACTCCAAAGTACTGCTCCTACACTATTTAGCATGGAAAATGGGGTTTCCTCTTGCCTGACCTCACTTCCTGACAAATCACCTGCGTTTTTGCTAGCAAAAACGCAGGTAAAACGCAGGTAAAATGCACCACTTTTGATAGCATGCATTTTTTCCTGCGTTTTTGATGCCCTCATTGATTTCAATGGGTGACAAATGTTGACAAAAACGCAGGAAAGAATGAACATGGTGCATTTTTTTTGTCACAAACTTTTGACAAAAAAAACGCTGACAAATAAACTGCAGTGTGCGCATGACAAATCTGACTTCTCATAGACTTTGCAGAAAGCCATGGAACCCATAGGGTGGAGGGGCGACATGACTAGAGGGAAGGGAAGGAGTGATGGGGTTAATGGAAACAGGAATGGTTTGTTTATAAGGCAGAATAAAAGGGATTGGTGGGTAGGAGAAGTTCCCTGGAGGAAGAGGTGGGACAGTTGAGGGGTGTAAGTAAAGGACTTTGACTTACCCCCTCTCTCTTGACTTCCGGATATGGAACGATCCCCGCCCACCCTCCCTTATGTTTAATACCGAGGGGAATTTTGTCTGGGTTGTTTCTTTGTCACAGCAGCGGGGGGTAGGTCTGGTCCAGAGGCGGTTGAAGGCAATGGTAACTGGACAGAGAGACACCATCTTGGTATGGTGGCTCCAGGTTCCGGGATGTTGCAGGCACGGGGTTCTGCAAAGTTGGAGGGTTAATCCGTAGGTGATTAATACCTCATCTCTGGGTCGGTGTGTTGCGGCCAGGGATACTGGGGTGAGAAGTGGTTCCTGGACTGGGCCTACTCAGGGTTGTATATTTACTGTATTGGTTACTGTGTTACCTATTGTTATTTGTTGGGGTCGCCCGTTGGACGGCGCCCCCTTGTGTTAGTATGTAAATAATAGGTAATAAAGGCTGCTGTGGCCAATTTTAAACCAAGTCACATGCAGTTCGTGTATTATTTACAGATAGTATTGGTGGGTAACACACATACAGCACGACTGGAGAATCCTTCCTCAATGGTCATGGGAAGTCAGATGTCAGAAAGTTCTGCTGACAAAACTGCAGCCAAAAAAGCAGCAAAAAAGCAGGAAAAAAAGCAGCGTGCGCATGTAGCCTTAGTATACGAAGCTTATGTGTGGTAAAAAGATGTCAGTTGTGAGACAGATAGAGAGAGACAGGGACACAGAGAGACAGACGGGGAAAGAGACAGACGGGGAAAGAGACAGCCGGGCAAAGAGACAGCCGGGCAAAGAGACAGCCGGGCAAAGAGACAGCCGGGCAAAGAGACAGCCGGGCAAAGAGACAGCCTTGAAAAGAGACAGCCGGGCAAAGAGACAGAGCTGGAAAGAGACAGATGGGCAAAGAGACAGCCGGGCAAAGAGACAGCCTTGAAAAGAGACAGCCGGGCAAAGAGACAGACCTAGAAAGAGACAGACCGGGAAAGAGACAGCCCTGGAAAGAGACAGCCCTGAAGAGAGACAGCCCTGGAGAGAGACAGACCTAGAAAGAGACAGCCCTAGAAAGAGACAGCCCTGGAAAGAGAGACAGCCCTGGAAAGAGACAGCCCTGGAAAGAGACAGCCCCGGAAAGAGACAGACCAGGAAAGAAACAGTCCGGGAAAGAGACAGACCTAGAAACAGTCAGCTGGGCAAAAAGACAGCCGGACAAAGAGACAGATGGGCAAAGAGACAGACGGGCAAAGAAACAGACGGGCAAAGAGAGGGAGAAAGACAGACAGATTGAGACAGAGAGACTGATGTAAATACAGACATAGAGATAGAAACAGACAGACAAGGAAAGAGACAGACAGACAGCGACACACAGACAGAGACTGGGAGAGAGACAGAGAGACAGTTACTATCCCGGGCAACGCCTGGGTACTACAGCTAGTAATAAAATATAAATGAGATAAATGTAAAAGAACACTGATCAAAATTAGAAAACACTTTCAGATACATGCAAGTTGTTGGTGTTAATCTGGCACCTGGTGCTATTTTCCTTAATTATCTGACAAACCATATTTAAATGGCAGCCGAACTTTCCAGTTTGCACTGACTTTGCAAAAATGGTGAGCAATTCCAAAGTGACTAATACACTCTGGCAGCAGGTTGTCCAGATAAAGGCCAAAGGGGTGACCCTATCAGCCATAGCAAGAGAAGTTGGTCATTCCAAGTCTGTGATTTCGAGAATATTGCTTCTTTACAACATCACAAACCCTTTCAAGTCCCCCAATAAGGCTGGTCGCCCTCGAAAGATAAATGCAAGAGAGGACAAGATAATTTGGAAACTCTCTATGGGTAATCATTTCAACACTCCAGCTGGAATCACTCCACAGTTCAGCACTGAACAAGCTAAGGATCTGTCTCGTCATACAGTGTCATGACGTTTAAGAGCATTTGGACTAAAAGCCCACTCTGCAGTGACCAAACCTCTCATTAGCAGAAACAATCAAAAGGTTAGACTCACTTTTGGTGAGGAGCATGTTGAGTTGACAGAGGAAAAGTGGTCCACAGTTCATTTTAGTGATGAAAGTGTCGCGGGCGGGGAGGAGGGTGTCAGCACACCGCGCTCACCCCTTCTGCTCGGGTCCGGCAGCTGCTCCTGGTGGCTCGAGCTGTGGGCCGGATCCCGGGGTTTCTCGAGCGACACTCCTCGCCCGTGAGTGAAAGGGGGTGTTTGTTGGGTGTGGGGATTGTTATAGTTCGTGACGCCACCCACGGTTGTGGTGATTGCACCACCGCTGCTCAGTGTGGGGGTCCCGGGGATGGTGATGCGGAGCAGCCAGGTGTTGTGTTGCCCCTCCGTGGGTAGGGGTTGGTGATCCCGGGGCCCGGTGATGAGATGTAGAGTGTAGGGCCTGGAGGGCGCAGGGACGCGGGGGCAGCGCTGTGCCTTGCGGCACTATGGTACTCACTCAGCCTGACACACGGACACAGTTTGTACGGTAAACCAACGGCTGGTAGGACGGTCCCACAGACGGCTGCACCTGCACTCCCGGTAGGTGACGGTGATGTCCCTCTTCCTTGCACCTGTGTTGACTGATGGTAGCGGTGGATTCCCTCCGGTTACCCGCTCCCCGGCTGCAATCTGGGCCGGAGGAGCTCTACACTTTGCCCGCAGGCGCTGGCCCTGAGAAACTTGTGCCGTGGAGGTGGCGGTGTCTCTCCAATACGGGTTGGGCTGTTGCCTTCAATCGGGACTTGGTTGTTGGGGGATCTGCGTCCCCGTCACTGACGGATTTGGCAAATCTGGCGACTCCTAGCCTTGCCGGGGTCCGAGAGGCCCCTGCCCTGGTGCTGACTGTCCTTCGGAACACTGCTCCAGACCACCGGGCACACAGCCAACGGGGTCCTTCCAGGAACTTCCAAACGGTCCCCCTCCAGACAGTCACCGCCGTTGCTGACCTTGCTGTTCTGGCCCTCACAAAGCTGGACCCTTCAGGCTGTCTTTCTCTTCTGTTACTTTACTTGCTTTCCTCCTTTACTACTTTCCTTCCTTCACTTTCACTTAGTTGTTTACTTTAGCCCTGTCTAGACTACTCCTCCACTCCTTCCACTTCCTCCTCCCTGACTAGACTGCCTGGTTTCTTCCTGCCTCCAGTGTTGTGAGCTCCTCGGTGGGCGGAGCCAACCGCCTGGCCCACCCCCTGGTGGGCATCATCAACCTCTGGAGGAAGGCAACAAGGATTTGTGGTTAGCTGTGATGTGCCTACCTGGAGTGTGGGGTGTGGTGGTGGTGTGACCCGTGTCCCCTGGCTTGCCCAGGGCGACACATTCCCCCTTAGCAAAATGCAGACCGTCCGCGGGCTGCCGTCCTACACCGGTTTTATTTTTCTGTAAAAGGGGGTAACAGGGTTAAGCAAAACATAAATACATTTTTAATCAAAACTCTTCCCAAGACGGGAGGCACATTTACTTAAACGTTGCAACGGTATACGGTCACGGTTTCCGCTCTCTCCCACCCAAGCAACCTGGCCCTGATGCTGCCCCTAAAACCCAGGCAGCACCCCTTGACCCACAGTCCAGCACAAGTTACCCGAGCGGGATCTGTCCTTGCCCTCCAGAGGGTGGCCACCGGTTCCTTTGGTGGCTGGGCCCTGGCCTGCTCTGCTCAGGGCCCTCCCTCCAACCTGCCTCTCCGGAGGCGGCATTGCGGAAACGGTAACGGTACCCAACATATTTACAAGCCACTTAACGTTTGTGGTGCCCTGCAAGTTCACGGGCTTGTCCATGGATAGTTCCCATGCAAACAAACTTTAAACGGTCCCCACGGGGACAACGGTGCCGGCTCCAGCCGGTTGCAAATCACAAGGCAATCAGGTGAAATACTCGGTATCATTTTCATTTATCATTCTTTCAACAACTTTTTCAAAACTTTTTCAAACAAACTGCAACACTCTTACATTTGCGGACCCCTTTCATTCATAGAACGGTCTCCCTGTACCTAAGTGGGGGTCTACCTAGGTTGGAACGGGTGGACCTTCGGGGCACGGTGTCAGTGGTGCTAGACAGTGGGGTAGAGGGAACAATCGGTTCCTCCTCCCTGCTATAGTGTGGAGCAGGCGGAGGTGCAGGGGGGCTGGGTACAGGTTCATCCCTGGGCACCGGCACTGGTTCTGGCTCACGGTTGACCGCTTCCACTACTTCTTCATCCACGGGTTGTGGGAACAGTATCACTGGAAGAATCACCGCGCCATCCTGTGTAGGCCAGTCTGCTGGGAAGTCACCCATTACAGTGTGGATTACCTCTGCTGCCTTCTCCACTGGTGGAGGAACCGGTACTTCAGCCTCTGCCTTCAGCGTTGGGGGGCATTTTTTTAGATGGTCCCGGGAAACTGTGGCTAGGGTGTCCCCTTGGTCACGACTGATCTGGTAAGTCTTCCCGTCTCCCCATTCTGTGGGTTGTATGACATAAGGGACTTGCTCCCACTGATCATCCAGCTTGTGGGTTTTCCTCTTCCGTTTCAGCACCACATCCCCTGGCTGGAAAGGACCTGCGGGCGCCTTCTGGTTGAACCGGTGCTCCTGCTGCTCTCGACTTCGACTGAGGTTTTTCTCCACATACTCCTGGATTTGCCGGTACTGTGCCCTCCTCCGACTTTCCCACTCTGCCGTTGAGGGGAGTGCTTCCGGGGCTTCCAACCCCATCTCCAGATCCACCGGCAGGCGGCCAGGCCGAGCCCTCATCAGATACGCTGGGGTGCACTTCGTCGAGCTGGACGGGATATTATTATACATGTCGACCAAGTCAGGTAGCTTTTCCGGCCACATGTTCCGTTCTTCCAGCGGTAGGGTCTTGAGGAGCCCCAGGACCAAGTGATTCATTTTCTCGCACATGCCGTTGGTTTGGGCATGGTACGGAGTGGTCCAGATCTTCTTGCAGCCGTACAACTGGCAGAATTCGTGAAACACCTCTGCTTCAAAAGCCGGGCCTTGGTCAGTCAGCACCTTCTCGGGGTACCCATGGGGTCGGCAGAAATAAGCCTGGAACGCTCGAGCAGCGGTTCGACCAGTTAGGTCCTTAACGGGGACTACCACCATAAATCTTGAGTAGTGGTCTACCATGGTCAATGCGTAGGTGTACCCACTTCGGCTAGGGGTGAGCTTGACATGGTCCAGGGCGACCAGCTCCAGCGGCTGATGGGTGACTATGGGATGTAACGGTGCCCTCTGGCTAGTCTCGTCCTTTCTCCTCAGTGTACAAGGACCACACTCTCGACACCAGGCTTCCACCGATTCACGCATCCCACTCCAATAGAACCGCTCCCTCAACAGCATCTCCAGCTTCTTCCACCCGAAGTGGCCAGCACCATCATGGTATGCCCGCAGGACAGTAGCGACCTCAGCTTGAGGAACGATCAACTGGCATATCTTCTCATGGGTCTTCGGGTTGATCAGCTCACGGTACAGCCGCCCTTGGTGTAGGTAAAGCCGTTTTCGTTCTTTCCACAAGCGTTGAGCTTCGGCTGGAGCGGCAGGGTCTATTCCCATAGCACCTTGTTCCACCAGAGTCTTGACAAGGCGGACAGCCGGCGCTTGATCCTGGGCGTCCTGCCACTCTTGACTGGGCCGCGGGTCCAGATCCACTCTTTGCTGACAGACTTGTACCCTCTCAGGAGGCAGCTGGTGAAACGCAGGCAACTCGATCTCCTCGAGGTCGTCATCCTCGCACCCCTCTTCTGACAAATGGGGCATCCGGGAGAGTGCATCAGCATTTATGTTGACACGACCAGCTCGGTACTTTATGGTGAAATCATAGTTGGCTAGCCGGGCTACCCACCGCTGCTCCAGCGCGCCCAACTTGGCCGTGTTCAGGTGAGTCAGCGGGTTGTTGTCCGTAAACGCTGTGAATTTGGCTGCCGCCAAGTAGTGGCGGAACCGCTCCGTGATAGCCCACACCAACGCCAATAGCTCAAGCTTGAAGGAGCTATAGTTCTCAGGGTTCCTTTCGGTCGGCCGGAGTTTTCGGCTAGCGTAGGCAATCACCTTCTCCTTTCCATCCTGGACCTGGGATAGGACCGCTCCTAGCCCCACATTACTGGCGTCCGTGTGGAGGATGAACGGGCTCCCATAGTCAAGGTACGCCAGGACCTCTTCTCCGGTCAAGGCCGCCTTCAACTGGCAAAAGGACTCCTCATGCTTGTCCTCCCACGACAGTGGGGCCCCAATGGGTCTACCACCTTTGGTCTGTCCCACGAGGAGATCTTGCATGGGGGCAGCCATCCTCGTGTATCCCTTTATAAAGCGCCGATAGTACCCCACCAGACCCAGGAACTGCCTTACTTCCCTCACTGTAGTTGGCCTCGGCCAGCTCTGGATGGCAGTAATCTTCTCAGGGTCGGGGGCGACACCATCCGCACTCACCACATGCCCTAGATACTGCACTCTGGGTTTCAGCAGGTGGCATTTTGAGGGCTTCAACTTCATCCCGTACTGGGCAAGGGACGCGAACACCTCGGCCAGGTGCTCCAGATGGGCTTCATACGTCTGGGAATAAACAATCACATCATCCAAATACAGCAGGACGGTCTCGAAGTTTAAATGTCCCAGACAGCACTCCATCAACCGTTGGAAGGTCCCAGGGGCATTGCACAGCCCAAACGGCATGCTATTGAATTCGCAGAGTCTCATCGGGGTGGTGAAGGCGGTCTTCTCCCGGTCCTCTGGGGCCACGGCCACTTGCCAGTATCCGCTGGTGAGGTCAAGGGTCGAGAAGTAGTTTGCGGTTCTCAGTGCAGCCAAAGACTCTTCAATACGAGGTAAGGGATAGGCATCTTTATGGGTTATCTGGTTGATCTTCCGGTAGTCCACACACATCCGCATGGTACCATCCTTCTTCTTGACCAGTACCAACGGAGCGGCCCAGGGACTACAGCTGTCCTGAATAACCCCTGCCTCCTTCATATTCCTCAACATATCTTTGGCACACTGGTAATGTGCAGGGGGAATAGGTCTATACCTCTCTTTGATAGGGGGATGTTCACCTGTGGGAATGTGGTGTTGAACCCCCTTGATCCGCCCAAAGTCTAGGGGGTGCTTACTGAAAACCTGTTCGTACTCCTGCACCACCCTGTGTACCCCGGCCCTGTGATGTGTAGGGGTATCATCAGTGCCTACATGTAGCTGTTGGTGCCACTCCTTTGTATCCCCCTGGGATGGGGAAGTGTTGGGGGAAGGTGGAAGTGTGGATGGACTGGCTTCATGGATAGTGTGAGGGTCCAGGGTGAGCAGCTTGGCAATGGTGGCATACCGGGGGAGCCTGACTTCTTCCTCCCCACAGTTCAACACTCTCACGGGCACTCTCCCTTTCTTCACATCTACCACCCCTCGGGCGGCCACTACAGTGGGCCAGTGTTCGGAGGGCATGGGCTCCATCATCGCAGGGTAGTCACGCCCCTGAGGCCCTACTGCTGCCCTACACCAGATCATCATCTCACTCCTAGGGGGCACAGTCAATGGAGCAACATCCATCACTCTCACTCCACCAATCTCCCCTCCTGTTGAGCTTACATGCTGGCGGTACATCAGGGCGCGGATCTCACGCTGCACAGCCCTCTGCCGGCTCCCCGCCGCGGTGGCGGCTAGCTGTTGCAATAGGTTCAACACATCAGCCATGCAGTGTTCCATCACATTGGTTCCCAGCACTATTTTCGGGTTATGATCACTGGGTTCATTCATGATCACAATCATACCCTGGTGTTGCAGTTCAGCTTGCCCCACTGTCATAGCCACTTGTTTATACCCCACCTGGGTCAATGGAAGTCCATTAGCGGCAATCAAATTTATACTATCGTCTGGAGGCGCCAGCTCGTCTGTGGCCCAATACTGCCGATACAACGTGTACGGTATGGTAGTTACCTGTGATCCAGTGTCCAAGAGAGCCATCACTGGTATGCCGTCCACAGCCACGGGGATGATAGGGCGGGCCCCGACATATCGGTCTCGCCAGTCCGGGGGGCCACGGTGTTCTACTCCTGAGGATTGGCCCGGGGCCCCAGGGGTTGCTCGTTTAACGGGCACTGTCGGTAATAATGGCCCGGCTTACGGCACTTGTAGCAGATTGGGGGTCTGCTCCGCGGGTTGTTAGCGCTTCTCCGCTGCATCCAGGGAACATCTTCGGGACTGTCAGCAAGCTGTATCTGCGCTGGAGGCTGAGATCTAGTCAGAGGTTGTAGCGCAGCAAGGATCTTGGCAAGGTCTCCGTCCAGGCGACGGACCTGGGCTGCTAGTTCTTCCACTGTGCTGCCCGAGGCTGCAGGTATTAAGGATGTTGGTTTGGCTGGGGCCGCCACCACGGGAGCTGTCTCGACGGGCCACGGGACGGGTTCCAGGACTTCAGCAGCCGGGGGCTGTAGTGCCTTGATAGCCCGCTCCTTTAACACAGCAAAGTCCACATCAGGGTGTTCCAGGGCCCACAGCCGGAGTTGTTTACGATCCTCAGGGGACCTCATCCCCTGCGCAAATTGCTCCACTAACATCTTGTTGCTATCCGCCTCATTAATAGAGCTCACCCGCTTCAGCGTGCGGAGGGCGGTCTGCAGACGTAGAGCATAGTCCCGAATGCTATCCCCAGCTCGTTGCCGGCACTGGTAAAACTGCATCCTCAGCTCCGCTTCAGTCCGGGTCTCGAAGGCAGTCTGTAGCTTCTCGAAGATAGTGGCTACAGAGAGCCGGTCCCCCTCGGCCCAGGTCTCCGCTTCCTGCTCCGCCGCACCGGTTAACTGGCCTAGCACTATCGCTGCACGTTGCTTATCAGTCAGGGGGTACAGCTCTAGCAACGGGTTAAGCTTTTTCCGGAAGGCCTGTAGGGCATCCGGTTTCCCGTCATACCGCGGTAGCCAGGCAGCTCCGGGCGCATAGGGCAAGGAAAACGGCATGACCTGAGCAAGCGCGGGGGCCGCGGCACCCCCCGCCGGTACGACCGGGACCTGGGCAGGCCCATTCCCATCCGCGGGTGCCGCTGCGGCTGCGACCACCGCTCCTCCAGCGGCTCCGTTGGGCGCAGACATCTTGTTTCCGTCCCCCTTAGCTCTTTCCGGCCCCTCCTCTCTCGGGGCGGGGTTTTGGCCTTCGCGCCTCTACTGCTCGAGAAGACGCTCGAGCGGGAACTTTTCGCGCCAAAGATGGCGGCTTCTGAAATTTTTCTGCCGGATGCCTCCGGCGGTAACAAGGCGCACCTCTACCTGACGGCAGAGCGGTAAGATCCTGTTCGTGACGCCAAGTTGTCGCGGGCGGGGAGGAGGGTGTCAGCACACCGCGCTCACCCCTTCTGCTCGGGTCCGGCAGCTGCTCCTGGTGGCTCGAGCTGTGGGCCGGATCCCGGGGTTTCTCGAGCGACACTCCTCGCCCGTGAGTGAAAGGGGGTGTTTGTTGGGTGTGGGGATTGTTATAGTTCGTGACGCCACCCACGGTTGTGGTGATTGCACCACCGCTGCTCAGTGTGGGGGCCCCGGGGATGGTGATGCGGAGCAGCCAGGTGTTGTGTTGCCCCTCCGTGGGTAGGGGTTGGTGATCCCGGGGCCCGGTGATGAGATGTAGAGTGTAGGGCCTGGAGGGCGCAGGGACGCGGGGGCAGCGCTGTGCCTTGCGGCACTATGGTACTCACTCAGCCTGACACACGGACACAGTTTGTACGGTAAACCAACGGCTGGTAGGACGGTCCCACAGACGGCTGCACCTGCACTCCCGGTAGGTGACGGTGATGTCCCTCTTCCTTGCACCTGTGTTGACTGATGGTAGCGGTGGATTCCCTCCGGTTACCCGCTCCCCGGCTGCAATCTGGGCCGGAGGAGCTCTACACTTTGCCCGCAGGCGCTGGCCCTGAGAAACTTGTGCCGTGGCGGTGGCGGTGTCTCTCCAATACGGGTTGGGCTGTTGCCTTCAATCGGGACTTGGTTGTTGGGGGATCTGCGTCCCCGTCACTGACGGATTTGGCAAATCTGGCGACTCCTAGCCTTGCCGGGGTCCGAGAGGCCCCTGCCCTGGTGCTGACTGTCCTTCGGAACACTGCTCCAGACCACCGGGCACACAGCCAACGGGGTCCTTCCAGGAACTTCCAAACGGTCCCCCTCCAGACAGTCACCGCCGTTGCTGACCTTGCTGTTCTGGCCCTCACAAAGCTGGACCCTTCAGGCTGTCTTTCTCTTCTGTTACTTTACTTGCTTTCCTCCTTTACTACTTTCCTTCCTTCACTTTCACTTAGTTGTTTACTTTAGCCCTGTCTAGACTACTCCTCCACTCCTTCCACTTCCTCCTCCCTGACTAGACTGCCTGGTTTCTTCCTGCCTCCAGTGTTGTGAGCTCCTCGGTGGGCGGAGCCAACCGCCTGGCCCACCCCCTGGTGTGCATCATCAACCTCTGGAGGAAGGCAACAAGGATTTGTGGTTAGCTGTGATGTGCCTACCTGGAGTGTGGGGTGTGGTGGTGGTGTGACCCGTGTCCCCTGGCTTGCCCAGGGCGACACAAAAGCAAGTTTAATTTATTTGGGTCTGATGGGAAACATTATGTTCGACACACTGGGGATAGACTGAACCCGAAGTGTGTTAAGAAGTTAATGAAAGGTGGTGGAGGAAGTGTCATGATTTGGGGAATGTTTTCTGCAACAGGAGTTGGACCTCATACAGCTACATGGCAGAGTGAATGCAAGTGTGTATCAGAAGCTTCTTGAACAACATGTGATTCCTTACTTGCTTTCATCACTCAATCAGCCAGAAATTTTCATGCAGGACAATGACCCCCTGTAGCACAGCAAAAAGGGTAAAGCAGTTCCTTGAAACACAAAACATTGAAACAACCAAATGGTCAGCCCAGAGTCCTGCTCTAGCCCCAATAGAAAACTTCTGAAAAATCATTGGTGACAAAGTTCTGGCCAAGAAACCCACAAACGTCAAATAAACTGTGGCAGACTGGAAGAAGAGTGGACCAAAATCACACCAGAGCAGTGTGAGAGACTAGTGATGTCTTGTGGCTACAGATGTGCTGAAGTCATTCAAAGTAATGCCCTGTACACTTCCTACTGATTGGGTACTGTTGTTACCTTCAGAAAATGTTATAATTTTCTCTGTGCTACAGTCATTGTTGTTCTAATTATGATGATCATGTTTGGGCAAAATAAAAGTTTTATGTTGATAAACTTTGGATCTTTTGTGACATGGTGTACTCCTAAAACCCTTCAAATGTTGATCAATGTAGAATACATTATTTCAGAAAAAAGCAAAAGATAATACATTATTCTCTAATTTTGAACTCCAGTGTACATTGTACAGTACCACTTCTCCTGTCCTGTTGTTGAAGATGCCGCATTGGAATTTGGGGGGTCACTACTGGTTTATTATTTTCCAAATTCCTATGGGCATATAAAAACAAAATCTTGGAAAACATGTGTAAATGGATTATCCCAAGTTATATATTATCATGTGGTTCTGGGATAACTTGTCAATCCCTCAGAATCCCACCGCTAGAATAAGAAGACTTTATTCGTTGGGTCTCTATAATTTCAGTGTTGCCAGATTTATATGTGTTTTATGTTAGGTTATGTTAGGCTACTATCACACACTAAAAAAACACTTTACTTTTAAAAAAAAAAAACATTTTGCATTCCCATATTTTGAGAGCTATAACAATTCTGTATTTCTGCCAAAAGAACTATTTAAGTCCTTGTTTTGTGTAGGAAGAGTTAACGTTTTAATTTGGACTATTTTCTGGCACATAACATTTTTTGATTGCTTTCTATTTCAATTTTTGGGAGGCTGAAAGAACATGAAGCAATATTTCAGGAATTATTACTATTTTTTTTTATTTACCGTATTTATTTTTTTTTTTTAAAAAAAAACAAAAAAGCAAAAAATGTTCATGATGTGCTAAAAGTGATAAGACAGCTTTATTCAGGTCAGTAAGATTTTAGGGATACCACATTTATGTAATTTTTTATTTTTTGCTGCTTTTCTTCAATAAAAACAATCTTATAGATTTAATTGTTCCAGATGCAGTGATACCATATGTGTACTTTTTGGTTTATTTTTGTTTTTACATAAACATATGTATTTATTGGTATGATATTGTTATCACTTTTTTTGACAGAGCACCTTTAAGACCGTGCTCCTCGTTGAACTAAAAGTCATTATTTGACCTTGTGTTGCCATTATAATGGCAGACAACCCACAATTAAGCCGTCAGTATGCCAATCCTGTGGGTGAGGGATTCCTATCTCTCTCCTAGCCTCTTAAGTGTTGCAATTGTTATTGATCACAGCATTTATGGGGTTAAATAGCCAGGCAAGGCAGTGATGGCCGCGGCTTGGCTTTCACTTAAGCCAAGCTCCCATGTGTGCCGCCCCCGCGCCAGCAGCCAGGCTGCTCGGATCCGGGTCCGCGGTGGCTCGAGGGATCTCCAGACCCGGGGGTCAGGGTCGTGCGGCCACTCAAATAAAAGGGGGAGTATTTACATGGGACTGTTTGGTTAAAGTGCGTGACATCACCCGTGGTGTGTGGTAAGGGTGAAGTACCACCACTGCAGCTGGGAGTACCCGGTGGTGATGGAGTGGGCAGCTAGGTGTTTAACCCCTCCATAGGTAGGGGGAATGCCCCAAGACTCGGTGATGGTAGGGGAAGCCGTGGAATGTAGGTTTGGGAAGCATAGAGTAGGGAACTCATAGTTGGTAGTCGTGGTGCCGGATGAGGCTGTGCTGCTTTGGAAGGTCAGTAAACACACATAATTAAACCAAACGTTCTGGAGTACCGCTGCCGCTGAGGGGAGCCCGTCCAGGTGACCGTTCCTAATGATGTTGTTTGGTGTGTTCCAGTCTACTCCGACCCTCCGGGAGCTTCTACCCCTCAGCCCCTCTGAGGGCTGCTGCCTCGCTGTCCTGGGAGCTCCAACTCCCCAGCCTGCTCTCACCCTGAGAGCTACTTGAAAGCCCTCTGCTCTCCTTGCAGTTCTGCAGCTGCTATCTGCTCTCCTGCATACACTAGTAAATGGAGCATGCTGAGCCTTCTAGTTTTGCACCCCCTGTCTCTCCCTCCAGCATACAGTCCTGGATGGAGGATGCTGAGCCTTGCCAGATGCTGTCTGCTCTCCTGCATACAGACAGACAGCAGCTGCAGAACTACAAGGCTCAGCATACTCCATCCAGGACTGTATGCAGGAGTTTTTTGCCCCCCAAAAAATGACGTAGGCTTTGCCATATTTTTGTATGCTAGCCAGGTACAGCAGGCAGCTACGGGCTGCCCCCAACCCCCTGCTGCCTATTTGTACCCGGCTGGGAACCAAAAATATAGGGAAGCCCTTTTTTTTTTAATTATTTCACGAATTTCATTAAATAATTAAAAAAAAATGACGTGGTCTTCGCCCAATTTTTGTGTCCAGCCAGGTACAACTAGGCAGCTGGGGATTGGAATCCACAGCGCAAGGTGCCCAAGCTTTCTGGGCACCCTCGCTGCGAATTGCAGTCCGCAGCCGCCTCAGAAAATGGCGCTTTCATAGAAGCGCCATCTTCTGGCGCTGTATCCAACTCTTCTAGCTGCCCTGGTGACTGGTGGCTCGCTGGGTAATAATGGGGTTAGGGCTAGCTGTATATTATCAACTGGCCCTAAGCCCGAAATTCATCGTGTCATGCCAATATTAGACATGGCCACCATGAATTTCTAGTACAGAAAAAAAAACACAACACAGAAAAATATTTTTATTAGAAATAAAACACAATACAATTAGTGACTCCATCTTTATTGAAATAAAGAACCCCCCTCCGCAGTAATCCTGGGTCAAGGGTCCCGCGCTGTCCAATCCAGATCCAATATCATCTGATCGGTTTGCTGGAAGGCAAAGCGATCAGATGATGTGTCAGGTTCAAGGGCCTGAATCACATGACACATCAGCTGATTGTATAAACGGCTTTTATACAATCAGCTGATGCATCAGTGCAAAAAAACCCAAAACTCTACACACTTCTGTGCAGACTCCTGTCCGACGGCATCAGCTGATAGTTTAGCTAGCTGGGCGGTAAAAAGACTCACCGCTCGACTTACGAGTGTCAGCTGATTCCGTCAGGTGACTGCATCAGTTGATCATCGCCAAGTCTGAGAGAGAGAGAAGAAAAAGAGCGAGAGAAGAAAGAAAGAGAGAGAGAAGAAAGAAAGAGAGAGAGAGAAGAAAGAGGGAGAGAGAAGAAAGAGAGAGAAGAAAAAGAGAGAAGAAAGAGAGAGAAGAAAGAGAGGAGAGTGAGAAGAGAGAGAGAGGAGAGAGAGGAGAGAGAGAGGAGAGAGAGAGAAGAGAGAAGTGTTGTGAATGTCAGTTATGCTTTTGCTGCTGTGAGGATCCCTCTTGTGGCCAGGAATGGTTTGGACAGAGACCAGGTGTGCTGGAGCAATGGGTGTTTCCATTGCTAACTTTCTGCCTATTTAAACTCTGGCCTCCTGGCAGGCTGAGTCGGTTATCATTGTCCTGTAGCTCTCCAGCCTTTTCATCTTGCTTCTGACCACATTTACCCCAGATAAGTGCTTGGTTCTTTCTTATGTTGTTTTTGTTCTTATCTGGGTTGTCAATTATTGTGGTTGTTTTCAGTTTATTTGCATGCAAGAATCTTCCCTCTCTGTTGCTTTGCTGGGAAGCTCCCTGCAGCTATGTTTGGATTTTGCTCCTATAAGTCCATGTGTTTGTTGCTTCTTGAATTTGTAATTGTTCCTTTTTTCTGTTCATTGGTTTGACAAGAGCGCCTGATATAGGACGGAGTGCAGATCGTGCGATCTGAGGACCTTTTTGTACTATCAGGTATTTGTTTTTTTTTTAAGGTTTTTCTCTGGCCACCATCAGCCTCTTTTCTATCCTTTCCTATTTAGTCAGTGGGGCCTCACCTTTGCTGATCCTATCATCCATCTGTGTATTGTATTTTCCTATATCGCCGTAGTCTTTGAATGTGGGGGGCCTGCTATACCTTTTGCGGGCTATTTTTGAGGCAGAGAGTTATTTATCCTTCCTTCCTTTAGGATAGCTAGTTCTCCGGCTGGGTTCGCGGTGCATAAGATGTTAGTTCACCCCTCAGCTACTTCTAGTGTTGATGGTTAGTAAGGCGATGGCGGCCAGATTAGTTGCCAATCCTCTTGTCACCTTTTGCCAATGATCTATTGTGATCTTCCATGGTTCTGGATCATAACAGTATAACCGGCCTACAATTTAAAGGGTACTCTTAAAAAAGAAAAAAAAAAAAGTCTGCTGAAATTTTTTTTTCCTTCTTTTCCTTTGGGTTCCGAGGAAGATCTTTTTCTAGCATGGATGACTTGGGTGAGCGTGTTGCTCATCTTGATGGTAAGGTTCGTCATATAGAGTCTTATCTTGCACAGATTTCCCTTCCAGAGCCTAAGGTGTACTTTGCACACTGCGACATCGCAAGCCGATACTGCGATGCTGAGCGCGATAGTCCCCGCCCCCGTCGCAGCTGCGATATCCTTGTGATAGCTGCCGTAGCGAACATTATCGCTACGGCAGCTTCACATGGACTCACCCGCTCTGCGACGTCGCTCTGGCCGGCGACCCGCCTCCTTATTAAGGGGGCGGGTCGTGCGGCGTCATAGCGACGTCACACGGCAGGCGGCCAATAGGAGCGGAGGGGCGGAGATGAGCGGGATGTAAACATCCCGCCCACCTCCTTCCTTCCGCATATCCTACGGGAGCCGTGGTGACGCCGGTAGGAGATTTTCCTCGCTCCTGCGGCTTCACACACAGCGATGTGTGCTGCCGCAGGAGCGAGGATCAACATCGGACTGTCGCGTCAGCGTAATTATGGATTACGCCGACGCTACACCAATGATACGATTACGACGCTTTTGCGCTCGTTAATCGTATCATCTAGGCTTTACACACTACGATGTCGCATGCGATGCCGGATGTGTGTCACTTTCAATTTGACCCCACCGACATCGCACCTGCGATGTCGTAGTGTGCAAAGTGCCCCTAAGATTCCTGTTCCTGAATTTTTTTCGGGAGATAGGTTCGAGATTTTTGAGCTTCAAAAATAATTGTAAATTATTTTTTGACCTGCGTCCTAAGTCCTCAGGGAATCCCGTACAGCAGGTCAAGATTGTCATCTCCTTACTGCGTGGTGACCCTCAGGACTTCTCTTTGGCGTTTGATGATCCTATTCTCAGTGATGTGGACTCCTTTTTGCAGACATTGGGATTATTATATGACGAACCCAATATTGTGGACCAAGCAGAAAGGGCCATGTTATCCTTAACTCAGGGTCTGGATTCTGCAGAAACTTTTTGTCAGAAATTTCGAAAGTGGGCGGTCCTTACCAAATAGAATGATCACGCTCTTGCGGCTCTTTTTCGGAAGGGTATTGCTGATAATGTGAAGGATGTAATGGTAGGATTTCCCATCACTTCTGGTCTTGATGCCTCTATGACTTTAGCCATTCAGATCGATAGGCAGTTACGTGAGCGCAGGAAGATAGCTGCTGATTTTGTGCCTGTGGAACAGCCTTTGGAGCCTATGGAGTGTGATAGGGTCCTCTCTAATGCAGGTCGGCAGGGGTTCAGACAGAAGAATAGACTGTGCTTCTATTGTGGAGACGCTTCTCATAATATCTCTGTCTGCCCTAAATGTGAAAGGAGATTGGCTAGTTCTGTTACTGTGGGTTCTTTGCAACCAAAGTTTCTTTTGTCTGTCACGTTGATTTGCTCATTGTCTTCATTTTCTGCACTGGACTTTGTGGACTCAGGGGCAGCACTCAATTTGATGGATTTTGGGTTTGCTAGGGATTGTGGTTTCCCCATGGTTCCTTTGCAAACTCCTATTCCTTTAAGGGGCATTGATGCTACCCCTTTGGCAGAAAATAAACCCCAATTTTGGACCCAGGTGACTATGAGAGTAGCACCAGCGCATCAGGAAACTTGTAAATTTTTAGTATTGCATAATTTACATGATACTTTGGTACTAGGATTTCCGTGGTTGCAGACCCATAATCCAGTCCTTGACTGGAGGTCCTTGTTGGTAGCTAGTTGGGGTTGTCAAGGTGTGCATCAGGACCTTTCTGTGTCGTCCACGTCTGCTCAGACTATTGATGTTCCAGCTTTCTTGTCTGATTTCCGTGATTTATTTCATGACCAGGAATCTGATTCTCTGCCCCCACACCGGGACTATGACTGTGCCATTGAGTTGGTGCCCGGTTGTAAATTTCCCAAGGGGCAAATTTTCAAATTATCTGTGCCCGAACATGATGCCATGCGTTCATACATCAGGGAATCATTGGAGAAGGGGCACATTCAGCCCTCATCTTCTGCTTTGGGTGCTAGCTTTTTCTTTGTTGCTAAGAAAGATGGGTCGTTGAAACCTTGTATTGATTACCGCCTTCTTAATAAAATCACGGTGAAATATCAGTACCCTTTGCCTCTGATGTCTGATCTTTTCTCTAGAGTGAGGAGTGCCAAATGGTTTACGAAACTGAATCTTAAGGGGGCGTACAATCTCATCTGTATTAAGGAGGGTGATGCATGGAAGATGGCTTTTAATACTCCTGAGGGCATTTTGAGTACCTAGTGATGCCTTTTGGGCTCACTAATGCCCCCTCCGTCTTCCAGGCCTTCATGAATGACATTTTTCGGGACCTTATTGGTAAATTTTTGATTGTCTATTTGGATGACATCTTGATTTTTTCTGATGATTGGGACTCTCATGTTGAGCAAGTACGGGCTGTTTTTCAGATACTCAAGGATAATGCACTGTACGTTAAGGGGTCAAAGTGCCTCTTTGGGGCGCAAAAGACTTCATTTTTGGGGCTCATTTTGTCTCCCTCTGCTATCGAAATGGACCCGGTTAAGGTTCAGGCTATTTACGACTGGGTGTAACCGACTTCTCTAAAATCCCTGCAGCAGTTTTTGGGGTTTGCGAATTTTTATCAAAAATTTATAGCCAATTTTTCTAGCATTGTAAAACCTCTGACAGATTTGACCAAGAAGGGAGCTGATCCTGAGAATTGGACCCCAGAGGCAATTGTGGACTTTCAGGAGCTTAAAAAGCGGTTCACTTCTGCCCTGGTCCTGCTGCAACCTGATGTGTCTCGCCCATTTCAAGTTGAGATAGATGCCTCAGAGATCGGAGCAGAAGCTGTTCTGTCTCAACGAGACTCTATATCGGGTAAACTTAAGCCCTATGCCTTTTTCTCTCGAAAGTTTGCTCCTTCTGAACGGAATTATGATGTGGGCAACCGGGAATTATTGGCTATGAAGTGGGCGTTTGAAGAATGGAGACATTGGTTGGAAGGGGCTAGACATCAAGTTGTGGTGCTTACGGACCACAAGAATCTTACCCATCTGGAATCTGCCAAGAGGTTGAATCCTCGGCAGGCTAGGTGGGCTTTGTTTTTTACTCTGTTTACTTTTGTGGTCTCTTTTCTGCCGGTCACCAAGAATGTTAAGGCCGATGCCCTTTCTAGGAGTTTCTGTGCTGACTCTTTGGAGGTTGCTGAGCCGTCTACTATACTGAATGATGGTGTAGTTCTCTCGGCCATTTCGCCTGATCTGCGGTTGGCACTGGTGGGATTTCAGGGGGATAAACCTGAGAGATGTCCTGCGGGAAAACTGTTTGTCCCGGACCAATGGAGAAACCGAGTTGTCTCTGAGGTTCATTGCTCTGTTTTGGCGGGTCATCCTGGCATTTTTGGTACTCGGGATCTTGTGCGCCGCTCTTTTTTGTGG
Organism: Anomaloglossus baeobatrachus; assembly: GCF_048569485.1. Lineage (NCBI taxonomy): Eukaryota > Metazoa > Chordata > Amphibia > Anura > Aromobatidae > Anomaloglossus > Anomaloglossus baeobatrachus. The sequence goes on from NC_134357.1 coordinate 369,277,161, forward strand.
CCTTCCCTGTCCCGGGATGTCCGCAGTTTTGTGCAGTGGTGTGGAGTTTGTTCTAGGTCCAAATCCTGTTGATCACGTTCTAGTGGGCTATTATTGCCTTTGCCGGTACCTAAGAGACCTTGGACGCACATCTCTATGGATTTTATTTCGGAGCTTCCCGTCTCTCAGAAAATGACTGTGATTTAGGTAATCTGTGATAGATTCTCCAAGATGATCCACTTAGTCCCACTATCTAAGTTGCCGTCTTCATCAGAGTTGGTGCCTTTGTTTTTCCAACATGTTATTCGTTTGCATGGTATTCTTGAAAACATTGTTTCTGATAGAGGAGTGCAGTTCGTATCCAGATTTTGGAGGATTTTTTGTTCCAAATTGGGTGTTCAGCTGTCTCTCTCCTCGGCGTTTCATCCTCAGACCAACGGTCAGACTGAAAGGGCTAACCAGACCTTGGAGACCTATTTACAGTGTTTTGTTTCTGCGGATCAGGATGATTGGGTTTCATTTTTGCTTTTGGCTGAATTTGCCCTTAACAATAGGGCTAGCTCTACCACATTGGTGTCTCCATTTTTCTGCAATTTTGGGTATCACCAAGGTTCTTCTTGGGGCAGCTTGAGGCGTCTAACTGTCCGGGGGTGGATTCAGTGGTAAACAGAATGCAGCAGATTTGGGGGCAGGTAGTAGATAAATTGTTTCAATCCCAAAAAACTGACCAAAAATTTGCCAACCGGCGTTGCACTGTTGGTCCCCGGTTTAAAGTGGGGAACATGGTGTGGTTGTCCTCTAGAAATATTCCTGTGAGAGTTCCGTCTCCCAAATTTAAACCCAGATTTATTGGACCTTATAAGATTTCAGAGATTATCAACCCTGTATCGTTCCGTTTGGCTCTGCCTGCGTCATTTAAGATTCACAATGTCTTCGATAAGTCCTTGTTGAAGAGACATGTGGAGCCAACAGTTCCTACAGCAGCGCCTCCTGACCCTGTTTTGGTACAAGGGGATCTGGAGTATGAGGTTGAAAAATTCTGGATTCCCGTTGCTGTAGATGGAAGCTTCAGTACCTTGTAAATGGAAGGGTTATGGGCAGGAGGATAACTCTTGGGTTGTGGCTTCTGACATTCATGCGGACAGGTTGGTTCGTGCCTTCCATCATGCTCATCCTGAGTGACCCGGTGGTGTTGGTGAGGGTTCGGTGACCCCTCCTCAAGGGGTGGGTACTGTTGTGAATGTCAGTTATGCTTTTGCTGCTGTGAGGCTCCCTCTTGTGGCCAGTAATGGTTTGGACAGAGACCAGGTGTGCTGGAGCAATGGGCGTTTCCATTGCTAACTCTCTGCCTATTTAAACCCGGGCCTCCTGGTAGGCTGAGGCGATTATCATTGTCCTGTATCTCTCCAGCCTTTTCATCTTGCTTCTGACCACATTTACCCCAGATAAGTGCTTAGTTCTTTCTTATGTTGTTTTTCTTCTTTTGTTCTTATCTGGGTTGTCAATTATTGTGGTTGTTTTCAGTTTATTTGCATGCATGAATCTTCCCTCTCTGTTGCTTTGCTGGGAAGCTCCCTGAAGCTATGTTTGGAGTTTTACTCCTATAAGTCCATGTGTTTGTTGCTTCTTGAATTTGTAATTGTTCCTGTTTTCTGTTCATTGGTTTGACAAGAGCACCTGATATAGGACGGAGTGCAGATCGTGCGATCTGAGGACCTTTTTGTACTATCAGGTATTTGCGTTTTTGTAGAGTTTTTCTCTGACCACCATCAGCCTCTTTCCTATTCTTTCCTATTTAGTCAGTGGGCCTCACCTTTGCTGATTCTACCATACCAGCCTCCAGCCATGTGGCTTTATCTTGGCTGGTATCAAAATTGGGGGGAACCGCAGTTTTTTTTTTGTTTTTTTTTTTTTAAATTATTTATTTATTTATTTTACTGCACGATATAGACCCGCCCGCCGGCGGCTGTGATTGGTTGCAGTGAGACAGTTGTCACTCAGCGTGGGGACATGTCTGACTGCAACCAATCATGGGCGCCAGTGGGCGGGGAAAGCAGGGAATACCAGATTGAATCATGAGCGGCAGCCATTTTCAAAAGAGGAAAAGCCGCCGGAGCTTTGTGACAGTGTGCAGCTGATCGGTGAGTAGGAAAGAGAGAGGGATCACGCTGGGGACGCAGGACGCATGCAGATACACAACGTGCGCACATAGCCTTACTGTGAAAAGCCACGCTTTTGGTGATCGAACCGTTATCGAACAGTAACTCGAATGGTCGAACGTGAAGCTAATCATTCGAGTTCGTCGAACGACTCGAACATCGCCCAAAACCACTCGAATTTGAAATTGGCGAACCGTTCGAATAGAACATCGCTCAACTCTACTCATAATCTAACATAAAACATCATGGTGCTGCAATATAAAGCAAATTAAAAGCAATCAGTTTTATCAGTTTTTTCCACCTCCTCCTAACAGCACGCTTACAGATACGAGTTCTATCTGTGGAAAACATGGCTAACACTCATAAGCATATAATGTACATATGAATGAAGCCTTAATGGGTTTCTGATGGCCGAGCACTCAGACATGAAAGCAGAATCATCAGAACAAACTTGTTGTGCTCTAACATATTGCCCATAGGGAATCGATTCAATAGTATGCAGAGCGGAGGGTGACAGAAGCTTGGAGAGTATTATTTCCAGACACTTGTTTATGAAACAGCAATGTGTGAACTCTTCTCAACCCCTTATCTTATCATATGGTAAAATGGATGGAGTCATTCCAAACTACAACTCATCCCTCAGAAAACAAGCCCTCATGCGGCTATGTCAACGAACAAATAAAAATGTTATGGCTCTTGGAAGAAGAGAAGGGAAAAATGCAAATATAAAAATGAAAATTGGCTGTAGAGCCAAGAAGTTAATATTTACAACTTTTTCATCCGAGGTCAGTCATTGTATATTCAAGCTACTAGCAGCACAAATACAATCGTGGCCGAAAATGTTGGCATCCTTGAAATTGTTCCAGAAAATGAAATATTTCTCCCTGAAAATTATTACAATTACACATGTTTTGTCATACCTATGTTTATTTCTTTTGTGAGTATTAGAACAACACAAAATAAAGAGAAAAAAAGCAAATTGGACATAATTTCACACAAAACTCCAAAAATGGGCTGACAAAATTGTTGGCACCCTCAAACTAATATTGGGTTGCACACCCTTTGGAATAAATAACTGCAATCAATCGCTTCCTATAACCATTAACAAGCTTCTTACACCTCTGAGCTTGAATGTTGGACCACTCTCTATTTTTGCAAACTGCTCCAGGTTTCTCATATTTAAAGAGTGCCTTCTCCCAACAGCAATTTTAACCCCTTCATGACCGATGTCGTACTGGTACATCAAAGTTACCATATTTTTCGGACTATAAGACGCACCAGACTATAAGACGCACTCTGGTTTTAGAGGAGGAAAATAGGAAAATAAAACTTTAAGCAAAAAAATGAGGTCATGACACACTGTTATGGGGCTAGGATCTGCTGCTGACACTTATGGGGGTAATGTCCCCAAATTCTCTACTAAGGTACCCCATCCTGGTAATGATCCTCCTGCCTTGTATATGATCCTGCTATAAACCCCCATCCTGCTCATATACCAGCATCCTGCTCATATTCCCTCATCCTGTTCATATACCCCCCATCCTATTGATATACCCCCCATCCATCCTATTGATATTTCCCCCATCCCTCCTGCTCATATACTCCCATCCTGCTATATGCCCCCATCGTGCTCATATACCATCCTGGTATATGGCCTGTATCCTATAGCACAGAGAAAAAAAAATAAACGTTTATACTCACCTTTTCCTCACTCCCTGCAGCACCGATCATCTTCCTCTCAGCGGCAATGACCTGTGTGTGTGGAGCCGTTCCCCCTGCAGCATCGCAATGTCTTCCTGTCTGTGCCGGTCAGCTGATCAGCACAGATCAGCTGACCGGCACAGACAGGAAGACATCGCGTGCTGCAGGGAGACGGCTCCACACACGGGGACGGGTGAGTGCACTGATTCACTGCACCCCGCGCTGATGATGACGCGTGGGGGGCAGTGAATACAGCCGAGCATGATCACTCCAGGCTGTAATTGCCAGGGGTGATCATGCAGACTGGTTCTTTACTATGCGCGCGTCCCAGCTCATCCTCACGCCCACCTGTCAGTGCCGGCTTCAGCGCTGAGAGATGGGCGGGAGGATGGGCGTGCATATGTAATGAGCGGGCCCACGTGGTCACGGCAGGCGCTACTGCTGCCTGCTCGTGCCCCCGATGACCCGCTCCACCGCAGCACCCTCGTTCCCGGCCGCAGCCCTATAGTCAGACCATAAGACGCACCCCCAACTTTCCCCCAACATTTGGGGGAAAAAAAGTGCGTCTTATGGTCCAAAAAATACGGTAATACTTTGTAGCGCCACCTTTTGCTGCGATTACAGCTGCAACTTGCTTGGGGTATGTCTCTATTAGTTTTGCACATTGAGAGATTGAAATTCTTGCCCATTCTTCCTTTGGAAATAGCTCGAGCTGAGTGAGGTTGGATGGAGAGCATTTGTGAACAGCAATTTTCAGCTCTTTCCACAGATTCCATATTGGATTCAGATCTGGACTTTGACTTGGCCATTCTAACACTTGGATACGTTTAGTTGTGAACCATTTCATTGTAGATTTTGCTTTATGTTTGGCATCATTGTCTTGTTGAAAGGCAAATCTCCGTCCCAGTCTCAGGTCTTTTGCAGACTCCAACCGGTTTTCTTCAAGAATGGTTCTGTATTTGGCTCCATCCATCTTCCCATCAATTTTAACCATCTTCCCTGTCCTTGCTGAAGTAAAGCAGGCCCAAACCATGATGCTGCCACCACCATGTTTGACAGTGGGGATGGTGTGTTCAGGGTAATGAGCTGTGTTGCTTTTATGCCAAACATATCATTTGGCATTGTGCCCAAAAAGTTCGATTTTGGTTTCATCTGACCAGAGCACCTTCTTCCACATGCTTGGTGTGTCTCCCAGGTGACTTGTGGCAAACTTTAAATGACACGTTTTATGGATATCTTTGAGAAATGGCTTTCTCCTTGCCACTCTTCCATAAAGGTCAGATTTGTGCAGTGTACGACTGATTGTTAGGGGTACTTTTCGCACTATGACATCGCAGGTGCGATGTCGGTGGGGTCATGTCGAAAGTGACGCACTTCCTGCGTTGCTCTCAACATCGTAGTGTGTAAATCCTAGATGATACGATTAACGAGCGCAAAAGCGTCGTAATCATATCATCGGTGTAGCGTTGTCGAATTCCATAATTACGCTGACGCGACGGTCCGATGTTGTTCCTCGTTCCTGCTAACAAGTAAATGGTCTGCACTCAGGCTGAGTTGAGGATGGTACACTAGAATTCTCCAGCAACAGTGCGGCTGCACTTGCACATCTTATCTCTAAGGCACCTTTTTCAATTGTCTTAGTGCTTCAGTGCACTATATTCCTCACCTTATACAGTCACCTATCAGACAGCGACTTGATAAAGACCCGGTGGGTCTAAACGTCGTTGGATATTTTTTCTTTTCCACGTTTCATTAAAAATTATTTCACGTTCAATAACGAGTGCAGTGAATTTATTCATACACGTTCCTCGTTCCTGCGGCAGCACACATCGCTGTGTGTGAAGTTGCAGGAGCGAGGAACATCTCCTACCTGTGTCACCGCGGCTCCCGTCGGCTATGCGGAAGGAAGGAGGTGGGCGGGATGTTTACATCCCGCTCATCTCCTCCCCTCCGCTCCTATTGGCCACCTGCCGTGTGACGTTGCAGTGACGCCGCACGACCCGCCCCCTCAATAAGGAGGCGGTTCGCCGGCCAGAGCGACGTCTCACGACAGGTGAGTGCATGTAAAGCTGCCATAGCGATAATATTCGCTACGGCAGCTATCACAATGATATCGCTGCTGCGACGGGGGCGGGGACAATCGCGCTTGGGCTTGCGATGTCGCAACGTGCAAAGTACCCCTTATTCTATGGACAGACTCTCCCACCTCTGCTGTAGATCTCTGCAGTTCATACAGAGTGGTCATGGGCCTCTTGGCTGCATCTCTGATCAGTCTTCTCCTTGTTTGAGATTACATTTTTGTTGGATGGCCGGGTATTGGTAGATTTGCAGGAGTATTAGACTTCTTCCATTTCAATATGATCACTTGCACAGTGCTTTTTGGGATGTTTAAAGTTTTGGAAATCTTTTTGCAACCAAATCTGGTTTTAAACTTCTCCACAACAGTATCATGGACCTGCCTGTTGTGTTCCTTGGTCTTCATGATGGTCTCTGTGCTTTAGGCCCCCTTCACACGTCCGTGAAAAACACGCACGTGTGTTACGGGCCGTTTTTCGGGTCCGTGTCCCGTTTTTGTGTCCGTTTTTATGGTCCGTGTGGCACCTGTGTGAATTGCGTATGCTAGCCGTGTTTGTGTGCAGAACGTCCGTGTGTGCGTGTGGAATTAACGTGTATGTGTACGTGTAATGTCCGTGTGTAATGTCCATGTGTGTGATGCACAATGTCGTTTATAAATGTCGGCTGACAGCAGACAGAGTTGCGCGATGAGAATGAACTCGGGTGAACTTCACCCGACTTCATCCTCATACCGCGGCTCTGTCTGTGTCGAGTACTGATTAGCGGTCACCTGTGAAGGATTCACCGGTGACCGCTAATCCCCCGATTGACTGAAGTGTCCCCCCCTCTCTCATACTCACCGATCCCCGATCACCGGCGCTGCACGGCATTCACACGGCTGCGGCGGCTTTTACTATTTTGAAAAAGCCGGCCGCTCATTAAACAATCTCCTATTCCCTGCTTTCCCCGCCCACCGGCGCCTATGATTGGTTACAGTGAGACACGCCCCCACGCTGAGTGACAGGTGTCACACTGCACCCAATCACAGCAGCCGGTGGGCGTGTCTATACTGTGCAGTAAAATAAATAAATAAATAATTAAAAAAAAACGGCGTGCGGTTCCCCCCAATTTTAATGCCAGCCAGATAAAGCCATACGGCTGAAGGCTGGTATTCTCAGGATGGGGAGCTCCACGTTATGGGGAGCCCCCCACCCTAACAATATCAGTCAGCAGCCGCCCAGAATTGCCGCATACATTATATGCGACAGTTCTGGGGCTGTACCCGGCTCTTCCCGATTTGCCCTGGTGCCGTTGGCAAATCGGGGTAATAAGGAGTTATTGGCAGCCCATAGCTGCCAATAAGTCCTAGATTAATCATGTCAGGCGTCTATGAGACACCTTCCATGATTAATCTGTAAGTTACAGTAAAAAAACACACACACCCGAAAAAATCCTTTATTTGAAATAAAAAACACACACAAATTCCCTCATTACCAATTTATTAACCCCGACAAACCCTCCATGTCCGGCGTAATCCACAGTCCTTCAGCGTCGCGTCCAGCTCTGCTGCATGGAGGTGACAGGAGCAGCAGAAGACACCGCGGCTCCGGTCACCTCCACACAGCAAATGAGGTGAGTAGCGCGATCAGCTGCTGTCAGTCAGGTAACTCGCGGCCACCGCTGGATCCAGCGGTGGCCGCGGGTAACCTCAGTGACAGCAGCTGATCGCGCTACTCATCTCATTTGCTGTGTGGAGGTGACCGGAGCGGCTGTGTCTTCTGCTGCTCCTGTCACCTCCATGCAGCAGAGCTGGACGCGACGCTGGAGGACTGTGGAGTACGCCGGACATGGAGGGTTTGTCGGGGTTAATAAATTGGTAATGAGGGAATTTGTGTGTGTTTTTTATTTCAAATAAAGGATTTTTTCGGGTGTGTGTGTTTTTTTACTGTAACTTACAGATTAATCATGGAAGGTGTCTCATAGACGCCTGACATGATTAATCTAGGACTTATTGGCAGCTATGGGCTGCCAATAACTCCTTATTACCCCGATTTGCCAACGGCACCAGGGCAAATCGGGAAGAGCCGGGTACAGCCCCAGAACTGTCGCATATAATGTATGCGGCAATTCTGGGCGGCTGCTGACTGATATTGTTAGGGTGGGGGGCTCCCCATAACGTGGAGCTCCCCATCCTGAGAATACCAGCCTTCAGCCGTATGGCTTTATCTGGCTGGCATTAAAATTGGGGGGAACCGCACGCCGTTTTTTTTTAATTATTTATTTATTTATTTTACTGCACAGTATAGACACGCCCACCGGCTGCTGTGATTGGGTGCAGTGTGACACCTGTCACTCAGCGTGGGGGCGTGTCTCACTGTAACCAATCATAGGCGCCGGTGGGCGGGGAAAGCAGGGAATACGAGATTGTTTAATGGGCGGCCGGCTTTTTCAAAATAGTAAAAGCCGCCGCAGCAGTGTGAACGCCGTGCAGCGCTGCGCCGGTGATCGGGGAACGGTAAGTATGAGAGAGGGGGGGGAAACTGACCGACAGACTGTGAGAGAGGGACAGACAGACAGAGAGACCGACAGAGAGACAGAGAGACTGACCGACGGACTCAGGGAGATTGACCGACATACACAGAAATAGAAAGAATAGCCGACATCACTAGAAATAAAAACACCAAACGGACACGGACTATAGGTATATGCATACGTGTTTACTAACGTGTGTGCACATACCCATAGACTTTCATTGTGTCCACGTGTGCGTGCTCCGTGCAGATAACGGACATGCATCCGTGCCAAACGCAAACACATACGGATCACGGACACGCACACACGGACATAATGAAATAACGGACGTGTGACCACAATCATAGATTAACATTGGTGCATGTTTGGCCGTGTCTCCGGTATATACGGAAACGGACCAAACACGCACGTGTATCACGGACGTGTGAAGGGGGCCTTAAACAGAACACTGAGACTATCACAGAGCAGGTGCATTTATACGGAGACTTGATTACACACAGGTGGATTATATTTATCATCAGTCATTTAGGACAACATTGGATCATTCAGAGATCCTGAATGAGCTTCTGGAGTGAGTTTGCTGCACTGAAAGTAAAGGGGACGAATAATATTGCATGCCCCACTTTTCAGTTATTTATTTTTTAAAACAATTTAAAATAAGCAATAAATATCGTTCAACTTCACAATTGTGTCCCATTTGTTGTTGATTCTTCACCACAAAATTTAAATTTTTTATCTTTATGTTTGAAGCCTGAAATATGGGAAAAGTTTGAAAAATTCAAGGGGGCCGAATACTTTCGCAAGGCACTGTATCTGCTGATTTAAACAGCAGACATGTGGCGCTAACAGGCACTGGTTGATTTGCATTCCACCTGCGCCTACTTGCCACTAAGACGTGACAGCGCTATTTAAATGGCCGTGGCAGGGATCACACTGTTCCCCACCGCCATTGGCAGCCCCATGATGTGATTACCGGGAACCGATGGTTGCCATAGTAGCGAATGCTCATGTGATGACTTCTGTCGCTATCATGACATACTTCCTATAAGAGCCAACAGAGCGGCGGCTCTAACAGGAACGCTGCATTTCTGCTGATCAGAGCTGTGCAGCTCTGATCAACAGAAATGCACAAGTGATCAGACAGTGGATCCATAAAGTCCCCTAGGAGGGCTAGTAAAATAAAAAAAAAGTTTTTAAACATATGACAAAATAAAAAAAACCTAAAGGGTGCTTTACACGCTGCGACATTGCTAACGATATATCGGCGGGGTCACGGTGTTTGTGATGCACATCCGGCGTCGTTAGCGACATCACAGCGTGTGACAGCTAGGAGCGACGATCAACGATCGTAAAAACGTCAAAAAACGTTGATCGTTGACACGTCGCTCTTTTTCATAATATCGTTGGTGGTGCATGACACTGGTTGTTCGTCGATCCTGCGGCATCACACATCGCTATGAGTGACACCGCAGGAACGACGAACATCTCCTTACCTGCATCCACCAGCAATGAGAAATAATAATAATAATAATAATTTTATTCATTTATATAGCGCTATTAATTCCATAGCACTTTACATACATTGGCATGAAGGAGGTGGGCGGCATGTTCCAGATGCTCATCTCCGCCCCTCCACTTCTATTGGACAGCTGCAGTGTGACGTCGCTGTGACACCGCACGAACCGCCCCCTTAGAAAGGAGGCGGTTCGCCGGCCACAGCGACGTCGCAGGGAAGGTAAGTCCGTGTGACGGGTGTAAGCGATGTTGTGCGCCACGGGCAGCGATTTGCCCGTGTCGCACAACCGACGGGGGCGGATACGCTCGCTAGCGATATGGATAGCGATATTGCAGTGTGTAAAGTGCCCTTAAGAGTTCAAATGACCTCCCCTATTCACCTCATTGAAAATAAAAGTTAAAAAAATAAAAGTACACTTATTTAGTATCGCCAAGTTCAGTAATGTTCAATCTATCAAAATATAAACTCAATTAATCTGATCAGTATATGGCGTGGCAAGAAAAAAATTCCAAACAACAAAATTACGTTATTTGGTCACAATTTTTTAAAATGCAATAACAAGCAATCAAAATGTAGTATCCACCTAAAAATGCAATAATTAAAAATGTCAGCTCAAGATGCAAAATATAAGCCATCACTGAGCCCCAATTCCCGAAAAATGAAAGCGCTATGGGTCTCGGAAAATGGGTCTCAGAAAATAGCACCAAAGGCCCTACTCTTTTTTTGGTCAAATTTTAGATTTGTTTTTAACCCCTTAGATAAAAGTAAAAGTATACATGATTGGTATTTACGAACTAGTACTGACTGGAGGCATACTGATACATTAGTTTTACCATATAGAAAACACGGTGACTAAAATATTCCAAAAACAATCGTGCAATTGCTCTTTTTTTGCAATTTCACAGCACTTGGAATTTTTTCCCCGTTTTCCAGTACACTATATGGTAAAACTAATGGTTTCATTCAAAACTACAAATTGTCCCGCAAAAAATAAGCCCTCATATGGCAAGATTGCCGGAAAAATAAAAAAAGTTATGGCTCTCGAAAGAAGGGGAGCAAAAAACTAAAATCATCAGGGGATGAAGGGGTTAAGGTCTCTCCTCAGGTGTTCAATAGGATTTAGATCTGGGCTCTTTGCTGTCCACTTAAGGACTCTCCAGCATTTTCTTTCCATCCATTTCTGGGAACTTCTTGAAGTATGTGTGGGATCATTGTTCTATTGGAGGACCCATGACCTAGGATGCAAACACAGTTTTCTGACACTGGTCACTAAATTGACACACAAAATTCTATGGCAATTTTCAGATTTCATGATGCCTTGCACACAGTCAAGGCACCCAATGCCGGAGGCAGCAAAACAATTTAAAACATCCCTGAACCTCCACCATGTGACCGTAGGTACTGTATTTTTTTCTTTGTTGGCCTCATTTCATTTTTTGTGAACAGTAGAATAATGTACTTTACCAAAAAGCTCAATCTTGGTCTCATCTGTCAACAAGATGCTTTCCCAAAAGGATTTTGGCTTACTCATGTACATTTTGGCAAACTGCAGTCTAGCTTTTTATGTCTCTGTCAGCAGTGGGGTACTCCTGGGTCTCCTACCATAGCATTTCATATCATTCAAATATTGGTAGATAGTTTGTGGTGACACTGATGCACCCTGAGCCTGCAGGACAGCTTGAATTTCTTTGGAACTTGATTGGGGCGGATTATCCACCATCCGGGCTATCCTGCATTGCAGCTTTTCATCAACTTTTCTCTGCCATCCACGTCCAGAGAGATTAGCTACAGTGTCAGGGGCTATACACATCTTGATTATGTTGTGCAGTATGGACAAAGGAACATCAAACTCTCTGGAGATGGACTTGTAACCTTGAAATTGTTGATATTTTTCAACAATTATGGTTCTCAAGTCCTCAGACAGTTCTCTTCTCTTTAGGTTCTCCATGCTTAGTGTGGCACACACATAATACCTACACAATACAAAGATTGAGTCAACCTCTCCCTTTTTCATCTGGTTTCAGGTGTGATTTTCATATTGCCCACACCGGTTACTTGCCACAGGAGAGAATGTATGAGCATCACATGCTTGAAAAAAAGTTGTTTACCCACAATTTTGTAGAAGTGGAAACAATTTTGTCCAGCCTATTTTTGGAGTTGTGTGAAAATGTCCAATTTGCCTTTTTTTCAGGGTTTGTTTTTGCAGTTACAAAACACATAAAGGAAAACGTGTATAACAAAACATGTGTAATTACAATAACTTTCTGGAAAAATACTTAATTTGTTGCAACAATTTCAAGGGTGCCGACATTTTCAGACATGACAATATCTCATTGCGCTGTTTGTAAATATGAATTTATAGATATATCCCCCTCTTCACATACCCTGAATGGTGAAACAATTCATAAACCTTGCCCCTCTAGGTGAAGTCATTTGTAGATGCAATACCCCAAGTAAGTGAAATATATTGTCAATGATACTAACTTGTCCCAATTCCCAGATTGATTGCTCCTTTGCTATTGCTGGTAAGTGCCCTAATGATGCCTGAAGCTGGGGACACAGGTTACAACCGAACTCACTGTTAGTTTAACAACCAGTTCCAGAGAACCAGACATCCACCGTAATTTCTTAACAGATTTTATGCAATTTTTAGATCAACATTAGAAATCCTGGAAATTGTATACATTTTATCAATAAATAAAATTAGATTTATTCATAGCTCCCATCTTTGAAAGATAAGGAAGCGGGACAAACACTCTGACATGCATACACGGTGACACCTCAGTGAGAGCAGCATGATGTAGGGAGAGACTGGGCTGCTTTCTGAAGTTTTCATAAAATCCCTGTTTTCTCTGCTGCAGATCTACAAGTTCTCAGAATGCTGAGCTCTGTATAACCCGCCCACACCACTGATTGGCAACTTTCTGTCTACACTGTGCATAAGCAGAAAGCTCACAATCTGTGGTGGGGGCAGGATTAGACTAGTTCATGCTGTGGTTTTTTTTTCACATTTGGCCCTGGTTAAAAAAAAAGTCATAAGAATATCCCACTTGAAATACCTTGGTCGACGTTGTCTGCTTGAGGCCAGTTTTTTCTCCACAGATAGAACTCCGACCGAAAATATGGTCGTGTGAATGTAGGCTGATACCAATAATTACTAGGTGATTCACATCCAATACCTGGGAAGAATCCAAATAAGACATCTAGTCCAGTGACAAGCTGTGACTTGTCTTGAAGATTTTGCACCCATAAATTCTCCTACCATATGTATTATTTTTAAAATGTGGGATATCTCCTGCTTATGGGTATAACCAAAGGTGTAGCTAGGTGTTCTGCTAAAGCAGGGGTGGGGAACCTTTTTAATGCCGAGGGCCATTTGGAATTTTCTACCAACCTTCGGGGGCCGCACAAAACTATCAACTTAAAATTACCCTGCTATACTTAGTCAAACAATTAACTCATCATGGCGGCTGAAGCTTCTTGTTTTTGGTGCGACTATATTATTCAATATTGATCTTATTGCTTCTCACAACTGTTTTTCCACGTTTGTGTCAGCTGGGACTGCTGTAAATACATCACAGGAGATGCTGAGGGCATATACATCACAGGAGATGCTGAGGGCATATACATCACAGGAGATGCTGAGGGCATATACATCACAGGAGATGCTGAGGGCATATACATCACAGGAGATGCTGAGGGCATATACATCACTGGGGAGGGCTGGAAGGAATATACATTGCTGGGAGGACTAGACATCACTGGGGAGGGCTGGGAGGACTAGACATCACTGGGGAGGGCTAGGAGGACTAGACATCACTGGGGAGGGCTGGGAGGACTAGACATCACTGGGGAGGGCTGGGAGGACTAGACATCACTGTGGAGGGCTGGGAGGACTAGACATCACTGTGGAGGACTGGGAGGACTAGACATCACTGGGGAGGGCTGGGAGGACTAGACATCACTGGGGAGGGCTGGGAGGACTAGACATCACTGGGGAGGGCTGGGAAGACTAGACATCACTGGGGAGGGCTGGGAGGACTAGACATCACTGGGAAGGGCTGGGAGGACTAGACATCACTGGGGAGGGCTAGGAGGACTAGACATCACTGGGGAGGGCTGGGAGGACTAGACATCACTGTGGAGGGCTGGGAGGACTAGACATCACTGTGGAGGACTGGGAGGACTAGACATCACTGGGGAGGGCTGGGAGGACTAGACATCACTGGGGAGGGCTGGGAGGACTAGACATCACTGGGGAGGGCTGGGAGGACTAGACATCACTGGGGAGGGCTGGGAGGACTAGACATCACTGGGGAGGGCTGGGAGGACTAGACATCACTGGGGAGGGCTGCGAGGACTAGACATCACTGGGGAGGGCTGCGAGGACTAGACATCACTGGGGAGGGCTGCGAGGACTAGACATCACTGGGGAGGGCTGCGAGGACTAGACATCACTGGGGAGGGCTGGGAGGACTAGACATCACTGTGGAGGGCTGGGAGGACTAGACATCACTGTGGAGGGCTGGGAGGACTAGACATCACTGGGGAGGGCTGCGAGGACTAGACATCACTGGGGAGGGCTGGGAGGACTAGACATCACTGTGGAGGACTGGGAGGACTAGACATCACTGGGGAGGGCTGCGAGGACTAGACATCACTGGGGAGGGCTGGGAGGACTAGACATCACTGGGGAGGGCTGGGAGGACTAGACATCACTGGGGAGGGCTGGGAGGACTAGACATCACTGGGGAGGGCTGGGAGGACTAGACATCACTGGGGAGGGCTGGGAGGACTAGACATCACTGGGGAGGGCTGGGAGGACTAGACATCACTGGGGAGGGCTGGGAGGACTAGACATCACTGGGGAGGGCTGGGAGGACTAGACATCACTGGGGAGGGCTGGGAGGACTAGACATCACTGGGGAGGGCTGGGAGGACTAGACATCACTGGGGAGGGCTGGGAGGACTAGACATCACTGGGGAGGGCTGCGAGGACTAGACATCACTGGGGAGGGCTGGGAGGACTAGACATCACTGTGGAGGACTGGGAGGACTAGACATCACTGGGGAGGGCTGGGAGGACTAGACATCACTGGGGAGGGCTGGGAGGACTAGACATCACTGGGGAGGGCTGGGAGGACTAGACATCACTGGGGAGGGCTGGGAGGACTAGACATCACTGGGGAGGGCTGCGAGGACTAGACATCACTGGGGAGGGCTGCGAGGACTAGACATCACTGGGGAGGATTACATATCACTGGGGAGGATTATATATCACTGGGGAGGATTATATATCACTGGGGAGGATTATATATCACTGGGGAGGATTATATATCACTGGGGAGGATTATATATCACTGGGGAGGATTATATATCACTTGGGAGGGCTGGGAGAAATATAAGGACATTGCTAGGGGTTCTGACATACCAGGGGGGCACAGGCAGCAGTGTGGAGGCCGCAGGGGCATAGGCAGCAGTGTGGAGGCGACAGGGGCACAGGCTGCCGTGGGGAGGCCACAGGGGGACAGGCTGCCGTGGGGGAGAGTGAGGAGCACAGGCTGCCGTGGGGAGGCCACAGGGGGACAGGCTGCCGTGGGGGAGAGTGAGGAGCACAGGCTGCCGTGGGGGAGAGTGAGGAGGATGAGACGCTGCACGGAGCACAGGCTGCAGTGGGGATGTGCAGGGGCACACACAGGCATGGGAGCACAAACACACCTGTCGGACGCTGAGGTAGTAGCTTCTCTTCTGTGGAAAAAGAGCGAGTTGAGCGCTTACTCCACCCACAAAGTACGTCCTCACGCTAGCATGAGGACGTAAGCCATACAGGGTTTAAAGGGCCAGCAGCAAGCAAGACGCTGCTGCCTCCCGAGCTCTGTGGACTGTGGAATGTGCCCGGGGGCCGCAGAAAAGGTCATGGCGGGCCGCATACGGCCCGCGGGCCGGAGGTTCCCCACCCCTGCGCTAAAGGGATGGGGGGGCAAAATATCTGAGTGGGCCTTGGTTAAAACTACAGTGGCCCACCCTAATTGTGGGTATAGGGCAGGGCTGGACTGGCCAAAGGGCAATTCTGGCAAATACCAGAAGGGCCAGTGCCTGTAGTGGGCCACTCGATCTATGGCCATCACCACTCTCGTTTGCAGCATGTTGCATTGAGCAAACGATTGTGCTGTGCTGCAAAGCTGAAATCAGCAGGACCAGGGGGCGGTGCACTGTGCTGTTATGTACCTCTCCAGCCCTGCTAAATTTAGCTGGGAGTCTCCTTCCTAATCAAATGTATACGCGTGTTTAAGACACATACATTTGATCAGTGATAGCGCTGGGACGTGATGCAATTAATACACTGCTGACGTCATCGCACTGCTGGCGCGCAGAGACATTTTGGATGAGTGGTGAGGGGATTAGGGCACGAAATGGGTGAAAGGGGACACAGCTTTGCAAGAGACAGTGTAAAAAGTACTTTATTCAGAGGAGCAGTGTGTGAGGGGAGGATATTTTACACTGGGGTAGTGGTGGGGGAATATGGCGGAGAGGGGCAGAGACTGTTACCCTGAGGCATCACTTGAACTGTGAGTAAAAAGACCTGGAACCGCAGCAGCTGACTCAGCATCTTACTGCCGTCGCCCCGCGCTTCGGCCCCAACGGCCGTTACAGCCCCTCATCATCTTCCCTGAGGCTCGCTCCACCTGTGTTGAGCAGAACCATCCTTGGTGCGACACCATCAGTCCAGGAGGACATCACCCGCAGCAGCAGCTAATCCATGGCCGAGTACCACAGGTGGCATCACGAGACAAACTACAATTCCATTTTCCTCCCTTTTATTGTACACCTCAGGGCCATGAAGCCGGGCCATGAAGCCCCCCGTGTCATCCCCAGACCCGACATCACCGGCCCAGCGATGATTACGTTTAACCCCTTGCCCCGTGGGTGCTACACATATATATGTGTGTATGTAACATTCATTGTTTGTTTGTATTTATAGTACCCTGCAGCATATACAAGAGTTAATAGGTTTAAATATGTTGGTAATCGCCCAACAAGCAAACAATTCATTGGGTCTTTGGATTGTTTATGGTGAAACAAAAATCATTGATTTTCAGAAGCACATCACTCGATGCAAACTGCACAAGTGCTGCTGATAACATGATACAGTAGGGGACAGATTGATCTACTTGTAGCACTCCTGAGAACCTCAGAGCACTACAAGGAACTGCATCCTCATGGGAATGCAGGTCCTACCCCCTGGGACTTGGAGTATCAGTGCCGATTCTACCAACACACACCTAAAATCCTAGTTCTCCTCTCCACACTGGGCATAAAGGGTTAACCATGTAAGGGAATGGTCGCCATCGGAACGAGTCCCTGGGTATAGCCAGCCTGGTGGGAGGGGTCAGTCAGAGAGGAGTATAGAAGAGGGAAGCACACAGGAGAGGTGTGCGGACGTTCCTGAGCTGAGTACGTGTAACGGTGACCCCGGGGGCACAGGAAAGAGGTCGCCAAGACGGGTACTGAGATACCGCTGGGACCGGAGCACACACGGGGCACAGGGCCCTAGGTCAAATGTCTAGTTTCAAATGGTTTGATAAATACTTGCACGGTGAGGACACCTTCACGGACTTCATCGAACCAAATAATTGGAGGGCATCAGCAGTAAACTAGGATCGGGGTTCGGACACTTACCTCCCCACAGGGTCCGCACTGCCCGACGTACGGAGAAGGAGACTGTACCCCAAAAGGGACAGTCGGGGTTCCCAAACGCTCCACGCTATGGGTACTCAATCTACAGAGAGTGCCGAGGATAGAGCAACCTGGGTCACTACATTGGCACTGTTACTCCTGGGACCGGAACCAGCAAGCCGTGAGTCCATGTGAGTAGAGACTGTTAAAGTTAACCTGGTGTGGTCTCCATCATTATACACCATACATCTCCCAGGCACAGCCCTACCTGCGGAGGGCCTACCACCATAGCTGCCACTATCACCATCCCTGGGAGTGCCCACGTTGACCAGCGGCGGTTCTCCATTCCTAACTGCAACCCGCAGCTGGCGTCAAGAACATTAACTCTATTATCCCCTGTAAATACCCACTTTTATTAAGCATCCCCAGGGCACGGGACCGGGCAACGAGTGACATTCCCATTTGTTACTTCCCGGGACCAAGTACCCCCTTCTCTGGGCGACACATACTAGTAATCATTATGTGGCCATCATTCTTCATCTTGTGTAAACAATTGACTAATGACTTATATATAGTTGATCACCTGATCTCAGCCCATGTAAATGCAACCTAAATGTGTGATATTGCAATATGTGAGTATTTTTGGCCCCACTTTGTTTAAAATTTTCTTTTGAAACTACTTGTACCAACCAGAGATAGCAGATAGCTGCTGACAAATCTGTTCTGTTTGGCTTTCTGTACCTGCTCCGGTGGTCAGAACGTTTGCCAGCAGCTATGTGTTCAAAACAAACAATCCGCTCCTCATTTCGTTATATTTTTCTACCTTCAAAAAATAAACCTAATTCTTGCACCCTAGTGTGAATCGATTAAGAAGTGAAAATCAGTATCTTTTGCAAAAAATACTCCACTCTGAACATCTTCTTGATCTTTGCTCTTGTGTACTTAAGGTGGAAAAACAGATATGTTTGCAGAAATGCAAAAAAATAAATAAAAAGAGATGCACGCCGCTCATCAACTTACTTTCCTTTACTCGAGGCCCTCTCGGGACTTGCAGCTCTGTAGTAACCGAAATAATGATTAAACTAAAGTTAGTTTATGTCTACAAGTTACTTTTTTGTGACCTTCACCGACACAACAATATAGGTTTGAAGAATTTACCTGACCTGAACATAATCTTAATAGCCAGTGCTCTGCGGGAAATCTCTAAGTGCTGATGTTCTATACAAACTTGCTTTATTAATTTTTAGATTTTGAAAAACAAAAACTCTAAAAGAAAAAATAACAGAAACAAAAGTTATAACAACAAAAAATTGTAATGTGTAACTATTTAATGACCAGTATATTTTCATTGAAGGGCGTTGACTTGATAACGGTACGCGGGCTTGTTTTTTATGGAACCAATTTCAATTTTATAGCACCATTTTGAGTTACATACAATTTAATATATAACTTATTTTGTTTTAGGGAGGATAGAAAATAGCAATAATTTGATACTTATGTTTTTGGGTTATGTTTTATAGCATTCCCTATATGACATTACATATGTTTGATACTAATTTTAAAAGGAACCAATCAGCTGATACATGCTGCCTAAACCGTGGGTAGCATGTATCAGCCACCACCTGTACCTTAACAAGCAGGTATAACTCTGAAACGCTGCAGCCATACTGTAGACTAGTTGGACATTCGGGTACCTCACAGTTTCTCCTTGTCCGCTGATAGTGATTCTCTGCCTATGTGCATGCATAGAGAGAGACCTGTCAGTCACTGTCAGGGGTTGGGGTATAATATGTATGTTTCTCTCTGAAATATATGTTTCTGAAGGAAACATGCCTGGCTGTGATCAAACAGCCAGTACCTGATTCATGCTGCCCACAGTTTGGGCAGAATTATGAAGCTGACAGTTTCCCTTTAAGATCACAGTTCCACTTGCAATTATCGCAGATGAGTGCAATCCGATAAAACATCGATTGCACTCTCACCAGTGTTACTCAAACAGGCAGTGTCCATCTGCTATTTTTTTTTCTCATGCCATATCGGCATGAGGAAAGAATCGCAGCATGCTGCGTTTAGCAGCGAGTCTAGGCTTACACTCATGCATACAAGTTTATGTTTGCATGTGAAACATCGCACTACACTCGGATGTCATCCAAGTGCAGTGCGATATAGGGCGAGACAGGCCGAGGAGAAGAGGGAGAAGTTAATTTCTCCCTCTCCTCTGCATCTCTGATCCAATCACAAGATCGGATCACAGTCGCAGAGCCTGAGCCAAGGGCCATTAGGATATCGCTTCCGATGCAAGCATCAGAAATGATGCTAAAGTGGAGCTAAGGCCTAAAGGACACTTTACACACAGCGATATCGCTATCGATATCGCTAGCGAGAGTACCCGCCTCCGTTGGTTGTGCGTCATGGGCAAATCGCTGCCCGTGGCGCACAACATCGCTTACACCCGTCACACATACTTACCTGCCTAGCGACGTCGCTGTGGCCTGCGAACCGTATCCTTTCTAAGGGGGCGGTTCGTGCGGCGTCACAGCGGCATCACTAAGTCGCTGCCCAATAGAAGCGGAGGGGGCGGAGATGAGCAGTACGAACATCCCGCCCACTTCCTTCCTTCTTCATTGCGGGCGGCAGCAGGTAAGGTGATGTTCCTCGTTCCTGCGGTGTCACACGTAGCGATGTATGCTGCCGCAGGAACGACGAACAACCTGCGTCCTGCAACAGCAACGATAATCGGGAAAGGAACGACACGTCAACGATCAACGATTAGGTAAGTAATTTTGATTGTAAATGGTCATTCGTGCGTTTCACACGCAACGACGTCGCTAACGAGGCCTGATGTGCGTCACTAATTCCGTGACCCCAACGACATCTCGTTAGCGATGTCGCTGCATGTAAAGCGGCCTTAAGGGGTACTTTGCACGCTGTGACATAGCAAGCCGATGCTGCAATGTCGAGCGCGATAGTCCCCGCCCCCGTCGCAGCAGCGATATCTTGTGATTGCTGCCGTAGCGAACATTAACGCTACGGCAGCTTCAAACGCACTTACCTGCCCTGCGACATTGCTCTGGCCGACGTCACACGGCAGGTAGCCAATAGAAGCGGAGGGGCGGAGATGAGCGGGACGTAAACATCCCGCCCCCTCCTTCCTTCCACAGAGCTGGCGTTAGATGTGGTGACGCAGGTAGGAGATGTTCCTCGCTCCTGCGGCTTCTCACTCAGCGAAGTGTGCTGCCGCAGGAACGAGGAACAACATCGTACCTGTCACTGCTGCCAAATTATGGAAATGTCGGACCCTACACCGATGATACGATAACGACGCTTTTGCTCTCTTTAATCGTGTCAAAAAGGATTTACACACTACGATATCGACTGCGACGCCGTATGTGCGTCACTTTCGATTTGACCCCACCGATATCGCACCTGCGATGTCGTAGTGTGCAAAGCCCGCTTTAGACTCAGACGCCTATGCCCATATTCATATTTATAGTCTTTGGAGCTCTCATAATGGTAACGTGTTTTTTTTTTTTTTTTAATAGGACAAGTTGAAATTTTAATTTGTACCATTTTGGGTATGGATTACGGTAATTAAATTACTGTTTATTCTGTGCTCTTTTTTGTGTTTTGTTTGTCTTTTTAGTGAAACAAGATGGTCAAAAGCCACAATCCTGTCTGGCATTTTTTATTTTCTGCTAATTTTTGTATGGAAGGCAACGATTGATTGTTTCTCCAACATTGGGTCCGGGGCATGGCTGTTAAGGGCACTTTACACATAGAGATAAATCTGTGGCAGATCTGTGGTTGATCTGTGGTTGCAGTGAAATTGTGGACAATCAGTGCCAGGTTTGTGGCTGTGTACAAATGGAACAATATGTCCATGATTTCACTGCAACCACAGATCTGCCAAAGATTTATCTCTGTGTGTGACGGGGCCTTTAGTAGACTGTCGAGCACCCACTCCAACAGGTGAGCAATGCTCTAGAACTGTAGCATAGAACTATTAGAAAAAAATGTTTTTAGTGTGTAAATGTACTAATCCCTCCTACCTCATAAAACAAAATAAAAAATGATAATAAATTGCTGTATGCTATAAGTATTCTCACACTGATTTATCTGCTCAGTTTAACCCAATTGTATCATGTCCCATTTCTGTATAATGAAGAATGAAGCGTTTTTTTTTTATTTTTCAGCCCTACCCCTAGTATTATACTCACCCTCTAGCGCAGGGGTGGGCAATTAATTTTCCCATGGGGCCACATGAGAAGTTGGGATGGTTTTAGAGGGCCGGACTAATATAATTAACTCGGTTCTACTATATATATATATATATATATATATATATATATATATATATATATATATATTATATATACACACTAGTGATGAGCGAGCATGCTTGTCACTACTCGGTACTCGCACGAGTATCGCTGTACTCGGGCTGCTCGGCGGGGACCGAGTAATCTCGCGATACTCGTGCTGTACTCGTGGTCTTCTTTTCTGCATGTTGGCGCTCTTTTGAGAGCCAGCCCTCATGCAGGGATTGGCTGGCAGACCACTGCAATGCCACAGCCCTGTTAGTTGTGGAATTGCAGTGATTGGCCGGCCTACACAGCGTGACCGAGCCTTTATATCGGCCGGCGCGCTGTGCTCTGCTCACAACTATCCAGACAGTCAGTGCAGGGAGAGTGTCGCTGATTCAGGGAAAGCTTTGCGGCCCTTTATAGTTAGTTCCGGAGCAGGGCTGCAAACAGTGTGACCAGAAGTCCTTCTCAGGACTATTCTAGTTGTATACAGGCAGGCAGGGTATAGCCAGGTCGGAGTACAGTAGCAGAGTCCTTCTCAGGACTATTGTTGCTATATACAGGCAGGGTATAGCCAGGTCGGAATACAGGCTAGTGACCAGAAGAGTCCTTGTCAGGACTATTGTAGCAGTATACAGGCAGGCAGGCAGGGTATATAGCCATTCCTAGTCGTGACCGTATACCAGCCTTCATCATATCTGGGGCTGGTGTACACAGTGTAAAACAGTCCAGATAGTGTCAGACTTCTCAGTAATTGTCGCTCCTAAAAACCAGTTAGGTTCTTATTGCGTCCGTGCTTGCATTTAAAAACCGCACGTGTGTGGCAGTCAGTGGCAGCGTACAGGTGCGCGTTTTGCACAAACTATTATATAACGCACAAGTCTAGTGTATAATACACGTCAGTCAGCAGTGTCTGATAGTGTCAGACTTCTCAGTAATTGTCGCTCCTAAAAACCAGTTAGGTTCTTATTGCGTCCGTGCTTGCATTTAAAAACAGCACGTGTGTGGCAGTCAGTGGCAGCGTACAGGTGCGCGTTTTGCACAAACTATTATATAACGCACAAGTCTAGTGTATAATACACGTCAGTCAGCAGTGTCTGATAGTGTCAGACTTCTCAGTAATTGTCGCTCCTAAAAACCAGTTAGGTTCTTATTGCGTCCGTGGTTGCATTTAAAAACAGCACGTGTGTGGCAGTCGGTGGCAGGGGACAGGTGCGCGTTTTGCACAAACTATTATATAACGCACAAGTCTAGTGTATAATAATACACGTCAGTCAGCAGTGTCTGATAGTGTCAGACTTCTCAGTAATTGTCGCTCCTAAAAACCAGTTAGGTTCTTATTGCGTCCGTGCTTGCATTTAAAAACAGCACGTGTGTGGCAGTCGGTGGCAGGGGACAGGTGCGCGTTTTGCACAAACTATTATATAACGCACAAGTCTAGTGTATAATAATACACGTCAGTCAGCAGTGTCTGATAGTGTCAGACTTCTCAGTAATTGTCGCTCCTAAAAACCAGTTAGGTTCTTATTGCGTCCGTGCTTGCATTTAAAAACAGCACGTGTGTGGCAGTCGGTGGCAGCGTACAGGTGCGCGTTTTGCACAAACTATTATATAACGCACAAGTCTAGTGTATAATACACGTCAGTCAGCAGTGTCTGATAGTGTCAGACTTCTCAGTAATTGTCGCTCCTAAAAACCAGTTAGGTTCTTATTGCGTCCGTGGTTGCATTTAAAAACAGCACGTGTGTGGCAGTCGGTGGCAGGGTACAGGTGCGCGTTTTGCACAAACTATTATATAACGCACAAGTCTAGTGTATAATACACGTCAGTCAGCAGTGTCTGATAGTGTCAGACTTCTCAGTAATTGTCGCTCCTAAAAACCAGTTAGGTTCTTATTGCGTCCGTGCTTGCATTTAAAAACAGCACGTGTGTGGCAGTCGGTGGCAGGGGACAGGTGCGCGTTTTGCACAAACTATTATATAACGCACAAGTCTAGTGTATAATAATACACGTCAGTCAGCAGTGTCTGATAGTGTCAGACTTCTCAGTAATTGTCGCTCCTAAAAACCAGTTAGGTTCTTATTGCGTCCGTGGTTGCATTTAAAAACAGCACGTGTGTGGCAGTCGGTGGCAGCGTACAGGTGCGCGTTTTGCACAAACTATTATATAACGCACAAGTCTAGTGTATAATACACGTCAGTCAGCAGTGTCTGATAGTGTCAGACTTCTCAGTAATTGTCGCTCCTAAAAACCAGTTAGGTTCTTATTGCGTCCGTGGTTGCATTTAAAAACAGCACGTGTGTGGCAGTCGGTGGCAGGGGACAGGTGCGCGTTTTGCACAAACTATTATATAACGCACAAGTGTAGTGTATAATACACGTCAGTCAGCAGTGTCTGATAGTGTCAGACTTCTCAGTAATTGTCGCTCCTAAAAACCAGTTAGGTTCTTATTGCGTCCGTGGTTGCATTTAAAAACAGCACGTGTGTGGCAGTCGGTGGCAGGGGACAGGTGCGCGTTTTGCACAAACTATTATATAACGCACAAGTCTAGTGTATAATACACGTCAGTCAGCAGTGTCTGATAGTGTCAGACTTCTCAGTAATTGTCGCTCCTAAAAACCAGTTAGGTTCTTATTGCGTCCGTGCTTGCATTTAAAAACAGCATGTGTGTGGCAGTCGGTGGCAGCGTCAGGCTCCATATTGTCCCTGGATAGAGACGTGCATGATGGCCTGTAAACATGAAGTGCCCATTGTAAGGAAGTGGGTCTATTGTAGTATAGCCCTTAGGCAGGGCAGCCAAAAATTGGGAGGCTCCACGTTGTCCCTGGGTAGAGACTAGAGTTGAGCGCGGTTCGTGGTTCGTGGTTCTCCAGTTCGCGGCTCGAGTGATTTTGGGGCATGTTCTAGATCGAACTAGAACTCGAGCTTTTTGCAAAAGCTCGGTAGTTCTAGAAACGTTCGAGAACGGTTCTAGCAGCCAAAAAACAGCTAAATCATAGCTTGGTTTCTGCTGTAATAGTGTAAGTCACTCTGTGAATCAAACTATTATCACATTTCAGTGTATAGTGTGCGTGAACAGCGCCTTCAGATCACTGCTGTTTCTATAATGGCGATCGCCATTTTTTTTTTTTTTTTTTCTTGTCTTCCTTCCCTAAGTGCGCGCGTCTTGTGGGGCGGGCCAGCATGTCAGCCAATCCCAGACACACACACAGCTAAGTGGACTTTGAGCCAGAGAAGCAACGGCATGTGTGATAGGATCTGCATGTCACATGTCCCTGCATTATAAAACCGGACATTTTCTTCACGGACGCCATTATCTGCCTTCTGCGTCTTTGGTGTCAGACATCACTGTCGCAGCTCCGTCTTCCTGAGTCCTATAGCCGATACAGCTGTATGCGCTGCATACACAGCGTTAGACAGCTTAGGGAGAGCACTTTATAGCAGTCCTTTTAAGGGCTCCAACCGGCAGGGTCAGAGAGCCATAGGTGACAGGTCCTGCAAACAGCAACAGCGTCTGTGTAGCCCAGGTCAGGGATTTCCTACCTGCATTTCACCATTAGGAGGGAATAGAAAGGCAGTCTTCCATTCCTCTACCCAGAGCACCACAATCCTGCCACTGTACCCTCTTGTCCTCTGCACACTCCAACTGATAACTAAGCCATTATACTAGCAAACACTCAGTGTACCTAGTGGCATCCTATACGTGGCTATTGGACTTTGCTATAGTCCCACTAGTGCAAAGACATTTGCAGAGCGCGTCTGCCTGCGTTGCACACTACAACTCATTCTAACCAAGCCATTATACTAGCAAACACTCAGTGTACCTAGTGGCATCCTATACGTGGCTATTGGACTTTGCTATAGTCCCACTAGTGCAAAGACATTTGCAGAGCGCGTCTGCCTGCGTTGCACACTACAACTCATTCTAACCAAGCCATTATACTAGCAAACACTCAGTGTACCTAGTGGCATCCTATACGTGGCTATTGGACTTTGCTATAGTCCCACTAGTGCAAAGACATTTGCAGAGCGCGTCTGCCTGCGTTGCACACTACAACTCATTCTAACCAAGCCATTATACTAGCAAACACTCAGTGTACCTAGTGGCATCCTATACGTGGCTATTGGACTTTGCTATAGTCCCACTAGTGCAAAGACATTTGCAGAGCGCGTCTGCCTGCGTTGCACACTACAACTCATTCTAACCAAGCCATTATACTAGCAAACACTCAGTGTACCTAGTGGCATCCTATACGTGGCTATTGGACTTTGCTATAGTCCCACTAGTGCAAAGACATTTGCAGAGCGCGTCTGCCTGCGTTGCACACTACAACTCATTCTAACCAAGCCATTATACTAGCAAACACTCAGTGTACCTAGTGGCATCCTATACGTGGCTATTGGACTTTGCTATAGTCCCACTAGTGCAAAGACATTTGCAGAGCGCGTCTGCCTGCGTTGCACACTACAACTCATTCTAACCAAGCCATTATACTAGCAAACACTCAGTGTACCTAGTGGCATCCTATACGTGGCTATTGGACTTTGCTATAGTCCCACTAGTGCAAAGACATTTGCAGAGCGCGTCTGCCTGCGTTGCACACTACAACTCATTCTAGCCAAGCCATTATACTAGCAAACACTCAGTGTACCTAGTGGCATCCTATACGTGGCTATTGGACTTTGCTATAGTCCCACTAGTGCAAAGACATTTGCAGAGCGCGTCTGCCTGCGTTGCACACTACAACTCATTCTAACCAAGCCATTATACTAGCAAACACTCAGTGTACCTAGTGGCATCCTATACGTGGCTATTGGACTTTGCTATAGTCCCACTAGTGCAAAGACATTTGCAGAGCGCGTCTGCCTGCGTTGCACACTACAACTCATTCTAACCAAGCCATTATACTAGCAAACACTCAGTGTACCTAGTGGCATCCTATACGTGGCTATTGGACTTTGCTATAGTCCCACTAGTGCAAAGACATTTGCAGAGCGCGTCTGCCTGCGTTGCACACTACAACTCATTCTAACCAAGCCATTATACTAGCAAACACTCAGTGTACCTAGTGGCATCCTATACGTGGCTATTGGACTTTGCTATAGTCCCACTAGTGCAAAGACATTTGCAGAGCGCGTCTGCCTGCGTTGCACACTACAACTCATTCTAACCAAGCCATTATACTAGCAAACACTCAGTGTACCTAGTGGCATCCTATACGTGGCTATTGGACTTTGCTATAGTCCCACTAGTGCAAAGACATTTGCAGAGCGCGTCTGCCTGCGTTGCACACTACAACTCATTCTAACCAAGCCATTATACTAGCAAACACTCAGTGTACCTAGTGGCATCCTATACGTGGCTATTGGACTTTGCTATAGTCCCACTAGTGCAAAGACATTTGCAGAGCGCGTCTGCCTGCGTTGCACACTACAACTCATTCTAACCAAGCCATTATACTAGCAAACACTCAGTGTACCTAGTGGCATCCTATACGTGGCTATTGGACTTTGCTATAGTCCCACTAGTGCAAAGACATTTGCAGAGCGCGTCTGCCTGCGTTGCACACTACAACTCATTCTAACCAAGCCATTATACTAGCAAACACTCAGTGTACCTAGTGGCATCCTATACGTGGCTATTGGACTTTGCTATAGTCCCACTAGTGCAAAGACATTTGCAGAGCGCGTCTGCCTGCGTTGCACACTACAACTCATTCTAACCAAGCCATTATACTAGCAAACACTCAGTGTACCTAGTGGCATCCTATACGTGGCTATTGGACTTTGCTATAGTCCCACTAGTGCAAAGACATTTGCAGAGCGCGTCTGCCTGCGTTGCACACTACAACTCATTCTAACCAAGCCATTATACTAGCAAACACTCAGTGTACCTAGTGGCATCCTATACGTGGCTATTGGACTTTGCTATAGTCCCACTAGTGCAAAGACATTTGCAGAGCGCGTCTGCCTGCGTTGCACACTACAACTCATTCTAACCAAGCCATTATACTAGCAAACACTCAGTGTACCTAGTGGCATCCTATACGTGGCTATTGGACTTTGCTATAGTCCCACTAGTGCAAAGACATTTGCAGAGCGCGTCTGCCTGCGTTGCACACTACAACTCATTCTAACCAAGCCATTATACTAGCAAACACTCAGTGTACCTAGTGGCATCCTATACGTGGCTATTGGACTTTGCTATAGTCCCACTAGTGCAAAGACATTTGCAGAGCGCGTCTGCCTGCGTTGCACACTACAACTCATTCTAACCAAGCCATTATACTAGCAAACACTCAGTGTACCTAGTGGCATCCTATACGTGGCTATTGGACTTTGCTATAGTCCCACTAGTGCAAAGACATTTGCAGAGCGCGTCTGCCTGCGTTGCACACTACAACTCATTCTAACCAAGCCATTATACTAGCAAACACTCAGTGTACCTAGTGGCATCCTATACGTGGCTATTGGACTTTGCTATAGTCCCACTAGTGCAAAGACATTTGCAGAGCGCGTCTGCCTGCGTTGCACACTACAACTCATTCTAACCAAGCCATTATACTAGCAAACACTCAGTGTACCTAGTGGCATCCTATACGTGGCTATTGGACTTTGCTATAGTCCCACTAGTGCAAAGACATTTGCAGAGCGCGTCTGCCTGCGTTGCACACTACAACTCATTCTAACCAAGCCATTATACTAGCAAACACTCAGTGTACCTAGTGGCATCCTATACGTGGCTATTGGACTTTGCTATAGTCCCACTAGTGCAAAGACATTTGCAGAGCGCGTCTGCCTGCGTTGCACACTACAACTCATTCTAACCAAGCCATTATACTAGCAAACACTCAGTGTACCTAGTGGCATCCTATACGTGGCTATTGGACTTTGCTATAGTCCCACTAGTGCAAAGACATTTGCAGAGCGCGTCTGCCTGCGTTGCACACTACAACTCATTCTAACCAAGCCATTATACTAGCAAACACTCAGTGTACCTAGTGGCATCCTATACGTGGCTATTGGACTTTGCTATAGTCCCACTAGTGCAAAGACATTTGCAGAGCGCGTCTGCCTGCGTTGCACACTACAACTCATTCTAACCAAGCCATTATACTAGCAAACACTCAGTGTACCTAGTGGCATCCTATACGTGGCTATTGGACTTTGCTATAGTCCCACTAGTGCAAAGACATTTGCAGAGCGCGTCTGCCTGCGTTGCACACTACAACTCATTCTAACCAAGCCATTATACTAGCAAACACTCAGTGTACCTAGTGGCATCCTATACGTGGCTATTGGACTTTGCTATAGTCCCACTAGTGCAAAGACATTTGCAGAGCGCGTCTGCCTGCGTTGCACACTACAACTCATTCTAACCAAGCCATTATACTAGCAAACACTCAGTGTACCTAGTGGCATCCTATACGTGGCTATTGGACTTTGCTATAGTCCCACTAGTGCAAAGACATTTGCAGAGCGCGTCTGCCTGCGTTGCACACTACAACTCATTCTAACCAAGCCATTATACTAGCAAACACTCAGTGTACCTAGTGGCATCCTATACGTGGCTATTGGACTTTGCTATAGTCCCACTAGTGCAAAGACATTTGCAGAGCGCGTCTGCCTGCGTTGCACACTACAACTCATTCTAACCAAGCCATTATACTAGCAAACACTCAGTGTACCTAGTGGCATCCTATACGTGGCTATTGGACTTTGCTATAGTCCCACTAGTGCAAAGACATTTGCAGCACGTCTGCCTGCGTTGCACACTCCAACTAATTATAACTAAGTTGCATTGTCAGGGATATTTATTCTTTATTATTCTGCTGTTAATAAAGCTAGACCACCACTGCAATCTTCACCACCTCTCAATTTTTACTACCACATTTTCAGTCCACAATCTTGTCGCAATCAACATGAGTGGCAAAATGACAGATGCTGGTGGAAAGGGGAAGAGGCGTGGTGGAAAAGGCAAAAAAGGTTTTGTCCGTGGGGAAGGTGGCAAAGCTCCATTATCATCTGCTGAAGATAGACCATCTACCAGCAAAAGTAAGATGTCTACTACTTACCGTGGACAATCCGATGTGCTCCCTTTGTTACGGACACGAACAACAGGAACAAAGGTAGATGATGGGCAAAAAAGGAAAATGCTTGAATGGATCTCAAGTGGTCCAACAAGTGCCCTCTCTGCCACTTCAAGTACCGCATCCAAAAAACACCAGTCCTCTGAGTTGTCATCCCAATCAAACTTGCTTTCTCCCAGCTCTGAAGTCTCCATCAGCCCTGCACAGTATGGTGGAACTGAGATGGCTGAGTCTGCAGAGCTGTTCAGTCACACTATAGCCTGGGAATCAGAGGTCTGCTCCCAAGCTACAGTGAGTACAGAACAGGAAATGGTCTGCAGTGATGCCCAGAACCTTTGTGACTCAGATTCAGGCCGTGAGGACCAAGTTTCTGAGCATAATGTTGACCCTTTGTCACAAACTGTAACACCTGTGGTTATAGACAATGAGGAACATACTGATGAAGATGAGACGCAGATACCCGATTGGGATGACAACTTAAATATTCGGTCAGGGCAAGAAGAGGCTCGGTCTGAGGGGGAGGGGAGTGCAAACACAACAATTGATGATGACGTTCTAGATCCCACCTACTGTCAACCCCCAGTCAGGCACTCGAGGAGGTCAACAGAGGCGGTGGAGGAGGATGCAACCGACGACGAAGTTACCTTGCGCCTTCCTGGACAGAGTCGGAGCACTGGTAGCACGTCTACAACTGCATCCTCAGCCACCACTCTGCCTATGAGCATTATTCGGGGTGGATCAACAGGTCGCATGGCCTCTAAGCCTTGCCTAGCCTGGTCCTTTTTTCACATCGAAAAAGATCGCCCAACTCATGTGATATGTAACATTTGTCATGATTCTGTTAGTAGAGGTCAAAACCTCAGCAGTTTGACAACTTCTTCCATGAATCGTCACATGACTAAATATCATAAGTCCCGGTGGGAAGCTCACCGTGCTGCAATGCGGCCTAGTGGAGCGAACCATCCACCGCCCGCCCCTTCCACTGCATCCGCGCGCTCTTCATCTTCTAGGACTGTGGGGACAGCTGCCACACCTGTTTTTCCACGCAAAACTTCCACCACTGTAACCGCAACAGGCAGTTTGCTTGTAAGGTCGTCAGTTGGTTTGGAAGGGGAAACAAGTGAGTGTGTACAGCTCTCTCAGACATCGATAGCACCAACGTTGGATGAAGGCAACATCATGTCTCCGCCTGCACTTTCCTCACAAACCTGCATTTTTCAAGGGACACCCTACTCAACACCGTCTACACACAGCAGCCAGATCTCTGTCCCTCAGATGTGGTCAAATAAAAGGCCACTTCCTCCGACCCATGACAAAGCTAAGAGGTTGACTCTATCCCTCTGTAAGCTGTTGGCTACCGAAATGCTGCCTTTCCGCCTAGTGGACACACAGGATTTTAGAGACCTTATGTCTGTCGCTGTGCCCCAGTACCAGATGCCTAGTCGCCACTACTTCTCTAAGAAAGGTGTGCCCGCGCTACACCAGCATGTCGCACACAACATCACCGCTTCCTTGAGAAACTCTGTGTGTGAACGGGTGCATTTCACCACCGATACTTGGACCAGTAAGCATGGACAGGGACGTTACATGTCGCTGACTGGGCACTGGGTAACTATGGTGATAGATGGTGAAGGGTCTGCTGCACAAGTCTTGCCGTCCCCACGACTTGTGTGTCAATCCTCTGTCTGTCCAAGTTCCGCCACTGCTTCTGCATCCTCCACCTCATCTGGGTCCTCCACCTCCGCCCCAAGCCTGCCTGGTCAGGCCACCAGCGTTCTCACTGCGCAGAAGGAATCACGCACCCCTCATTACTATGCTGGCAGCAGAGCGCAACGGCATCAGGCGGTCTTTAGCTTGACATGTCTTGGTAATAAGAGTCACACAGCTGAGGAGTTGTGGTCAGCTTTGCGGTCCGAGTTTAATAAATGGTTGTCTCCACTCAAACTGCAGCCTGGTAAGGCCGTGTGCGACAATGCTGCAAACCTGGGTGCGGCACTTCGCCTGGGCAAGGTGACACACGTACCTTGTATGGCTCACGTGTTGAACCTTGTCGTGCAGCAATTTTTAACACACTATCCCGGCCTAGATGGCCTTCTGAACAGGGCACGAAAACTGTCAGCTCACTTCCGCCGTTCAAGCGCCGCAGCAGAGCGACTTGCATCGCTCCAGAAGTCTTTCGGCCTGCCGGTTCATCGCCTGAAATGCGATGTGGCGACACGCTGGAATTCAACTCTCCACATGTTACAGCGACTGTGGCAGCACCGCAGAGCCCTGGTGCAATACGTCATGACGTATAGCCTGGGCCAACGAGATGCAGAGGTGGGGCAGATCACCCTGATGGAGTGGTCTCAGATCAAGGACCTATGCACCCTTCTGCACAGTTTCGACATGGCGACGAATATGTTTAGCTCTGACAATGCCATTATCAGCATGACGATTCCAGTCATTTACATGCTGGAGCACACGCTAAACACTATTCGGAGTCAGGGGGTGGGACAACATGAAGGGGAGGAACTACAGGAGGATTCATATGCGCAAGGGACAACAACATCACGAAGGTCCAGACGTTCATCATCACCAACGCAGCAGGCATGGGACCATGGGGGACAGGGATCGACAAGGGCGCATAGTAGCAGGCGAAATGTTGAGCAAGGTGCAGGAGAACATGAAGAAATGGAGGACGAACTGTCCATGGACATGGAAGACTCAGCGGATGAGGGAGACCTTGGTCAAATTTCAGTTGAAAGAGGTTGGGGTCAGATGTCAGAGGAAGAAAGAACGGGTAGCACCTCTATGCCACAAACACAGCATGGACTTGGTCCGCATGGCTGCGCAAGACACATGAGTGCCTTTTTGTTGCACTACCTCCAACATGACAGTCGTATTGTCAAAATTAGAAGTGATGATGACTACTGGATTGCCACACTATTAGATCCCCGGTACAAGTCCAAATTTTGTGACATAATTCCAGCCATAGAAAGGGACGCACGTATGCAGGAGTATCAGCAGAAGCTGTTACTAGATCTTAGCTCGGCTTTTCCACCAAACAACCGTGCAGGTGCAGGGAGTGAATCTCCCAGTTGTAACTTGACAAACATGGGACGGTCTCGTCATCTTCAACAGTCTACCCGTACCAGTAGGACCTTTTCTGGTGCCGGTAACAGCAATTTTATGGAATCTTTTCATAATTTTTTTAGACCCTCTTTTGCAAGGCCACCAGAGACAACAAGTCTGACACATACTCAACGGCTGGAGAGGATGATACAGGAGTATCTCCAAATGAACATCGATGCCATGACTGTGCAACTGGAGCCTTGCTCCTTTTGGGCTTCAAACATAGAAAAATGGCCAGAGCTCTCCAGTTACGCCTTGGAGATTTTGTCGTGTCCAGCTGCCAGCGTTGTCTCTGAACGTGTATTCAGTGCTGCTGGGTGTGTGCTGACAGATAAGCGCACGCGTCTGTCCAGTGACAATGTGGACAGACTGACGTTCATCAAAATGAACAAGTCATGGATCCAGAAGGAATTTACTACCCCTGTGTCATCCTGGGGAGAGTAAATGCTTGTGGATTTGGAATGTGCTTGATGCAAATCAAAACATCCTGTTTGCAACTAGGGCCCAAGTGCTGCCACTGATGGGGTGGGTGTCTGTGTGGCCCAATTTTTGGAAAAAAGGGAGACTCCGCTTGGAGTAACCCTTGCTTGCTGTGTTTTTAAAAGAAGCCAAGATGAACAGAGCTGGGATCAGGAAAGACTTTGCTACCTACCCCGGTGTCATCCTGGGGACGGCTAAGAATAGCGTATTTTTGAATGTGCTTGATGCAAATCAAAACATCCTGTTTGCAACTAGGGCCCAAGTGCTGCCACTGATGGGGTGGGTGTCTGTGTGGCCCAATTTTTGGAAAAAAGGGAGACTCCGCTTGGAGTAACCCTTGCTTGCTGTGTTTTTAAAAGAAGCCAAGATGAACAGAGCTGGGATCAGGAAAGACTTTGCTACCTACCCCGGTGTCATCCTGGGGACGGCTAAGAATAGCGTATTTTTGAATGTGCTTGATGCAAATCAAAACATCCTGTTTGCAACTAGGGCCCAAGTGCTGCCACTGATGTGGTGGGTGTCTGTGTGGCCCAATTTTTGGAAAAAAGGGAGACTCCGCTTGGAGTAACCCTTGCTTGCTGTGTTTTTAAAAGAAGCCAAGATGAACAGAGCTGGGATCAGGAAAGACTTTGCTACCTACCCCGGTGTCATCCTGGGGACGGATAAGAATGGCGTATTTTTGAATGTGCTTGATGCAAATCTAGCTGTGAAGTGTACAACTGGGGCACAACTGCTGCCACTGAAGGGGTGGGTGTGTGGGGCCCAATTTTTGGAAAAAAGGGAGACTCCGCTTGGAGTCACCTTGCGGTGTTTTACATGACTTTAGAAGGGCGTGCCATGCCTATATCTGTGTGTCCTCCTCTTTTTCCTTGTCCAGCTGTTTTGTTTTCGCATGAGTACATGTCCTTGTCACTTTCCCATGTGTTTGTGTTGTGTTGTGAGTTGTTTGTCACCTTTTGGACACCTTTGAGGGTGTTTTCTAGGTGTTTTACTGTGTTTGTGATTGCCTGCCATTGTTTCCTATGGGCTCGAGTTCGGTTCGTCGAACGTTCGACGAGCCGAACTCGAGCCAGACCCCCCGTTCGGCGAACCGCCTCGAGCCGAACCGGGACCGGTTCGCTCATCTCTAGTAGAGACGTGCATGAGGGCCTGTAAACCTGAAGTGCCCATTGGAAGGAAGTGGGTCTATTGTAGTATAGCCCTTAGGCAGGGCAGCCAAAAATTGGGAGGCTCCACGTTGTCCCTGGGTAGAGACGTGCATGAGGGCCTCAAAACATTGTTCCCATTGCAAAGGAGCGGGTCTCCTGTCGTTGTAATGTCCATTCTGCAAAGAATGGGCGAAAAAATTTACCACTGGGGGTATACCTGAAACAAAGGCCTAAGTATTGCAATTTGTAACGGTCATCATCATGGTGGCGCCTGAGGAGAAGGAGGAGCAGTCCAGCGATAATCCAAAGTCCAGAAGTGTGTACCCATGGGTGAGTGGAGGTACATGGCAAACTTTAAATTCCGCTCTCATTTGCTGGTGGTGTGGTGAAGTCTGGCCCAATCCAACCCTTGTTCATCTTGATCAGAGTCAGCCTGTCAGCATTTTCAGTTGACAGGCGGGTGCGTTTATCTGTAATGATTCCACCTGCGGCACTAAAAACACGCTCTGACAAAACGCTAGCAGCAGGGCAGGCCAGGACTTCCAAGGCGTAGAGAGCCAATTCATGTCACGTGTCCAGCTTGGATACCCAATAATTGTAAGGCACAGAGGAATGTCGGAGTACAGTTGTTCGATCTGCAAGGTACTCCTTCAGCATCTGGGCAAACTTAGGATTTCTTGTGGCACTACCCCGCACCTCAGGGGCTGTGGTACGTGAGGGGCTGAGAAAACTGTCCCACATCTTAAAGACTGTTCCCCTACCTCTGGCGGATTGGACTTGTGCCTCTCTCGGCTGTACGCCTCGGTTGTCCACTGATTCATGACCTATGCCGCTAGCGTTTTGTGAGGGGAATGCTTTGCCTACTTCCGTGACTATGGCCTTCTGGAACTGCTGCATTTTGCCTGACCTCTCCGCCTCGGGAATAAGAGACATAAAGTTCTCCTTTTAGCGTGGGTCTAACAGTGTTACCAACCAGTAATGATTGTCGGCCAAGATGTTCTTAACGCGAGGGTCACGAGACAGGCAGCTTACCATAAAGTCAGCCATGTGTGCCAGACTCTTAACAGCCATCACTTCAGTATCCTGACCAACACGATGACTGAACATGCTGTCCTCCTCCTCCTCCTCCTCATCATCTACCCTGTCCTCTGGCCAGCCACGCTGAACCGAGGATATGACTGCATGTCATATCCTCAATTTGGCCAGAGAGTTGCTCCATGTCTTCATCCTCCTCCTCGTCATAGTCCTCCACTGCACGTTGTGATGAGACGAGGCTGGGCTGTGTGTTATCATCACCCACACCCACTACTGTTTCTTGCTCAAACTCATCGCGCTCCGCCTGCAATGCATCATGGTTGTTTTTTGAGCAGAGACCATTTTAGAAGGCAGAGAAGCGGTATGGTGACGCTAATAATGTCGTCATCGCCGCTCACCATCTTGGTGGAGTCCTCAAAGTTTTGGCGGATGGTGCATAGGTCGGACATCCATCTCCACTCCTCAGGTGTTATGTGTGGAGTTTGACCCATTTCCCGACGGCTTAGGTGATGCAGGTACTCAACAACTGCCCTCTTCTGCTCACATATCCTGACCAACATGTGCAGAGTTGAATTCCAACGCGTGGGGACATCACACACCAGTCTGTGTGCCGGAAGATGCAAACGGCGTCTTAAGCCGGCAAGGCCGGCTGAAGCAGTAGGTGACTTTCGAAAATGTGCAGACAGGCGGCGAACTTTTACCAGCAGATCAGACAGCTCTGAGTATGACTTTAGAAACCGCTGAACCACGAGGTTGAGCACATGGGCCACGCATGGAACATGTGTCAGCTGGCCTCGCCTCAAAGCCGCCACCAGGTTCCGGCCATTGTCACACACGACCTTTCCTGGCTTTAGGTTCAGAGTTGTGAGCCAGTGATCTGCCTGCTGTTTCAGAGCTGTCCACACCTCTTCTGCATTGTGGGGTTTGTCACCTATGCAGATTAGCTTCAGCACTGCCTGTTGCCGCTTCGCCGAGGCAGTGCTGCAGTGCTTCTGTGTCGCCCTGGACAAGCCAGGGGCCACAGAGCACAACACTTAAACACCCCACACTCCCTGCAGGCATATCATAGTCAAAACACAAAATCCTTGTTGCCTTCCCCAGGGGCTGTTGTCCACACCAGGGTGTGGAGCCAGGCGGTTGGTCTCCACCCACCGAGGAGGAGGGAAAACACAGGCAGTGAGAGTTAAGCTAAGGAAGTGGAAGGAGGAAAGTAGTAGAGAGGAGAAAAGTGACAGCAAAGAGCCTGAAGTTGGTCCGGGTGTGTGGCCCGGACAGGACAGCAAGGTTGGCAGGATGTGGTGACCGTCTGCAGTGGAGGCCGATTGGAGTCTGCCGTAAGGACCGTGGACGGGTGGTGACCCGGCCGTACCGGACCGGTATACAAAGAGAAGCCAGCACCATTGGCAGAGGACTTTCGGATCCCGGCAAGGCTTGGTGTCGCCGTGAATTTGCCAAATCCGTTAGTGAAGGGAACCTCAGGGTTTCCAAACAGCCAAGTCCAGATAGAAGGCAACCGTACAACCGTGAAGGGGAGACACAGCCACCGCCAAGGGCAACCGTCTCCCAGGGCCAGCGCCTGTGGGCAAAAGGGGCTCCTCCGGCCCATATCCAGGTCGGGGAGCGGGTTACCGTTGGGAAACCATCACTACCAACACTTAACTTAGGTGCAGGGAGAGACAGTCATCACTAACCTGCAGGGAGGAACAACCGCAGCCGTCCGAGTGACCCGTCCATCCAGCCACTTGTTTAACCGTGAACTGTGTCATCATCATTGGGCTGAGTGAGTACCTCCGTGCCGTGCGGCACAGCGCTGCCCCTGCGACCCTGCACCTCATCAGGCCCCGCAACCCGCCTGTCATCCATGTCTACCCCATCGCCAGGCCCCGGGACAACCAACCCCCCTACCCACGGAGGGGAGAAATAACAACAAAGCTGCTCCCTGTCACAGGCTCCCGGGATCCCCGTCCAGAGCAGCGGTGGTGTCCACACAATCACCACAACCGTGGGTGGCGTCACGGACAATATCCCCAAAACCCAAACCACCCCTTTTCACTCACGGGCGAGTAGCGCCGCTCGAGTCCCCGGGATCCGGCCATCGCTCGAGCCAACGAGCAGCAGCAGCCGTAGAGCAGCGTCAGCCGGACCCGAGCAGTGGGAGAGCGCACCGTCCCCTCCTCCGCCCGCGACACTTCCAGCTTGGGACTGGTGTGGAGGGTAAAGTGGATCAGGATGCGCAGGAGGAGGAGGAGGCTGAGGAGCATGACATTCCGGAGCTGTAGAGTGTGTGTGAAACCCTGACTGAGGTAGGGCCTGCAAAACTTGGTGTGTGAAGGACGTGTTCCGTCGCTCGCTCAGACTGGGTCCCAGCTTGCACAATATTAACCCAGTGTGACGTCAACGAGATGTAGCGGCCTTGCCCACATGCACTTGTCCACGTGTCTGTGGTTAGGTGGACTTTGGCTGAAACAGCGTTGTTCAGGGCACGTGTGATGTTTTGTGACACGTGGTTATGCAATGCGGGGACGGCACACCGGGAGAAATAGTGGTGGCTGTGGACCGAGTAACGTGGGACAGCTGCCACCATCAGGTCGCGGAATGCTTCTGTCTCAACCAGCCTAAAAGGCAACATTTCCAGCGCAAGCAGTCGCGAAATGTTAGCATTTAGAACTGTGGCATGTGGGGTGTTGGCAGTGTATTTGCGCCTGCGTTCAAAGGTTTGCTGAATGGATAACTGAACGTTGCGCTGGGACAAGGACGTGCTTGATGATGGTGTTCTTTCTGCGTAGGCAACTGCAGGTGCAGGAGTGGAGGAGGCTTGTTCGCAGGCAGCATGGACAGGGGATTGGCTCGCATGCACCACCAGCGAAGACGTAGCAGTGACATCAGCAAGCACTGCTCCTCGACTCTGTTGTACTTCCCACAAAGTCGGGTGCTTGGCTGACATGTGCCTGATCATGCTGGTGGTGGTCAGGCTGCTAGTTTTGGTACCCCTGCTGATGCTGGCATGGCAGGTGTTGCAAATGGCCTTTTTAGAATCATCTGGAGCCAACTTAAAAAACTGCCAGTGTCAGAGTTCCGGGTTTTCCAGTTTTCTTTTGAAAGAGCTTGCCCTTTGTTAACATGGAGTTTTCTGTTCTGTTGCCCTACTTCCTGTCCATCTGTTTAAAAGCCGCCCCTAAAGCTTAGTCCAGTGCCTGAGTATACTGCTTCCTGTGTGCTCCTGCCCTGCTGCTTTTGGTTCCTGATTGTTATTCGGATCCTCTTGGAAAACAACCGACACCGACTCTGGACTTCATCTGGTATCATCTAGCTGTGCCCGGACTCCGTTTGCCGTCTTTGGTCGGCACTTCTGCCCGGTTCCTTCCGTTTAATACCACTCTGGACTCACATCACGTACGGACATTTTTGGACTTACCTATTGCCCTTTTGTGTCCCGGCTGCTGCGCATTTAGGGCTTCTGGGGTGATTGCCAGACAGTCCCTGTATAGGGGTTCGCTCTTGGTGGTCTCCCTGGGGGAGTCCGGTGCGCGGTCCCGGGAATTCCCTTTCGCTCCGTCCCTGGAAGGTATTTCCTGTATTTATGTTCTACTGTGTTTTTGTTCCATTTATGTACATATTTGCTGGTTGCATATTATAAACGTCTTGCACCAAGAACTCGTCTCTGGTTGTCATTGCCCTAACGCAATCGAAATCCTCAATACATACAATAGTATTACAGCCAGACTCGGGAAGACCTAACATTTGTACAGGCACCTTGTGTCGTGTTGTTCCGGGGAACAGTTGCCTGACGTCTGCCTGGGGCCACCACTCTGCTTCTTACTGCCTGTTGTGATGCTACGCCTCCCTCCCCCTGTGCACTGCTGTCCTCGCTCTGCATATCCTCCTGCCAGGTTGGGTCATTTACTGGATCATCCACCACGTCGTCTTCCTCTTCCGCACCCTGCTCCTCCTCCTGACTTCCTGACAATTGTGTCTCATCATCGTCCACCCCTTGTTGAGACACGTTGCCAACTTCGTGAGAACGTGGCTGCTCAAATATTTGGGCATCTGTACATACAATCTCGTCATGGCCCACTTCAACAGGAGCTGGCGAGAGGCCAGAATTTGTGAATGGAAACGTGAACGAACAGCTCTTCCGAGTGTCCAAGTGTGGGATCAGTAATGTCCGTGGACGTGTACTCGGCCTGGTGGTAGGAAGGAGGATCAGGTTCTGAAATGTGCGGTGCAGTATCACGGCTACTGACACTTGACCGTGTGGAAGACAGAGTGTTTGTGGTGGTGCCAATCTGACTGGAAGCATTATCCGCTATCCAACTAACAACCTGTTGACACTGGTCTTGGTTCAAGAGCGGTGTACTGCTGCGGTCCCCAAGAATTTGGGACAGGACGTGCGAGCGACTAGATGTGGCCCTTTGTTGTGGCGAAATTAGAGCTTGCACACAACCTCGGTCTCTGCCTGCACCACCATCACGTCCACTTCCTTGTTCGTTGACAACGCCCTTGCGCATTTTGCAATGCTGTGCTGATGTGTATTCACTAGACTTGTGCGTTATATCCAAGTTTTTGCAAAACTCACACAAATGCAGCGGAAAGCTGCCACCAACAGGCACACACGTGCGGTTTTTAAATGCAAGCACGGAGGCACTAAGAACCTAACAGGTCTCTATCCAGGGACAACGTGGAGCCTCCCAATTTTTGGCTGCCCTGCCTAAGGGCTATACTACAATAGACCCACTTCCTTACAATGGGCACTTCAGGTTTACAGGCCATCATGCACGTCTCTATCCAGGGACAATGTGGAGCCTCCCAATTTTTGGCTGCCCTGCCTAAGGGCTATACTATAATACACCCACTTCCTTACAATGGGCACTTCAGGTTTACAGGCCATCATGCACGTCTCTATCCAGGGACAACGTGGAGCCTCCCAATTTTTGGCTGCCCTGCCTAAGGGCTATACTATAATACACCCACTTCCTTACAATGGGCACTTCAGGTTTACAGGCCCTCATGCACGTCTCTATCCAGGGACAACGTGGAGCCTCCCAATTTTTGGCTGCCCTGCCTAAGGGCTATACTATAATACACCCACTTCCTTACAATGGGCACTTCCGGTTTACAGGCCCTCATGCACGTCTCTATCCAGGGACAACGTGGAGCCTCCCAATTTTTGGCTGCCCTGCCTAAGGGCTATACTACAATAGACCCACTTCCTTACAATGGGCACTTCAGGTTTACAGGCCATCATGCACGTCTCTATCCAGGGACAATGTGGAGCCTCCCAATTTTTGGCTGCCCTGCCTAAGGGCTATACTATAATACACCCACTTCCTTACAATGGGCACTTCAGGTTTACAGGCCATCATGCACGTCTCTATCCAGGGACAACGTGGAGCCTCCCAATTTTTGGCTGCCCTGCCTTAGGGCTATACTACAATAGACCCACTTCCTTACAATGGGCACTTCAGGTTTACAGGCCATCATGCACGTCTCTATCCAGGGACAACGTAGAGCCTCCCAATTTTTGGCTGCCCTGCCTAAGGGCTATACTATAATACACCCACTTCCTTACAATGGGCACTTCAGGTTTACAGGCCCTCATGCACGTCTCTATCCAGGGACAACGTGGAGCCTCCCAATTTTTGGCTGCCCTGCCTAAGGGCTATACTATAATACACCCACTTCCTTACAATGGGCACTTCAGGTTTACAGGCCATCATGCACGTCTCTATCCAGGGACAACGTGGAGCCTCCCAATTTTTGGCTGCCCTGCCTAAGGGCTATACTATAATACACCCACTTCCTTACAATGGGCACTTCAGGTTTACAGGCCCTCATGCACGTCTCTATCCAGGGACAATGTGGAGCCTCCCAATTTTTGGCTGCCCTGGCAAAGGGCTATACTGAAATAGACCCACTTCCTTACAATGGGCACTTCAGGTTTACAGGCCATCATGCACGTCTCTATCCAGGGACAATGTGGAGCCTCCCAATTTTTGGCTGCCCTGGCAAAGGGCTATACTGAAATAGACCCACTTCCTTACAATGGGCACTTCAGGTTTACAGGCCCTCATGCACGTCTCTATCCAGGGACAATGTGGAGCCTCCCAATTTTTGGCTGCCCTGGCAAAGGGCTATACTGAAATAGACCCACTTCCTTACAATGGGCACTTCAGGTTTACAGGCCCTCATGCACGTCTGTATGCAGGGGCATTGGTGAACCTCACAATTTTGGACTGCCCTGGCAAAGGAAAATACTACAAAGACTCACTTCCTCAAAATGGGCACATTAGACTCAAGAGGCCTTCATGTACGTCTCTTCTCAGGGACATCGGAGTGCCACACAATGTTTTCACGTAAAATCTTTCATGTATTAATCTCAAAAAGTAACATACACCAGCTCTATCTCACTATTGGGTATGTGCCCTTAACATTTCCGCCATGAAAAATCATTTTGGGGTCATTTTGGAAGGTTTTCTGGTGAGTCCGTAAAAATGGCGTAAAACGCGGACAAAATTGTTCACAGCTGTGACTTTTCAGTGATAAATGCTTCAAGGGGTCTTCCCCATGCTGTTGCCATGTCATTTGAGCACTCTTCTGAGACTTTTGTGCCATTTTTAGGGTTTCTCCATGCTGCCGGGGGGTCATTTCACAAAAATACTCGGGTCTCCCATAGGATAACATTGGGCTCGTTGCTCGGCCCGAGTACACGAGTATCTTGGGAGGCTCGGCCCGAGCTTCGAGCACCCGAGCTTTTTAGTACTCGCTCATCACTAATACACACGCATATATATATATATATATATTATATATACACACGCATATATATATATATATTATATATACACACGCATATATAGTGTGTGTGTGTATATAATATATATACACATACATACAATGTATACATACATACACACACAATCCCCATATACTACATCATTACACCCGCCACATACTACACCTGTAATATACATCCCTATACACGACACCTGTAATAAACTACACCTCTATATGCTATACCACTATATACTACATCACTACACCCCTATATACACCTGTAATATACTACATCTGTAATAAACTGCACCATTACATCACTATATACTACACCTGTGATAACCTACATCACTACATCCCTATATGCTACACTTGTATTATACTACAGCACTACACCCCTATATACACCTGTATTATAATACACTCCTATATACACCTGTATTATACTACACCCCTATATACACCTGTATTATACTACACCACTACACCCCTATATACACCTGTATTATACTACACCACTATATACTACACCTGTATTATACTACACTCCTATATACTACACCTGTATTATATTACAGCACTACACCCCTATATACACCTGTATTATACAGGTGTATATAGGGGTGTAGTATAATACAGGTGTATATAGGGGTGTAGTGGTGTAGTATAATACAGGTGTGTATATAGGGGGGAAGTATAATACAGGTATATATAGGGGTGTAGTATAATACAGGTGTATGTAGGGGAGTAGTATTAAACTACACCCCTATATACACCTGTATTATACTACACCACTACACCCCTATATACTACACCACTACACCCCCCATATACCACACCTATAAAACTACATTCCCATATACTAAACCACTACACCCCAAATATTTGTCAACAGTTAACCCCCGCCCCCCATTGTTCCCGCAGGTTACTAGTAACCACTCACCTCTCTCTTCTTATTGTCCCCTCCTCAGGCACTTCCGTACGAGCCCCCCGCTGAGCGGCTTCTCTTTCACATGTCCAGGCTGCGATGACGCTGTATTCCTAGGAGCCGCTGCTTCTCTCCGTACGGGCGGGAACTTTTCAAATGACACACGCGCGCCGTACTGACGATATCAGGGCGCGCGTGTGTCACAGAGAAAGGTGCCGGACAGGGAACAGAAGAGAGATTCCTGCGTTCCGCTGCCTGCACTGACTGTG
Source organism: Anomaloglossus baeobatrachus (assembly GCF_048569485.1). Lineage (NCBI taxonomy): Eukaryota > Metazoa > Chordata > Amphibia > Anura > Aromobatidae > Anomaloglossus > Anomaloglossus baeobatrachus. Next base: position 369,320,922 of record NC_134357.1, read on the forward strand.
CGGCGCTGCAGGATCTGTCCTCTGTTTCCTTCCCGGCACGCAGCGTGTGATGAGGGCAATCTGACCACGGGCCTCCCGAAGCCTGGAGCTCCGGACAACAGGTCAGATTTCCCTCATCACTGATTGGCCAGCAAGGACGCCCTGAGCCAGGCGGGCCGGTCACAGAGAGTAGGCAGGCCGGATGTGGCCCGCAGGCTGCCCCTTGCCCAGGTCTGCTCTAGCGTCTTCATCTATTATTGCTGCCGCTCTGATTGATCTTCTGCAGTTCGTGACATGCCGGATGCTCAAGTGTTTCATCAAAGGGTGAGTATATTACTAGGGGCAGGGACCTTAGGTTAACCCTTTCATGACCATGGACGTACCTGTATGTACGTAAAAGGCTGTGTCTATTCCTTTAATGCAACGAGCTCGCATTTTCCTGGAACATGTTGGCTGATCTGACATGTGCAGCTAATAGGCATGGGTGGATCGGAGATCCACTTGCACCTGTTAACTAATTAAATCCTCCCCCGGTCAATCTCTGACAGCGGGATTTATTGAGCTCCGGCGGCAAGGCACCATTTCCCGCCACCATCGGCAACCCCGTGATGCGATCATGAGGCACCAATGAGTAGTTATGACAGCCGGGGGTCAGCTGATGACCCCTGTTGCTGTCAGACAAAGTTTCTGTGAATGCCAGCGGAGCATCGGCATTCACAGATCAGCATTTCTGCTGTTCAGAGGGCCTCTGGGCGTGCTAACATGCTAAGAGGGCGAAGTAGTCAGGGGATATAACGCCCAGGGGACTAGTCCCCTTGCTCATTAGCATACGATAAAAGATCTTTAGAAATATACGTTTTCTAAAGATGCCTTTATCTATACTAGTGTATACAGGGACAGTTAGGCAGGAATTAGCAAAATGCACCCAGAACTGCTCGTGGTTCTGGGTGCATATTGCACTTGAAAGGTTCCCTTTAAAAGTACCACTACAGCTCTGGAAAAAAAACGAAACATTGGATTGGTACTTTAACTTTCCCAAACTCTTCATGGGGAAAATAGAAAAAGCAGCAATTTTGCCATTGGTTTTTACATTTCCAATTGTACACTAATCATCATGTTGCACAATAAATGCTTTATTCTGTTGGCTGATATGAATATGGTGATACCAAACTCATATACTTTGTTTTATGTTTTACAACTTTGGTTTATGTGTTGCTTTATTGTAAAAACCATAATTTATTACATTTTTTGCTTCGACAGAGCTATGTGAGGGTACGTTCACTGTACACACTCAATTGGAGTAAATATAAAAATTTACTTTTATTAGTAACTAGCTGTAGTACCCGGGCATTGCTCGGGATAGTAACTGTCTCTCTGTCTCTCTCCCAGTCTCTGTCTGTGTGTTGCTGTCTGTCTGTTTCTCTGTCTGTCTCTTTCCTTGTCTGTCTGTGTCTATGTCTCTGTCTGACTATTTCTATCTCTGTCTGTATTTGTATCAGTCTATCGCTCTACATCTCTGTGTCTGTCTGTCTCTATCTCTGTGACTGTCTCTATGTGTGTGTCTGTCTGTCTCTTTCCCCGTCTGTCTCTTTTTCGTCTGTCTTGGTCTGTCTCTTTCCAGGTCTGTCTCTTTCCAGGTCTGTCTCTTTCCAGGTCTGTCTCTTTGCCCGACTGACTCTTTCCAGGACTGTCTCTTTCCCCATCTGTCTCTTTCCCCATCTGTCTCTTTCCCCATCTGTCTCTTTCCCCATCTGTCTCTTTTCCCGTCTGTCTCTTTTCCCGTCTGTCTCTTTCCCCGTCTGTCTCTTTCCCCGGCTGTCTCTTTCCCCGGCTGTCTCTTTCCCCGGCTGTCTCTTTCCCCGGCTGTCTCTTTCCCCGGCTGTCTCTTTCTCTGGCTGTCTCTTTCCAGGTCTGTCTCTTTCCAGGTCTGTCTCTTTCCAGGTCTGTCTCTTTCCCCATCTGTCTCTTTCTCCGTTTGTCTCTTTCCAGGTCTGTATCTTTCCAGGTCTGTCTCTTTGCCCGGCTGACTCTTTCTAGGACTGTTTCTTTTCAGGGCTGTCTCTTTCCCCGTCTTTCTCTTTCCAGGTCTCTCTTTCCCCGACTGTCTCTTTCCCCGGCTGTCTCTTTCCCCGGCTGTCTCTTTCCCCGGCTGTCTTTTTCCCCGGCTGTTTCTTTCCAGGTCTGTCTTTTTCCAGGTCTGTCTTTTTCCAGGTCTGTCTCTTTGCCCGTCTGTCTCTTTGCCCGTCTGTCTCTTTCCAGGGCTGTCTCTTTCCCCGTCTGTCTGTATGTCTCTTTCCCCATCTGTTTCTGTCTGGGTCTCTGTCTGTCTGTCTTTTTCTGTCTCTCTATCCATCTCTCCACCGACATCATATAACCTCACACATAAGCTACAACTAACAGTTTATTTTGTTCCTATAGCAACCACTGACAGTTGCTATTAATAACCTATAGCTCTCACCTCTATTCAGTGTAATGGCGGCAGGATTTTAGAGGCAAACTGTAAAGCACGGGGTTAAATTTTTCTGTCAAAACATAGTCTACGACGCTCCCTGGGTCACATGAGGCATCTGTGCAAAATTTCGTGATTGTAAATGCGACGGTACAGATTCCTTTAGCGGACACACACACACACACACACACACATATACACTCAGCTTTATATATTAGATGTTAAAAACCAGTATAAACTTACCACTAAGCTAAAATAAGTGCACAGGGTTTATGAATTATGATTTCAACCCTATTTGTATAACACATTTGATTTAGACTTACTGGTTTAATATTTACCAATGTAATCAGCAAAAGGGCACCACTATAATAGCTACTGAATTAATGAAATTCACGTAAATGATATGATACCAATCAGCACAATAAGACTTTGTGGATGCCTTCTACTGAGAGTTGCTGCAGAAGGCCAGTTTTGGTCCCTTTGCCTTAAATGGGACCCTGCCGACTACTAGGAGGAGTGGGTGGTTCCCCATTCCACAACTCCCAGCAGAACATATTTGACAGAAGAGTCAGAGGAGATTGGTGTGCGGTGATAGCTAAATAGATGGAAGTGATGAAGGAGAATGCTTAACTGCGTCCTCTACCAACTGGCCTGTTAATCCTTCAACGCCTACCAGCTTCTATCTAACCTCTATCTACGTTGCTACTGTGCCCCCTACTATTTTACTGGTCGCAGGCCTATTGCCATCATTCACATCATCTTCCCATGCTGTGACTATTGTGTAGGTCATAAAACCACTCATGGACTCACGAAACCCCCAAAAAATCCACTCCACTTCCTCCTTTCTTATGCCCTGTCATGTTATATGAAGTTGGGGGTCCTCCTGGTTGGGTGTTTGGAATTGTGTTACACTCTTGAAGGTTGCATGATGGCAATGATTCCTGCTGACCAGGACCAGGTATTATACAGTTCAGTGAGAGAGACCACCATTCAAAAAATAACTCATTACTGAATGATAACTTGGCAAGGATTATGTACAGTAAATAGTGGGTAGATATCTT